>NC_142136.1:3430714-4045357 GCF_024610735.1 Ursus americanus
TGTGCATGCGTGTGCGTGTGTGAGTGTGTGTGCATGCGTGTGCGTGTGTGCTCGGGTGTGCATGCGTGTGTGTGTGTGTGTGTTGGGGGCGGTGGATGCCTACGTGCGGTTTTGCAGTGGGAGACGCACTCCTACTGCGGTCACGGTGCCGGAAATCGCGGGGGCATCACGAGGCCCCGCCCCGCCCGGCACCAGTGCACATTCGTGTGGACAGACGGGGGCTGGCCTGTCCAGATGCTGCCGGTGAACAGGGGCCACATGTCTCCTCAGATCACTCCTGGAACGTCACTGAGACCTTCAGACCTGTTTTCAGTCCTCACTCTTCCATCTGATGCTCGATGAACTCCTCCTTCCCGACTGGGCTCGGGTTTCCCTATTTGGCGTTTTCTGGTTTGCTCTGCTCTCTTCCTGTCTCCATCCCATGATATCAGGGCAGGGCCCTGGGTGCCCTCCTCATCCCATGACAACCATGCCTGTGACTGATCGGGTCAAACGAGCCTCCGTGGACGTGGGTGTTGGAGATGCTCCGTGTTGATTATGTGTCAGTCTCCTCTTGCTTAGCCTGGCTTTCTGCTCATGAACTTCATCCCATGGGCAGACGCACTGCACACATGTGGCTATGAGTTTTCATAGTTATGGAACTCGTAATTTCAACATTCATGACATATACATATTTACATATAAAATTAGAGAGAAGGAGAGAGAACTGCTGACACTTGCCTGTCGGTATAACACACGCAAGGATGGTGAACACGCTTTTCGTCGCGGACGGCATGTGCCAGTGCGCTGTTTGGGAGGACTCGCAAGAACGCAGTTGCGAGGACAGTACAGAACCCCAGTCAGGGAAGGTTCTGCGGGAAGTGACAGTCTGGAGCTGATGGTCGGCCAGCCTGAGGCTCTGCCTGGTAACCTGACCCTCTGCGCTGGGGAGCTTCTCATGCTCCAGCATGGTCGTCTGCAGTGGTCACGCAGGACAATTACAACGTATTTCCACGCTGCGTGTCCTGCTTTCGAAATTACTCACACCATCCAGAGCTCTTCTCCAAGTCAGCCTTCTCCTGCAGGCTCCACTGGGCGATTTTCTATGCCGCTTGCTGCTCCTAATTCTATAGCTAACTTGATCTTCCACGCCGCATTCGGAAGAAGGAGATGAAGCTTTTAAAGCCTGCTACGGATTCAGAGAGCTCCTCTCTGGGGTGTTGTCTATGGCCTCTGCAATTATATTTTTTTATCTCAGGCATTTTTATGTGAATAAAATAATCTCAGTTTCTTAAATGAGACAATTAAACTCCATTTTACCTTGTTTCCCCAGGGCGGTGAGGTCCTTACTCTGAGAGAACATCTTTGTTCAAGCCCTTGATAGACTTTTATCCTCTTTATTGACTGACATCTGTGTTCTGAATTTTTCATGCCTGTGCTACATGGACCAGACAGGGTAGGAACTGAGCTCTGGCCCGCACGTGCCAGCCTGAAGAGTTGAGACCCATGTGATAATTGCTAGAGCGGGAGGTCCCCACGCGTGATGGGTTAGCAGTCTTTCTCTCCAGTCCGCATCCTGATGGGAGCAGCGACTTTGTTTCTCGGTACGAGTTCTTGCCTTCCTGTATGTGCCAGAGGGTTCTGCTGCTGTGCTCACGTTCCTGCAATTTGTAGCTCTGCTGTCACCGGGAAAAGGCAAGGCTGAGTAACTCGAAGTCAACAGAGAAAGCCTGTCCTCTGTGGGGTAGATTTGATTATTATTCAAAATATTCATTTTCCTTCCCTGGGGACATGATAATCCTCTGCCCATAGACACCAGGCTTGGCCTTGAAACTGCCCGTGTTCCTTCGGGTAGGAGATTTGGGAGGACTGTGTAAGCCCAGCCCCCACTTCTCTGAGTGCACGTCACTTGTGCAGATGATGGAAACTGAGAGGAAGGGACACGCCTCGTCCCTGAGCAGAAGCTTTAGAAGCCAGCTCTAGGTCCCTCTTATCTCCCTTCTCCTTCTGCGTCAAGACTGACAGTGTCCCAGAGAGCGACTCCATCAGACTAGGTCCCAGACTGAAGATAATAGTGAGCAGAGCCAAGGCGGGCTCCAGATGGGTGTGGATCACGAGCAGAAAATCAGCCCGCGCTGTCCCAGCTGCTGAGAGGCAAGGGCTGCTTGTTAGCAAGCAGGGTGCCCTCGGTTCTCCTGATGGATACACTCCCCAGTCTGCTCTGTGTCTTACAGTCAGCCCACCTCTGAACCCGGAGCTGCAGCAAACCATCTGTCCTGGGGAAATATTCTGGTACATACGTTTTACGTTACAAAGTTGTTCAGTGACTTTTAAAGAAAGGTCCGCAGTACAGAGGGAGGGCTGCTGGTGGGAGACACATGTCCGAGGGGAGTGGCTGAGATGGGCTGGGGAAGGGGGCGCACCCACAGGGCAGGGGCACGTGGCCGAGAAGGGGCTTCTCGGCCTGGGGTCCTGCAAGGAGCTGAGCTCTGCTGCAGGGTGTGCGGGCGTCGCAGACACAGAAGCTACAAACGGTTTGCCACTGTATATTCCACCCCGATTTACATTCCAGCCACTGCTGTGGCCTCTATGAATTCACGTCGAAGCCGAAAAGACAGGGAGGGGCTTCTGGATGGTGCAGTCGGTTAAGCGTTTGGCTCAGGTCATGATCTCGTGTTCATGAGATTGAGTCCCGCGTCGGGCTCCCCACTCAGCATGGAGTCTGCTTGAGATTCTCTCTCCCTCTGTCCCTCCCCCTGCTCTCTCTTTCTCTCTCTGAAGTCAGTCAATCTTTTTTGAAAAAGCTGGAAAGACAGGGAATGGGAGTGAAAAGCACAGACACCACTGCACGGGCGTCCTGTGACTTCCACACGTCAGGTTCGATGGTGCCAGACACGGACTGAAGAAAACTGTGAACAGTGACCATTTAAAGAACAAATCCTAACTGAGCTGCTGTATGAAATTCCTGGACATAGGATGTTGATCTGTCTATGCGTGTAGGTAGCGAACTACAGGATTTTGTCAGGTGCACTGAGCACAAACAGCTCGTAAAGCACATGGAAAAGAGGAAATTTCTCGTTGCTTTCTAGAGCGTTAGGACCCTGTAGAACCACGGCTGGAGGTTCCCGACGGTGGTCTTCAAATGCGTCGAGGACGTGCCCCTGCAGGTGTGCGGACAGGGCAGGAACGTACAGCTTCAAGATGATACATGGCCTTGTTTCCCAACTGTACTGGCCTTGAGAAAAAGAACAGAGGTGACCAATAACTTACAATAATACTGGGTACCTGACAAGGTCAGGCAGAGTCCCTCTTCTCTTTCTTCAAGACCCTGGGTGCTCTCCGGTGCTGAGTAGTTTCGAAGTTTTTTCCGCACCGGTAGAGTCCAGTCTGGGAAGTGTGAGCCCCGGTTGGGTCCCCAGCTCTGGTAAGTTACAACCAGAGTGATTCACTTCCTATCTCTGTGTTGGTTTTCACGTCCCTAAAATGGGAGTTTAGAAAGTGCCTACCTCAAAAGATTATTTCGAGTTATAAATGAGATATTTCGTATCAGTGGTTAGAATGGAGAGTGGCAGTCCGAAAGCTGTTAATGAATTAATAATACATTATTTTATTAGATAAATAACAGATGGATTGAAAATAGATAAATAAGAAATTATTGTAAGTAATCATAGATAATTATTCTCTCTGGGTTATTTTATTTAATTTTGTCATTATCTGACACAGTCTTGGATGGTCGACTGCTCCATCTATCTCCTCCGTACACTGACCTTTTATAACTTTAGAAAAATAGATCTTGATCGTTTTGATTCTTCTTCCAACCAAGATGAAGTTACGGGGACTGGATGTCTCTCCTACCTGCAACAACAGAAGAAAGAGTACAAACTACGAAGCAAGGGTTTTCTGACATTGGATAGCAGCCGGAGCAGCCAGAGAGGCCGGCAGACAGGAAGCAAACACGCAAGTCTGTGATTGCCACCACTCATGCCTCAGTGGGGAGACCGTTCCCCAGGAGGAGGCTGGATCTTTCCCTGAGCAGAGGAGATGGGGCTGGGAATCCATATAGGCCAAAGGAGATAGAGTCCCCCCCCCCCATCAGGTACCAGGGAAAGAACAGCTGCAGAGAGAGAGAGAAAGCTCTCCAGATCAGCAGACGAGTCCCCACAAGTCTTCGGTGGAGGGTCACTGCGTGCTCACAAGGGAACTCCCCCTGGCTGGGACAAGAATGACCCAAAAGGACCAAGGGAACAGTCTCTGGACTTCACAGAAGGCCAGGAACAGAGTGTGTTCACCCAGCCAGAGAGAAATGCACTTCTAATTCATGGGGCATCAGCAGGGTAACGAGAAGGGTCTTGTCCGAGCAGGGGGAATGCTTAGCCCTGGACCGAAGACGGCATGGGTCCCACTGAACACAAGACCTGACAAGATCCGACTGTCCCCGAGTGACATAACTGTGCCCTAGAACAAAGCCCAAGGATATTCATAGGGATGTAAAAACATCCATCACACCAAAAATATAGAATATCTGCCATTCAATAAAAAGATGACCAGTATGAAAAGAAGCAGACAAAGAGAAAATGACCCAAAACACATCTGAAAACGACACAGGAGGCAGAACCAGCTACAGACACTACAGCGGCCGTGGGAACTGTATTCTGTAGCTGTTTTCAGGAAACTGCAGGACGAGTGGAGTGTGTGAGAGGCAGACGCGGAAGATCGAGGAATGAGTCAAAGCAAATGTCCAGTGATGGAAACTACGTCCGAGGAGGAAAACGTAACTGGTCAGTAGCAGGGCAGACATCGCAGAGGGAAAGATCAGTGAGCCTGAAAACACAGCAAGAGAAATTTGCAGCATGTAAGTGAAATACGGAGTGGAGAAGACTGTCAAGGAATGAGCAGAGCGCCACTGATCTGTGCGACGGACAACCTCGAAAGGCCCCATCTGAAGGAGAGAAGAGAAACAGAAAACCTCTTTGAGAAAATAATGTGCAAAAATGTCCCCAATTTGGTAAAAACTATAAAATCACTGCTCTAAGTAGCTCAGCCATCCCAAGCACAAAAAAGCAGGAAGAAAATGGCATCAAGTCTCATCGTAACGAAATGGCACAAAAAGCTGTCTCTCTTGGCCCGTCTTTCAAAGGTGTCGTGTGATGGCAAGTAAATGTTTGAAGTTGGCCCCCCAAAGGCAGCTGGGTCTCTGTTTGTTGGGGTGCATCACGAGGGGCAGTGGCAGTTCCCACGACTGGACCTGCCGGGTCAGTCTTGGCCTTCAGCGCCCACGGGCTGACCATTAAATGCTCCCAGACGTGTGCTGGGCAACCCCAGACTCTCGGGGCTTCACCTGGAGTTCTGGGGCTGCCCACGGCATCCCTCCTTCTCTTTTCAGCCTCCCCCCACCCCAGGACACCTTGGATCTGTTCTGTTCATCCGCTGCACACGAATTCCTGACCCCTCTTCTGACGCTTCCTTCCACTGGATTCCAGCTAGCTTTGTCGTGCCCCCCACTGGGGCTCCCGGCTGACTCCCTCTTTCTCCCGGCTGCAGATAGACGTCGAGAGAGATCCCAAGTCTCCTTCACTACACTTAGTGTCGGGGCCTTGAGGGGTCACGTGTTCTCCCCTTGGACAGGACAGGTGTTATTGCATAATGGGTTTGGCATCTGCTGTTCTCTGCACCCAGAAATGGCCCCCTGTGCCCTTCCCAGGCCCGTGGGCTGTCTGTGTGTCCGGCCTCAGCTGAACCAGCCCCCTGACGGCCCCTGGGGTCCACTGACAACGTCCACCATGGCACCATTTCTCTCCTTGACACCCGCATCCCCTCTGGTGGGTGGGCCAGTCTGGATGCAGGGTCTCTTTCTGCTTCCCTCTGGTCTGCGGGAAGCAGTAGGAGGGTCGGGGAAGGTCAGGGAGAACGCTGCCTGTCAGTGTGACTATAGTGCCCGCCACCTGGGCGGGAAAGCCGAGGGCACTGCCCTCCGTGCCCCCCTGAAGTGTGGGCTGGAAATGGCTCAGGGTCACAGTGGCACCACGACCCACCCGGTGCCCTGAGCACAGCCCGGTGGTGCCGTGGGGGCCCCTCAGCCCGTGCGGGGCGGGGAGGGGGTGCAACCCGGGGCTGCGGTGCGGCCTGTGTCTTGGAGGGTTTTATAAGTAAATAAAGTTGTTTTAAAAATGAAAAGGCAGGGATGGGACTTGTTGTTTCTGGAAGTACTCCCAGGACACACTATATAACAGAATGAACGTGTTTATGAGTTAAATGGAAGAGCCATGAAATTCTTGGATAAAAATGGAGCATGTTTGGGTCTAAAAAAAGGGCAAAATACCCTTTTTGTGGTGCCATAAAGGAGTCAGGTTTTTGTATAAAAATACATTTTAGTCGTTAGGACATACAGAAAAGTATGCACTATTAGTAAACTTAGGAAAATACCTTCAGTGAAAGAAATGTTCATATACTCATGATTTAAAAATGCGTTCAAGAATGATTCTCTTATGAAGTGCAGGTAATTTGGTAACGACAGAATGTGCTAGGTGGGTGATTTATTTTGCATTAATTAGAAGTTAGGGATTATAAAAAGACATTATTATAAACAAAGTACTGCTTCAAAAATAACTCAGTTGTATAACCCATTACGTAGCTATGGCTTGGGAAGTATTTTCATTGCACTTCTGTGCTTCTGGACACAGACAGTAGACACATCTTTGGCTTCATAAATTTTTTTAGAATATTTTATTATCAATTCTGTTCTATTATCTTCAACATATAGAAATACATTGAACAATCTTCATAGGTTCAGGCAGTCTGCTGTTGGACCTCTCATCTTCTGTAAGGAGCATTTACACGTGTTTTCCTCTCCTTTTTCCTTCCCTCTTCTTTTTCCTTCCTCTCTTCCTTCCTTCCTACTTTCCTTCCTTCCTTCCCTCCTTCCTCTCCCCTTCTTTCCTTCCTTCCCTCCTTTTCCCCCTTCCTTCCTTTCCTCCCTCCTTCCTTCCTTTCCCTCCACCCTTCTCTCTCTCTCTCTCTGTCTCTCTCTCTCAAATTTTCCCTCCTCTGTAGTTAAAATGATGAAAATATTTAGGTAACTTCAAAAACTCAAATGCAACATATTTTGGAAGCAGGCATGTGAAGACACCCCCCTCCCTGAGCTGAGGAATTCTTTGGAGTAGAAAGGAAAACCCCAAGTGAAAAGGGGTCCATTTAACTGTAAATTTAATCAGGAATAAAGATCAATAGTGGTGAATGTAACAGGAAAAATCACTTATTACTTACAATTTACAGAACTGCGACACATGAAGCACATTCATGACTCCTAGAAAAATAATAGAGAAAAACCATGAAAGAGATTTCCAGATCCTCTGAAATCCCTAATTGGTTAATCCCTGGGAGTTCAGGGCTATTTTTCCAAGTCATACAGTTGAAGAAATTGAGGGATTCTGTGGCTGAAGGCCATGAAACAAGAAAATAAAAGGGTAACCCTTGTGATCAACAGCTCTGCGCCTAGACCACAGACAGACACAGCTTCTCCAGCTTACAGAAGACAAACTGGAACAAATCCCCACTGTCCCTGGAGCGGGGGCTCAGCGGACTCTCGCATTTGCAGCCGAAGGACCTACCCCCCCCCCCGCCCCGTGTCCTCCTCCCCACAGCTCAGCACTTGGCACAACAGCGGCCACTAAAGCAGGGAATGGAGAGAACAGATCAACAAACTGGCTTCTGAGACAACACCCTTGTGTGTGTGCGTGTGTGTGTGTGTGTGTGCGTGTGTGTGTGTGTGTGTGTGTGTTGTGTAAACTCGGTTACCAAATGTTCCACGCAGGGCTCCCAGGGAGAAGGTGACCTCGCAGGGGACCTCGGAGGCACGAGGACGTGAGCGCTCCGGCCGATGAGCACTGTGGCCCTTTCCAGCCATCCCTCCGGATACAAAGCCACGCTACCTGGTAGTTGTTGGGAAAGACAGGATGCCAGTGAACACAGCCGTGAACTGGGCTTCTCCGTAATCACAGTCACTTCAGTTTGCACTTGTGCACACAGCAGTCCTACTGTGTAATCGCAAACATTTCCCGTTCATTTTTTATTTCCAGCCCCTTGAAAGGACGCTGGCAGCCAGGAGCTTAGGACTCTCCTTCGCTTGTGTCTCTGGGTTTTGTGGTTGAGGTTGGGACGTGGAAAGTTTACGTAAACAGCAAAGGTTTAGTCACTGAAGATGCCGCTCCCTTGCTCCCTTTGCCCGACCTTCCTGTCTTCTGCTTGAACCAGGTATGCTGATAGGGGCATTTCGCACATCATTCTGTCACCGGAGCGAGGAATTCGCAAGAGACAGCACCCACGCCCCAGATGTGCCTGTCTCCAAACATTGCAAGGACCTGGTCCTCTGTGTCGGGTGGCGCGGCTCTTCCGGGAGGACCAGCTGTGGGGATGGGGCGAGCAGGTGCACACCAGCTCCAGGCGCTGGCGCCGCGCTTACTCTTCGGAGGGCATCCTACTCCTGAAGGGCGTCCTTCCTCAACATCTCTGCAGAGAATCCTTGAACTAAGAAGGCCCTGGTGGCCGGTTACGACGTAGAAAATACACGTGGAGCCAGAAGCACTGCCACAAATCCCAGAGAAGTGGAAATCCTCCCAAGGTCTCCCGCTTCCTTTCACAAGCGTGAGGGTTTCGTTAGCTATGGAGATCAGGAAGAAAGCCTCCGGCTCCAGGTTGGTTGGGCTTCTGGAAAGATAGGCAAAGAGAAAAAGAACCTGAGAAAGATAGTGCTTTTCTGGGCTGAAAGCACACATTACTGACGGGGTTTCCTGTTACTGAAAAAATTTTGTCAGCGTCGGCAGGAAACTGCCAGCCCATCAGCTCAAGTTGTTCTGTTTGTTTGCGGCCGCATTAAGTTGGTACATCAGTGATTTCCGTTCTTGCTTTGCCATAACACAGCACATGTCTAATGATATTTATTGTCAAGATCTCAGTCTGAGATAACTAAAATAGATCTTCATGCACTCAGTGTTTTAAAACTCCACTCAACCACGGTGGAAGAGGTCTGCAGGGGAGAGGGCGTGGCAAACACAAACAATGAGGCGATAATACAGCCCTAAGGGCTTGTGGATCCTGGTCCTGGATCTTCCTCTGAGCTCTGCCCCAGGGCTTTCCCTTCATCCCCGAGCCCCTGACCTCAGAAATACACCAACCTCTGTGACAAGAACAGCTTGAGAAAACCTGTCCAAAGCTCCAGCCTCCCTCCCTACTGTTTTTGTCATTCTCCCTGTGATTCTATACTCAAGAGTGCGCCCCTGTCCTGGGAGCTCATTTGGCGAACGGGCTGATTCCAGCCCAGACACAGCGGGTGCGTGAGGACCCCACCAACAGCAGTCCTCACTCCATTCTGGTTAGATGGGCGCTGGGCATCGTAGCTCTTGTCTCACGGACGGACGGAGGCGTGTTTCTGCAGATCTGGGCTTGCATTTGGACTTCCTGGCATCAGCTAACGTCATGAACCACCAGCAATCACTGACTACACTTAAAGCTTCTCTCTTCAGGCTCAGAACCGATGAGAGGGTATTAGTTTTTGCCCCACCACAAACTGGGTTTGAAAATAGCCTTTAGCTGTGTCAGGTCTGGGGGCATTTGTGCCTGCAGAGACCAGTGAGGAAGTCTTTCACTTACCCAGGAATAGAGTGTCCGAGGCTTTTGTCTTTCTGGTTCTTTGGACCCTGGGGGGCTGTCCTTGCTCCATTGTCTTATTTATTCATTTATTTTCTTCTGAGTACAACTTGGTTAATCTCTAAAAAATCCAAATGCTGCCATGGCAACATTTGACTTGTTGTAGATACCAGATTATCAAAGATGATTAAAAAAAAAAAAGATGTCTGCCTGAGACCAAACTTGGAGGTCCAGAAGCAACATACGTTTTCTCCCTTTTATTGAAATGTGAAGGATGCCATGGTGCCGTGAGCCTCAGCCATGGTACCCGTGGTACCAGCTTAGCTGGATTTTAAACACTGCAACATTTTTGTGGAAAGAGACTTGGCCCCAAGATATTTTTTCACCCTGTTTCAATTTTATGCACCAGTAAAGTTCTCCCCAACAAGGCTGAGAGGAAGGAAAATAAGATACCAGAATACTCTGGGCTACGGACACAGAACACTGAATGGGTGTATGTGGCGGATCCCATCTGCTGAGTATCCAAAACTCAGACAAAGGGTCAGGGATTTCTGTCTGTTTTGTTTAGTGCTGTGATGCCAAAACCTATTATGGTGACTGGCATAATCAATAAAGATTTGTTGAATGGATGATATGCATCTTACAAGAGGGCAAGCAAGCCTTGGGGGACATTTTTTTTTAAAAGGAGGATTCAATATTGCCTGAGTCTGACCTTCAGGTTAACAATGCATTAATTACTGAAGATATTCTCGTTAAATCTTTTTTCTTTCTTTCTTTCTTTTTTTTTTTTTTTTTGCAAACAAAAACTGAAGCACTTTTTTTTTCCTTTTTACAATTTCTATTTTCATGTACAAGTTTGGCGTTTTGGAATACCACCTGAATGAAGTCACCATCACATTTAACAGACAAGGTCAGATGAACGGAGAAAACAACACGACAGTGATTATAAAAAGGAAATAGCAATAATCATACTCATAAAAGCAAATTTTAATCCAATTAGCTAAAAAGAGAGTTAGAAATACAATGGCTATATTGTGGCTAATGGAGAATTCCTATCTTCATTCTTTGCTGAAAAAATGCATGGATGCATTCATTTTTTTCTCTCAAAAATGAAAGTAATAAAACAAATGAGAGTCCTAATCTTTATTTCAAATAAATGAAAAGAAATGGGCTAAAATCTACTTAGTTCTCTGAAAAAAAAGCAAGAATGCAAATGAGGTTTATTATGAGGCTTTTGGAAGCTAATGATGGAAAGTTAGCTGTAGGAACACACTCTCCGACAGCATGTAGTTCACCGGCGGTGTTAGCAGAAATCTCAGTCTTGTGCTAAGTTTCTACTTGCTCTAAAATGATGTACTTTTGCTGCAAAGATGTGGACGTGCTGCACACCCAGTGAGAGTGTGCGCAGTTTCAACTACGTGTGGCTTTCCCCATCCCCGCTCCATCTGTTTTCCACAGACATCTCTGAGCCACCATTTTGATTCAGTTGGTTGGATCAGCTGCTGTGAAGACAGGTTGATATTCCTTGGGACTGTAAGTACAGACTGCGCCCCTGATACCGTAACACGCACATCCTCACAAGGCTGAGTGTGCAAGTCCAGGAAGGTATCAATCAGCAAATATCAAGAAAATCACAAATGGAAAGACTTGACTTAAATGAACGTCAGCCAACTATTGTCATCTTTGACTTCCCTCTGAAGTCTAGTTGGAAAGAGAGCCTCCATTTTAGCATGTACAATTCTTCTCCCACTTGTCTCCCCTATGCCTTCACCAGACTGAGCCTTTCTCTATCAGTGACTATGGACAAATCATGTCCTTAGGGATCATGCTCGTCACTACGCACCGTTTAGTAAGATGGCTATTGTGCGTACAAGGAAAAGCTTGCCCCAACTCCGTGTATCATTCCCATAAATCCTGTGCTGTACTTTCTTGATAGCCTAAGGAACATTCTGATTTAGAGGACTTTATGCAGCCTCACATGAGAAGGGATCATTGAGGTCCATAAACGTTCATGCACACATCATAATTCATAAGATGGGCATGTTGCCAGCATCCTAGATCCCTAGACATCCCTCCCCAGGAACTGATCTCATGATATTGTTTGCATGCGCAATAGCACCTCAATATTTTGTGTGTGCTGTAACAGTCATGAATTAGAAGGAGCTGGACTAAGGTTTATCTGTAATTAGCTATTTTTAAAGTTATTATGTAAGCAAAGTTTACAGAGAGAAAATTATTTATAGCCACACTATATATCATATATATCAAAAGAAAATTTGGCCAAGAGCAAAAAATCAACTAAGAATTTATGAAAAACCAGGAAAAATATGGAAAAAAATACTTGTCACAATTTTGGAAAAAGTATGCCAGAGGAGAAATGAAACTGTGAGAAAATGGTTGACAGATTTTTACCATAAAAATGTTAATCACATAAAAGATGAAAAGCAGCCAAAATGAAGGAATTATGAAAACAATAATAGGGAAGATATTTGCATCAAATAAACCATATAAGAGAATTAATACCTATAATAAATGAAATTGTTCACAGATACAATAACATTACAAGGACTATAATAAGTGAAAGAGCCCAGAAAATGAATGGAAAATTTACAATGGAATATAAATGGTAGGGATAAAATGTCTATCTTCCTAGTTATCAAAGAAATCAAATTATAGCAAGACTTGCAACCATTATATCCCTGCTAATATTTTTTTGAAGGCTGGCATTCCACACTCTTCGGCCTGTTGGAGTGTTGTCACAAATAATAGGTGGCAGTATAAACGGATACGGTTTTTTCTTGGCGAAAGCAGTTTGATAAGGTTCCAATGCCATGATTTTTTGAGTCACTCGTTCACTCAGGAAATATTTGCTGAGCATCTACTATGTGCCAGTGATTCCAGCATATGTTGGGAATTCAATCACGGAATGATAGACCTATTATTGTCCTCATATTCTTAGAGTTGTTCTAAGGAAACAAGTTTTAAAAAATAAAATAATACATATTTTCAATAGTTGGGGTACTTTCCATGAAGCACAAGTAACTGTGTTTGAGGCCCAGATTAAATCAGTCCTTAATCCTTAAATGGGAGGATGCGGTAACTTGGGTTGCTTGGGTAAGTCAGGACACACAGTCACCTCTACACAGAGCATTTAACCTCTCTGGGATCTGGACGGTTTTCCCAAGAAAGCAACGTTTTAGCAGAAAATCTGAATAAAACACAGCAGGTAAAAAGGGAGGGAGGAAAGAACATTCTAGAAGGAAGGCAGTGAGAGAGACACTGAGTTAGAAGGGAGGAAGCTACAGGTCCCAGGTGCTCCTCCATGGTGAATGCAGGGAAGACTGCAGAGTCCAGGAGGCTGTGGGTCCTGTGAGGCCAGTCAGTGATGCTGAGAATTTGCTTCTTTATCCCAAGAACAATGGGAATCCAGCTGGAGAGGATTAGTGGAGAAGAGGCATGACTTCAATTTATAAAATGCCCCTCCGGCTGCAATAAGCATAATACTGGGGGCAAGGAGCTAGGGAGGAAAGTGTCTACCCAGACTCCAGGAAGGATCCTGTTGTGGTGCAGGTGAGACATGATGGTGACAGGTGTCTTCATACTGAGGTGTATATACTCTCGGAGGTATACAAGATTTCTGCATCTGGTTTGGAGGCAAATGGGAAGTTTTCAAAGACTCACTTTCAAGATCCCTGAATTCCTTATGTAATCTCTCCTAAAGCTGCCCAGCCTGGAAACAGGCCTACAGTTTGTAGGGAACCTCGTTCTCCTCTCTCACTGCCCCTCAGCCAAGACCATTTCCCAGGGAGCAACTTGGCGGGGTACACTGCTGGCAGCTGGGGAAAGGAGCACCCTGCCCCGGGGCGGGGGGACCTGGAAGGCACGCTGCATCCCCCACCGAGCCCACTCCTCCACACCCCATCTGTGCTCCTTGCCTCCCCCATTGCCCCACTGCGAATGGCCCCTCCAAGTTCTGGGAATCTATCAAGAGTCAGGCTAGTGTTATAAAACCAGATCATTCACTAGAGCTGTCATACGGCTTCAAGGGATTCAAATCACTCCCTTCCTCACACAACTCATTTCAGATCCCCTTCAATCCGGCCAGCATCTCTGCTGGCCTGTGCCGTTTTCCTGTGGACCCATTCATCCTCCCTAAGGAACCCCAGCCCCCGGTCCCCATTCCTCTCTGTGCCCGCTTCATGCATCTAGTTACCATCAAAATCGGATAGGGGCCTATGAAGAGACGCCCTAGGGGATCACCGGGGTACAGAAGATATTTTTTTCCTGATTCTATTTGTGATAGGAGCCCTAGTTCCTCCTGATGATTACGGGCCATTACGTTTGTGAAGATGGTAGTTCTTTTTCTTGTCGGCTGGTCTCTTGGCACGAGGAGCTTGAAGCCACTGGGCAGGACGTATAGCTAAAAGTTTAATGGGATTCTTTGCAGGTATCATGATGGAAGTGTTTCACCTCTAAACCCACAGAGCCTAGAATTCTGGGGACAAGAGGAAAAAATTCCCTAAGGAGGTCCCTGGAGGATAAGAGAAAATGGGGCCACTGTAATTTCCACACCTTTGTTCTCGAACCTACATACCCATTAGGGACACGACACTTTGTAGTGGTATTTGCTTTGGGGTATATGATATATAATAGAGAATGGTGCCCCATTATCAAATGGCATCACCTGCAACCTGGCACCTCAGCTCCACCTTCAAGAGGCCACCCCATTGCCCTATCAGGTCAATAGTCCTGTGGGTGGTGTGGGTGGTGACAGGATTGCTGGATCCCATGGTCTGTGCTCACTCCTCGGCAGCCTTGCTGTAACGTGGGGCCTTTGGTCCAACATGATGTGGTTCAGATGACTGAACTCTTGCACGTCCTTGGAGAGGGGTGTTGGCTAAGGTCCTGCAAGGTAGGAAAGGCAAACCCATGGTAGAAACATATGTCAATGTCAGGTCAGATAAGCTGCTGTCAATTCCAGAGGAATCAATTTGCTGCCAAGAGCTGGCTGGCCTCCTCCAGGGCTGGCGCCATACCTGTGGGGCCAGCGCTGGTCTCCGTGGCTTTCAGGCTGGACACTCGGGAGCAACAATAGTAAGTTAGCTGTGGAGGAGGGGAAATTTTACTGTTGGGCCCAGCAAGCCTTAGTCCCTCACACCATGGTTCTCCACTCAGGTGCTCATGCTACCAGAGCCAAGGTAACCAAAGATGGATGCCACCTGACATCACCTGGCCTAGCCTTGCCATTTAAATGGCTACTCAGTATTTCCTCCATGGCGGATGGCCTCTGGAGAACATTAATCCATGGTGGGTAGTCTCTGGTGGACACTAATGTGTGATAGAAAGATTTGCTCCCTTCATGACCACATAGATGTATCTTCTTTCATGGTCCTGGGACCTCCCTGTATGCAATAGTCCAATCTTTTACTTGTTGGCCCCTGACCAACAAAGGGCCAAGCCATTTGCCACTGCCGGTGTGTCCTTGTAAATTTTTTCCTTGCTCACTTCTCTTTCCATACAATATGGGTAACCAGGTAGAAGCACTGAAGCTCTGCCCGCTGGGAGGATTTCCCCTCACCACAGACTTCCAGAGCCGGCCTGATGGGGCTGCGGTCCCACCACGGTGCGTCATCAGCCTGCGCCCACGGACTGAACTGACCCATGTTCAGCCAGAACAAGTTACAGAGCACTTACACGCTTTCAATACTGAGTTATTAAAGGTACTTTGTTGGCCAATTCTCTGTTAACTTCATAATTGTGCATTTCTTGGGCTATGAAAAAATTGTACTTCTTGAAAATTCTGTAATTCCTACGTTGAACATATTTCAGTGTTTGTTATTCAACAAAGGCTTCACCCTCTGTTCAACTATGGTGCCTTCTAGTGAACTCAGGGGAGGCAAAGTGAGTTCACCCAGATCTGCCTAGATGCGGACACCTAGACAGGACTGCACATGCAGAGCATTGACCGCATGGGGTGCCAGTACGATGGGGGGCATGCGGGCCATGTGCGGGTCTGACACCCGGGAAAGGGTGAAAGGAAGGAAGAAAGGAAGAGGGCCTGGATAGGAGGAGTCTCGGACCACAGCACAGACCTTCCAAGAGAGGATGGGCCCTGACAGTGTCAAGTCTTGAACTAGAGTTGCCAGTGTTGCACGTCACGGGAAGAGCGTGCCAGGCTTGGCGGTTGTCTGTGCATAGCCTATGGGCGGAGACTGTGGTCGTGGATACAGAAGGCAGCCACTGGAGCCCCGGCCATTTATGTTCCTGCAGCAGGCTGAGTGGTGCGTTGCCATGGCAACCGCATCACTGTGGTGTGGCTGGCCCTCTTTTCGTTGGTCTGCACCTGGATGGACACCAGAAGGCGCAGCCATGCTGGAGTCAGGTATCAAAATCAGACGCACCAAGGCTTTGTGGATGACCGCCATGCTTTCTTATTCTGGACAACAAATTAACCAGGGGCCATAAGATTTCGTTTCAATGAATGCAAGGTTTCAGGGAAGACTTTCTCAGAACCATGGGATGAGTCACCTGGTAAGCAATATTAGCACAAAATTTTCATTTAATTTCTGAAAGATTCCTGGCTTTCCATGAAGTCTTTGTGTAAACCCACGTCTGTTCTGCATGAGTATAAGAACTTTGCTACATCCTACCCTAGATTCTCTTCCTGAGAGCTGATTGAAGCATCCTGTGATTGGAGAAAGTTGATGCCCTGGGTTTTATTGACTTCGAAAGGGTAAGGTTGGGCTCTAATCACCGTGCTGTTTGTTAAAGATTCATTACAAGTAAACACTCGCGAGGGTACCTGCACGTGTAAGTTGCTATTTTTTTAATTTTTTTTATTATATTATGTTAGTCACCATACAGTACATCCCTGGTTTCTGATGTAAAGCTCGATGCTTCATTAGTTGCGTATAACACCCACCGCACCATGCGACATGTGCCCTCATCACTATCCATCTATTTTTAGCTTAAACTGCAGTTGAGGTTTCTGTGGGTTTTTTTTGTTGTTTTATTTTATTTTATTTTTTTAACTTTTCACTCGGCTACACACATTTTAAGCATGGGAAAATTACTTTTGTGATTGAGTATTCAGAAAAAAAGCAGGTTTTCACATGCAATTTCTTTTGGGGGGGTTTCTGCTTCTTATATTTTGCTTGAGGGCATTTGTCTTGTGCTTATAAAGTTTCCTATTGCTTGGCTCACAATCTTCCAGTTGATGGTAATGGAAAGTCTTCCTATGTTTTAAGTGGAGACTAAGTGCTTCTTCGGAATAGGTAATCACAGTGTAGATCGGAAAGAAGAATTATGCCCACAATAAAACACTAATAAGCCTCAGGAACTATTTGCAATTGCCTTTTTGCATCAAATAGCTAATGGCAGGAGTACACAGCTTAAGCATGAAATAAAAATAATAAAGAACTACAGAGTTTTATAAACATATTTAGAAAAGTCGGCATAAATTCGAGCATAAATCCAAAAATAAGCCGAACAGAAAAATAAATAAATAAACTAGCCCCAAACTGAGGTTTCTTTATTTGAAGTTCTAGCTTCTGGCTGAAATAGTACATTTGGTGGATGCTGAACAAGTGAGCTGTGGGAAGAAGGTCCTGGCCCTTTCCTAACACTTTTTTCTATGAATTAGAACTTACGCTTGAAATAGTACTCAATTCTGTTGGACGTTGTGCAATGCAAATATGAGGGAGATGGGTTTAAAATCGTGTAAAGAGAAGTGGTGATGTGATGAAGGATCTGTTCACCTTCTCCCCGAGGCTCTTAGAATGCTCTTCTGGTCGCAGTTCCTTGACTCCATCCTTTCCGATACCTTCTGAGTCCCTTGTGGCCGAAGCTGTGGGTCGCCTACCCCTTTGCTGAGTCCAGCTCTCCTTCTCGAGAAGGCACAGACCCTCTGTAACATGGCCACAATTTAGGGCAGCGTGGGTACACCTGCCATTTCTTGGGGTGGCTCTTGCTTCCCTCATGCCAACCCGAGGGGCCTTTACCTCCCTTTCCAACTGAGTTCAGGGAAGGTGCAACCACAGCCAGTGACTTGAAAGACCAGATTTGCTGGGTATTTGGCAACAATTTCTTTGCTTTTACAAAACCCCTCAAGGAAGTAAAGGACAACTGCAGTCCTGCCACGATGCTCGGACTCATGACAGCTACCTTGCAACCATGGGGATATGAGGATGAGGAGCAAAACAAAGGATGGGAAAAGCCCAAGAAGGCAATGCAAGAACAGGGAAAAGAGCTGTGTCCTTTGTTTCGACCTTGAAGAACTTACTGGACTGTTGAGCTACGGTTTTCATATCAAAAGTGAGAGTCAACACTGCAGATCAACGAAGCCCACTTTGCTGAACCCCACTTCAACGGTGGGGAGGCACTGCTGAATCCTGGTGACAAAACATCCTGGGGGGGCCTGGAGATCCCGACAGGGGTTCTGAGAGTACAAGACCACCTTCACAATGCTAACACATCATTTGCCTTTTACTCTCATTGTCTCACAAAGGCATATATAGACTTTACCTGACCTTTGGTATCACAACAGACTAAATGCAGAGCAGATGTGAGAATTGGATTGCTTTTTATTCAGCCAGGCACTTACAGAATTTTCAAAAATTTCAAACAATGGCCACCTTCCCAAGAAATATTATGTTTTTGACTTATTTTTCATAGGCATATGTTATTTATGTTACCATGTAATAATTTCTCATTAATTGTAAATAAATTCATAAATATTTAAAATTTTTTCTACGCTCTAATTTCTAACACAGTAAATACCAGTATATAGGGTAGACATAAACAGGAGCTTTTTGGAATTCTCACTAATTTTTTAAAGGTATAAAGGTGACTTGAGACCAAAATATTTGAGTATTGCAGACCAGACATATACTTTTTAAATGAAAAAAAAATCTTAGAAGTCATTTATCATAGCTCAAGATCCTCATTTAACAAAAAAACATTGATACCAAAATTAAGGCATTTGTCCAAGTTTTCATGAGTGCTTACTGCTGTCTAGGACCCAACGTGTGCTGATCAGACTTCCAAGTCTACGTTCCTCCAGGTGCCACTGTTATTGGTGGTAAAGGTGTCAGCTTAGAGGCTGCTGTAGCTTGGAGGACCTTGGCTGGATTTTATCTTATCTCCTGGTCATTCATAGAACTGGTGTGTCATTATTTCAACATAGAAGGGTCACTTCTGTGTCTTATAACTCCAAGAACTGTAAGAGTTTTATTTTGGTTTTTGTTTTTTTTTAAGATTTATTTATTTATTTGATAGAGAGAATGAGGGGGGCGGATAGAGGGAGAGGGAGAGAGAGACTCTCAAGCAGACTCTGCACTGAGCATGGAGCTGGACACAGGGCTCAATCCCAAGACCCTGAGATCATGACCTGAGCTGAAACCAAGAGTCAGATGGGATGCTTAAGGGGCTGAGCCACCTAGACACCCAAAACCTGCAGGGGTTTTGATAATTGACTAGATTTCACTTGAATGTTCAGACTATGGTGATGATGATGATGACGATGACTTTTTTTTTTTTTAACTAACGTTTAGCTTCCAGATCTGGCCCAATTCAATCTCAAACATTCGAGGCTACCTCAAAGGGGACGGCTCTCGGCAGGAAGGAAAGCATGCCATTGCCAGCAACTGCCTCCTTGTGGAGCCAGGCTTGACCTGTAACTGGCATCATTATAAAATTCGTATTCATTTATTCCTAGCTGTGAAGTTAATATTGAGCTGTAGTTTGGATGAGTTACTTGCTATTAATTAAACTAATTACTGTGATTGTTAGACTTGTTTAAAAATACTTTTTAATTTTACAACACTGTGACTTCCTATAGATTTAGAAAAAAAAGAAGGAACAAAATGATTAACACATAGAAACAAACAGGACGGGAAAACGCATTCCCAGACTTAGGTAGGGACACTATGTAACTACCAGTTTGCGCTCCCCACTGCGTACTCAGCGCCTCTCCACCATCGCATATGACTGGAGGAATGGACATTGGTGGAGAAGGCTTGAGAATACAGCAGATGCAAGAAGGAAGAAGTGCAACAAGCATTGGAAGAAGGGCTAGACCCATTGGGACAGAGTGAATACTGGGGAATCTCTCTGTCTCTTACCTGAGCTAGATGGTATTTGCCTGGACTATGAATATGTTATGATGAGTTATTTCCATATTGGGATCTATTATCATTCTGTTCATCGGCTCAGCTGTACTGAACACATATTAGGTACTCAAGAAACTTTTTTGGAAAGAATAAACCAATGCTAGTGGCAGGGAGAATAATTAATTGCCCATCCCTCCAAAGATGTCCACGTCCCAACTCCAGGACCTGTGGATTATTACCTTCGTGGCAAAAGAGCTTTGCAGATGTGACTGATTAAGGACCCTGAGATGGGGAGATTATCCTGGATAACCTAGGGGGGCCCAGTGTAATCACAAGGGTCCTGCTAAAGGGGAGAGGTGAGGATGTAAGAGGTCAGAGTCTGATGTGAGAAGGACCCAATTCACCATTGTGGCTTTGAAAATGGAGAAAGAGAACCATGAACCATGGGATGTGGGAGCTTCTGGAAGCCGCAGAGATAAGGGGATGGTTCTCTCCTAGAGCCTCCCGAGGAGCACAGCCCTGCTGACACCCTGATTTTAGCCCGGGGTGTCCCTGTCAGACTCCTGACTCACAGAACAGTTAGATCGTAAATTCGTGTTCTTTTAAGCCACTATGTCTGTAGTAATTTGCGATAGAAGCGATGGAAATGAATACAGTGTTCAGTACATACTTACTGAAGCTGGACCAAGACAGCTTGCAAATATATGATACACTAAACACCCACGCAGAGAGAAGAATTTTAATGCCCGAGGTTCCCATGGTCAAGGTCCTGAACATCATGTTTCAGGGCAGAAGACGAAGGGTAGGACTCGATTTAAGATTCAGAAGGGAGAAAAGACCCCAGTTAGGAGACACTGCAGCCAAGCTACAGAACGAATTTCCTTGAAGCATCTCTTGGAATAGTGTCGGGAAAAGACAAAATATCAGACAGGACATAAAAATTACTGCATTTCCATCACTTTAATATCTTCTTTGAACTTATGTTTCTGTACCACATGAGAAAGTGTCTTGAAGCCCATCGAGTGGCTTCTCTTTTCTTTTTTAAAATTTTTTTCAAGATTTTATTTATTAATTTTTGAGATAGAGAGAGAACATGAGCATAAGCAGGGAGAGCAGCACAGGGAGAAGCAGACTCCCCGCTGAGTGGGGAGCCTGATGTGGGACTCGATCCCCAGACCCTGGGATCATGACCTGAGCCAAAGGCAGACATTTAATGGACTGAGCCACCAGGCACCCCACTTGAGCGACTTTTCTTCTGCGCTGTGTTCCTCAGGAAGCCTCGCTGACTTTCCTGGTTCACGGTTCCTCCGACCAGGTGAGCCTCTGCCTTTAACAGCTGGGCATTAGAAATAGTGGTTTTCAGTAATAAAAGTATTTTGCAAAATAGAAGGCATATCTCTTCTCTCACCATATGTGTCTGGTGAGAAAATTGAAAGGCACAATCCTTGTTTTACCCAAGATAACTTATAAACCTAATCCCGATATGTGGTCATAGTAACTTGATCTAACGCTGAAATCTATGTCATTGCAAATGCTTTTCTTAAACCCCCAAGAATGGTACGTTACTGAAAACCCTTCATTTTTTCTAATAGTCATATGGATCTACTGCTCTATAACAGATTTGGAGAAAATAGTACAATTCTTTCTTTCTGGAAAAAAAAGGTATGTTCCTTTATTATCTTTTGGTTTCTAAAAATAGGCTGGAATTAAATGTCATGTACCTTTGGAATTCATTTTATAAATATACTTGGTAACTAGGAAACTCACGTTGTCATTATTTATAATCTAGGAATTCTTTCCATGGTAACTGTTATAAGGTCACAATTATGAGGCCACAATGGAGGCTGAGAGGCTATTTAAGAATTCACCAAAAAAAGCCTCTTCACAGGAGGTGGTAATGTCTGACGTCCGGATCACTGGATGAACGAGGTGAGGGCTCACGGGGTTCGGGAGGCCCTTCAGCTTGGTCTGCTCTGTGTGGACCTTCCTTCAGTCAAGAAACCTCACCAACAGTACCAACTCTCATTTGGCAGCCTTGGAGATGCTGCGTGCCCTTTCTAGCATTTTCTCCAGCCTGGGACACCATGGGTAGGTTAGTTATGTTGTTACATCACGGGGCTGCCAAAGCCCAAGATTGAGGGGAGACACAGGAGGCAGCCTCTGTCTGAAGCTCGGCCTTCACCATGTCCCAGAGCCTTGCTGGCCAGCTCTCGAGGAAGCCCAGGGTTAGACCCCAAGAGACAAGGTCCTGAGGTCAGCTTTTGCTCCAATCCCACAAGACATGGAGCCGGGCTCTTAAGGAGCCACACAGAAAACACTTGCTCCAAGATCCTTCAGAGCTGGTCCGTGCAAACGGGGTACCCAACCTCCCACCACAAAGCCGAGAGCCCTCACAGTGCCAGCGTCTACCTGACCCATCCCAAGCAAGGACAGGAGGCTGCCCTATGTCAGCCGGGTAACCGCAGCCTCAACGAAGAGCCAGGGGTCTACACCTGATGGAAGAGTTTTGCTTTTCTTACAACCAGATTTGTTAAGGAGAACTTAACCCCCATTTTGTACATAACAATAAAGGAAAACATAGGCATCATCAAACACTACAGAGAAAAATGATGTGGATGAAGAATTTAGAGTATGAAATTCATGAAAATAAAGCTCTCATAAATGGCAGAAAGTCATACAACTTCAGAAATGTCTTATTAGGGTTACATCATGTGGTTCATGAGATGCGTTCACACAATTCCATAAAATTAGCAGTAGCTACCTGACCCAGCCTGGCCCTACTCAAGTTTATCGTTCAAAGGACATCAAAAAGCAGTTTAAATAAATACCAATATGAAGAAAGGGAAGTAAGCAAAACCTGACTTATAATGAAGTAACAACATATAGAAATGGGATGCTATTTTTTTTTAGTCTTTCAGACTGGCAAGGACTGAAAAGTTAATATTTCACAATGTATAAGGACGTTGGACAATGGATGTCTTATCTGCTATTGGTAGGAGGGAAAGTCAGCAGAATGTCTTCGGAGAGCATTTCGGGACCGTCCAACAAAACGAAAGACATATTTACTTTGACCTGCCAGTTTCACTTTGGGACCTTGTATATTTTCACATCTGTATGAAAGATTTACTTTATAGCGTTGTTTGAAATACCAAACGTGCAAACTCTATAATAATGTCCATCAACGGGGAATTGATTAGTTAAATTTTGGTACATATGGAAAACAGAGCTATTTTTTAAAAATAAGATAGAGAAATCTATGCAAATATGGAAATTTACTCAAGATATGTTTTAATTTGTTAAAAGATGCGCAACAGTGCAAGGAATACATTCTCATCTGTACCATAAGACAAAGAAAAGAAAGTATATTTACAGGTGTTCACAAACCTAGGAACTTCTGAAACATACGTAAGAAACTGTCAATGCTGGTTTCGTCCAAAGATAATGAACGAATGAAAAAGGGTTGCTTTTTCATTGTAGTTCTACTTGACTCAGGGGAGAAGTATACAATATACATGTGTTTCTTTTAATTACAAAACTCATTAGTTAAAGTTGCCCATTGACTGATGAAGCATGCTAGGGTATAGCTGAAGGAATAGCAAAATTAGGAGACAAATTTCAAAAACTACATTTTACTTAGTGTTCTTACTTTTAATAAATATCCAAATAAAATTATTTAGGATATCTATATATAGAGAACTATACATATGCCCACTGAAGATTTATTTGTAATAGCACAACAATTTTATAAATAAAACAAGACAATTACTTTTGGCCACAATAAAGTAATTGGGACTAGCATGACCCTGCTGCCATAAGTCACTACAGAACTGCACAAAATCGAAGAAACAACTATTTTCAGCTGGGCAGAACGGGTTCCCCAAGAAAAGAGACACACGGTAGTCCTGGGTCAACCCAGCTTTCCGTGGACCAAAGGCAGGGACGTGGAGCCCAAGGGAATCAGGATCGGGGGCTGCCCGGTGGCTGGAATCTGTGGACAGGACCCAGGAGAGAAGGAACGTGTGCCGTGTAAGAGCGCCAGAAAGTGCGCAGGGTCCTTGCACGGCTGTGGGCAGACAGGAAGCTTTGCTGCATGGGGTGGGACCCGGGGCCCGGGAAAGGGCAGCTCTGGGAAGCTGTGAGCGGCAGACAGAGAGAAGGTGCCCCACAGGAGACTGGGGCATTCAGTCACCACCCAGGAAAGGCCACGTCTTCAAAGACGGCTGACGGCTGCTCTTGGGCTCTTGGCCATCCCAGCAGATTATAAAGTAAACCTTGAAAGGATCAAAGCAGAGTGGGCTGTCCCAGTAAGGACTATCCATGCAATGTGCTACGGAACAGGGTGAAAATGTCTTCGTTGGCTTGGGCCTCTGTAATGAAGTCCCATGGATTGGGTGGCTTAAAGAATATTTACTTCTCCTGGTTCTGGAAGCTGGAAGTCTGGGGTCAGGGAGCCAGCACGGTCAGGGTCTGTCCTCACCTGGCCTTTCCTCATCCTCTTTTTACAAGGGCTTGAATCTCCTCCCTGGCCTCCACCCTCATGACCTGATCTAACCCTAACCCCCACCCAAGGGTGCACTTCCCAATACCATCACACTGGGAGGGAGGGCTTGGGCGTATTAAGTTTGAGAGGACGTATTTGGTCCACAACAGAGATTCACCATATTAATTAATAAAGTGTGTGTGTGTGTGTGTGTGTGTGTGTGTGTGTGTGTGTGTGTGTCAGAGAGAGAGGGGGGCATCCGGAAACATATAACTTGAAATGCTAATAATGTTTATGTCTGTAGATCCTCTAAGATCGTGTAGAGGAATTTTCCAAAAAGCAACTTTTTTCTCCTTTGGGTCTTCACAAATGTTATTCCTTCTGCCTGGAGGACCATGTCCTCATCAGTCATTAGAAAATGCATAGTAAAACCACCGTGAGACACCACCTCACCACCAATAGAAGAGCTCCTTTACAGGCTGTCAGATGATGGTGAGGATGTCGACTCCCGCAAACTCACGTGTTGCTGGTGGGAGCGTAAAATGGGACCACGGAGGAAGATGACTTGGTAGTTTCTTAAAAGTTGAACATACATCGACGCTATAAACCAACCATTCTAGTCCCCAAATAAAGGAAGCCAACGATCACAGTAAGACTGATACCAAAGTGTTTGTAAAAGCGGCACCTGTAATCACCAGAACCTGGAAACTGCAAGTACGCATCATACCTGGGACCACATCAGCGTCCAGGGAGGGAGACTCAGAGCCCTGGACAGCTGGGGCTCCAGGGTTTCTTATTGCCTGGCTTTTTGCACTATTAAAATTGTGTACCATGTGCACAGACCTAATTTGAAAGTGTTCAGCTACATAGAAATGCCCACGGCAGGATGGAGCATGTCAGGGTCTGAAGAAGGGAAATCTTACAAGGTCGTACTATGTTTGGGAGCCAGTTTTGGATTCTCTGAATCAGCAAATTTGTGTTTAGAAATGTGTCTGAGGGAGAACAGACTGTCTTGTAGGGAACGATCTGTAATAGCAAAAACTTAGAGGCAATTTAAATATCCAAAAGCAGGGGTTCGGTTGGGTCAGTCGTGGCATACCCACTCAAGCACTGGCTTGCGGCCACTCACTCATGTCGGAGGAGAACACTGAGAGCACGCGAGCACATTCGCCGGACGGCATTACACAAAGCAAGTGCGTGTGTGCCCGACGTCGGGAAGGGTGTGCAGTGAATGGCTAGTAATGCATACGCTCCCATTTCCTGGAAGGACACGTCCGATTTTTCCAAAAGGCTTCTTTTCTGCCTTAGTTCTTGAAAAGCGGCGGCCTGACGACGTGTGCTCGCAGGAGTGGCGGCCCTGCAACCTTCAAATGCCCAGCCCCGGTTATCCGCAGCCAGCCCTCTTCTGGACCGGCCCGCAGCCCCGCTTGCCCCCAATACCGTTCTCTGCCGCAGCTCCCTGTGTTTTATTCACATGTGGCTTTTCTCTGTTTCTTTTCTTTTCTTTTTTTTCCCCCCAAGGGGTAAGCATTTTATTTTATTTTATTTTGTTTTTTTTTAATAATAATATTTTTTTATTATATTATGTTAGTCACCATACAGTACATCCCTGGTTTTTGATGTAAAGTTCAATGATTCATTACTTGCGTATAACACCCAGTGCACCATGCAATATGTGTCCTCCTTACTACCCATCACCGCCTATCCCAATCCCCCACCCCCCTCCCCTCTGAAGCCCATCAGTTTGTTTTCCAGAGTCCACAGTCTCTCATGGTTCATTCCCCCTTCTGTTTACCCCCCCTTCCTTCTTCCCTTCCTTCTCCTACCGATCTTCCTACTTCTTATGTTCCATTAATGAGTGAAACCATATGATGATTCTCCGTTTCTAACCCTGCAGTGATGTGTTCCGTGTCTGATTCCCTCCCCGCCCTCTTTAGTCTGAGGCCGGGTGTCTCCCTTGACCGCCACTGTGTGCCCCGTGGGCAGCCGCATGGCTGATAAATTAGAAGCACACGGCACATACTTTTCCAGCGAGTGAAGGAGAAGTGAAGAGAGCAAAGCCAGGTACCGGGAGGGCAGGCGAGGGCTGGTGACACAGTCACCCGCACTGAGCCCACGGCTGCAGACAACAAAGCCACCCTGGATCTCTCCACACCTGCCTTTCTCCCAGGCTCTTCCTATGTGGGATATGGGGGGATGGATGTGATCAAATCTGTTGCACTCAGTAGGATTTGACCGGCCTCTCTGGGCCACCCAGTGCCCCTAGAACCATGTCTGGCACATTTCTGGTGTTCAATAATCCTTCTTCAAAAAACTGTAATTAGTCTGTTTTGAGCAATTAAGGAGGCTTTCAGATTCCCTCCTCTTCCTCTTATTGATGTTGGGGGTTTACTGACTTGTGTTTGGTAAGGAAGGTGCCGGTCTTCACACTGTCTCCTGTCCTTCCGGCTTCTGCAAGGACGTCACTTGTTCCCCCCATGTGATGGGACCTCTATCCAAGCCTGTGGCTGGCCACCTCCTGCTTTATCCTCTCACAGCTTTGGCTCCCGGTGAGGGAGCCGTCCTGATGCTTGCTGGTCCTACAGAATCCTCGGGGATCCGCCGTGCTGTGCGTGGAGACCTAGGCTGGAGGTCTGCTGGGTAGCTCTTGGCTCTCGGCTTGTCTGACCTCATGGCAGGTTTCTCAGGCTGAATGGACTTTTTCAACATCTCCTGGCAGTATGTAGGAACTTCTGGGCCCTTCCTTTCCTGGGAGCACCCTTGGGAGAGCCTAGCCTCTGTCTGACCGACCACGATGAAACCCTGTTGGAATATATTATTCTGAAGCCTGGAACACAGTGTGTAACAGCTTCGAGAAGGAAGTCTTTCATGGTCCCAACCCAAACTGGAACAAAGAATAGGCGTGTTGAAGGTAGAAAAACAGAGTTAGAACCTATACTCCTTTTGTCCTTAAGTTGTGGGTTAAATTTAGATGAGAAATTGCATGTCCACGCCAATCCCACCCGTGTGAAAGCTGTGGTAAGGTCAGGTTGCAGTCTCTGTCCTGCTCACTTGTACTAATTGTATTTGGATAAAACGGATGAAAAGAAAGATGAACTGACCTCTCCACCTTCACGTGTGCGTGGGCGCGCATGAGTGTGCATGGGTGTGCGTGTGCACCTGGGCGCGTGTGCCCGTGAGTACTGTGGTACCGTCGAGACCTCCCCACGGTTACAGAACCAGACGAGAGGACATTTTGAGATGCTCGCTTTCTAAAGCATTCCTTCATGAAGGCCAAAGATACACCTGGACCCAAACCACCAAGCGGCAGAAAGTTAAAATGATCCAACAGGCCAGACACTAGTGTCCCCCAACAACGGCCACAGCACAAAGGTCAGAAAAGGCCATTTGGGATACATCTCACAAACAAACCCTAACTCCTATTTGTGTTCGCAGATTTAACTTACAGTAGGTCAAACCACTTGAGAAATCAAGGCAGATGTCGTGCTGCTGTTCGGACGTGCTGGCTGCTTTATTTCATCAGTTTATCTAACGAAACGGAGGACGGGCAGAATACAGAGGTAACAGAGACGCTGGCGGTCAGTCAAGTAAGGAGAGCTTCCCACGCGCCCTTGGATGTGAAGCCCAGCTCCCGCCGACCCGGGCGCTCTGGGCGCGTGCCCTGTGCCCGCTCTGCTTTGCTGGGGTGGATACGTCACACACGGATGGTGAGCGTGCCAGCCCAGAGCAAAAATAAAGGATGGCAGTGTTTCTTTTGTTGTCTCCTCTGGACTTCCATTGGTAATCTCTCTCTCTCTCTCTCTCAGTACGTGTCCACAACACACATGTCCGGGTGTGATGCATACATAATGCATACGCATTATAGATAGCTGGCCTTGCAATGTGCTTGACAAGTCCCAAATAGCTTCACATACACTGCTTTTTTAATATTTTTGCAAATGCTTGATTTGGAAAATAAGGCAGGTACCAATTTATTTGTTACTTATAACTCACCAACTAATAAAGGTAACAACACGAGGAACCTATCACACAGCATTAAAAAGGAAGTTGTAATCAGGCTAGAAAGAATCACACAGAATGAAAAGAAAATGAGAAATTGTATCAGATAAATAAGACTGAGGATGTCAAATGTTTGAATAGAAAAGGTAATACCTAAGAATTTGAAGGTTTTCAAATTCTCACTGTCTCATGAGTGGAAACCATAGGAAACACTGGTTTTGTTTTCCAGGCAGAAAACTGAGACACAGGGAGATTGAGAGCTATTTTAAGGTCGCACGGCCAGCAGCATCTGACTCCCAGTTCAAATCTGGGTCTCTGGGGGCGCCTGGGTGGCTCAGTTGTTAAGCGTCTGCCTTCGGGTCAGGTCATGATCCCAGCGTTCTGGGATCAAGCCCGACATTGGGATCCCTGCTCCGCTGGGAAGCCTGTTTCTCCCTCTCCCTCCCCCCTGCTTGTGTTCCCTCTCTCTCTGGCTGTCTCTCTCTCTGTCAAATAAATAAATAAAATCTTTAAAAAGCAAAAATGTTCAAAATCATTAGCCATCAGGGAAATTCAAATCAAAACCACATTGAGATACCACCTTACGCCAGTTAGAATGGTAAAAATTGACAAGGCAAGAAACAACAAATGCTGGAGAGGATGTGGAGAAAGGGGATCCCTCCTACATTGTTAGTGGGAATGCAAGTTGGTACAGCCACTCCGGAAAACAGTGTGGAGGTCCCTTAAAAAGTTAAAAATTGAGCTACCCTATGATCCAGCAATTGCACTACTGGGTATTTATCCCAAAGATACAGACATAGTGAAGAGAAGGGCCATATGCACCCCAATGTTCATAGCAGCATTGTCCACAATAGCTAAACTGTGGAAGGAGCCGAGATGCCCTTCAACAGATGACTGGATTAAGAAGATGTGGTCCATATATACAATGGAATATTAGTCATCAGAAAGAACAGTTTCTCAATATTTGCTGCAACATGGACGGCACTGGAGGAGATAATGCTTAGCGAAATAAGTCAAGCAGAGAAAAACAATTATCATATGGTTTCACTCATTTATGGAACATAGGAAGTAGGAAGATTGGTAGGAGAAGAAGGAAAGAAGAAAGGGGGGGCGGTAATCAGAAGGGGGAATGAACCATGAGAGACTATGGACTCTGGGAAACAAACTGAGGGCTTCAGAGGGGGTGGGGGTGGGGGATTGGGATAGACCGGTGATGAGTAGTAAGGAGGGCATGTATCGCATGGCGCACTGGGTGTTGTACGCAAGTAATGAATCGTGGAACTTTACATCAAAAACTAGGGATGTACTGTATGGTGACTAACAATATAATAAAAAATTATTAAAAAATAAATAAATAAAATAAAAAGCAAAACAAAACAGAAAACTCTTGGGTCTCTGGATCGGGACATTCGTACTCTTTTCAACAGACCCCGTAGCGAGGCACGATGCTGAGGAACTGGTCACTGGTGTAGGCGAGTCTACCCTTAAAAACAGCACCCAGTTGACTCTCGATAACCTAGCCCATCACTGCAATAATGTAGAATGTCTTCCAGCTCCAAGAAAATCTATTACTGCATTGTACACAGTTGAGTTGGTCAGAGTAATGCATATGGCTTGTGACAATGGCCAAAGTGATTGGGTTGGGACATCTACATTCTGTTTTGCAGCAGATAAATAGACAATACAGTGAGGAAAATGTAAATGTTCCACTGGCAAGAAATGCTTATCTTCTCTGGGCATCACTGGTGTCCTAGGCACGGGAGCATTCCCGAGCAGGAAGCAGGCAAACAGCAGACCCCTGCCGGACAGACAGGATTCGTCCGCTCAGAGCACTGCGGAACACGGCCTCGGGCAGGATCGACATGCTGTCCCACACCTGCCTGGGGAGTGTCCCCACCAGAGCATGTCACTGCGCAGACACTGGGATGGGTGTGGCGTGCCATCTAACAGGATGCTTCTTTGGACGTGGCCAGACACAGAAAACGTAACACCCTTGCCCAAAGGCTGACTGCTTCCAGACCGGGAAGTAGTCACAAAGGCAGGCTTCTGGCTCATTCTCTGCTCTGAGCATGCCACAAACCACACGCGCTCCGCTGATGACCTGGCGACAGGTGTCCATCAGGAATAATGGATGCTCACGTTCTCCCGTTGTTAAGGTGCTTCCCCAAGCCCATAGTAGGTAGCCAGGTCCCCCGCTAGCAGTCCTAACTCAGCCATCATTCCAGGTCTTTCCATATTTGCCAGTTAACTCCAACCCAACTCCTCCCGGGGCTGTGGACTTAAATGGGTGCATGCTGGGGCCATTCTTTCTCTGAAAACACGTTGTTATTCCCAGAGCACTGGAAGTCGGTTCTTACTTGATTTGTTACTTTGTTCAACACGGTTTGGAAGGAGTCCTTGGGCACGTGGAACCGACCTCCACTGGACACGGAGCATCTTCTTCAAGACACAGCTTCCGTGAGGAGCTCGAGCGGCCGGCGCTGTGGCCGCGGAAAGGAGTGCCTGTTGCTCTAAAGCTCCCTCTTTCCCTCTTTTAAGAATTCCATCGCTTTTATCATCTACCGAAATGCGTTGGCTCATTCATTGTGCGTTTCTCTCCACACCATTCATAGCGCTGAAAATCAAATTCTGCTCTTCTTCTGTTTTACAAATACTTTAAATTTATTTTTGTAGTATGTAGCAAAGTCCTTTACAACATCTATTTTAATGCAGCAAGAATTTAATTCATGACATGACTTGACATGACTTCAAGTATGAATAGCTTTATGATAATCCGGTGTTCATTTTCTAAAGAATATAAGACACCCCTTTGGTGAAATAGTTATACCAATTTACCCAGTATGCTCCAGGGTGACATAACGGTCCATTACAGAAGGACACGTGAAAACAGCAGTAAAATGGGGTCACAGCTCTGAAAATAAAATCAGAGAACTCCAGCAGGAAGTAGCCCACAGAGGAACCTCTCTGTGTCACATGGTGTGAGTGGTACCTGACTTGTTTGCTTTCTTCACTTTCACTTTTTCAGTGAGAGGATATTTTACAGTGAGAGATAAGCCTTGTTAAACATTTTTGCTTCGTGGGGCGCCTGGGTGGCTCCTTGGCTAAGCGGCCAGCTCTTGATTTCAGCTCGGGTCATGATCTCAGGGTCCTGAGATCAAGCCCTGCTTTGGGTTCTGAGCTCAGCGGGGAGTCTGCTTGAGGATTCTCTCTCTCAGCCCCTCCCCTCTCCCCCCCAGATAAATAAATAAATAAAATCTGTAGAAAGATAATGTATCATTTGTCACCAATGAGAGCATGCCGGTAGCTGCACAGAGTGAAAACCTGACAATGCGATGTTGGAAAACCCCTTCCCCGATGCCCCGTAATTATCCAGACCATTTCGCATCACAGGTTACGCGTCCACACATTTATGCTCTTTGGTTTCAGCTCCACCTGCCCGGGAGTCAGGGACCCCTGCCCGGGACTGCTCTCTGGCACTCCCCAGTCACCTGGGCTGCACCCACACCCAGGCAGGGACAGGAGCTCATACAGCCTGACCCTGGGGGCTTCTTCCTGTCCTGAACTCCAGTCTCCCTCCCGGTGTCCATTTTGTGTCCACGTGGCCATAGGAAACAAGCGCAACCCACTTCCATGTCAGAGTGGCTCACACAGCTAAGACAACTCTCAAAACACTTGGAATTTCATCTTTACCAATTCCTTCTCCTCTGTCAATGGAATGATTCAAGATTTCCCTGCGACACATTAGTCTGTAACCTGAACATGCCTCATTGGAACTTCAGTGCAGGGGACCTCCCTCTCCACTGCCACTGTAGGTGGGTAAAGGTGTCCTGTGATTTTGTCTTTGCCAATCGGGTGTGGCTGCCTGAGGTCTGACCTGGGAGCAGAGATAGGAGGTGCTCTCGGTGTGTCCCTGCCCCTTCCCCGATATCTCTCTTCCTCTCTCTGTCTCTGCCTCCACCTCTCTCTGGAGAGTCCACACTGAGTTTCCAGCAAAGAGAAGTTCTGTTGGAACTGCTCTCCTGGCAGAAGGTGTGAAAGGTGTGGTTTGAGAAGCTGTTCCTGGAAGCTGTGCTCCAAGCCCGGGCGGAAAGCTATTTCACTGCTTCTGCGAATTCCACAATATGCTGTCAATAAATTCATTTATTATGTGGACATCAGCAGGAAACCAGTTTCTACTATTTACATGTAAGGACTCCAACTGGTAATTCTCTCTAAGAAAGAGCTCCCCAAACTGTCTCTGTCCATGGCACCCTAAATGCCTTAGTGTTTTTCATAGCATGCTGAGGCCAAAAGAAATATCTGACAATGTATGTTTATTAAATATATGTGTGCTTAAAATTTATTGAACAGATTCAAACATCTTAATGAGTATTTATATCCTAACAATTTAGTTGTCATTTGAAAAAATAATAGAGATATATTGAAAGCAAAACTATGGATTTCACTCTTAGATAAGCACAGTCACTTTCCAAGGGACGTGCACACCTGTTGGCCACTGTGCAACATGTTTAATCTTGGACTGGATTGAACACAACACCCTTCTTTCCTGCTCACATGGATGTTCCCGTACAACTTGTTTTTTAACATCGCAAAAGCCAAAAATCTGGCTCTGCTGGGATATGATGTCATCAGATGAAGAGTAACGTGAGCTGATGTTGAGATTGAATTACTTGGAGCTGGTAGCTCATGAGATGGCCAACAGATGTGGATCATGGCTGTACTTCCCTCAAATGTGCAAAATATCCTGTGTCCCCCTTTGTTTCCTGGGGCTCCCCGGGGCATCTCTGCACACAGTTTAAGAACCACGGTTCTCGGATAATATAAGTTGTCATCGAAATACATGATGCAGGGTAACGTACAAAGTGGGATTCCTTCACTTGTTCAACAGGCACCGAGAGAGAGCTTCTCTGTGCCCAAGGCTGTCCTAGGAGCCCAGGACGGAAAGATACGTAGTTCTTCATTCAAGAACCTTGGAGACCAATGAGAAAACAACCAGAATCGAAAACACAGTGGAATTTTTATTTTTATGGAGGTATGTGAAAAATTCACTGCGAACACAGGAAAAAAAGAACCACACTCTGCACGAGAATTAAGAAGACTTTTATCAAAAGGACACCACTTGGGAAGAGACGTAAAGACTGGGCAGAACATCTGCCTGTTGGAAAGACGGAAGGAGGGCATTTGGGGTGGGGAGGAGAAGATGCAGGGAAGTCAGAAGCCATGAGAAAAGGGAGTGACATGATCTGGGATCACAGCTTGAGTCAGGGGAGGGAGAGGTGGCCGCTGAGGCTGAAAATGTCCAACAGGGGTGACCCGGCAGGAAGGCTGGCCCGAAGGGTTTCAGACGATCATGTGTGGATGCTGGTGTGATGAGAACCTGTGCGCAGGACAGTGTTCTCTCGTCTTCATGGCGGAATGATGACTGGACAGGTTTTGGCCTCTGGGAGTGAGAATGGGGGAAGACGGAGATGGGGCGCCATACCAAAGCATAATGTGGGTAAGTCACCAAAAACAGAGACACCAATGCGGCTTATGTTTTTTTACTGGGGAGGACAGACAGATGCTGAACCAGCAGGAGAGGGAAGTGCTAGGGAGAAAAACAAGGGAGACACGTGAGCTGGAGAAGCTGCTGGGGGTCCAGGATGGGTGCAGGGAGGGGAGCTGCAGTCAGAGGGCTCGGCTTGGCCCCCCAACACTGTGACATTGCACAAAATACCCAAGGAAGCAGGTGAATGGAGCACGCATGGACCTGGGGACGAGCATCACAGTGTTCTTAACTGGGCATGATTTTGTCCCCAGAGGGCTTTTGACCGTGGCTGCAGACATTTTTGCTCGTCATAAAACGGGGTGGCTGCTGATATCTCGGGGATAGACCCTGATTCTACTAAACACATTATCAAGTACAGAGCACCCCTGTCAACGAGGACTTCTCCAGCTCGTTGTAACTAGTGCCGGGGCTCAGAGCCCTGCACAGGGGGAGGGGCTAGTGTCACTCCTGAGTCATGACAACCGTTGAGAGAGGATGTGTCTGAATTGACAATATGTCGGTAGAGATTAAAAAGCAATGGATGTATTTCCAAAAGTGTGTAAGGGGTAGAATCCACAAAATTAGGATTCGCTGTGAGCTCCAGGGAGAAGGTTGCCCTTAGGATAATGCTCAGGTCTCTGGGAAGAGCTTCGGAGCACAGGTGGTGGCATTCATCACAGCAGGGAGCTCCGGGACAGCCTGGAACCAGGTGAGAATGAAGCTGGCCCTCCTGGAATTCCCTGCGTCTGGCAGGAGCTCAATATCTGCTGAATGACTGAAAATTGATTTTGAAGGTGTTTGAAAGTCCTGGGGACAGAGGTGGAGCTGCCCTGCTCCTGGCATCCACCACATCTCTCTTCCTCACGTCCATGATTAAAGGAGAATTTCTATTTCTACAATTGTGTACTTGTCTATCATCGGTCTCTTTCCTCTAGAATGGAAGTTCCAGAGCGATGGGGATCTTGTCTACCTTCCGGGTTGCGCTGTCCCCAAATCCCAGAACGGTGCTTATCACCGAGGAGGTGCTCCACACAGCACCGTAGGATGAACGAAGGCGTGCGTCCTTACACGGGGGTGTGCGTGCAACACACATAGAAGAAACCGTGGATGGAACTCGGCCAATTTCCAGGACCGAAAAAGAAATCCTTGAGCGGGTATCACACGTGCGCTGGACACGATGATCTTGGGAAAATATTAGCTCCTGGGAGAGAAGAGCACCAATCCTGGAAACCAAACCAATCTTGAGAAATACCCAAGATCGAGCATTGGAAGTCAGAGGAAGGGAGTCTGGAAAGGAGTTAAAGAAGGAACATTCAGAGGTAGGGATACAAACTAAAGGCAACAAAAACTAGCCGGAGAGTGAGGGAGGCGAGCCTGGAAGGAGTGAGTAGGGCAGAGGAGCGAGTGCACCCGCAAGGAGCGGAGGGAGTCGGGCCTGTTCAGCCAGCCAGGGGCAGACCATCGGCCACAGGCAGAAAGGTAATTCTAAGCCTGTGATGCTCTCTCCATCAAGACTGTCACCTGACTGCCCTGACCCTACAAGACCCCACCTGACCGCAGCCCCAGCCGGCAGCCCCTCCCCGCTCTCCGCAGGGAGTCTTGGCCTCCTGTGCCCCCGGCCAGCTGGATCCAGTGTGTCCACTTGGGGTCCTTCCTCTGCCTGGGGTGCCGCCCCCTGCCTGGTGGGCCCGGGGGCACCTGCAGTCATCCCTTCCCAGGGCTCCCTGGCCGGGTCACCGCAGCACTGGTACACGGAGGCACACGAGTGTTCCGACAAAGTCCGGGACTTCGCAGCGCTAGGGAACCCAGATCAGGGTGGCTGAGGCAGGGAAAGCAGGGAAGAAAGAATTAGAGAGAGGTAAACCATTCTTTCTGGGGGTGGAATTCTTTTAGGAAGTAAAAGTGTGAAGATAACGAATTCTCCCAAATATGTTTTCCTGCAGTCCATATTCCCCCACCTTGTGCTCAGAAGGAAGCATGGGGAAGTCCTATCAAAGTGCCTTACCCAGCCCGGACACTGATGTAAGACCAGGGGTGCAGCACATGCCAGGCTGGGCACTTGCCACCTGCTGGGCACCAACCCCCCCCCCCAAAGGCACAGTGAGAGCCCGCGGGGGGAGGGCACAGAGGGGGACGCAGAGGGGGACACAGAGGGGGGCACCTGTGGGCTGTGCGCACACAGTGCCTCACCCGGGCAAAGGGCCTGGCCCACAGAGGATGCTGAATTTTCCGGCCCCGCTGGTTGCCGGCTGGCTGTCCAGGCACCACCGCTCCCTGCGGAGGGGCTCACTACCTGGCCGGTTCAGAGCATGTTCTGGGGTTTCACCCAGAATCTCCTCCCCACCCTCCAGCTCTGGTTATTAGAGGAGATCCCCATTCTCTCTTCAGGTGACATTCGGGCTTCCTTTGAAACCTGATGGGTCAGGTGCTCCGGACCCTCCCCTTCCCCAGGCTGCCTCTTTTGTTCTTTCTCCAGAATCCCGAGATCACACATGCAGGAAGCCATCTCCCATCCGCACCGGGTTTCGCCTTCTCACAGATAAGAGATGATTTCCTGGGTCTATTGATTTCAGGATTTTTGAGAACAGAGCAAGTGTCCCCACGTGTGTGGGAGTGTGAAACGACTGTGTGTAGGGGAGCTTCAAGTGTACTTGAAAAGACAGGCATGCACAACACCCTGTTTTTCATAGACGCCTCGCAAGCATCAACTCCATATTAAAATTTCAGTGTTCGAACTGTTAAGATCAAAGATTCCTTGTTATTTAATCACAGGAAAGCCCCTGTCCATGCAGTTAATGAAAGCACGTCATCCTATAAGCCTGTTAAAAATGATGTAAACGAACTATAGAAAATGCTCTGCAGGGAACAGTCTCAGGATGGTCCCTTTCGGGATGATTGAGGTGAACTAATAGGTCTCTTTGATGTCTAATTTATAGGATTCTAATTATAGGGCTGCTCCATTCCTGTGGTTCTCCTCATCTGCCGACATCAGTGTGCCGAGCCTGCGACCCCGCCATCCGGCCAGCCTGCCTCCACTCTCTGACTCCCTCCTGCGTCTTCTCTCAAACTTTGATATCAGCCCTTTCAGGAGACTTTTTGTAAATAGTAGGCTTCTCCACAGCAACACTCCACATTTCACAAAGAAGGAAGAAATCCAAGAGAGAACTCTTCTTCTGTGATGAGCATAAAAAAACCTTAATGTGGGTAAATAGAGGACAATGATACAGAGCCTCAGCCCAAAGGAGCGGTGTGACTTCTCCACGGAACCTCCGAGCCCGTTCATTGGTTGTGACTGATTTGACGTATCACGTTCATATGAACTATTCATGCAAACACCAAGTCTCATGGTGGAAAGGATGGAGCACGTATCATCTAAGACTGTTGGTAGCCTTTGCCCCTACTGAAATTCATCAGATTTCAGAACAATAGGGAAAGAGCCATGCAAACCACAGAATTCTCTGGCTTGCGCTGCGGTGTAGGCAAGCACACGGGGAACACACATGCCAACCCAGGACGCTCTAGGGCAGGTAGGCTCAGCCCACAACAGCACACTCTGGAAGAACTTCTGAAGCCCGGACAGTTTGCTCTTTGCTTCCGTCCACCCACACAGCAAGGGAGAGAACCTGAAAAACAGAGAAACAGCTTGGGGCAGGAGGCAGACCTCCTAGATGTCTTATTCCAGATGCTGGATCCCTAGGAATGTGCCGCTCCGCGTCCTGCAGAGCCCCGTGGCAGAGCCATGGGTGTAGCGAGGGGACAGAGGAGTAGCTGGACAGGGTGTGGGGGCATTTCTGCCCCAGGGTTACCCTGTCTGTGTCCTGCTTTCACTTAGTGGAGTTTTGAGACCCATTGCTACGGTGACCACATGTGTCTTTTACCTTCATTGTCTTTTTTGTCATGCTAGCTCTCACCCTGCGTGATTTCCTCAAAAGATGGGACTGCTGGTGGTGGGCTAGCAGACATAAATATTCAGCCTTGAAAATGCACACCAATCAAACAATTTCCCAATGTCGTTTGCATATTTTGGTTAGTAACAGATGAAATTAACCCACCAGGAGATGTTTGCATGTGCGCTTTCATCACTGGAGAATTTTTAAATAGTGCACTGAATGAGATACATTTTATTACACGAAGACATATTGCATTCAGACGGACATTTCTGTCTAAAGCGTTCCCTGACCTACTGAAAAAGGAAAGAAAACAAAACACTCCCGCAAAATAGTTTTAAGTGTGTTTTAAGTGTGGCCTGGCTCCTTGGGCCCATTAAAGCAGTCTGTCTTGGCAACAAAAGATGAAATCAACACAGAACAGGATTGGAATTATGCATGTCATTTATAATGAACCTCATTACACAAGGGGGCCTCGTTCTATTAGGAAGCACCGCAGTTTACAATCTTACTGCTATTCAGCTTTGAACGATCACAAAGAAAAAATCCCCTACCCCATGTCAGAGCTAATCTTCTTTAATGCTCACAATTTTGTATTGTTTGTATATTTCCCTCAAAGAGAATTTCCCTGCCTTGTTCTTTCCACCCAGCAGCCTGGATCTCTCACCTCATCCGTGTTTCATGTGTGTGTCTTTTACTTTTCTAGAGAAAAGCTGCCGAATTCCATATTCCATCTTGCTTCTGAGAAGTAATAGCACAACGGCCACCTCCACAGTCTAATCTGATGTTATATTTATAAACAATATGGCCCAGTTACCATTCCATATAAGCTTCTAATTCCGTCAGGGCTGTTTATGTGCCCTCCTGGACAGAATTATAGCTGGGTACGTATGATGGGGCCCAATGCTACGTTGTAGCTGCTTGCATGGCTCCTAGGTTTTAATAAGACTGTTCACGGTCAAACCCTTTTTCTGCACATTTTTATTACTCCACAATAAATACAGAGGGAGATTCTGTTTGGTGCATGCATATTTTGAGGCATTTTGGAGCTATTATTTTTAAGCGCCAACCCATAAATTCCAGAATATTGTTTTAAATGCCTGAGCATTTCATCCTGCTGTGGCTCTCGTTTCTAATAGAACACCCTGGAGACTACGCATGTCTACTCGGAGCTGTTTACCTGGAGTGTTTGTCAACGTCATGTATTTACCTGCACTGAGGAGAGTGTCATGTTAGGGCCTGTGAAGAGATTGAAAAAAAAAAAAAACAAATAGAAAAAATCACCTTTGTTCTAGAAGAGGTATTTGTCTGTAAGACGGCTGATTGACCGCCTCTCCTGGTCGTGCAAGAATGCTGCAAAGACCCTGCACAGTGAACTGAGGATGAACACGGTCAACAGTGGGTCTCGATCTTTCCTTCTGCTCTGTCCCCTGCCCCGCCTTCCTCCCTCCCCATCCTGTCCCTTCTCAGACAGAGAGCCTGTGACAGGTAGGTCTGGGTTCCGGCTCTAGTAGGTACTAGCTGATTTTGGGCACACCACTAAGCCTCATTTTCCTCAGCTGTGGGATAAAGATAATAACAGCTCCTGTTTCGTCTGGATGCCGCTAAATTTCATCCCCTTGGGATGTGTCCAAAAGTCACAGTGCTGGGTGCGTAATAACCACTCACTGAGCGTCTGCGGCTCCTTACAGCTTTTCTGTCCCGCGTGGACCGTTTGAATGAAACAAATGAGAGCCTTGAATTGAAAATTGTGTTTTGTAGGAAGCAAGGCAAGAAGGCACGCTGGGGGCTCCAGGGGTCTGATGATGTGCGTGATTATTGTGACAGTGATCAGAGGTCCATGTGGAGGCCAGTCAGCGCTCACAGGTCCTCCACCTCCCCGCCTCCCCGCACCGGGTAAAACTCAGCAGGACGCTGGGTCACAGAAGGGAATGGAGTACCGGACGCCCCCCGCCTGGATGAGCCTTGAACATGCGTGCGGAGTGAAACGCTCCGGTCACGGGAGACCGCATGTTGCATGAGCCCATTATATGAAATGTCCAGAGTCGGCAAATCTGTAGACAAAAGTAGACTGGTGGTGTCCAGGAGCTGAAGAGACGGGAGGCGGAGTGGGTGGGAATGGCCCGGGTTTCCTCCCCTAGTGATGAGCAAGGGTAGCTGTTCGTGTGGCACAGCCCTGTGACTTTACTAAGAACCACAGATGGTCCAAGAGCAGTGGAGTTTCGAGTATGGGCATCATATCGCAATAAACCTTTCACAGAAAATGGGTATCAGACAGAGCCGGGCCACGTTCAGAACTCTCAGGTTCTTACTAGGGGTCCTTTCACGGCTTGATAATTAGTGAATTATTTAGTGTTTTTTTTTTTTTTTTTTTTTTTTGTGGCTGTGTGTGTGGGGAGATTTCTTCAACAGAAATAAATCCAAATAGCATTGAGCGCGTGCACACACGAGATGTGAGGCTACGATATTTCTAAAATTGTGGAAATGTCTACTAATCGTCTCTGCTGTGGAAATATGAATGAAATCTGAGATTGGAGATCCTTGCTGCCCATCCTTCTCTCAGAAGCAGCCCCTCTCCCTTATTTGCCAGCAAAAAACTCCCAGTAAAGAAAGACACCTAAATAAAAAATGATAAGATAGCATCATGAATCATTTTGATACTATCAAGTATTGGGATAATAAAAACTGCCGACATTCATATAAAAAAAAAAGAGGTGATAAAGGAAATGAAAATATTTAGAATGAACTACCAGAATTTTTAGCATTATTTAAGTTAGACGTTATTGAGTATTTTGGATGCTAAATGTTAAATAGAACGTAACAAAAAATTAATTTCAATGAGACTGTCTCATTGCAAATTACAATTATGAGGCTTGTCACCACAACACTTTTTGCTATTCAAATAAGACAGCACCTTTTTGAACAACATAAACATCGAGACAGTAAAATTTCAATTATTATTGATGAAAAGGGTTTCATGCAAAACTTTTAATAATTTCATGTGAAATTCAATAATTTTGAACTTAGTGATGTTTGCTGGTGCTCTTAGGAAGCTGTAGGAATGTCATCTGAAAGTAAAAAAAAAAAAAAAGATCAAACATCATTCTTGGTCCATGGGAAAATACTTTAAACAGAAAGACTTACAATAAAATCTTAGTGGATTTTGTACAGATGCTATCAAGATTAATCTATGGAGAAAATCTGAAGTTGCAACCAAAATTTAGAGACACACACTTCTAAATTTGCAACATCAAAACCATGATAAGATACCTACTCTCAGTGTGTTATAAAAGGTACAAATTAAGTAAGCACTTCACTGCTCGCTCAGGTAATCTCATGTCTGTACTGGGCACCAAGTAAACACCAGAGAAATTATATAAAGTCTCTGAAAAGATAGGGATTCAATTAAGGAAAATTGGAAGAGTGGGTATTGCTTGCAGCACGAAAGTGCTGAAGTTGCAAAAACAGTCTGAAAGCCACATCAAAATTTGTACGTGGACTTTAATAGTAATCAAATGCAGAAACAGGTAAACATTGGAAAATAAGTCCTTTTGCATCTGACTTTCACGAAACTCATTCTGAGAAAGTTGTTACTCTCTTTGGCTTGACAATAGGAACATGTCTTCCATTAGTGGGGCTGCTGATCTGTCCCCTGAAGATCTCCTCGAATTGAAAGTGATCTAATTGATAAAGTCAAGTCAACGAATAAATAGGACAGGCCAATAAATGATGTGTGTGACTTTGACAACAGAGAAAGCATTGAGCTAGAAACTTTGGTGTTTAACTGCTGTTGGTGCTAAAGAGTTCATTCAAAAGGCTGCTGAAAATGTGGGTGAGGATGGGGCGCCCAGGTGGCTCAGCTGGTGAAGCGTCTGCCTTTGCTCAGGTCATGATCTCAGGGTCCTGGGATCGAGCCCCGCATCGGGCTCCCTGCTCAGCGGGGAGTCTGCTTCTCCCTCTGCCTCTGCAGCTCTCCTGCTCATTCTCTCTCTCACTGTCTCTATCAAAACAAAACAAAACAAAACAAAACAAAACAAAACAAAACAAAACAAAACAAAACATGGGTGAGGATGTGAATTGTCTCCTGGATGGGACTGCAAGTTATCTAGTGACACTCAATTCAGTAATATCATCTTTGGAAACTTTGAGACAGCTGCCTATGGCAGTCCTGGCATCGGCTGGGTCACCATGCAAATGGTGACAGCAATGACAAAAGTATCACAGAAACAATTTCTAAATGATCCCCATATAATTTGCAAGTTCATATGATGATTTTAGAGAGAGCCATGCTAAACGTATCACACAGTAAACATTTAAAAATACGTGTAGTTTAATTCAATAGGTTAATGCACAAAGAGGGATGTATTTTTACTGTTTGGCCCACAAGATTGAGTCATAAATATTTACATTTTCATAACAGTTGTTAAACTTTTAATATCATAAAACTACCATTTTCCCTGAAGTTTCATAAAAATAAATAAATAAGAGCTAAAAATTCAGGAAACGGAATACAAATCTTTTTTTCTCCATCTCAAAATTAGCATTGTAGGTTTAGTGCAATTCCTATCAAAATCCCCATGGGAAATTTTTGGAGGTGGAGATGATAGTCCCCGTCATTCTGAAGATTATCAGGTATTTCACCCATAAGAAATTGAAGAGTAGAAGTTTGATAAATAAAAGTAATGAGAGGCCTTTTTTTTTTATGGACATAGAGATTTGATAGACAAATCACTTTGGCCCTGGCCAATGGATCGATGGGTTAAATAGACAAATTAGAAACACACGGACATATTGCAAAAACAGTAAATAATACTAAGAGTATCATGAAGTTATGAAAAACAGAAGGATTCCATATTACATTTTTTTGAAGCAATGTATTATTCTTTGAAAAAAAACAACAAAAACACATCAGAGTCTATCATCACATATGGTAGAAAATGCAAGGGAATATTTTTCTGTTCTCAAGACGGTGACGAATTTTATAATCACGAGGTGATGGAAGAGAGGGTGATGGAAACAATCAATACAGTCAACTATGTAAAAAGCTTCGCTGGTTCATAAATCAGCATAAATAATATTAAAAGGCAAACGACAACCTAGGGGGAACTGCAACAAAGACAGCAAACAATAGATTAATGTCCTTCACACATAAAAACAGGGCATAAATCAATAGATGAGACAGCGTTACAACGCGGAGAGAAGTTTGCTGAGAATGTGGGTGGGCAGTTCACTGACGGAAAATCCTATAACCGGCATACGTTACAGCAGATTATCTCTCCTTTCAAATTAAACAACTTTTTAATATCGTATTAATGACATTTTTTTCTGGAGAATGCTTATGAAATTATGTCACGGTTAGCTAGGTTTTTCCATCATAAAGTTACTGTTTTCTCTCTTTGTAATTAATGAGTATCACATAGAGAGATAATTCGAGATTATATAAAAACCTTGTTTCTCATCATATTTTGGGTACTACTTTCAGCATCCAGTGATGGTTTTTGCCTGAAACAATGTTTACGGAGGTGTTTGCCAAATGGGGATTTTCTATGTTCATCATTCTTTCTATATTTATTAATTGGAATGCTACTGAAGGTCAGGTTTCTCCATTGGTGGAGAGACCTGGCAGACCCCACCACCTATGGTGTCTACCAAATGGTGACTTTCTATTTCTATCTTTCCTTCAACACGTATTAATTGGGATTCTACTGTGAAGACAGATTTTTCCGTCAGTAGAGAAACCAGGCAGAAGCCACATTAACCAAACAATCCAAGTTGACATCATCAGTAATGCAGCACATCGCCTTGGGTTTCTAGGTGTGATGCACCAAGAACCTAACATCTCTTCTGTCAAGAACAAACAAAAAACTGGAATTTAGTTATGAGGAAGTATCAGACAACTCAAAATGGAAGGACATTATATAAAGTAGCTGGCCAGTAGTCCTCCAAAGTGTCCGGGGTCTTACAACACAGACTGCAGGTAGTTCCAGGGTAAAGGAAATTAACAAAACATGGCATCAAGCACAACCAACGTGCGATCTTGAGTGATCTCCTGGACCAGAAGATGGAAATCAGTGGCACAATTGGTGAAATCTGAATGAAATGCACAAGGTAGATAACAGTACTGTACTGGTGTTATTTTTTTTTTTCCTAATTATTATATCTGTTCTATGGCTACTCAAGATGTGATCATGGGCAGAGTTGGGGTGAAGGATACACAGGAATTCTTCATAGTATTTTTGCAACTTTTAAAGTCAATAATTTTTTCTAAATGAAAAGTTAGAAACAAACAAAAAAGTGAAGTGGAAAAGGATGCATGTTGTTAGGGGGACTCTGCAATCCTGTGGCCTTTTTGAAAACCATTTACTGATGTACTTCAAGATACCATGTCACCATTCCCCCACTTTGTACTTCTGGATAACAATGAGTTGCAGTGGGGGGGAAAGATATTGCAATATTTTTCATTACATTTTAATTTTCATATAAAAGCTGTATATTTATATAAAGACTGTCGTAGAAGCAACAAAACATTTGTTTAAATATTATCCGATGGTGTGGTATCTGACAGCTTGGTGAAGGTTTTATAGACCGGGAAATGCCAGCCTCACCAAGAACAACCAAATGAACACTCATCCAAAGATAAGAATCAGTTGAAAGCATTCAGATATATTTCGTTATTAAGTAGATCTGCTATGAAGTTGATGTGTTCAGATGAGTCTTGTTACTTCAGAAAAGGTTATACACCTGGAAGAGAGGAAAAGAAGCTACGCAGACCTCATGGTGACCATCTGGGGCTTTCAGAGCTTCTAGAACTTCTCCAAATGCTCTAAAGACAGATGTAAAACACACACACACACCAAAAACCTCTGTACAAATAGCCTCCAAGCCAAGTACACTCCTGCCCATGAATACGCAGTCTGAGCAACCGGACCACTTGGAAAAGTTACATGATACCAGTGTAGGTTACAATATACAATGTACTTACAAATTTTGCATGGATGTACAAAGAGAGGGGTCGAAAGATGATAAAGAGAGAAATTGATTGATAAAGAGAGAGAGCGGGGATGGGGAATCCAGGAAAGCTTGGGAGCAAAAACTAATTCTTATGGTGGTGTGAGTCCAGCTCTTGGACCCCTTATCTAAATCATGTTGACCACAGGTTTTCTGCACACAGGTGTCTTCCAAGAGGTTCGTTCAAGAAGGTAGGCAGGGTCTGTCTGCCTCTGATGTCCCCCATGTTCCATGACATTTCTCCCTCTGAAGAATTCACATTTTATAGGGGGAATTGGGACCCAAGTATCTATTCTGTGGAGGTCAAGATCTCCCTCAAGAAACAAATGGCTTGCTCAAATTTCACTAAGTTAAGCAGAGTTTAATAGAGTGAGTTTTTCAAACATGAGGCATGAAGCGAGTTGATTTGGAGAACTAGCCCAAGGGTGGACGAGCCACTGTGGGGCTCGCAACCACAGAGAGCCTTTATGGTGCCACGTGGATGGGCTAAGAGGAGGGAGTGTGCCCAGCACCTAAGAACGTAACTCCCAGAAGCTGCTGGGAGCGGTGGTGTGCAGGGGAGAGGTGCCCCAACTCTCAGAGATCGATCGGCACGTAGGGCGCCGGGAACAAGGGCTGGGCCTCTTGCCCCCTCTCTCCTTTCCTGCTGCCCCAGCACTGAGGAGGGTGGGGGAGAGGTGGAGAGGACGTGTTCAGCAGAAGCCTCCACTTATTTCTTAACCTTTGGGTTTTTCATGCTCCGCACCACACCAGAAAAGACAGCTCCCCACCAATTCTTTCCTGATGATCCCGAGCTCCATCCGGGGTAAAGCTGCACCCTGGACGTGTTAAAGGAGGAAATGGGAAAGTTTAGAAAACCCTTTCTCAGGGCAGAACAACATGAAAATGTCCCATGAACTTGGAAATGTGAGCCACTGACCCCTCCGAGCCTGAGATGAAAACAGACAAAGTCCTAGTCTTTCCCAGCTGTGGCTTATAGGGGAAATCCCCCCCCTTTTTTTTTTTTTAAGATTGTATTTATTTATTTGACACAGAGAGAGACAGCCAGGGAGAGAGGGAACACAAGCAGGGCAAGTGGGAGAGGAAGAAGCAAGCTCCCAGCAGGGCAGGGAGCCCAACTCAGGGCTCGATCCCAGGACCCTCAGGACCCTGGGATCACACCCTGAGCCGAAGTCAGAAGCTTAACGATTGAGCCACCCAGGCACCCCAAGGGGAAATTCCCATTTTGAATGTAAGAAGCCGAATCTTCTCTGGGCATTTTTGGTATAAAATCCTAATTTGCAATATATGGACTACTGTAAGCCCCATCTCCTAAATGAAAATGAAGATCCCCAACACATTTGTATTCATATATTTTTCAAACTAGTCCTCTTATTTCCTTTACACAGGGTAAAAAAAAAAAAACTAGAAGAAAATATGACAAATTAATATTGGTTCTGCCCAGGAAATACTATGGTGAGAAATTCTTTCTTTTTTTCTACTTTTACTTTTCCCAAAACTTTCACAAGGAATATTATTTACTTTTATAATTGGGGGGAAAATATCACCCTTTTTCTAAGTGACTGGAGTCGTATGGGTTATAGAACGCTGAGTTAACGGGGTTAGGTTTGGGGAGGGTGAAGCAGGTGTAAGCCAGAGGCACACCAGCCTCCACTTCTGTAGCTACTCAAAATTCTTCTCTTTGATAAATTTCGATCTTTAGAGGCACACATAATTAAATCATATTAGCTTTTTGCCGAATCACATTTTCCAAATTCTGTTTTAACCTTACCTTTTACCCAGCGTTGCCATTCTTTGACAATTTATGAGACTTCACGTGCATATGTTAAAAGATACCTTGTAAAATAAAATTGCTCCTTTCTCTGGAACATCTGTCTTCCGTATGTGGCAGTTATAGGGCAATTTCCTGGGAAATTTATTATTAAAACAGGAGAAAGAAAAGAAATCTCAGGATAAACTATGAAAATTATAATGGTAAGGCATGATTAAGAGATCAGATGCCCTCCAACACTGGAATTCTGAAAAGGTGATTTTTTTTTTAAGCTTTCTTGCTTTTATCCAAAGAATTTGAGTGCACTTCTTGCCTCAGTTTCTCAGGATGTAAGATTAGCCTGAACACCTGTTCTAGACAGCCAAGCATGAGCCAATATTTGGAAATTTTAAAATATTATGATATCTACTTTCTTTCAAAAACTGTCAGTTAAATTGATATTTTCTTTGAGATACCATAACAGGTGCCAAATTAAAAGGCAGTTTCTGTAAGAAACTGCTCTGTAGATCCTTGAGTTTTCATTTTATCAGACAGGAATTATAGCAACCACCCAAGAATTTACTACTCGGAAGAACTGAGTGCCCTGGCCAACAATTGTTGTTAAATATTCTCCTTCCTTCCTCCCTTCCTTCCTTCCTTCCTTCCTTCCTTCCTTCCTTCCTCCCTCCCTCCCTCCCTTCCTTCCTTCCTTCTTTCTTCCCTTCCTTTCTCCTTCCCTCCCTCCCTCCCTTCCTCCCTTCCTCCTTCACTCCCTGCCTCCGTTCCTTCTTTCCAAGTGTCTCTCTCTGTATCTTTCTTTCTCTGCCCCCCCCCCCAGTTTAATGCCAGTAAACTGCAAGGTACTATCCAGGGTAAGAATTATACTATTTACTATGTCTATCATTCAGATTTGATAAAAACTGGGATGTGTAAGTTCAGGATCTGAACAAAAAGCTAAATATTTTCTCATTATTCCTCGCAGACAGGATCTTGAGTACTAGCCATTATCTCTCTGCATTATTATTAACCACCAGACAGATGGGAGCCCAAACACCATATAACTTCACCTGAGTGTCCGCAAGGATGAAATAAATGCGGAATCCTCGGTCAAACCTAGGGTGACAGACGTGCTGAGTTGAGGGGAAAGCGGACAGATGAGAATGTTGGCGGGTCAGCATCGGAGCTGGTACATGTCCCACGACCGGGGCTGGGTAAGGAAGTGAAAACGTGTCCACAGGAACCCCTAGCAAAACCAGTCTGATTTTTTCAGAGCAATTTTGCAAACATAGATAAGTAATTAGATATACTAGGGTCACATTGGGCCATGCTTTTTATACTCCACTCACATACAGGAATATAGTTAGCTCTTTTCTCAAAAAAAAAAAAAAAGATATCTTTTTAAAATTTATCTTCTGAGAAAATAAATGAGTTCTATGTACAGTACTAGGGTTTTATTTTTAGTTCGCTATGAGCTGCCATAAGACTTCTTATGCAAAACATGTCTTCAAAAAGTACCTTTCTGGGAATATTAGTTAGTTCTTTGAAATGGGAATTTATGATTAGTTCAAAGTGAACAGGCTGTAGTTTCTTTTTCCTGAGAGATGCTTTAAAAAGCCTGAGAAACGGAATTCTGGATTTTTGTCCAAGTACAATGAAAAACAAAATAAAACTTCTTTCACTAGGTACAATCAAAAAATGCAAGTTATTTGTCCCATGGTGTCTGATCTGGAAAATCTGTTAGCCACAGGGCATTCGAGTTCTTTGAAGGTTTCATTATAGCGAGTAGAAAGCGGAACAGCAAGAACGTGCATACAATACGGAGAAGCTCGCAGCACATAAACTTTTATTGAGCTAATTCTCTTCATTAAACAGGGAAGACACTTTGAACTGCTGGGTTAACACCTGCAGAGTAATAAGTTTTGCGTGGATTATAATATTTCTATTTGATCTTTAATGTTTCTTGGAATCACTGTGCACGTCTAAGATTTTGACTTTTGAGGGTAAAGCTGGTGCATTTACAGCGAGGCCTGATTGGGAGCTGGGAAGCTCCGAGCTGTGCTGGAGCAACAGCGTTTTAAAGCCGCCTGTCTTTCTGGACCTCTCCTTCCCAGCGAGGGAAACCGGGCTCATCATTTGCAAGCACACTGGTCTCTCTCACAGATAACCGCTGTGGCTGGAAGAGCCTTGCTTGCAGCCAGCTGCTCACTCTTGGAGAGGGTGACCCGCTTTGCACACTTAGGGGCAGATGCGAGGCCACCGAAGCAGAGTGTGACTTTCCAGCAGTTTGAGGATGAGTGCTTTCCGAATTCAAACATTTTTAAAGGGACCCCAGCACAGAGCCGTTTTGGGTGCTCTTGGTGTTGAGAATAATAACCAAAACACACGGTCTCTCCCTGTCTAGACAGAATGGTACTGTCCCAGACAGAAAGGTCTCCGCAGGCCAGACAGCCCATGCACCACGATGCCCCGGTGTGAGCGAGCAAAACAGGAAAACAACCGCAGGGCCTGCTGGATAATTAGCAGGGCCCAGCTCCACAGCCGCTGGTGCACGCGTGGGTGTGCACGCGCGTGTGTGCACGGATCTCTGCGGGAGTCTCGCATTATTATACACAAATTTAGACACAAGCCGGATGCAAAAGCAATCCACATGGGTTTTTTAATGATATAACTGCAGAGAGAAAATTATTTTGAGTCTGAGATTGCTTGTAAAGGAAAACAAAATTTTGTTTTGGTATTTTTGTTTTAAAATCAGTTTTCAAACCCGGAATTAAAGATCTCGGAATTCAAACAATTCTGTAGGCGACAGCTAGGTTTGCCGATTTTGTGCTGAAAAGAAAAATGACTAAGGGAAATGTTATCGGGAAGGTATATATTTTTAAATCTTGGTGAATTTCATGCTTTGGAAAACCACTTCTCCTCGGTGTGACACCTAGGTTCACAGCTGTAAGAGACGGTGATCACCTGGTCCCCCGGTGGGGGTGCCCTGTCTCTCATGTGACAGGGGCACCCACTTGTCATTCCAAGTGGCTCTTGGCTGTTAGTAGATCCAAGACAAAAGTCTGGGTGAATTTGGGGTACATTTGATTCTTGAGGGTCTTACTTTGCCCTTAGACAAATCCTTCATTGAATACCACAGAGAAGAGCAATTGACTCCCTCTTCTAATATTTTCTACTCTAAGGAACACAGCAAAATGCACTTGGCCTTGACCACCACGTACCGTGTGCTGATCTGGACACGAAGGAACAAGGCACAGCGACTCTCAGGCTGCATTCCGATCCGTACCTACTAAATGATGAAAATCGCTTCCTCTGCTCACATACTGTGCAATTAATTGCCTTGTGTACAGGTGACACAGATCTGAGAAATGCTCTGTGAGAAGCGGCCGTGGCCAGAGTCCCAAAGATGGTCACTGTGCCACTCGCAACATCGTAGAATTTCAAAACGTACAGACGGACGTGTTTCTGCCACTTTTATTTCAAGGTGTGATTTTTAACCTCCCCGGGGAGGGGAATCTTCTGAAAGAGACCTCAGAGGAAATCCTTCAGAACTCGCCCTTGCTTAAAGGAGTTATTCTGTTGGCAAAAGAAGGCGTGACCAGGATCAGGGCGGGCATGGTGCCACGGGGCCGCTCTGGGCCGTGTGCGCAGGGACGGGAGCTGGACTCAAGGCCGCAGGGGCTGGAAGGCTGTCCCCCAGCCAGCAGTCCCAAAGTCATCCCCAGGGGAGCCTGGGGTGTGCAGTGCAGCCCATGGAGAAACTGGGCACTGAAGTTAGAGAGCCACGTGGGCCCCAGCCTTGAGCCCAGGGGTGAGATGGCCTCTCCAGGTCCTGGAGGAGGTGAGCAGAGCCTACCCCACATTCCCACAAATTTGCCTCAGCTGTACCTTAGTCCTGGGGAAAGTTATCCTCCCCTGCTGTTTCCTTAGTAATCCTCCACTCCTGCCCACGTGGCAATCCGTGGTTTCCTGTGCATCATGGCTGTGAGCCTGCCAGCTGGGTCTGTGCTGTCCTCTCTTCAGCGTCTGGCCAAGGAGAAGCTGAGAATTTGCTTGCATGCGGCCAGACCCACGGACGGCTACCCAAGCCAGAGCCTGTGTGAGTCTATTCTGTAGACTCTGGAAGCGTGGGCCAACATGTAATTTTAGGCCTGATATATACTCTCAAATTGTTCTTGAGAAAATGCCTAGGGAGAGGTAACCAGAATAGGGAAAAGCATAACACACAAAGTGACGAAAGCAATGGAAGGTCCCATTCAGAGCGGCATCACACGTCCCGGGAAGAAGCGATTGCACGGAAATCCGTCCTCTAAATACTGGTCTGAAAGGTACAGAAAGGTTTTACCTGGCAGAGAAAATGTGAAATTTGGTTTCTTTGAATTTCAGTCTCCAAAATTTAAAAGTTTATTTTGGGGGTTTAAGTATTTAAGAAGGCGATTTAAAAATATTTTACTGGACAAATACTCACCTTAAGAATAATTTTGCACAGGTAGGAAACAACTCATCTCTACCTGTTTCTGTGGAAATGTTGATCAGCTCTCTATATTTGATATTCAAATAATAAATGCATTGCCCCCAAATACAAGTGTAGTTCATTCTGTATCCTGGTTAGAAATCAACCGCAAAAATCAAGACGCAGATCCTTTCTTCACTTGGACGTTCTTATGCGTTTTTTAAGGTAGCATTCATTCAGTGGTCCATAAAATGGAGACGCGTGGAAAAGCGTGAAGCGTGGTTATCTGGAGGGATGGGATTATGGGCAAATCATATTTTCACATCTATGAGCTTTTATAGTTTCCAAGTTTTAAACAATAAACTGTGATAATGAAAATAATCAGAGTACTTAGGAGAAGGAAACAGAGAGAAGGCAGACCCTCCCTCCCTGGATGCTCCTTTTCTTCCTGCAGCCCAGTGTGGGAGTGGGGGGGGAGGGTGCTCTCTGAGCCCGTCTTTCGGCTTCTTCCCTCCTGCCCTGCATCTGAGCACATGACTCTCTCTGCCCCCAGGCTTCCCAGCTACGCTCTGATTGCTTCCACAGCCGACCTGCCAGCCCGAGATCCCAGTCACCTCCGTGCAGTCCCCCAGGCATGCCGCCTAAGCGCCTTCACCCCAAGCCCTGAAGATGGGTTCCTGTCCTCTCCCGCATTCCCGTCTGCCCTTGTGGGACCGCCAACCGGTGGGGACGGGAAACCTAAGGCTTTCTTGGTCCTCCCTCTGCCTCTGCCCCACGCAACGGCATCGATTCCGACCTGCTGAGTGTGCGTCCAGCGCCGGGCTTCCTCACCAGCGCCACGGCCAAGAGCCATTGGTTTTCGGACTTCAGCCTCCTCCTCCACCAGGTCCTCTTCTCTCATGGGTGCCAGAATGACTTTGCTTTTTCAGCCAAGTCTGTTCACCTCGTTCGTCTGCTTCAGATCCTCCCGAGGCTCCAGATTGCCTGGAGGTATGCAGACTCCATGGCCCAGCAAGTTCCATAATCTGCTGACTCATCTCTTAACACAACAATACTTGCTACTTCTTTCAGGAGCCCCACTTTTTCAAGTGTCCCCCACAATGAACATGCGACCTTGTTTCCTAGAAGGCACTGCTACCATTACCCTCCTGACACAAGTCCTGCTTCTGATTTCAAATTCAGATCTACGGTCACCTCCTCCAGGAAGCCTCCTCCCGGCACTGCAAACCCGAGCTAGGAACCTCTCCCGAATTTATCAAGCTCTGCTTTCTGCCCTACCTTTTGAGCTCCTTTGAGGCAGGCGCAGGGTCCCCCGTGTTCTGCACAGAGCCCAGCCCTGGGGTGGATCTCCGAGTGAACGCACAGATAGAGGCTCTCTCGGCAAGCATTCACGACTACCTGTAAACAGACTCAGGAGCCATGAAGGTGCCGAATAGGGTTCATCATTGTCAAGTACAAGATATGCCGTCTCTTTACTGATGTTTTGTCTTCCAAGCGCTCATCCTGTCCTTAAGCGTCTCAGGTGTGAGATCATCAGCGACATGGAAATGCAAGCGAATCTTGGAGTTGCGGGACCGGAGGCCTCCCAGTGCCGCTGAGAGTAACTCAGACTGGGCTCGAGGAGCCACCCGGACTGAGCAGGGCCCCTAGTCTCCTGGTCCAGCCTCTCTGAGCTTCATGTCCTCGTCTACACGACCTGTCCGTAAAGTTCATGTATCTCTTTGGGGTGGGGGTGGGGGATGCTTTAAAGAAATCAACATCCAGTGATAGCACTCCCAGCTGACGACTGTCTCGTTCTCAACAGACATTCATGGGATAGCAACCTGTTCCTCAGATTCTATCTCGCTGAGCGTGTTGGGGGTTACTCTTCAAATAGCTAAGCATCTCTGGGTCTCTCTTGCTTTTTCTTGAAATCCGGCATAGTTTTTGGCTGTTATTATAACAGCCTCAACTTGACACTAGCTATCTGTGGTTCCTAGATATACATTTTGAAACTAAATCAATGTTTAGAAACAGTAACCAATACTATTGAACCAGTGTGTATCTCTTAAAATGTTAATAGTCACTGAAACGGTCACAAACGTTATCTGAAATATCTCAATCGAACAATTTACCATTTCTTTTCTGAGACTGATCTACTGTACACTTAATTACCAATAATTGCCCAGCAGGTATAATATTATAAGAAGTAAATATCAATAATTAGTAATGGCATAAGACAGTTTAATTTTTTCTTTGGAGAGATTCATTTTTAACTATGTCTCAAGTGGGCAGCAGCTGAAATATTAGATAATGTATTTTTATTGATTTTTAGCTGAACATTGAAGATGTACAAAATACATTTCCATAACTTTGATGGGCATGCGTTTCAGAGTCTATTGATCAGATTGATATAATACGTCTGTTTGTTTAGAATATTAAAGTCATGAGAAGAGAAAATGCATTCCAGTGGATAGATGTGTTGCATTGAAGAGGGAGGAGGAGAGGAAAGGGGGGGGGGGGCAGGAGGAGAAGGGGAGGGGAGGAGGAGAGGGGGAGGGGAGAGGAGTGGGGGAGGAGGAGAGGGGGAGGATGCAAGGACGGGGGAGGGGCAGGGGGAGGGAGGGGCAGGAGAGGGAAGGGGAGGAGGGAGGATAAGAAGAGGGGAGAGGGAGAAGGGGAGAGGGAGGTGCGTCCCAACGCCAAGCGTCAGCCTGATTTACAGCGTGGCTCAGAGAGCCACTCATCTCAGTATCCGTGCCTGTGTCCAGGTAACAGGATGGCCTCATGCAAATGCTGAATAGCTTTAGCCTTCCTTCCTCTTCAATGATTGAGACCATAAAGCAGCAATTGGCTCTTAATGTGTTTGCGGAAAGAGGGTTTAGGAAAACACAAGATAAAGCTCTGATTTTCACAACAATTAGGCAAGCGAAGCTTTTTCACCAGGGTCACTTTCAAATAAATGATTCTTGGAAGTGAGTTGCTCAAGGGTCCCAGAGGCTGAGCAACTTCTGGGATCCTCTTTTCTTCCTGAGAGAGGTCTGAAAAGTTCATTCAAATGCAAATGGCATTGGTGACAAATGCAGTGTTAATTCCTTTATCAGAGTGGGCTCCTGAATTCCATCTAGGGACTGTCTCTACCTCCGAAATAACTGGACCACAGCGGAATCAATCTGGGTACTGCAGCCATTTTAGAGACTAAATCAAATTCACTATAGTCAATCCAATCCGTTACCTGCCTGTTGATCTGGAAGGCTGGAAACACAGAGCTAAGTGCTGGGGTGCAACCCACAGACGTGCATCTCCTCCCCTGGGTGGACGTGGGCTGTACCCTGAGATCCCGGGGAATACTCGCTGCCTGTTTCTCTTACGTTGTGCAGAGGGAATAGCGACAAAGCCAGGGTGCTGGTCAGATAACAATGTGAATTTGAGTCCTGCCTCTTGCGTTTCTTCAACACGTGACTGTGGGCACATTGGCTTATTTCTCTTACCATCATCCTCTATAGAGTGGAATACCCAGACGTGGCTTGCAGAGCTGCCATGAGGAACAGGTGTGTGTGGTCTCTGTGCCACCCACGACGGCCGCCGCCCCTCTTCCCTAAGTGTCCGTGCTGTTCGGCTTCCTGTTGTTTTCTCAGAAAGAATCATTGTCTTTGGGAAGAGGGGTGGGAGTATTGATTTTTAAAATTATTTTTCGGTCATTTGCTCAGGGATCTTAAAACGTGGCTAAGCAATCTTGACCTGTACCGCCCATTATACATAAAAATCAATTCCTGTTGGGTAACATATCTAAACATGAAAGCTAAAATAACACACTTTTTAGAATCAAACTGAGAGAATAAGTATCTTGATGACTTTGAATACAAAAACACATCTTAAGTAGAACTCCCAAAACACTAATCATTAAAACATGATAAATTGTACCGCGTTAAAATTAATAAATTCTGTTCACAAAAGAGACCGGTAAGAGAGTGCACATGTCAGCTGCAGAGTAGAGAAAGATATTCGCAGGTACAGCTATTACCCAAAAGGCTTGTATCCGGAACATGCAAACAACTCCCATAAATCAGTGAGACACAGACAAAAAATGCAAGAGGAAGGTTGGTTTAAAAAGCTAGAAAAGTCACCCGACCGAAGAGGATCTCCAGCTGGCTGTGGAAGATCTAAAAGGTGCACACCTTCGTGATTCAGGAGGGAAATGCGCCAGGTGCAATCGCACGACACACCCACCGGAACGACCAAGTGTCGGCTTGCACACGCCTACCGCGGCGGAGAGCGTAAGAGGCACAATCTCCTGGAAAGACTCCGGAACACACACTGAATAAGAGCAGGTGCCTCCAGTATGGCCGGCAATCCCGTTCCCAACCACGGATCCGAAGAAATGCACACACACGTTTACCAAAAATTCTGTACAGGTTGTTCGGGGCAGCACTGTCCTGCACAGCCCCAGCTCGGGGGCACTCTTGAGGCAGTGTGCCCACACACGGAACGTGATGTGGCCAAACCGTGGCCACGTACGAGAGCACAGATGGATTCTCAGAAGCATAGCGTTGATCTAAATAAGCCAAACGCACTCCACTCGTGTATATAAAATTTGAAAAGCAACAACTCTTCCATGGTGTTAGAATTTATGTTAGAAAGGAGGCAACGATCGGAGGATCCCGGGAGAGGTTTCTGGAGATTGCTGCTAACGTTCTCTTTCTTGATCGGGGTGCTGGTTACAAAGAGGTGTCTACCCAGGGAACTGAACGAGCTTACCCTTATGACGTGTGCACTTTTATTGGTCTAGACTTCAATAAAAAGCATTGTCATCTTGTGACAACTTCTTGAAGAAAATAATTTTTTTTAAAGTAAAATCTACCCCCAACGTGGGGCTTGAACTCATGCTCCCGGGATCACAAGTCGCATGCTCTCCCGCTAAGCCAGCCAGGGGCCCCGAAAATAATTCTTTAAGCATAAAATGCAATGCATGTTTATTATTGAGAATTTGAAAAATAGAGAGAAATCAAAGTTTTCTATAGATCTGCAGCTCTGTCTATGCTGTGTTTTAGCATATTCTCTTCCAGTGTTTTCCCTTCTAGTCATACAGCGTGTGTGTGTGCACACGCGTGTGCACGTGCGTGTGTATAAAACATAATATCCAATACACAGCGTATCTGTTTTTCAGGTGGCTTTTTTCACTCAGCAGCGTATGCAGAGTGCTCTCTCCTGCCATTAAACACTCCTCAGGACACTTCGAAAGCCTCGCTGCTGCAGACAAAGCCCGCTGCTGCGCTTAGCCCATGGCCTTGACCAGCTGCAGACAAAGCCCGCTGCTGCGCTTAGCCCATGGCCTTGACCAGCTGCACTTTCATCTCAGCGTTGCTTAAACCACACATCTGCTGGAGCCTGGAGCTAAAATCAGATCATTAAAAACAGATCAATTTAGACCTAACAGGATCTTACCGACGGTCTTTGGCAGTGGGCGGCCTTGAACCCAGCGTTACTTAATACTGTCACTGTCCACCCGGCTTGGGAGGCCCTGGAGCGTGGTCGTCGGCAAGGATGGCACCGGTCACAGGCGGAGTCCACCCACACCCGGGTCCAGCCGCGCTCTGAGCTTGGCAGTCAGCAGGCTGGTGCAAGAGGAAGACTGTGGGCTCAGGGAGACCTTGGTCAGGGTGCCAGCTCTGCGGCGACTCTGGGCAAGGGACGCGGGGGTAGCAGGAAAATGAGGGCAATAACTCCTTCCTTACAGCACAATGTGTGCATTTATAATATTGCCGAGCGGGGCGGGCATGTCATAAACGACGGAGACATTTAAAGGAGCAGTGATCAAGTCACTCCCTTGCTTTCAAACCTTCGAGGCCAAACGGCAGTGAGGTCTCCATGCTGTGCTCAGCCTCCTCTCCATAGGTGGGAACTCTGGCGCTCCGGGCGACTCGCAGCTTCCTGACTACAAAAGGCCTTGCACATTTTCCCTCCCTGGACGCCACATTTGCCTCATTTCCCACCCCTTGCTACGGATCCTCACCCATGACCCTACGAACTTCTACTCCCCCACGTGGTTTCATGCAGACCTGCTCTCTCATCCTAGAAACCTCCCCAAGGCTCCCCTGCCCTTGGGCCTGGCTGGAGGCCCCTCCCAAGGACTCCTGTGGCCCCTGAATTAGCCACCTTACGGGAATTAGCACACCATCACCCCGGACTGCAGTGGCCTGCTTACCCTGCTGAGTCTCTCTCCGAGGCGAGCTCCCTAAGGGGAATGCGTGGTTTGTGTCTCCTTATATCCCCAGGCCTGGCGCAGGATCCGGCATACAGCTGCTTTGCGCAAAGTGTTGGCTAACTGGGTGACAAAATCCCGCATCTTAATTTCAATGAGAAATAACTTCAGAAGGTTCAGGAGGGCTGAAAGAGCAACCAAGTTTTCTCTCCCTGGGGGGCCCACATGGAAAATCAATCAGCTCAGAAGGCTGGAAGATGTAGACAAGGTAGAAAAAGGGGGCGCCTGGGTGGCTCAGTTGTTAAGCCTCTGCCTTCAGCTCAGGGCGTGATCCCAGCATGCTGGGATCGAGCCCCACATCAGGCTCCTCCGCTATGAGCCTGCTTCTTCCTCTCCCACTCCCCCTGCCTGTGTTCCCTCTCCTGCTGGCTGTTTCTCTCTCTGTCAAATAAATAAATAAAAATCTTCATCTAAAAAAAAAAAAAGGAAAAACTTAGTATTTAGGGGCCCGGATGGAGGTTTTCGCACGCCCACCCTGACGACAGGGTTGGGATGGTTTTATTTCCTTTACTGAGAGTTCAATGTTAGTATACAGAAATGCAGCTAATCGCTGTCTGCGGATTTTGTATCCCATTCCTTTACGAGTTCATTCATTAGTGCCAACAGTCTTTTGGTTGAGTCTGTAGGATTTTCTATATATAAGGTCATATCATTTGCAAATAATGACAGTTGTACTTCTTCCTTTTATCTCTTTGTCTTCCCTGATCGCTCTGGCTGGGACGTCCCATACTATGTTGAATGGGAGGGGTCACCGAGAGCACCTTTGTCTTGCTCCTGGTCTTGGAGGAAAAGCTTTCAACCTTTCACCACTGAGTATGATGCCAGCCGTGGGCTTGCCACGTACGGTCTTTGTTCTGTTGAGGTATGTTCATTCTATACTCAGTTTGTTGAGGGATTTTATTATGAAAGGGTGCTGCACTTGGTCAAATGTCTTTTCTGCATCTATTGAGAAGCTCATGGTTTTTTGCCTTTTATTCTATTAATGGGATGTATCACAATGACGGATTTGTGTATGTCGAACCATCTTTGCATCCTAGGCATGAATCCCACTTAGCCGTGGTGTATGATCCTTTTAATGTGTTTTTGAATTTGGTTTCCTAATATTCCGATGAGAAGTTTTGCATCTCTCTTCATCAGGGCTATGAGTCTATAGATTTCCTTTTACGTGGTGCTTCTGTCTTTGGTATACGGTGACGCAGGCTTCATAAAATGAGTTTGGATGTGTTCTTTCCTCTTCAATTTTTGGAAGAGTTTGAGAAGGATTGGCATTAATTCCTTAAATGAGATGGTTTTGCTCATAGGAAAAAGAACACTTTGAAATATTTGAATAAAACTCTGACTCCGTAAACGCTGGATAAGCAATGTCTACTTTCCTGTCAGTTGCTATAATTTTATCAGTGTGTTCATGGCCCCATTCCTCCCCTTGCAACCTCCTGATGATGGGTTTTTTCAGCCATGAAAATTTCTTCTACTATGCTGAAATTAAGTTTCATAGACACAAGAGTCAGTCTGTTTCTTTAGGTTGATTTTCTGTCCCTGCTCTATGTTTATTTCATAGCTGGACTTGCTAAAATAAATCTCAATTTGTAACGTCCAAGTTTTGACAGGCACTTTCCTGACAGGCACACAGACTACAGCTTATCACTGATTGGATAATACAAATATTATAGGATACGGTTATGATATATGATAGAATTTGCAATCTCATTAGGGTTTAAAAACAGGAATTAAAAAAATAGTAATGTATCTTATAAATAATCTTGAAGCAAAGAGTTATTATAAGGATATTTGTTGTAGTGTTAGTTATTTTAGTAAAAATATAGAAATAAGGAGTACTTGAATTTTTTAATTACAATGAATTATATTGCTGCTGCTGAAATTATACTTTCAAAGGTACTTAATAATGTTTCCAAGGATAATCCATTTGGAGAAGAAAAATAAAGAGAACAAATTCAAAATAGCTCATTATCTACTATTCCTGTGGAAGAAAAATGATATGGATATTGGAAAAGAAGGTAAGCTCAAGCCAGCAAAGTTATGTTTAAAAAAACTAATTACAGGTCTCTTATTTTATTTACTATCCCTATCAAGTTTTGTCTTATTTCTTCAATACTGGTGAGATTTTTCCTCACCTGTCATATATAGTTGTGGGTTCTCTGACAACAACAAGAATTTGGAATCAATTTAGAGAATTGCATCAAGAATTTGGAATCAATTTAGAGAAGGGCCAGCATGACAGGTGAAAAAGCAGGTTGTCTCTTCCAATTTTCTACAGGTCTCAAAAATACGACTATATATTTGGTTTGCTTATGTCATGGCCTTAGGTTTGATCTTGTCTCAGTATATGAAGATATCAGGCTCATATCATGTCAATTTGTGAATCTTTTATAGGAAAAATACTTTCCAGGCAATTGCCAGAAGGTGCTAAGCAATGATGGGTTTTCATTTTGCAAAGAACCTTGAAGGTCAGTGCAACCCTTCTCTTTATGAGCAGGGAAACCAGGGTGCAGAGTCCAGGGCACTTGCTTGGTACTGAATGGCCAAAGTCTTGCTCCTCAGGATCATTTCCTGCTTGCCTCTGCTCCGTGACTCGCCCTGTCATTAGCATATGACTCTGCAGGACTACTTGGGGTGAAGCTAAGCCATTCTCTGCCTCTTTGCTGAGTAATGCTGGGAGGCCTTGCAGCGTCAAACTGGACGGGCCTTCCCGGAGCAAAGCGCTGTGCGGAAATTCAGGAAACAGCAGAGAAGCCATGGAAAGGGTCTGTGATCCTTAATGTATCATGTTGAGCTGTGATTTGCCTATGGTTTGATGACATTTATTTTCTCAGAATTATTTTTACTAATTTGAAAGCCTTTAGGAAATAACATAATAAGGATGAAAATAATCAAATACATTTAGAAACATGAAGTGACCCAATATTCTCATGTTTGTCATTTCAGAGGAATATTTCCAGGAAATTTAGTTCAGGCTTAAATTTGGGGAGTAAAATAGCAATTCAAATATTGTTGGTTGGCCAGGGGTTATAATGCGATTAGGACAGTTCTGCTAAACGGAGATTATCTCTGCTGTGCTTTGCTTAAATACCTTATATTTGACATTTTTCCTTAGGCTTCTCTAAATCACGGCGCACATCACAGAGCAGGCATAATAGCGTTCCTCCACATTCCTGCTATTCTTTTGTCACCATTAATAAAATAAAACACACAGCCACTTCTTTGACCTTCAAAGGCCAGGTGTGGGTTTTGGGTGAAATTGAATGTCATGTTATTTGTGGGAGGAAATTGCCATTTTCCTAAGGAACACTTGGGCAAGGCTCTGTCCCGTGCTGACCTGAGCAGACCAAGGGCTCGAGGGCTCGGGGAAGGAGGTTTGCTGGGCTCCCTCCACAGTGTGCTGCGGGGTGGGGGGCCCTCCCTGTTGCACACTCCCCGCACTTTCTTCAGAAATCCCACTTCAGAGGAGTTCAAATGACCTCCGTTTTCCAAAGCACAAAGGGAGAGATGCGGGCTACCTTCACGTTGCGATCCCACGGAGGGGCCACATGCTCCCGGGTATATCGAGCACAATGCGCCCTAATGGGTTTTACTCAAACCAAAGATGAGAAAAAAAAAATCTGTTGGAGTCCTTCCCTTGGCCTTTCTTCAGTCTTCATGTTTAAGGAGTAGGGAAATCGATAGAGCTGAGGGCAGCAGGATGGAATTATAACTCATCCTCCCTCCTTAGCTATATGCAAGATGCAGTATGACCTCTATATTTGCTTTGCAATTTCCTATCATTAATCATCGATTCCTTGTTTGTGCGACTTTCCCTCCCATCGCCTATGATCCATACCTTTGTAAGCTGTCTGTTGTTTTATATCTGAGTTGACTTAAGTGAATAATCAGAAAACAAATCGCTGCTGAATATTGTCTCAAGATGAACCGAGGATTAACGTCTGGAAAGAATATCCCGTGGTGTGGAGGACTATCCCCCCCCCCACGTTGTTTGTCTGTATGTGTGAGTCCTTCACGCGGAGACTCAGGGTTAGTTCAATAAATTACTCGGAACCTGTTATTGTTTCTACACCGAGAGCCCATGCAATCGGCTGTTTGTCTGTTGTTCCGTCCTGTGTGGACAGCACGGCTCATTTGCAAGATGTAACAAAGATGTTTACGGTTCTGGATGCTGGCCTTTTCCTTGGTTTCATTTATGTTTTTACAGCATCTTTTGTCAGTGTGTTTCAGTCGCTACATACTAATGTTTGTCCACGAGCTCTTTCACTGTAACATTATTTCAAGATGTTTCACCATATCCTCCTCTTTCTTTTCTCTGCTCACACTGTTTTCAGTTTCCCTACCAGAACTTTCCATGGTGCCCAGGACTGTCCTGCTTCTCTACCTGTTGTGCTGTGGTCATTACGAGTAGTCCCTCCTTTCAAGATGAAGACCAAAGGCATCAAATGATAATTACTACTATCTCTTTACCCATAAAGTCATTATTTCTCTCAGATTTTATACCCACGCTCTAGGTATCTTTGTCCCAGGGAAAGACAGATTCAGTAGGCATTTAATTTAGACCCACCTTTCCTTGTCATGAATAAAATCCCAGAACAGTGCCAGAGAGCGATTGGTATACAGATTGTTTAAACTCATTGGGCAGAGTGGGATGATCTGGAGAGAAAGGACAGTGAAGGACTCCCACCCAGACTGGCACTTATAGCCCCAGCTACGGGGCATGTGATGTGGGGCAAACATGGGCTGGACCCTGGAAGCAGCGAGAAGACATATTTCAAGAGGTGAACTATATTTCTGCGTGCTCAGAAGCCTGGAGAGAGGGGAGAGCTGAGACCTTGGGACTGGCAGCGTGACCCCTAGTGGTCCCCCAAGAAAGGACCAAGCCAGAAGCCCGGAGGGAGGGGAGAGAGTCCGGGTGGGATGAGAGGCCAAGAAGTGAAGACAAGGGCTCGCATCCTTTCAGGAAGCTTTGTCGTCTAAGGGAGCAAAGACCTGGGGATTTTATTGGATGGAAATCAATCAAAGGAGGTTTTTTAGTAAAAGAAGCCAGAACACATGTGTATGCAGATAGCAATGAGCCAGTGTGGAGAAAGTGACCGCATGGCAGGGGGAGCATGAGAAGGGGAGGAGATGGTGCAGCAGATCCCCTGGGGACCATCAGTGGGGGAAAGGACACCTCATCACTTGGAAGTGGGGAGCAAGCAGAGATGGGAGCACTGCACTGTGTGGTGGGCAGAGCTGGTGTCAGCGAGTGAGTTCCTCTCCTGTCCCGTCTGTCTTCTTAATGAAGTGTGAGGCGAGAGCAGCAGTGCAGGGTTAGGGGGATGTCATAGGGCAGAGGTCCAAGGGGGACGATTCTGATCGGTGACCTGTACGTTATGCCTGTCTTTTATCCCAGTTCAAGTCATATGTTCAAGAGGACACTTCCCAATCACCTCCCTTTTCCTCTCCAATCTGAAAGGCGTGAGTTCTATCTCTGGACAACCATAGAACTTCCATCCATCCATCCATCCATCCATCCATCCATCCATCCATCCATCCATTCAACAATATTTAAGGATCATCTACGATGTACTGGGAGTACGTCAGGTAGGTTCCAGGAACACAGGAGTGGGTAAACTGATCTGCTCTTAGAAAATGTCCTACGGCCAAGAAGATAATGTCAGCAGCTTTATTCCTTTTATACCCTTATTATTATTGGAAAATGACCATCCATTTTTTTTTTAAAGATTTTATTTATTTATTCGACAGAGATAGAGACAGCCAGCGAGAGAGGGAACACAAGCAGGGGGAGTGAGAGAGGAAGAAGCAGGCTCATAGCGGAAGAGCCTGATGTGGGGCTCGATCCCGTAACGCCGGGATCACGCCCTGAGCCGAAGGCAGACGCTTAACCGCTGTACCACCCAGGCGCCCCATGACCATCCATTTTTGACTAAATTTTTAGACTTCTTTGCAACTAGGTGTGGCATGTGAGTAAGTTCTAGCCAATGGTTTGTAGATTGAAGTACAGTTTATGGGATGTATTCTTAATGTAAGGGAGCATGGCTCGTGTTTTCCTAGTTCCTCATTATGCTGCTTGCAACGCAGTTTTGACTCAGGAGCTTGATTGGCGATCATGGACAATATGGCGGAAGCAAAATGGTGAACTTGATTAGGATAAGGTCCTAGAAGGACCCTGGGTCCCCAGCATCTTCAGAGCTTCATTTGGTGTTTCCACTCCTCTGTCGCATACAGTTGTGTCTAATTAAAATAAGGGCTAATAACCAAAAAATGCAGGTTGCTCTATGAAGGTATGATATAATCCAGCCTGGTGTTTTAAAGGAGGGGTACCGGACTTGGAGTTGAGGTCAGCAGGGAGATGTGGAGGTTCGTATGCCACGGAAGGGGAGTATTCCAGGTGGGGGCACGTTATTACGAAGATTCTAAAACAGGAGATGAGGCAGCACATGAAGACTGTGCCTTTAGCAGAGAACAAGAGGAGCCGTGACTCAGCACAAGCCTGGACAGGTGGACGGGCCAGCTGTCATGTCAACAACCATGACAGTGTGGGCCAGGATGAAAATGTCAGCCTTTATGCTAAAATGAAACGGGAAGCTATTTAAGGTATTGTGCAGGCATTTCAATGATGAGATGGGGTTTATTGCCGTAGGAACAACTTCGAGGAGGGGAACAAGGGTGGGTCTTGAGTGGCCTCCTGGGCGGCTGGCACAGTGCCATTTGCTCCCTAGAGGAGGAAATGTCAGGCACAGAACAGAATATAGACGGTTAGGGAGAGGATGGGGTTTCTGGCTTTTCCTGAGTTTCCCTGAGACTGGAATTTTATTTTTCGGCTCTCTGCACATATAATTTACCTCCTCTCCTACACTCCCGCCTGTATTTTATACCTCTCTGTGTCTTCTCCCCCACCCAGCAGAGTTCCTTCAAAGAGCCTTGCCCACAGTAGGTTTGCAATACTTATTTACTGATCTAGTTAACAGATGAGTGAATAAACAATGGTTGTACAATCCTTCCCAGAGGAATCCAGTGATGCTAGCAGAACTTGCTAGAAAGCTCCTCTGAGACTTGTTTATTTGCTGACTTTGTTGATATTTGTAACTAAGGCAGCATAATCTGGAAGAGTAGGTCTGATTTTGCAAATTCATTTGCCTATGAAAACAGCCCATATTATGGAGTTATCCCTATGAGCAACAGGAATGGTGCAACCTATGTTCCCTGGCAAATAGAGTTTCTGAAGAAAAATAAAATACAACTTTAACCCACTGCTCTTTTGCAATCATGTGGCAATAACTGTAGGAAGCCAGTGGCTTTTTCTCCTTTGTCAGAATGTAGGCTTGAGTAACAAATTATTTCACCGTGTCTGGTTACTTACTGTGGGTGGTTTATCAATTGTTTTGATGCTCTTTGTAAGTATCAGGAAGTGAGTCCAGAAACGGAAAAGCAACTCCACACACATTCTGGGAATTGGTGACGAGCAGAGAAGCAAATGTTCTGTGCTTAGCAACGCCGTTCCCCAGCCGTGCCCTCGTTTCAGCGGGAAGCATTCCATGGCTGCTGGAAGCCCGGGGCCAGACAGGGCCTGGCTCAGGAGAGCACAAGGCGCCCACGTCAGCACGGCCTGTGCAACAAGTGAAAACAAGAATGCGCACGGGTCACGGTTACGGTGGCCACTGAAAACAATGATCCTTAAAAGAATTCAGCTGATTCCTGATTGTAAGAGCTCGTTGGGCAGTTTGAACCATGCTGGTCTCCCGCCTCCTTGGTCAAGGGGTGGGAAGAGCCCACGAGCCCTCGGAAGGTGCGTGGCAGCCACGAGGATGCACACGCGCTGTCCAAGTCCACGGGGAGAGCTCAGGAGTCTGGGGCCGCACAGCACAGCAGCGGGGCTCTGCAGAGGTGCGGGGGGGGGGGGGGTGGCGTCTTCCCCACAGGTCATTTGAGTTGCCACTTAAATGGGATTATTGATAGCCCATCGACAATCCATTTGTCGTAGAAACCTGGATGGGGCAAAATACATGATTTGAAAGAAAGCATGAGAGACTATGGACTCTGAGAAACAAACCAAGGGCTTCAGAGGGGAGGGAGGTGGGGGAATGGGATAGGCTGGTGATGGGTATTAAGGAGGGCACGTATTGCATGGTGCACTGGGTGTTATACGCAACTAATGAATCATCGAACTTCACATCAAAAACCAGGGATGTACTGTATGGTGACTAACATAATATAATAAAAAACATTAAAAAAAAAAAGAAAATACACAGGTGTGCATATGCTTACTGGTGCTCCCTCTCTCTCTCTCTCTCACACACACACACTCCCAATAAATAAATTTTGGAAAGGCAAAGCTCTCTTAACCATTACACTCCCAGTTATTGGTCGGCAGACTGAAATCACTCAAAAATTATCAAAATGATTAAGTCATTCCATAAAACCGTAAAAACTACTTCTGAAAGAAAAGGTCAAGATGTATAGGGATGTGAAGAATGATATTACTGGAAACCCAATCCTGGAGGCCATGCTCCGCATCCCGGCTTTTTGTCCGGTGTCCAGCTATGTGTTCGCCCGGGTGACTCAGCACTGGCTGCGTGCCGTCGTGGGTACCGTACTGGCATTGGCTGATTCAGTCATCTCATTCTGCATGAATTGTGCTAATTTTTATTGTAGCTTTTCAAACATTCTACTGTAGATTTTTTTCCATATCACTAGAAATTCTTAATAAATGTGTTTTTAACACCTGCACGTTTTATAAGATGGATGTATCAATAAGCAGGTTTCTATAGCTCAAAAATTGGGTCTTTCCAATTTTCATTAATGTAAATAATGCCAATAGTTTCACTTACTGTGATTTATTGCAGATATTATGATAATAAAATTATAACAGTTACATCTTTGATATAAAACCTCAGATGTGCTTCTGATTGCATCATTAAGACAGACTCCCAGTAGGGAAATGCTGGGTCAAAGATTTAGAATATTTTCTAGACATACTATTTTTTAAAGGGGAATTTTGGAGCGCCTGGGTGGCTCAGTCCACTATGGGTCCACCTTCGGCTCAGGTCATGATCTCAGGGTCCCGGGATCAAGCCCTACGTTGGGCAACCTGCTCACTGGGGAGCCTGCTTCTCCCTCTCCCTCTGCCACTCCCTCAGCTTGTGCTCTCTCTGTCAAATAAATAAATAAATTTAAAAAAAAGAGAGAGAGAATTTTTGTAGCAAAAGATATTCTACTTTGACCAGATTTGCCTTGTTGAAGGACTAAAAATCAGTTCATTATTTGGACATCTCCCTAAACGGGCAAGCTGAGTGATTACAGCTCTTAATCAATTGGATATTTGCTTCTAATCCTGTTCCAGTTTTATTCAAATTCCCTGTGAAAAGTAGGAAAGATCAGACAGTGCTCACTGTTCCAACTACCCTCGGTGATCCAGGAACAAGGATGCTGTGCGCCCAGGAGCCGAGTGGAGAAGGGGTGAGCCACATCTTCCTGTGCAGGGGCGGTTTGGGGGTGTGGTGGCCCGGGAGGTTTGTCAGGAGCTCCCTGCTGCCGGGGGCCACAGGAGCCCAGGGTCGTGTCCAGTGCCTAATAATGCTCTGCCCGCACTCACTTTTCAAAGAACAATGTTTCCAGGTCCATGCCCAGCAGAGCAACGAATACCGGAAGCTTTTGGTCAGTGTCCGGGGCACCCCTCTGACGTACTCACACCGTAAAATGTCATGAGCACCTTCAGTGCAGAGAGCCAATTTGGGGCCACACAGGGAGCCCCTGGCTTAGTAAATTGCTGACAACATCGTCTTGCTTCCCGTCCTCTCTTCCTTGAAAGTAAGGACTGCTGGACTTAATATAGGACTGAGAAAACTTTGTGTAGACGCAGCCTAGCTAAATACACCACCACGGGGGAAACCGAACAGCAGGAAATGAGATCTTCATAAGGAAAAAAACAAAAGAACCAAAAATATTTGGATCATTTTAACCCACTTTATGCTTATAAAAAGCACCGAGGTCAGCGAAGCAACATTGAGACCATTTCCCTGAAGCAGGAATCGAGCTTATGTAATGACAAGGAAGAAGAAAAGGGTTAAGTGATTTATAAAGCCCGAGGGGGTATAAGGCTAAGTATTGGGAAATGTACTCTAATCCGATAATTAAGTGATCAGAGAGTACTGGCAAGATTTTGGATTTGGTAAAATATTTTGCATATTTGGTGACGTACTCACACAGTGCCTATCAAAACTCAACTCACTCTATAAGAAGAAAATGTACGGATTTAATTTTAGCGGCTTTACTGAGGGATGATTAACAATAATAAAGGGCTCACGTTTCGAGTGTACGGTTTCCGAGTTGGGCACATGTGCACACCCGAACCTGCCAGTGCAGAGGTGATGCACGCACCCATCGCCCTCCAAGCATCTGGGAGCTCCTCTGCGATGCCCCTTCTGCGGGCAAATACAGCTCGGCTCTCTGCGTCTCCTTGTGCTGGAATGTGAAGGACACCCGCTGCATTCGGGGAAGTCCTGCCATGAGCGTCACTGCTCTCCATGATCCAGAACAGTGACGTCAGAGCAGCCATCGTCTCTGTGAGGGGGGCGGGGAAGCTGCTGCTTACACGGCTCACACTCCCTCATTTTCGTCTTCCTGCCCGTGTTCCCCTCTTGCTGGGCCAGGGAGAAGGTGGCACACAGTGCGGGGGAGCAGTTCCGCCCGCACAGCAGAGGCAGGAGACGCACATTGCCCGGGCCCTGGGGAGCGACAGCCACAGCAGCGGCCACTACAGTGACGGAGCAGCACCCGTGGGGGGTGGGGGGGAACCGAGAGCTGGCCTTTACGAAGTCTGGGTCTGCTCCTGTGCCGTAGAGCTGATGTGCGGTGGCATGCTTTCTGTCCTTGCATTTCCCTACAAACTATACTCCGCGTGTTTCGGTTTCGCACTGGGACGTCTCCCCTTATCATGGCAGCACCTGTCACGTCCTCGCCAGACTCTCAGAGACACCCGGGGACCTGTATGATACATGCAACACTTGTAGTTACGAACTGGAACACAGCAAACGGATACAAGTTTCAGTCTCGTGAAATCCGCTGTAACACACCTCTGGGTCCAATGACAGTGAAAACAGAGGAACAGATTTAGAGAAATCTGGCCCAGAGGGTACGAGCTCAGAGGGGGCCACTCAGCCTCTGATCCCTCCTACGTCACATCACCCAACACTCCCAGTTGCTGACAAATGCCATTGATTTGGATGATCGCTCCAACATGGGAGGTTTAGGACTTACTCTTCTAGTCTTTATACTCTATCCTCTTACAGAGTCTTTGCGAAGTTGATTTGAGGACAGGGACACAAGGTGACCTTTCATTCTGCCTTTGAGAACGCGCACGGTGTTAGAGCCATGATCATGGACGGTCGCACGGCCTCCCCGAAGAAGGTGGACGGCAGAAACGGACCGGGAGCCGGCCAGGCGCCTGGGGGCCCGAGTCAGGGAGCCCACGGAGAACTCCCAGGTCCGCTCTGTGCGAGCACCGGCTCCAAGCGACACCGCAAGCAACATCTGAGGCTCAGATCCCCACCACTGTTCCTTGCTAATTATCCAAACCTCTGATCTTAACCCCCGAGTCCTGAGCTCACCAGCGCTGAGAACAGACATTTCTGTATTTGGAGAGCTGAGCAGGCCCTGAGGTTCTCCCTGTGGTTGCACTGGTTTGTTTTCTTCTGTTCAAGCTCTGTTCCTGGACCTTCCACCCATCGGTCTAAGTGTTAGACCTCGGAGTCGCAGTATGTGCGCCTCGTCTAACTTCCCACCTTCCTCTTAGCCTTCTGAGCGCACCTGTCACTTCCCATCCCTACGGTAGTGACTCTCCCTCCATTTCCTCCCGGTTTCAGAGGGTCAAGTCCCACACCCAGCGGCAGGGGGTGGCGGGTCCCGTCTAGGTTAGAGACAGAGCCGAGCGGTTCAGGCCCACACGCTGAAGTGCCAGGAGACCCCATGGCGCCTGTCCCCATCTGGTAGCTGTCAGGCACCATCCCAGGCCTTCCTGCTCAGGACTGGCCATCACACCCACTCTTGCCAAACTGCAGCTTCTGCCTGTGGGACATTTAAAGGTTTTTTGGATCTGACTCTGCCGTCCATTGTCACTGTCATCCCTTTGGGACTTGCGGATTTGATGAAATGTCTTCCATCTTCACACTGAGTCATTAATAAAAATGCCAAAGTGAGCCCAGCCAGAAGCCCACTCACCTCCCTTCATACGGACACCAGTTCGTTCATCGGTGACCTCCGGGTATGGCTGTGAACACGTCCCTGATTCTCGTCTCTGAGCCAAAGCCTCGTCACCGTTGGGGGAAGACACGTCTTCCCATCTGTGTATCCGCCGCACTAAGCAGAGTGTCAGGCACAAGGCAGCTGTTTGGAAATAATATTGGTTGGGTAAGATGTTTGTCAACATGTTTTATTTTAGCGGCATCTGGGTGGGTGGCTCAGTCGGTTGAGCATCTGACTCTTGATTTCTGCTCTGGTCACTATCTCAGGGTCCTGGGATTGAGTCCTCCTTGGGCATCTCTGCTCAGCAGGGAGTCTGCATAGAATTCTCTCACTCCCTTTCCTTCTGTCCCTCCCTGCCTAAAATAAATAAATAAGTCTTTAAACAATGTTTTATTTTAAAATTCATCTAGTCTGTAAGGGCCTTACAAAATACCCTGTTATAGCTGACTAGAGTCCCCATAGTTGCTCATTAAAACATTTCCATGAAATCTGAGTCTAGTAATCCTGTCAAGGAAAGAAATGATGGATGACTCCTTCGTCTCCCCCCTTACTGGGCGGTCACTTTAGGTGTCTCAGACCATTATTTTAACAACTGTTCTGGATTCAATCTCAGGATCTACTTTAAATTCACCAATCTATAGTTTGCCTTAAAGGGATCTTCTTTTCCCTGTGCTTACTGAAACGGCATTTAATCCCTTTTCTTCTTAGCATTCTTTTCTTCTGCTCTGTTTCTCAAAGATCACAAAGACGTCCAAGGGATCACAGTCACAAAAGTTCTCTGCCCTGAGGATTCCCTGGTGGTCGCAGGCTGTCCACCTGCTTCACCCACACTGGTTTCTACTCTCCTGATGTCTTCCCTGAACTGACCTTTCATTTGTACCACAGCACCGTTGTCCAAGATTGTCTGAGAGAGAGCGAGCTGGGGAGAGGGAGAGAAGGAGAGAGAGAAGGAGGGAGACAGAGAGAGAGAAGGAGAGAGAGAGAGAAGGAGAGAGGAAAGGAGGGAGGAAGGGAGGGAAGAGGTTGTGTGTTCATACTTCACAGCGCAATCCCAGGACGTCCTAGAGGCCCTATGAGGGAGACGCTGTGCCCCATTTAACAGCAGCCGCGAGATGCAGTCCGGGCCACGCATCAAAATCTCTTCCAGCTCTTCTGTTCCTTGCCATCCTTTCTTGGATTTCTCTTTTCTCATGGACGTGTTAATCAGATCTCCACTCATGGCAGCTTTTGCTGAACAATTGTGGTATCTTTTTTTCCTTTCCCACAAAAGCACTAAGCAATTTCCATTGTCAGAGCTCTGCCCTGAAGGCCACAGTGACGCCCCAACGTTTCGCTGCATCCAGAAGGCGTTCAACTCAACCCAGCCCACCTGCCTCGCATCACCCTGACTGGGAAGATGGAAGCCTGTGTTGGGGTGACTTTGGCTCAAAGCAGGGAAAGGGCCTGCAGGGAGCTGGGGTACAGAAAACAGGACAGTTGGTGGCCAGTCAGGCTCTTCTTCCAGGGACCAGACAGGTTTCAACGTACAGAGGGAAGCGTGTAACAAAGGCCGTCTTCTTCCTCTCTCACGGCATCCTTGAAAACCCCTACTATCTCTTACCACAGCCACCCAAGCAATCTGGGATCCCACACACACGTGCAGTGCCTTCTGGAGAGGAAGTCTTTATGAATATTTTAGAAGCAACAACAACAAAAACAAGAACAAAACAAAACCCGCTGGCAGAGCCGGAATCTCAAAGATCTCAGAGCTCTTGTGCATTTTGACACCTTTCTAAACAATACGAGTGTTCTTCTTGGTAAGTCAATAAGAAAACTCGCTCTTTGAAACAACAATACTCTGCTTCTGTCAACTTGGGGAACTGAAATGACTGCTCTTAGTTCTCTAACTAGACAGTCTAGAAAGCGTGTGGCCAGAGTCGGCGTTGGGTAGACGTGACTGGGACGGAGCAGCACATGGGAGCCTGCGTGGAGCTGGGCGCTGTCAGGTTTCCTTCACTCCCTGAAGAATTGCTCAACCGAGCAATTGAGAACAGTAAATACCAATGCTTCGCCTTGAGGGCAACTGGGGGTTCAAGCTGAAAGAAGACATTTGAAATCTGTAATTAAGTACAGCCTTGCTGTGCAAAGTCCATAATCCTCTTTTTGTCATTAACTTTTTGCAGTAACTCCTGTCTGAATCGCTCTGCCTCTGTTTACCAGTCTAGCTTTCTTAAGTAATTATCTCCAGAAACAACTACTTGATCAAGTGCTTTTGGGTCGTTTTTCCAGCTTTCTCAATTGGGATACATTAACACACGACTCAACGTTAACCTATTTTGCCTTGTGCTCAAAACAAAAGGGTATAACATTATTTACATATGTGTGTATTTGTTTATTTTCATTCCCAGTTCATTAAGGTGGAGGTTAAGTAAAATGGGAAAAGATTATTCTCACCCTTTGCTGAACCTAAAGTCAATGGTACAACAGAAATAAACATGGGGCGATGATCTTTTGGGTGGGATTATTTTTACTGACCAGTTGATTGTAGGTGTCTTTTGGACAAAGGCCATTCACCAAAAGTATCATGCTGAGAACTTGTCACCGCACAGTGGACTCTCACCCCGAGTAGGGATTATATTCCATAAAGTCGCTGTGAATGCAGAATGTGCAAATGCTGAGCATTGTTCCTAGGGGAGAGATGGGGTCAGGTTCCTCCAAGCTCTGGTTATGACATTTTCACCAACCCATCAATTCATGCTTTTGTTTTACGTGCGTTTCTGTTTGAAGACATCTGGCAGGAGCAAAGCTCATCTGACCCACATTTTCTCCGTGAGGCTTCTCAGACCTTCCTGTGCTTAGGAACGGCCCCACAGTCTGCAGCACAGCACGTGGGCTGCTTTAAACAGTGAAATTACCAATGCACGGCACAAAATACCACACAGGTGACCCTTGTCACAGTCTGGGCACTGAGATAGGGAGGCGGGAGCATGCACAGCGGGCAATGCAAATTTGGGGCCACCCTGTGCGTGCCCGTGCATGACAGAGAAAGCACCATGAGTATTGATTTGGGGGGGTTACAAATACATTTTGATGAATAGATGAATTTGCAAATCTGGGATCTATAAATAATGCGGATTGGCTGCACTGCTGAAAGAATCGTTGAAAACATCTATATTCTATAATATATCCTTTTGCCAATACTGATTCCACTACTTCTGAATAGTCCCAGTTTTCTTTACTTAACTTTCTCTTCTTAGAAAATCTTTTGGAATTACACAGATTCTCACCCCTGGCCCGGTTATTACTTTGCACACTACCCTCCAGTCCACTAAGGATTACGTCTGCTGCCTGACATGCTGTTAGTGGGTAGATTTGCTGATGGGAAGGGAAGCGCCTCCAGCCTCACGCCGTCAGCCACCCCAAGCACCACCTGTCGCCGTGCACCAGGCCCCCTGGTCTTTCTGTCTGAGGACATTCTGTGTGTGAAAGAATATGCTAGACGTACAGAGGGCAGAGCACAAGTGAGAGCACCCGGATCGCCTGAGGTGGGATAATGCCCGGCGGTTTCCCAGCAGGACTGTGCCCTATTGACCACAACACTCACCTGCACCAGCGAGCATCCTACCTTTCCCGTCTCAATGCCCCACCTCTAGATCACCTCTCCTGTTAACTACTCTTCCGCACATCCTCGATTCAGGTTGTGTTTTGCCAGTAACTCACACCAGGTAGAAACAATCTCCTTTGGGAACCCTGGTAAAACAATTTGCATTTCTGCAGAGCTGTTTGAGCTCCCAGCTTGAAGATACAAGGCCTCCTGGAGTGGGGTCCTGTGGACGCAGCCCCACTCTGCCACTCTCTGATTCCTCGGTGTTGGTTTCCTAGGGCTGCAGTCACAGATGACTGCAAACAGGGTCACTTAAAACAGCAGAAGTGTCATCTTCCACCATCCTGGAGGCCAGAAGTCTGAAATCCAGGTGTCAGCAGAGCCATATTCCCGAAGGCTCTAAGGGAGAATTGGTTCTGGGTTTTTCTCTTAGTCCCCCGTGTGGCCAGCAGCCTCTGGCACAATGTCTTTTTCTCTCTTCTTACAAGGACAGCAATCACTGGGTTAGGGCATACCCTGTGATCTCATCTTAACTGCATTACACCTGCAAAGACCCTATCCTAATAAGACCATACACGCAGGGGTTGGGACTCGGACACACCAACCCACAACCGGGAACATTACTCTACTTGCTCCTGTTCTTTCTCTCTTTATTCTCGTACCTCCCAATTATCGCCACAGTAGAAATCCAGCTATGGTTCATCTAAAAAGAAATACGCATACCCATGCATATTAAAATATAGAGAAACTAAAGCATAAATCGAATCGATGTCTTTTAAAATAATTGTATTCTCAACCTTAAGCATTTAACATTTAACATTCTAATTCAACCTGAGATACTCATTTAACATTTGTGAAATATTTTGAAAGCATGGGTACAAGTAACAATTAACGGTGGCATGGGTTTTCTCAAGGACCACTATTTCTAAAGTCAGGCTGTTCGGGTGCAAGCAAATAAAATATGAATGTCAGAATTTTATCAGCCCGGGCTAGATGTGGGTTTGCAAACTTCGGGATATCTTCCACACGGTCTAATCTCTCCTGCCAGGGCACGGGCATTCGTAGAGCCCACAGTATTTTATGTTTCTTCAAGCTGTAATGTATTCTATACAACGCCAGTACTGTCGACTGACATGGAAACAACAGGTATAAATCATATCATTTACCCCAAGGAGCAAAGCTTTAGAAGGACTGCTCTCCTCGAAGGTGGTTTTATTCCTGATGGCTTAGTTTGTAAAATTTTTACTTTTTTTTTTTTTTTTAAGTTCTGTTTATGTTCCAGCCGCCAATGGAAATGAAAGCAAATCTCCCTTGGAGGGAGGTGCCCAGGGTGTTTACCACGCTGAGCCGCGGAGCCGCGGGCTGGCCGCTGAAGGGCACTGAGGGCCGCAGGACGCCTGGCTCCCGAGGTGCCGGAGGGCAACAGAGCTGGACCCGTGGGCCCCGCCCCGGCAATGTCTGTGGGGCTTGAGTGACAGGAAGTCACATGCGGTGTCGTTTTCAGCTGCAGAGAGAGACAGATGCAGCCAGCCCAGCATCGCTGTCCTGTATCAAAGACGTATTGTTACCTGACCAGGCATTTTCAGCCGTGGAGAACAACACAGCCTTTCACGGCCTTGGAACCTGCAAGAGCCTCTGGGGTCTCTTCCCTCTTCTTGGTCAGCGGGGTGCATAAAGGCTGCTTAGCAGGTGACTCGGGTCCTTCTAGCTGCCGGCCTCCTTCAGCTAAGCAACGTTAAGATCATTTTGGCCTGATCATATCGCTGGGTAGTGTGAGCATCGTCTGCAGCTGAGCTGATGGCAGAAAGCCCCCTCCCGACCTTTCCGACTTTAGAGGAGAGGGACGGCCAAGTGCAGCCTGTACTGGTGAGCGTGTCGGCGCCCCTGGGCCGTCTGTGCACGGCACACTCCAAAGCGCGTGTCAACGGTTTCTGCAGGTGGACAAGTGCATGTGAGCACCCTGAGGTCCTGGAGGAGGGGTGGAGGATGGGGCTCGGCTCGGGGAAGCCGCCCGGCATCCACAGAGAAGCCAGGTGCTCTCCGCTGGAAGAACAAGAGAGATCCGTTTTGTTTTTCTCTTTACCTTCGTGGGATACTGGGCGCGGTCTTCCGCTTGGCCTTGGGGGCGAGTACAGGCAGACGCTTCGACAGGAAGCGCTGGCGTGGTGTTCCTGTTTTCACCTGGCAGCTACCAGCAGACCAGGAGGCATTCGGGAGGCACAGGCAGCAGGAAGAGGACCGCGCGAGAGCCCGTGCCGGTCCCTCTGATGTCACATCCTCCCAGTGTCCCCATAGGTGCAGGGAAGAGCTCCTACTGTCACATGCCTGGAAAGTGGGAAGTAGCAAGTGCTTGTATATACATATGCATTTTAAGACTGGCGGTTACGCGGCATTGCTGAGCTCATCCCAAGGCAGGAACAGAAGAGAACGTTGCTGCGTCCCAGGTCGCTGCTGGCTCTCCTGCACACGCTGAGGTCACAGTGCAACTAGATTCAGATTGGGGACAGCTGGCTCCCACAGCGGCCTGGCCCCAAAAATACACATGCTTTCCTGGTGCAGCCAGAACCCCTTCAGTCACTCCCATTATGTTCCTAATATGAGTCTTTTCATTACCTACGGACACTGCTGACTTGTTTTGCTGAGAACAAATTCAGAAGTGCAAAGCCTTGTAGGAAACATCGTGAGCCCCAGCGATGCTCTGTGTGCTGTGTTAATGGCTTTCAGTGCCTTTCTCCCGGCATCATCAGCTGAGGACAGAGTGCTCATTACCATCGTGTTTCCATTTTCCTACGAGACGAATTCTTGGTACCAGAACACAGGGCAACAGTTTATTTAATAAGTAGTAAAAATACATTCTTAAGGACTGACTTTGAGTAGTTCAAGTTTTCCGACCTGGACTGGAAAATGGGCTGACATCCAGCACCTGCTAATAATGTCCCCAAAGCCTGAGGCTCCAGTGAGCAGACATGGCCAGGACATAAATTTGGGTGCCCATTAAAATATCTTAAATTCCCCAAATCTGGAGTTTAATCATTTACATATTCTCATATCCCATTGTCTGCCCAGTGATTTCTTCTTCCGAGAGCCTTTAAATGTTAATTAATTAGATAATGTGCTCGTGTTGTACCTTTAAGTCCAATTCACAACTGCATCTGGCATACGGTGCCAAAGGAATCTGTCCCAAGATGCTACTGAAATGCACGGAGGGGACCTTCCCACGTGGCCGCAGTCCCTGCAGGAATTAGCAGGAGTGCAGAGGGAGCGCTGTCTAGAAAGGAAAGATGCCAAGCGTGCCTGTAAGCTCGGGAGAGACTTTACAGAAGGAGAAAACATGTTTTTCATCTTTGATAATTAGCCCTGGTAAATATGTAAGGAGTTGTTTTATTTTGCTTGGAAAAAAAAAAATCAACTCTGCCGTTAATTGGTTCATTCATTCGTTCATGAAACAAATATAAATTGAGTTGGACGAGGGCCGGAGGTCCTGCTGGTGGCTGAGAGTCCGAGGGGAGGAAGCGTGGCCCACCTGCCACGGCCAGAGGCTAGTGAAAAAGACAGCGGGGGGGGGGGGGGGAGGGGGCATCTGAATAGAGACACTCTTATTGTAACAGACCTGATAGCATGAGATGTCTGGGTCCTGGAGGCCTCAGGGAGCTGCCCGTGGCCTGAGTTTCGCTCTGGAATCACATCCTCTGGAGGGGGCTGCTCTGGCCCGGGCTCGCCCTTCCTGTGGCCACCTCTGTCTTAGGCCACTTTGGCCGCTATAACAAAAATACCGTAGACTGGGGGCCTAGAGAACAAAAGTTTATTTCTCACACTTCTGGAGACTGGAAGTGAGTCCGAGATGAGGGTGCAAGCACGCGGTGTTCTGGGGAGGACCCTCTTCTGGCCAACTTTTCATTGTGTCCTCACACAGGGGAAAGAGGATGAGTTAGCTCCTGGGGTCGCCTTTTAGAAGGGCACCAATCCCATTCCTGAGAGCTCCACTCTTGGGACCCAGTTCCCTCGGCAAGGCCCCGCCTCCTCCACCATCCCACTAAGGGTTAGGACTTCAACATGTGAATGTGGGGGGACACAGACATTCAGTCCGTAGCACCTCTGTCCAGTGACAGAAAACTCAGCCCCCTTGCCTTCGTGCCCAGCACCTGTCAGGGAGCACCCTGACCCACGGCCCCCTGTGAGCTCCGTGCCGCGTCTCCCAGCCGTGCTGCCATTAGCTCCGGCACAGTCCTGCTTCCTGACTCCCCAGGGCTGCCCTGCCCAACCGCCATCCCCAACACACTTTCTGTAAACACTTATGTGTCTCCGAGTTGGCTTGACCTATATGAGCTGCGAGCAAGGGCAGCCCTCATGAAGGATGTCCTGCCATGAAAATCTCCTGCCATGGAGGCTGACCCGCCATGAAGGCCGTCCCGCCAGGCTGGGGTGGGGGTAGGAGGGAGCTCACAGGAGGAGAGGTTCCAGGAGAAGCACTGATAGGGACTGCGGAATCCAGGGTCTCTTGTTGAGGGCTGTCCATACTTTAGAGCATGGTTCTCATTGAGGGGATATTTTGCTCCCCAGGAGACATGCGGTGATGCGAGATGTCTTGGTCGTCATGGCTGAGGGGAAGAGTTGCTCTGACTGACATTTGGCGGGTAGAGTCCAGGTAGGCTGCTAAATCCCCTACGGTAGGCAAGGCAACACCCCAAACAAAGAGTGATCAGGTCTCAAATGTCAACAGTGCCCGGATGGAGACACACTGATTTAGAGAAAAACAATGAAAGGCAAGTGTGATTAACTGAAGACACGCGTGGAGGTCAAAGGGTCTCTGTTATGGGCTGAATGTGTGTGTCCCCCCAGGTTCACGTGGGGAAGCCCTAACTCCCAATGGGATGGTATTAACAGGGGTGCCTTCCGGAGGTGATTAGATTTAGAATAGCCCTGAGTGCGGAGCCACGATGGGATTCGCACCTCGTGACAGCAGGAGGAGACACCGAGCGGGGACACGGGGAGAAGGTGGCCATCTGCAAGCCGGGCGGTGGGTTCTCACCAGGAACTGAATCTGCCACCACCTTGATGTTGGACTTCCCGGCCTCCAGAACCGTGAGGAATAAATGTTTGTTGTTTAAGCCCTCCCCCATCTATTATTAGAGCAAGACTGAACTAAGACAGCTTCTTTGGCAAAATAGAGAGATCACCCTCTTCTTCAGCCAGAGGGCAGAAGAAGCCAAAAATCGAGAACCAGATAGCACTTCATTGTTCGCAGGGGTGGGGGCCCCGGAGGGGACTATTCTCAACTCCAGTAAACTTGCTATACTGTCCTCAGGACTCTGATTTCAGCACAGTGGGGCCCTGAAAGTTGGGTCAATGAATTTGCAAATCCTGAACCCCTAGACACCTGTCACCCTCTGCACCTGCAGAAGTGGCCCACGCGTCCCTGGTAAGGACTGTGCTCTCTGCCTTGACACATGCCCTCACGAACGCTCACAATCTCTCCCCACCTGTCCTCCATATCAGAGCATTGCCCAGCTGGGGGAGGACAGCACCTGCCAAGGGAGGAAATGCACTTCACGTGGGGTCTCGCCGGCATTTCTGGCAGGAGCCGGGAGACTGTGTGGGGCTGGATTCCAAGGGTGTTCGTCACAGTGGGACAGAACGCTGAATGGAGAAGGAACAAGTATGCTGATAGCAGATTCCGGAACATAAGACTTAAGGCGTTAGTGAGGACTGTGGGAGATGGTGGAAAGGCCATGTGTGCTCTTGGACGCTTGCAGAAAGTCATGGCTCGCACTGAGTGAGCTCAGAATCTTGGAACTTCCATGGCAGATGAAGGGAGAAGGGAAGAAAGTTCACAGAAGAGGCTCTGCTGTCTGGGGACTAGAAGTAGGAATGACCAGCGGCTGACCACGGTCCCCACTGAGCCCTGGGGGATTTGTGTGTTCTGTGCTTGCAAGTTGGCACCATGAGTCTGGATACCTTGACCTCAGAAGGAGTGTTTCTGCTCAAAGACGGTCCCATTCAGTTTTCCTCTGTCCAACTTCCCGTGCCAAGATACCAGGGCAAGGGAATCCCTGTGCTGGCAGGGGCAGTGGCCCCGATGTTCAGTTATGGGGGCCCCAGAGCAGACACGGGAGCCCGGAGGCGGGTGGGCGCTCGTCAGCTGGGGGGCTCTGCGGTCCTGGGGTGGTTGGCCATAGAGGAGACGGCGATGCTTGGCGAAGTCATCCAGTCATTTCAAAATGAGGGCTTTTCCCCAATTTTTTAACAGATTTCGATTCCTACCTGGGGTGGGAATAAAGGCACAGATTACACATAAAGTGAAAATACTACAGGTGAGCAAACATCTCAGAAGATATTGATGTTCATGTGGTGAATAAATGAAAACAAACAATAGTAACTTTTTTTCACTTATCAAATGGCAAAAAATTTTTGAATGCCAATAGTACAGACGATAGTTCTGTGAGATAGACTTCTCGCCCACTGGAGGGGTAAGATGGGCACAACCTTCTAGATAGTGATTCAGTCCAGATGTCCTTTGGTCCAGTAATTACTTTATTGGGAATGCACCCTAAGGTAGGACATCTAATGAGGAAAAAGAAGCTTGATGAAGAAGTATGTTTAATGGAACAATCTATAAGATAAAAAGGGAAAAAAAGTAGAGGAACAGTTATAAATACAATTATTCATTCAGCGGAATACTGTGCTGTTTAACGATTATGGAAACTTCACAATAATCTGTAACTAGAGGTAGAATAATATTGAAATAATATGGGAAATGCTTGAAATGCAATACCAAATATAACAGGTAACACCACTCAGGAACAATGATTAAATATATATAAAATATTTGCTTAAAATGGGAAACTTGAATCAAAGTAGACACTTTTCCTGTTACGCTGGAATGTTGGGATGGTTTTTACGTGCACAGCCATTCAATATTGCCCCGCACACAACTGACCCAATAAAACACTGTTTCTAAAATATTTTTCTCAATAAAATAGGAGCGTAAATTAACAAGTACACGACCCCAGCCACATACATAATTTCTACAGTCCTACACCCTGCCCTCCACTGACATCCAGACTAGGGGTTGGGGGGCACCTGATTCTAGTTCCTCTTGTCTAGTGGGGGGAGTTTTCTAGATGGTAGATGGGCACAGGTGCTCTGGGAAGGGGTACAGAGGGGGTTTCAGGCTGCTGCCCACCAAGGGGATAGCCCTGCATTTATAGAGCGATCTGACCCCAGCCTCTTCTCTTCACGGGGCTTGAGTAACGTAAATGGGGGTGTGTGAAGTACTTCGCCCAGAGCAGAGGGTCACCTTTCCATCTCTTCTACCCCCACCTTTGCGACAAAGTTCCTGCTTTCCTGGCCCGGTCCTTGGGCTTTTGCACACAGATGCTAGGGACAGATGCTGGGGACAGATGCTGGGCAGCTGCAGGTGGGTGTCTTCCCAGGTGCGGGACTCCCGAGAGCAGGAGCAGAAAGATGAAGTGGGGATGAACAGGATGCAGGGGTGTGGACACCCTGCTGCCTGCTGCGTTGGAGAGAGAAGGACAATGCGCTACGGACACAGCGTGGACTACTCTGCCGGGGACACGGCGGGGTGACTCAGTCTCAGGAGCACTGGCAAACAACGCAGACCGCAGGTGAAGGGCGCCTGGCAGGTGCTCTCTTCCAAGGAGAATGAGAGGACACAGGGCATGGGGTGGGTGGTCGTGAGCTGGGAGATTGAATGTGGGGGGGCTGCTTTCACTCTTGGCCCCCCATTATGCTGGGGATGCCTTCTTAGGACACAGTGGGGTGAGGACACTGGAGAGAAGGTGGAGGCTTACAGCAGCAGCCCCCGGAACTGGGAAAGGCTGCTGCCCGGGATGAAGGGAAGGGGGACAGAGGGATGGCCATGAGCTGGGTCCCAAGTACATGGGGGGACGCCATCCTCCGCTCGAGGGCCTTGCCTGGGACCACCACGCTGGTTTGCATCTGCGCCCTGCCCTGGCGGCTGCTTGTCCCTCTTGTCCAGGAGGTCCGTCCTTAAGGAGCGGACAGAGGGGGCCTGAGGTAGCCTCTGGCTTGCAGACTGAGGTGATGTCATTTCAGCCCAGTCGATTGAGGGGAACCAAGCTGCTCACGCCCAGGATGCCGACTGGGGCAGGAGCAAGGACAAGCGTGAGCTCTCCTGTCGGGGTCTGGAGAGCAGCAGTGAGCCCCGGGAAGACGTTCCGAGCTGGCACGTCACGCACTTCAGGGGCTCCTGCCTGGAAGAGATGGGCCATCCTCCCAGGGAAGAGGGCGCAGCCGGGGCCGGCTCCGGGCCCCCAGACTGAACAAGAAGCACTGTGAGGAGAAGGCCACAGGGCTCTGCCCACATCCCTCCCTCCGGCCGACTGCGATCTGGGGAGGCTGAGACTGGTGACCCATATGCTTTGAACGGATTTTTCTATTTTTGCCACCGCCTCTGCTGCCGCTGGCAGTTTCCAGCATTTTCTGTACCTTTTTACCTCTCCTGCTGCTTGGGTGGAGAGGAGAACACAACACACCGGGCCAAGGCTGTTCCAGATCAGGCCGCCGTGGATGAGAACAAAGGAAGGAGCGGCACGTCTGCAGCGCGCTGCGTCCCCTCCGCGGCCCGGGCGCTCTGTGATGTCACTGGGGCGGGCGGAGGGCGCGCTTACGATCTGCCGGCATTCTGGCGACTCTTACTATTTTAGTGATCTTCACAAATCAGCCTGCCCCTTGCTGTGACCCATCAGCTGTAGAGATCTGTACACAGGATTGATGTGCAATCACGCACGTACACGTGCACACACGCGCACACACGGGGCGTTTTCTCTCCTAACGGTGACTTTTTCTACGCACTGGAGTTTAAAGGTGGGATAGTAACACTTTACAGCAAAGCTTGGAACAGACCCAGGGGGTGGAAACCGAGACACCATCAGATGGACTGCAAGCGGCTGATGAGTCGAGGTCATCGTTCAGGGGACGGGCGCTTGTCTTCCCGGGCTTAGCCCCAGCAGCGCACTGGGAAGCTCTTCTGCAGCCGAGGCCGGTCGCCTCCCTGGTCCGAGCAGCCGGGGCCAGAGGGAGGGAGTCCCAACACCTTTCCTGTCCCAGGGGGGCTGCTCTTCGTCCGAAGCTGCTGGGAAATCACGACTGAGGAGGCGAAACAGATCCAAAGTGCTTAACTGAGAATTTGTCTTTTTTTCCTGCCCTCAATACCTCGCAGGGTAACGGGCCAAAAATATGTCTAGAACGCGCTTCCTGGGGGGGGGGTGGATAAAGAAGTGTGTACATTTCATTGCATTTTCTTGTCTTCCTTCCTGTTTTAGTCCAGCGGGTCTCTCGTGACACAGGTGCAACAGCTCTAGAAGCTTTCTTTCTTTCCCTGGATCCTTATGTCACCTCGGGCACGGCCAGGAAGACCGACCATTGCTATAAATGTCTTTACTCGAGCCCTTCTAATTTTATTGACTATGTTCAGAGTCTAAGTAAGAACCCGAAGGTGAAATTATGGCCCCAGCAGGTGGTGGAAAGGGCCCATCTGGAAGTCAAATTCCTGGAGAGGTGCTCTCCTTAATTCTGAGAACAAAACTGCATAACAAGAGGGCAGCTTACACCGGTGGTCGGCACACGGGGTCTGGGAGGCTTCCAGCAAGGGAAGAGGGAGTCAGAGGGTAAAGGCCTTGATCCAAAATGAGTTTGGCCCTTGATTCCAGATCTTCAAGCATTTACCAGCAAGCGCTGGCCCCACGTCCACGTTCTGGGACCACAGACCGGACGGCAGACCTGACACAGCAGAGTTTATTCTCTCCCAGCTCTGAAGACAGGAGTCTGAGGCCAGGGTGTGAGGAGATGGGGTTCTTCCCGAGGCTGTGCGGGGAACCTGGCCTTCCTCGCGTCCACCTGCCCGTGTGTGGGGGCTGGCTGGCAGTCTCCGTGGGGCTCTCCTGCGTGCCCATCTGGATCCAAATGTCCCCCTTTCAAATATCAGTCCTACTGGATTAAGATGCACCCTAACGACCTCATCTTAAACTCCATTACCTTCCAAGAAGATCACCTCCTGAGTTTTGGGAGTTAGAGGACTTCATCACGTCTCTTTTGAGGGGGACACAATTCAACCCATAACAGGTGCCGATAGAAACTCTGCCAACGCACACTTTGCCTTAGTGACATTTTCTGTGCCACTTGCTTATTGTGAAGGAGCTTCTAAGGCCCCTGGATAGAACTTCCTGTTTAATCGGGAAAAGCTTCCAAACAGCATTAAAATTAAATATTTATCCTGCTCTTTCATAACCCTCTTTAGATGAGGGGCAGTTATTGTCATGCTAATTAGTTTTACAGGCATATAGTTCTTGGCAATAAAAGGCCTGGCACGTAATTAGTTCGCATGAAAAAGCAACCCTGGCAAATATTGAATATTCAGTAACGAATATTTAATAACTCAAAATAACTACATCCCACAGCTGACCACAGAATGTAGAATATTCTGGGTTCACGGTGTGCGGTGACACAGAGGCTTCCGGAAGCACACGTGTCTGTCACTTTAATCTTACCTGTAGAAGCTGACCTCTGGCCCTTTGCCGCTCAGCCCAGACAGCCCCCGGCCTTCCTGAGAGTGCCTTCGAGCCTGCTACTCATGGCCTGTCCACCTGCTGGACGAAAGGAGGGACAGGCCTACTGCCACCTGAACCAGATGGCAGGTGTGAGCTCTGCATGTCCGAACCTTCTCATGATTTCTCATTTTATTCCGGGCTCTTGTGATTGAGGTGCTCTGTTTGGCCAAAAGTCGATTTCTTAGAAGTGATCTTTCAGAAAGTACTCTGTGCACTTGGAACAGAGCCATGGGGGAAACTATGATGCCATTCTCGTTACGGTCACCCCTGTGATGACCTCATCCAGCCCTACAAGACTTACCTGCTCATGTCCCAGCGTAGCCTGCCCCTCGCCCCTGGCTGGAGGGTAGACAGCCGGGTGCCACTTTCCTGCGTGGGCCCCAGCGGCCCCGCCCTTGGATTCTGGGCTTCTGAAGCCCCCAGCCCCCAACCCTGACTGTCTGGACTTGGTCCCACGTGCAGTAGGGGTGCGGCCAGTCACCCCTGAGATCGGATGGCGGGGCGGTGATGTTCCCTCTTGCGTCCACACTAAGAGGTCAGACAAAGGAAAAATCTAGGACAGAAATTGAGAGAGTGCCGTGTGAGTGACAAGAGGAAAATTAATATTGTCCCGAATCAAAGACACAGTTTTTAGAGGTTGGAAAAGCTTTTCCTGCCAGAGGCAGTAGAACTATCATGTAAATGATGGGTTTGGAGGAAGTGACAGGTGTCGATGGTTTAATAAGAACAGAAACAAGACTCCCGTCCAATGTGGGGGAGGTGGGAAGTGGTAGACACAACTCCTCCTTCGAGACGTTTGATTGTGAAGCGAGGAGGAAAAATAGGGCAATGGTGAGCTCATCCTGTGCTAAGACCCTTCCTTACTTGACTACTTCCTCATCGGATGCTAGAAGTTTCTTCGAGTCAGTTGGGTTTTGAATGTCCAGACATCTGCATACTGCTCTCTTTGAACATCGTCTTCCTTCTTAATTGGTTGGGAATATCTCTGTTAAGGATGCCACCAGATGTTGGCTGCTAACTAGCCACAGTGGGGAAAGCACTGGGGTTCTATGGGGGGCATGAAGAGGTCAGATTACAGTCTATTCGCATGTAGGGAAGAGACCTCGGAGGGCAAGCTCTCTTCAGCAAAGTCCCCCGAGCCCCACCAGGCCTGTGAGTGTGGGGTCATTGAACTCTTGTGCCAGAGAGAAGGTTGAATTGGAAAAGACAGACTTTAGAATTTCTCGAAATGTTGATTTTTATAAAATCCTGGGAAGCCTCTCTCTGAGCCATTCTGGGCCCAGGATATTACTTAGTTCCCATATCATGAAGAACACGTATGAAGGCAATAATGTTTCTTAGATTCTTCAGGTGACATTATCCTTGTTTTTAATTTTCCTCAGCTGGCTAACTCAGAGGGACATGCTTCTCAGGGGCAATGATTTCTGGAAGGTTACGTATGCGCACGCATGCGAACTCAATTTGCAGGACAGTGAGAGATTGGATTCGTGCGTGGAGCCACCACTGAGGGAAGATCTTAGAAGAGATGAAGGAGGCCAAGGGACAGAGCTGGAGGCATGACCAGCCTTGGACGTAGAAAGTAGGAGACCAAGGACATCATGAAAGGAGGGATGACGGATGCAGACCAGGTCCTCGCTGGGGTCCTGCTTCATCTCCATTCCATAAAAGACACACAGATTTTGGTGACGCTGAGTTCAGTGCCCCATTCACGGACACTGTTACTTCCCTACAGAGCACTTATCACGGACCAACGCTTCTCTATTAATCCATATTTCTTTTTATTGTCTGATGGGTTGGCCATTTGTTTTATTGGTCTCCGTGGCCAGGAAAATGTCATCTGTTGATATCGGAGCCACTGTCCTTCTCATTGGCTCACGTGGTCTCACTCTCACCAAGCAATGCCCAAGCTGCTTGCACGGGTCTGTGGTTGCTCAGGACTGTACAACGTGGCAATATGCCCACCATCCCTCTCCCATGTCCCTAGTCCCAGATACCTTTTCTGTGGAAAGGGTGTAGGAATTATAAGGTGTGAGATCACACTTCTGATCACAACAGGCCATTAATTTGCTTGATGATTTTAGAGTAAGGGCCATGGGCTGAGTTCTGTTTCCCCCAAAAAGAAGGTTGAAGTCCTAGCCCTCAGTACTTGAGAGTGTGACTGCAGCTGGACACGAGCTCATTGCAGATATAGTCAAGGTAAGAGGAGGTCACACTGGAGTAGGGTGACCCCTAATCCAACGTGACTGATAAGAAGTTATGTAAGAAGGTGGTTGTGCAGAAACAGACCCAGAAGCCACGGGAAGACAAAGGCCGACCTGGGATGAGGCAGCTGCAGACGAGGGAGTGCCTGGGGCCTCTGGAACTGCAAGAGGCAAAGGATCCCCCGGCCCCGGGTCGCAGTGGGAGAATAACCCTGCTGACACCTTGACTGGGGACTTCTGGCCTCCAGACACGAGAGAGAAGAAATTGCTGCTGTTCTAAGCCACCCTCCTACGGCAGGGCTTAGGACTTCTCTAAGCCTCGAGCTCCTCATCTCAAAAATGGGAATGACATCTGTGATACTTATGGAGAACAATTAATGAAAATTTCTAAAACACCTTCATTGAGTTAATGCATAGATAGCACTATGTTTCATCGTTAAAGCTCGGGCACTTTGTCTCTTAAACAGGGAGAGAGGGATCCTTGCGACAATTCTGCCACTAAGTTGCGCTCAGCTCACTCATCTTTAAAACTCACGCAGGGACGCTGGTGCTACTCCTCTTCATTCAGCCACACAAAGACGCAAGGGCTCCTACATATTTCATCGACTTTTGATTGATATCCCGTCTACTTCCAACATGGATTGGAGGCAGCTTATCGTCAAAAGTTTTATGCATTCCAAGCATGGTAACCCTGCAAAGACACAACACTAAAATACATGGTAATATATGGTGATGTGGACGACTCCATGCTGAAAGGGTGATAAATTTCCGTGACTCATGTATGAAGATGTATCTTTCTAATACCCTGTGACTTGGGTTATTTCATTTATTTATTTCATCAATTTTGTTCTTTTGTTTTCCTAGCGATTTCTGGGAATGACAAACTGATCATGGTTTAATACAAACTGTGAATCTTGTAGTCCCCCGTGTGTGACTTATAGGGTAATGAATGGCGGGGGTGGGTGCGTGTTGAAGACGCTCTCGCTTTTCTCTGTCTTCAGGCAGTGTTCTGTTTGATCGATTGGTTGCAGGTCACACATCAATTTCTGTTTGGTAACGTGGGCGGCATGCATAGCTTTCTGTCTGTGGGTCGGCTCTCCGGCACTGCTCTGTTAAGCAAGACCAGGGAAGGCTGGTAATTGAGAGCTCTGGCTCAAGGACTTTTTCTGCTAACTCCTTCAAGGCCAAGTTCAAATCAATTGTCACCATTTCACATATTTTTTATGTCAGTGTTCAACTAATTAACCACATGTTACTTTATATTGGTATTATACTGTATAGTTTATAAAATACCTTCATTTTAAAATAATTATCTTTTCCCTAGTTTTTTCTTTCCTCCCTCCCTTCCTTCCTTTCTTCTTCTCCTTCTTTCTTTTTTCTTTCTTTCTTTCTTTCTTTCTTTCTTTCTTTCTTTCTTTCTTTCTTTCTTTCTTCTTTTCTTTCTTTCTTTCTTTCTTTCTTTCTTTCTTTCTTTCTTTCTTTCTTTCTTTCTTTCGTGTGTGTGCTTGCTCATTTCAATAACAAGAAGACCACTTGACCCACCTGGCTTCTCCCAGGTATCTCTTTTAGGAACTGGAGAGGCTGACCCAGATGGCCCGTCCCTGACTTCATCTACTCTTTCCATGACCCCAGGACCTGTGGGTAGATGTCTCTGGATTGTGTTTAAGGTCTACCATAATGTGCCACACAGCAGACACCTCACACATGTTTGCCCTGCCGATTAGGGTTGGGACCGGTCTGGGAGCAAATGTGCAAAGCAGGCATCTTTTATACGCTCCTTGCCTTCAGAAAACAAGCTTGTTGAGTGTCCAGGAAGTTGAAAATTCACTTCCACGAACCATCTTTTCATCAATAAGATTTGTAAAGCATATCAAAGGGAGGGGGCACAAAGGACCCCAGGAAGCCATACTTGTGTCTGTTACGGGAAAGGCAGACTTACACTTGGGTAACAGAGGGGTTGTGGAAACCTTCCCCTGAGGACCGGAGGAGCGAGACGGTGCAGGAAGTGGTCGACGATCTTCCCTTGGAGGAAAGTTGCAAAGTTGTGATTTGATTAGATTTCATAGCCTGTTTGCTCTTAACTGGGTCTTCTCAGTGGAATACACAGATCAAAATAAAAAAGGCAGGTGGAGACCATGATCTGCCTTCGTGCTGAGTCATCTTTGATTTCTGCTTTTCTGTGCTGAACGCCTTTCGCGCCCAGTGTTCTGCTTACTGGATTGTCTCCCGTACACCTGTCTTTAGTCTCTTGATATAAGTCGCAGACTTGATCTCCCATTTTAGGCTGTGAGTGAACTGATTAATCTTGCTACCACAGGCTCTGTGTCTAGTGCGTTTGGGGGAACGTGGACGTCAGACTGTCCTTGTAGCATCGGCCTTGTCCTTAGACCACTTTGTGTGAAAAACTGACTTCGTGGGTCCAGGCAGAAATAGGAGACTGGGGCCAGGTGCACTAACAACTGAAACAGGGATCAGGGACAAGGCCACAGGAGAATCACGCTTAATAAGTATCTGACACGATGGGGGATATTTCGTAACTAATGCTAAGCTTCAATTTCATCCATCATTACAGGATGTCAAAGCTGCTCTTTCTTCTGTGACCGCGTCTATATGTCATGCTGCCTGGAGGGAGCGTGTCTCTACGTCAACATGTCCCGAATGATTGGGAGAACGGAGGACCCCTCTTCTGTTTACCCTTCATCTGTGCATCAATACTTCATTCCCACTGGGTGGGAATGGTGTTCATGCCTTAAATAAGATTTTGCCTATTGAGCATGGCTATAGTTATTTCTTACGGTAGGACAGATTCGCTCAACAGATAAAGAGGAAAATCCGGACAGATTCGGTGCATGTTAATTACTGAGAGAGCAAGGTCTAAAGCTCCTAACTGAAAGTATATTAGAATTTTGTGACCAGGTAAGTAGTTTGGGTTGGAGTATATGACAAGACGGTCTATAATGAAAAGTGAATTAAAGAACCAGTGGCCTCTTGTAATGATGAAGAATTACGTAAAGTAGAAATGTAAGAAGGATTATGGAAGTAATTGAATTTCTCTTTTTAGTTTTCTTGACACCTCTATGTTATATGGTCACGGCCCTCTTCCTCATTTATCTACCTCTGAGTAGACAGAGGGATCTGGATATACCTACATACGGTAGCGACACGGACGCATTAACAACCTATCTGTGGCCAGCCGGGGAGGCGGTCATATTTCACAGCTCTCATGTAATCAGGGGCTACAAAATTTAATCAAGGGGTACAATATTTCATGCTTGTGAGGCCATTACTTTGAAATATTGTTTTTTTTTTTTTTTTAAGTACAAGGAAAGACTAGTACTTACACTGGATTTTAAACCAATACTATTGAAATATTTAAAAGAACTTAGATGGAACTTATAATATTGAGCTCTCGGGATTGGAAATCTTAATCTTAAATGTGAAAAAGTTGTCCAAATGCAGAGGAAGAGCAACCCTGTCCAGGGCTTATTTCCAGACTTTCTTCTTCTACAGCTTTAAATCCGCGCCTAGTGGGTGGCCTCCCGTCAAAAGAGAAAGATTTTGATTGTAATTGTTGCCTTAATATCATCTTTTTTGGGGAATTGTTTCCAAGCCAAAATATCAGAGTGATACCAGATTGAGGGGAAGGCCCTGAAACATGACAGAAACGCCCGACGCCCTACGTTGCGTTCGCTGAGTGGCGGTTTTCCAATTTAGGGCTGTAGCCCCGATCTTGGGGAGAGACAACATGGGGGCAGGTGGCGGGAAACACGACAGCCTGTGTCTTTGTTGCCTTTCAGAAAGTCAGTAGGTACACTGGCCAGTGAGTCAGTAATTCCTGTAGCCAAGAGACATCAAAGATGGAATCACTGTAATCAGGCCGCCAAATCATCACACGAAAGGCCAAAGGCATCTCTAGGCCTCTTTCCATTCTGGAAGTGGTACACAGGTTCTGGAACTGTTTTGTAAAAAGAAACAAATATCCCACGAATTTCCAGAAAATGGTACCTCTGTATTCATCTGAAGTACAACGACGTGTGCATTTTGAGGCAATGTCATCACCCCAGTCAGCGTGAAGACCTGAAATTGCTTTTACTTATTTGTTTATTTATTTATTTTTAGTTTATTTAAACAATCTCTACACCCAACGTGGGGCTTGAACTCACCACCCCGAAATCAGGAGCCACACGCTCTACTGAGTGAGTCTGCCGGGCTCCCCTAAAATTGCTTTTAAAACAACGTCTTTGGTCTGTGATAAAATTCAGAATCTCTAGGTGTGGCCTTCCCGTGGTGCGTGATTTGGTACTCCTCAAAGTTGCATTAATTTTCCCTGTCGCCATATTACTTCAGATGACAAAAGGGTGCATTTAGTCTCAAGACGTAGTAATGCACAGTGGTGGGTTTCTCTCTCCTCACCACCCTACTATTTTAGGCCCGATGCTAGGCCATCTACATACTTGACTCCTTACAACTGCCTTGGTAGTAGGTCTCTTATCTCCCGCCACAGAGTTAACAGAATGTTTGATTGTCTTGGAGCATGGAGTTAGCCTCACTAGGGAAGTTGCTAGAAATTTAACTTCTCAGGCCCATCGCAGACCTCGTGAATCAGAAAGTCTGGGGTGAACCCAGTGCTCTGAGCTTAGCAGGATCTGCAGCGGATGCTGATACGTGGTTGGGTGTGAGCACTGATGGTCTAACCATCCTGGGAGGGATGGAAGGGAGATTTAGACTCGGATCTCTTGGGCTCAAAAGCCCATGTTCCGCCTGACAAACTGGGTGCACACACACTTACTCACACACAGCCAAACCCACACTCAACCACACTCTCACCCATAAACACACACACGACCACACACACAAAAACACATCTGAACAAACAGTTCTCTAAAGGAAGAGAGAAAAAGACAGAAGGAAAGGAAGCTCTTGGAAACAGAAGAAGGGACAACTTTGGAGGACTGTTGCCGTTCTCCTCCCAAACAGCAGAAAGACCAGGGCGACCTCCACTGGTTTTCTGCTCCCTGCCAGGGGTTAGGCATTCTTCTACTGCTTCAAGAGTTTGCAGTGATGAGCACTGTTTCTGCTCCTATGCGCGTGAGGGCCAAATGACAGAAGGCCGCAGACCACTTCACTTGGAAGAAGAGAGGATGAGCTCATCTACAACAATTCCTTTTCCTGCCTTTGACCTCTCCAAGGACCTTTTGTTTTGGTCAACATTCTGACTTGACTTTGCCTAATACAGGCTTTCTTGCAGAATATTTTCACCTACTCCATGTGAAATATTTAATGATCCTGACTCCAACCTGTGAAGTTTAAAACATTTGCAAGACAAACAGGTCCCATTGTCTAAAGACTTTGGCATCAAGGCAAAGCAGCCCTTCGCAGTGGCCGCCCAGGGAGACAATTGTGGGGGAGAGCGTAGTTGGTGACTCCGATTAGCTCTTTTTTCTTCCATCATGGGCAGTAGCTAAGGGTCTTCAGCTAGCACATTAGACTTCGCTACGACGTAGTATTGGAAAGATAATTGTATCAGCGGTGGGATTCTCTCCCCTGCGGCCGAGCTGAGGTATGGCTCAGAAGCTTTCCTACCCCAGGACAGTGGGAGCGTCCAGGGACCCGGGGCAGCCCCAGCTTTGTCGAATTTACAGTTCACCTCTGCTTAGATGTATCTGTAGTTCAAAAGTACGCTTTTCAATACCCCTCGACTGGATGATTTCTAGGGTTTCTTCCAGCCTTAATGCTTTATATTTCTGTTCCACTAATCAGGGGACTTTGAAGACCTGGAGTTCTGTTTCTCTAGCTTTCGGCTTTGCCAGTACCTTCCCCAGCCAACCCCCATCTAAGGAGCATTTATTAGAAGGGATGTAGGCGGCAGTATCACAAGAAAGACATGTTTTTATAGAGATTACCTTTCACAATACATTGACCCAAGCATCAAAACCCTTTGACTCCGAAGCTGAATGGAACCCGCACCTCCTTGCCTCCTGCCTCGGGACTACCTTCGCAGAGTTCCCCACGCTTTCCAGGAGCGGGTCCCTGGAAGTGCAGAGCGCACTGTCTTTAAATAGCTGCTGATCTTTGTATCATTAATTTCCTGCTCCGAAAACTGAAGGGCCTTGTAATTATCCAGCTGTAGGAACACAGAAGACGGCACTAAATTTTGCTTAAGTACAGCCTATTGCAAAAACGGAAGCCAAAATATATAATTAGGTTGGCATTAACATTCGATGGCTGTGCTGTCTCTGTGGCACAATGGCTGGGACGCGTGTGAAGGGCAGCCTGCGGGGGTAACCGGGCAGAAGCACTTACCTAATAGCATGGCCTCCGCTGCCCCCATCACCGCACAATACAGGAGTCCTGTTACCACCCCGCGCAGACGGTAGGAGTGCACTTTGCAGCCCCTGCCAAGAGAAAGAAACAGCCCTCCCTGTCTGCACATGTAAGTGAAACGCAGAGTAATTAGATTACACTCTTGCAGGCTGATCCCAGAGCAAGAAAACAGTTCCTCTGCCCATTTACATCAAGACACACCCCGCTATTCCCAGACGAGGTACACAGGGCGAGGGTCATGATTTTCCATAATGAATTCCAAGAGAACTCTTTAGACCAGGGAAGAAAAGTGGTTGCTTTGACCTATTGCCTTCTTATAATCGTGATTAAGTCATTGGTGATTTTGTGACAAGCGTGTTTCCATTTCCAGTCATGACTTTTTAAAATCCGCACTGTGGCTGTGTCGGGCCAATGCAGACATTCAGGCAAGAACATGAACATTTTCTGCTTGGAAGTCGATTGAAGCCTGTGACATATTCTTCGGGAACCAAATGATGTTGTCAGTTGTTAAGGGGGCTGTCTAGTATTTAAGTTTTTTTGACCTATAAAAGCGAGGGTATCAGCCATGGAAGCTCGGGAGGAAAAAAACCCCCCTAATTACTATTAATGAGATTCATTATAATATGGAGTCTCCCAGCAATGAATTTTAAATGTCCCTTGTCAGTTTTTCTATCAACATGGCACAGAAGGAAACAGCTGCTCCAGAGTGCCATGTCGCTGCATTCTTATTAGCTGCTACGGGTAATCTATTTATTTTGGGACTTGTCATGTTGGTGGAGGAGGGATCAGTCCTTCCCTCAAATCAATTTTTCAACCAAAAGTGAAAAGCTGAGGCATTTGTGTGGCATGTTTTTAAAATCACATATTAAAAATAATTGAGAAGAATTAAACTCTCATCGCATTTTTCATCCTTTTTCTGTTTTTTTTTTTTTTTTTTTCTGTTTGGATTAATACAAATTACTCTCGTTGTTTCTTATTATCAGACGGAGGGAACTCCCGTGCTGGCGTATTTCAGAAAAACCAAGTTTTTTTTTTGTGACAAACACGATTCCGACTCTTTATCGGAGGCTAAATAAAACCTTCCTAGAAGCGACTGTCTTGAAAACGATGCCCAATAAAAATAAAATGTGAGCCACGTTGGCGATTTTTAATGGTCTAGTAGCTACATATTAAAAAAAAAAAAGAAATACATGAAATTAGTTTTAATGCTTATTTAAGGCAATAGATCCAAAATATTATTGTCAACATATCATCAACATAAAAATTGTAAATAACCTGTTTTACTGTCTCTTTCCTATTCTGTACCCACAGTGAGTCACTACCCACATTTCAAGAGCCCAACAGACTCTGTGGCTGGCATTGTCCACACTGGGCAACATTTTTGCTCCTGAGAAAATCGTTCTCTCTGATTCTCACTTGAGAAACTGAAGATGACGATTTAAAAAACTGTTTGCAATTTAACTTCTTTAGATAAAATGTTGTTTGCAACTATACTTCTCTAGGTTAAATACCTTACAGCTGTTAAATCTTACTTTTCTAAAATGTGACTGTATTTCATTGCTCAAATACAAACTTTTGTTTTTTTAAAGGTACGACTTAACTGAATATGTGAGGGATGAACTTCACTAGTCACAGTGACATGGGTTCGTTAGAAACACCTGCATCGGCCGAAGGCTGGAGTGGGTGGAAAACAAAACAAAATTTCCACGTCCAGAGACAAATCATTTCTCACTATTTATTCATATTGCGTGTGGAAATCAAACAATTTAAAACAGGAAAATGAAGTTTTTATAGTACTTTTAATTAGTCAAACATGTCTGAAAATATGTTCATAAAAAAGTATAAAAATTTTTACCGATCTTTATTTCCATCTCAATCCAACATAATTTCTCGGTGTTATTTCAGTCGACTGTCAGAAACACCGCCTACGCCAGCTTACCTGGCAATTTCGCTACATCTTGCTCTCGGTGATGACTGCCAACCGTTCATGCAGCCAAAGGAAGCATTTTTCATCAACATAAAGTTTTCGGCTACCTTGCCTGTGCTACATCTTGTTCCCAGCTCTGTGGGCATCAAGAATATACTGTGTGTAAAGAAAAATGTGATCTACCTGGAGATGTAAGGAGTGGGAGAAGTTGCTTTTTACTACAAGGCAGAGAAGAGCGGATCTCCAGTGACCATCCAGGCAAAGCATCGAACCAGTGCTGGGGCCCCCGGGAAGAAGCAGCCTTCTCCTGGGCGGGTCATTAAAGGAGACTTTTGGGAAGCAAATGTGATTAAATGATGAACGGGGCTTGGCAACTTGGAAAGGAACAGAACATTCCAGGCAAGGGGAATATTTGAGGAAAAGCAGATGAACAGTGGTTGGCACACAATTTTAATAAAAAGAAAAATAAGGCAAAGCCGTGGTAGTCACGTGAAGATCTAGATTCATGGGAAATCTTCACCTAGTTATTTTAGCTGTAATACAGTAATTATACTGGTTCCAGGGTGTGGTAATCCACATCAGGATGACCAGATCCTGAAAGAGTAATCAAAGACGGGAAAAAAAAAGAGTTGCAACAGCTGAAAAATCTTTCTTTATCCTACTCTCGAAAACAAGGGTCCTTTCCCTGATGTTTATTTCTGAACTTCAGATGTTTAGGACAAATATTCAATAGCTCCCAAGCATTATTTTTATCTCCAACATCTTGATTATTCTAAAGCAGACAGAAAGGAAGAGTATAGTGATGTCATTTTTTTTTCATTGAAAAAAATGTCTATTTTTACTTTATAGAGATCGGGGTGGGCCCCGGAGCTGGCTATGTGAGTGGGCATCTAATTTCTACCACTTACTTGGTTTGTGAACACAGGAGAGGGGCCGGTCATTCCTGTGACTCTTTTTCTCATCTGTAAAATAGGGGTGATCATAGTACCTACCACAGTGCTTTTTCAAATAGACTCTCTCTCTCTCTCTCTATATATATATATACTCACACACACACATATATATATTTTTTTTCAGTCACACGGAAGGTGTGATTTGCCCCTGGGCAATCACAGCTTCACATGGGAAGATACATCTCATGTCGGAAGTAGTCTTGAAGAGACACAATTGACTTCCAGAGGCATGCACCAATATTTGTCGGACTAAGGATCCCAAATAGCTAACAGTTTCGTTGTGCTGGTTGACATCAGTGGGTCAACTCATGAGCACATGCGCTGAGAAAAAATATCCCCTCGGATCCTAGAAGCAAAGCTTCAGAGTTGGATCACATATCACCTTCTACCCAGCGCTCCCCACAGACCCAGACAGATGTCCCACCTCTGGAGCATGGACCGCTCTTCTTGAGTGAGATACAGAGGTCCCAGGTCTTATAGTCCAAGGATAGTGCCCCCTCTCCAACTGTCAGGGCTGAGCCTACTACGTTCTTTCCTACTGTTGTTCCAAATCAAGTATTTTGTGGAAATGTATTGAAATTTCTCCTGCCAGCTCTCATGGGCTTGAATTATGGAGGTAACAGGGAGAATCAGGGATCTTTGGGGATTTTTTAGGCATATTGGACATGATCCAAAGTCCCTGCTTATACCTGATGATGATGAAATTTCATTCAGCCACTTCGATTTGAGGACACATAGAACCAGCACTGGTTACTTTATGGTTATTCTCTAGAAGGCAACCAGCCAAGACTGGATCCCACATCTTGTAACTTTTGGTCACAAGCCTTTCTATGCTAGCGTATTCTTCAGCCATGATCCGATAGATAGCGACTAAATGGACAGACCAGTGTTGACTGATCATCATGTGAGGTATGTTGTAAACTTCGTCGTGACTATTCCTTTGCTGGCCTGTCAACATCCTGAGAGTGATGTCGAACATGCCTCATCATTAGAAATGGCAGAACCATCCAGATCTGCCAATATTTGGGTAGTTACTCGCGCTTGCAAAAGTCTTTAGAGAAACGATAATTATGTGCTTTGCGCTTAAACAACGTTACCAAGTTTACCATCGTTACCATGTGTTTCTGCAGAGAGCCCCGTGACCTACAGAGAATCCGAGAATGATGGTTGTGTGCCCATATCAGTGGCAGGGACAGAATTCAGGACACAGCCCAGGAGAAAGCTGTTTGCTGCGCAATCCCTTCCCATTCTGGACACAATATTTACCCACTCAGGGTTTAATGTGTATTTGTAAGTACTGGCTTAAGGTGATTTTTTAACCCTAGAATTTCTGCCCCTTATTGAGGGGAGCCCTAATGTGTCTCATAGGCTTGACGGAAATAAACTTCCTACCCAACGTGATGCATTCTTATTTTTCCTGGGGGACGGCTAGCTTGAATCCTTGCTTCCAGACTCTGCCATCCATCGCTTCCAGATGGTTGCAATTTGCCCAGCAGCCTGTACTGTTGCTGCTTCTGGCCTTTGTACCTGCTGTTCTCACTGAGACCCTCTCTAGACCCTGTGTGCATGTAAAATATTCCGCTCATCCCTGCAGTTGGAGCTCAGTGCTTTCCCCATCACCTCTTCTCTAGAATCCCCACCCCTTCTCTGGGGACTGAGACCTGCCTTCTTTCGTGCTACACCAATATACTGGCTCTTTCTGTTTTTCTCCTGTCATATAACATCCCTTGAATTCTGTGTCTGTTTCTTAGCTATTCTGACTGAGGCGAGACATTTCTTTGAAAAAGTCATCAAGATACACACAAGTCCACCTGGCAGAGGAGGGACGGCTACACACGTTGGGCAGTGAGCCAGAGGTACCCACAGACGGTTTCCTGGGTAAATTCCAGGGTCGCTTCTGTCACATGCACTTCTGTAGTTGGCATCTTCCTGTTGTTTCTGGGTATTTCTCTCTTCTCTACTTCCTTGGTTTTTTCCTGGTTCATTTGAACATTAGCAGTTTAATTTTTAAAAGTTCTGAGACCGATGTGTACAACGGGTATGCAGTCAGGGAAAGCGTGAGATCAGCTTGTAGACAGTTCTGGAAAATGGTAACTCTAGGAGGTGCTTGGCTTCTTCCATTCACAGAAATGACTACTTTAGCAAGAATTCATCTAAGGATCTATTGTGCACTGGACACTGAGTTTCTACACTTAGTAGAGAATTAGAATCTTGTTCGTAATGATCATATTTTTTAAGTGAATGAAAATACGACAGCAGTGAAAAGGTAAAAATACTGAGAACAGTATTGTATCTCAAACATGCTATAAACAAAATCTTTGCAAGTTAGAATATGATACCATAGCTTTGTCATTCGTTTCTATTGTTACTTGGAGGTAAGGCATTTTGTCTGTGTATCTATGTATCTACCAATATCTGTATCTATATGTAACTACCCATTTGTTTGGAGCAAAAGACCAGTTGTGATCCTTTGAATTATTCAGAGCTTTCCTATATCACAAGTGGTAATTTTTCTCAATTTTAACTCAAACATCTTTGGACAAACATGCATTTTTTTTTCATATAGCAGGTTTGATTCCAACGAAAGTAAACACTTCTAAAAGTTTGTTGGTAGAATTAGAAATGCCAATGCCCTATAGTTCTATTTAGCATTTTGCTGCTTGTAAGGATGAACCAACGTGGCTCTATTAGAGATTCTCAAGCTGCGGCGTCATGAAGAAATCCCATCTGCACACGATCACGTAGATCGATACTCAGAGATCAAGGCGACTCCAAGAAACGTTAAGAGGTAACAAATCTGTCCCCTTTCTGCAGGTTTATAATAATTATTGCTTAGGCTCATTATCCTCCAAAGCCCTCAGGTTCGTTGAGAACAAATAAGTAAAGCTTTTAGAGGAGTGACCTTGTCAAATTTTCCTTTTTGTGTATTTAATGCTGTTATGTGAAACAAAGCTGAACGTGATATGTATGAACACAGTCTTTGCTGATTTTTTAATTGATGCTTCTATTTCTTGATCATTGATTTAGACGAGGTTTCAATATGTTAAAAAAATCTGTAGCAAGCTGGTATCATTATTAAATTAATGTCTTAGAAATATCCATCTGGCAGCAGAGGGCAGATCTAACATCAGGGAAACTGGCAGAAAACATGTTGAACTAGCAAAAAGGAGAAATGCCAGGAAATAGGGGAAGATAGTAGAAGAGAGATGAAGAGAAGGAGGTGGAGCCAGGAGATTTATGAAGGTCAAATCAGCAGGAATTGTAGTTCTATTGGCTACAGAGAGAAAAGGAAACTCATGGTCAGAGACTCTAAAAGAAGCAACCATTTGAGAAAAATAAACAAGATTAAAAAATCTTTATTATATCACCAGTGAGCTTGGTGAGAAAGAAACCTGGGGAGGCTGATCATAAAATCCTGTTTCTAAAGAGTTCAGATTTTTAAAGTCGGGCATAAAAACAACACACAATCAAGAACTTCTAGAAATGCAGCAAACAGCTCTTCCTATCAGGAGAGGCAAGCTCATGTCAGAGTGACTTTGCCCATTAGAATGCCATGGATAAAGACGATGGCAGTGAGTCCACTAATACCGATGCTTTGCTGCGGGTAGTGGGCACCATTCTAAGCATGTGAAAAGTATAATCCCTGTGCTGGGCAAGAACTACCAGGTAGCACTGGGATTGTCCTCATTTTAAAAGGAAAAAATGATTGGCCAAAGGACTGACAGCCAGAGGAGCTTTGTGAGAATGCTCAGAACAAGAAGTGTTCTCTGGAACAGTGGGAGACCACGGTTTTGAGTTCCATGTTAATAGAAGACAGAAGGCAAAACCATGCTTCTGCTGCTTTCCCCCAACCTTCTCTGCTCGCAAGATCAATCTTCCAGGTGGAGCCAGGAGAGTCTGCCAGAGCTGTGGGAAGTGGGGTCCCAGAGAGCTGAGCAGATAAGAGAGCACCAGCTCCTTGACAGACTGAGTCCCCACGTCCCCCCTCATTTCATCCCTAAGGTGTGCAGAACATGAATGTGTGATTGCAAAACCAATTTCAGCTATCTTTGGAGAATCACAAAGAAAGTGAGAAGGCAAAGCCATGAGTGCCGGAAACTTCCGATGTACTCACTCGATGACGTGGCAGCTCCTGGTACGACTGGGGAGCGGATCACAGAGTGATTAGGCAATAGATTTATAAGCCCTTTAGAAAAAGAAGTAATAATTTCGAGGAGTCAGCGGGGTTCACGGCCAACAAGTCATACCTCATTTGCTCTCTGATGCTTTCATAAGACTGGCAGACGGGATGACAGGATGTGGTGTATCTGGGTCTCATCAAAGCTTGTGACAGAACCTTTTTTAAAATGTTCGTGGAAACAACAGGATGACATGAGTTGACTGATAGTAAAGTTGAATGCATGTGAAGTAGCAAATCACTGTAAAAAAAATTAAAGTGGTGATTAATGTACTGATAGCAACGTGAAAGGAAGTTATTAGCAGCAAGCCAAAAGGTTCTGATATGATTAAGTCCAGTCAAATGCTTTTACCATTCACTTACTTGAAGCCATAGAAAACATGCTGCTCAAATTAGTGACCGATCCCACGATGGGGGGCGGGCGATAAGTCTCCTACAGCAGGTGACTACATTGAATTCAGATAATCCAGACATGCTCCGGTGAAGCTATAAAGAAAATGTCACAAAGTTCTTCCACAGAAATCCTCAAAACGTGGTAGATACCCATCAGTTCAAAGTCGTGAAGGGTTTCTGCTTTGACCATGGTGAGGTGAGGCTGGCATTCCTCCTCTAGAGATTACTCCAAAGTTAACAAAAAGGAAACAAATACATCTCACCTTTGATGAAACAAACAAAGAAGAAAAGGAAGGAAGGAAGGAAGAGAGGAAGGAAGGGGAAAGAATAGGAGGATAGTCTGTTAAAAGCATTGAGTGTCAAACATGGAAGAGGAGAAAAGTGGACACCTGTGGTCTCGGATCCCAGAAAAGGTCAACAGAGTCCAGTTTTTGAACGTCAGTGGCAACCTGGGGGCCAGATCTAACCTCACAGTCACAAGATGGGAAGAAAGTGCTTCTCCATTGTGCGTCCGGCTCTGAAGAAAAGAGGCTGAGAGAGGGACCGCAAAAAACACCTCTTGGTGAGTTAGAGCTAATGAATAAATAGAAAACACATTAAAACCATCATGAGATCCTGTTTTGGGCAAAGTTCAATACATTTTGTACCGCACTGTGTTAGCAAGGGTGTCCTGAAATAGTTGCTTTCGTACATTACTGGGGGGAACAAAAATGAGAACAACATTTAAGAAGGGAACTTTGGTCATTTATCAAAATTTGAATGTACATAGTCTTTGTTTCAGCATTTCCACTTCTAGACGTTTATTCTACTAATATGTTTACATATTGGCAAGGGGATGTGAAAACCATAATATAGAAGTATTATTATATAAATATCCATTACACAAACATCCATTAGTCCAAACTGATATAAATAAATGATTAAATAAATAAATAAGGAAGAACAAACAAACCTTCCATGCAGAAGAATTCCAAATAAGCTGTGTAGATTCTTCACCCCAGAGGAGCATTACTCCCCACCTTCCAGTGGAGAGACCCAACACAGCCTGAACCAGGTGACCAAGGTCAACACGGACAGTGTTAAGTCCTGCTGCTAATAAGTACCCCTGATACAGTCTGATGAAAATAGCACTTCACCTCTGGGGTGGTCCTCCTAAAAACCCATAACCCCAGTCTCACCATGAGAAGAACATTAGACAAATTCTGTGCAGAGGCTTCTGCAGGGTACTTGACTGGTCCTCATAATTGTCAAATGCAAGGGAAGTCCTAGAAACCAACATGGCCAAGAGGAGCCTAAGGAGACACGGCAGGGAAATATGATGTGGGATCCTGGGTGGGATCACCGAATGGAAAAGGCATTAAGTGAAGCTAAGGAGACCTGAATAAGCTACGGGCATAGCCTAATAACAAAGAATTGATAGGGTTCACCAGTTGTAACGAGTGCACCCTACTGTCACAGGTGTTGTTACCAAGGGAAACGGGGCGTGAAGTTCGGCAGGAACTCTTTCCAGTATCTTCCTAATTTTTCTGTATTTCTTAGGCTGTTATATATATAACATTTATTAAAATTAGGGGGATAGGGTAAATTGGAAATCACGACATACAGAACCCATGAGATGCAGCTAAAGCAATGCTTAGGGGGAATTTTTAGCTTTAAAAGGCTACCTAAGAGGGGAAGAAAGTTTCAAAATCAGTGATTGAAACTTCCACCTATACCACAGAAAGAAGATCAAATCAAAACCAAAACAGAAGAAACAAGGGGAAAGAAAGAATGGAAGTCAATAAAAAAAAAAAAAAAAGAACAAGCAATTAAAAAAAAATGATCATTGAAATAAAAGCTGGCTTTTTGTAAAGATGAAGATCATTGGCAGACTTCCAGCTAGATGAAAAGAGAGAGAGAGAGACAGAGAGGTCTGTTTGTATCTTCTTTACATTAATCTGTAATATTTTGTCCTTTGCCTCTCAATTTGAGGAGACGTGTATATGTGAGGGATATCAGCTCTTTGAATTATTTGTTTTGTATATTTTCTCCCAGTTTCAATTGCCTTTTGCTTCTGACTTTTTGACATACAGTTTTTATATATTTTATGTAGTCTAATTTGTCGATCTTTTCTTTTATTGCATCTGAATTTTGAGCCATAGTTAGAAAGCTTTCCTCTACACCAAGTTTAAAGAGAATTTGACCATTTTTCTTCTCGTAGTTGTAGGATTTCATTACATTTCGTTTCCTAAAAAGGTGGAGTAGATTTTTAAGTGTAGAATGAGACATGAATCTAAGTTTTTCTTTTCCCAAATGGCTATTTATCTGTCCCAGCGCTATTTATTAAGAACACCATTTTTTCCTCCAGTAGCTTAAGAAACTGTCGTTGTAAATGTGTGAATTTCCACATGTACCTGGGCCTAATTCTATACTTCGTATATTTTTTCCCACTGGTCCATTTGTGTATGCTCATGTCAGTCCCACAATTTCTATTCGAGAGGTCATATTGTGTGTTTTCATATCTGGTAGAGTGAGCCCCCGCCCTTAGTTTTTGTTTTTCAGACTTCTCCTGAGTACATTTGCACGTTAGTTTTTCCTATAGATTTTATCAAGCTGTCTAACACTACAACATAGTTTGTTGGTGTTTTTATTGAGAAGACATGATTTTGTAAATCAACCTAGAGAGAACACACATCTCTATGATGTTGAGTCTCTGTATCCAAAAAAAGAACTAATTTTCTGTTTGGTTGGTTTCCAAAAGTTGACTTTTGCAACTTTCACAAATACTTTCAAATTTTCCTCCTATGGGTTTTTGTGTGCAGTTCTTGTTACTGTATTTCTAAGTATTAAATTTCTTACGGCTATTGCAAGTGGAATCTTCTCTGCTTATTATTTGTGCATATGAAAGCTGTTGGTGTGTCTGTTAATTTTATATTCTATTACACCACAGAATACTTTGGTTGTTGAGGTTTTACAGTAGACTATCTTACCATCTATAAATAGAGAAAGTCTATTTTTTTTTTACTCATTCTCATGCCTAATTGATTTTTCTTGTATGATTGAATAGGCTAACACCTCTACTAAATGTTGAGCAGTAGAAGACATAGTTGGCATCCTTGCTTTGCTCCTAATCCTAGGGGAAATGTCTCTAGTATCTCTGGAATTTCCCCCATTAAATAACCTGGTGGGGGGATTAAGGAGTGCACTTGTCATTATGAGCACTGACTGACGTATGGAATTGTTGAATCACATCGTATACCTAAAACTAATACCACACTCTATATTAACTATATTGGAAATAAAATAAAATAAAATAAAATAAAATAAAATAAAATAAAATAAAATATGGTGGATTGGAGACTATCGATATATCTATCTATAAGATCACGTGTGCATATGGTATATATAGTCTTATTAAGAAAACGTTTTATTTTCTTGAGTATTTTTTATCATGAGCAGGTATTGAATTTTGTTAAAGGCTTTTCCACATCTATAGAGATTAGGAAGAAATATGAGTTAAACTAATTTTTAACTGAAAACATCTCACATCTTTTCATTGGGAAAGAATCACTGAAAATCATTAAGAAAATACAATAAATAGCATTTCCTAATCTAAGAAATGTGAATCTTTTTTTCAAAAGCCAACTTCCAGCACTTGTGTACCAGCGAGCACACTTTGGAGAGCAATGAGCTTGTTGATCCCCATCTTCCCTCCTTCATTATGTATAAAGATAAAAGTGGTCCCCCAGAGGTTAACACAGATAGTAGATAGTGTTCGAGTCAGAACGGAAGCTGGCACCTCAACACCCTCGTGGTGGGCCACCTCTCACAGCCATTTTCAGGACCTTTATTATGGGATCTTCTCAACAGACCTCTTATACAACGAGCTCCGCCAACTGGCATGCCTATCTTCAGAATCAAATGGTCTGAGAAGGCCCCACGTCATTATGCAGGTGCTAAGCGTGAGTAAGGGCGCACATGAAAGAAAGGCTTTTGGCAATAAAGTCTTCTGACTTTATGATTTTGTATGTGTTTTCTTTATTTCTTGTGAATTACCAAGGCTTATACAAACCGGAAATAGGAGAGCATCAATTGTTGGCTTGTTTCTTTATTTTTCCTCTTTCCGGTGGTAAGGAAACAATACAGAGGATAAAAATCCCATGGTCGAGAGTGTGACATTTTGTGAATTTGAATTCTAAGAACAGACTCGCTGTGACTGGAATTGGAAACAAGGAGAGACAGACAAAGAAGGCACGTGTGTGAACCTAATGGCTGAAATATGGTCTGGGCTTCTAGCCCATGAGCGGGCTCGCCTTCAAGGCCAGCTTTGCATAGCCTTAAATTCAACAGGTGTGTGAAAGCGACAAGCACCATGATTTGCTTTTTCCTAGGAGCATTTGATTATATTGTCCTTCCCTCTCCAAATTGGCATAGATATTTTTACTGTCAAAACTAAAAAACCCAGTTTTCCTTATCACTTGGTAATATCCCCCAACTTTGATTGGTTGTCTTAAGGAATGCCACTAACCAGTGCCAGACCAGGTGCGTAGTCATGACCAACCTCGGATGAAGGCAAAACCACTCAAAATAAGACAAGTTTGCTCTTTACCCTGTGTTACTGACCCTGCATTTTCTTGCACACAGAAATAAATGAAACCCAACTTTGAGCTTCCTCTATTTCCAAGAGCTCCTGGACTTGAACGCTGGCTGTGAACCACTGTGCACAAAGGGCATATTTCACAGAGGTCTAAAGATGCTGTATTTACCTGGTGACGGCATACAAAGTGCCACTTCATATTGTGCGCTTTGTTCCTTTTTATTACAACAAAATTAATTAACAAAATAAAAGAAGCATTTTTTTTTTAAAGCATCTACTGCTGGCCTCTACAGTTTGCTCCTCGCTCCTTCTCTGCATAGAGACCTGTCTGCTCATAATACTTTGCAATTGACTCAAGGTCCCGAGTGTCCCCTAAAGCCTCAGACCTCGGGCTCCAATGCAGTCTTGCACTCCTGGCCTGACGATCTTTCAGATCCCTTTGGGCTTTCCACTGCTGGCAGATTTATCCCGAATCTTTAAGCTTAAGTGCATTTTCTCAGGAAAAGTCAGCCATAATGTTGCATTAATAAAGCGTATGCGTTTGGGTTTGGTCGGTTTCTTTCGTCCACGATGTGCATGTTGAGTTCCCATTAATGGCGCGTTATGTGGACATATTGACAGGAGAACCAGTCCCCTGGGCTCTATGTGTAGAGCACATTTGTTAATTGGGAAGTACTTTAAACAAATGACCCACACATCAGAAAAAAATGAAAATTACTTTAGAAAGAAAGAGGAAAAATCTTTTGCTGACTTGGGAAGGGTTTGCCTTGAGAGGATGGCAAGCTATAATTCCCAAGCGTCACAGAATGCTTTTCCCCATACGAGGCAGCCAGAAAGAATCACACTATTGTTCGTTCCAACCTCCTTCTTTCCCCCGTTCCTTCTTGCCGTGGTCTCCTCGGGTAAAATTCACTCTTTTTATAGCTGCAGTGCCTGTGAGGGGAAATGGGGGACCCTTCACTGGCCATAGAGCATCCTTTGCAATGCCCAAGGTGTGAATGCACCCCCACGGCACCTCCATTCGGAAGCCTTTCTCTCGTGGCCTTCCCTGACTCCAGCAACCGTCCCAAGGATCTTGGCTAATTTAAGATACTTGTCCCTGGTTCTTCCTAAAATGTGTTACTTCTCAGCAAATGGCCAAGCCTCCAGACTTCCTCCGAACAGCTCGTCCGCCTGTCCCCTGCAGGCGCAGGGTGGTTACGGTGAACTTGACTTGCAAGGGATCGTACGCATAATATAGAATCAGTTTTGGAGCACAGTCCCTTCCGGATCATTCCATCCCTGGCACAGCACATTGTGTCGCATTGCAGTTTGGTTCGATTACAACACAGGCGTAATTTCCATCACAAAGTGCACGAGCGCTACAAAGGAGTCAGGTCTGCTCTGAGAATGTGCTCCGTCTCACCGAGGCTCCCGCGGGATCAGACAACCTGAACCAGAGTGACAACTTGCACAGATGGCGTTGGCAGCTGTGGGGACCAGGTGCACATTTGGACCTGCTTCAGGAGGTTGGCCGTATTGTTAGGACCATGTACACGTTCTCCAGAGAGGGGCACAGAAGAAAAGGGGCACAGGCAGGAGTGCCAGCTGTCCCTCTGGTCTGCCTGGGTTGGCACACCCCTGATGTGACCTTCATGTCACCTCTATAAAAGCCTGGCTCTGTCACTGCCTCTCCCAGCCATGAGATGTCACAGGAGCCACTGTGGGGATAGAGCTGGAAAGTTAAATACTCCTCAGAAGCACAGGAAATAGTAAACAAATGCTCGCCCCTCCCCCCTTTCAATTAAGGATGTAAATATATTCAAATGCTCTGCCTCATACGCCCTAGGGTGGTGCTGGGAATTTGCTGCCCTAGACAAGATGGGGAGAAAGAGCCACAAAGGCACCCAACCCCTCACAGCTTATAGACCCTCCCATCATAGACTCAAGGAAATATCACTCTGCCCTAGGCAACCACCTGCTCTTCCTGTAAAATCCGCCCCTGGCACGACTTAATTCATCTCTGCTGGGTGGATCCGTATCACACGCAGACAATCTAACGTCAGGGCAGAAAGACAATTCAAATGCATTCTAACAGAAAAGGGAACATCTACCCCCAGACTAGACCACCCTCATGGTCTTGGATATTTAGTTCTGTGTTTCGCTGTCATATTTTCTCCGGATTACAAATTCTAGAAAGCTAATTAGAAAGCAGGTTTTTACCAGAAATGAATTTTAGCTCTTTCCTCTTCCTTTCTGACCCCCTTTCCAGTGTTATTATCATGTGTTTAACACATCCATCCCAATGTTGCCTGACCAATCGCTATACAGTTTTTTAAAAAGCCTTTAGGGAAAAAGCCACGAAGTGCTTGCTGCAGAGAATAGCGTCTCGGTGTTAACGTCGAGGCTGTGCACCGTGCGGCACGGGCTCTGCGTGTGAAGTCTGCCACGGACGTCAGTGGGGCCAGCTCAACACGCAAACAGCGCCTTCACACCATTTGTATAAATATTACGAAGTCATCGATCAAGCCAGCAAACAGTTAAATAAATGTATTCTGTCTGCTACTTCGACACGCACATCAAGATGGTGTCCGGAAAGGCCAGGTGTGCATTTGGAATTCTCAGACTCCCATTTCAGCGCCAGAACCAGGAGGAACAGGGAAGAGCCCAGCACCCTAGCCTCCCTGGAGTTTGCGGGTGGGCGCCCAGCCTGCACGTCTAGTTTCCAGCCACTCCCCACAAACAGCCCCCGTCTGCTCCCTGGGGCTGTGGAAACCTCCTGCTGACCCAGGAGGATGGACGGGAGTGTGCTCACAGTCCTTGGAAGCAAGTGAACTCAAGACCGACCGTGTCCTCAGAATGTCCTGTCCCCTGGGACTAGCCAAAGAGGCGTGGCTCTAGGGGGCCCGGTTGCCTTGGCCCATTAGGCATCTTACTCCCTTAGAAAGGTAAGGCCGGGGGAGAACCAGGAAGGAGCACATAACGCATCAGGCCCATGACGGGGACCTCCCTTACCCACGCCTAAGAGTGACACTCAAGTGGCCAGTCATCTTTGTTGGGCTCTTATAAGCTCGACTTAGGGACAGCTGTGCCCCAAGTCCCTGCTCTGGCCGCACTCTTGATACTCATTTTCTGACTTAATCCTTACAAGCCCTGCAGGTGTTCGTCATTCCCAACAAGGAAAGGGACCTTGGAGGAGTTAGCTCTGATGCTGGACAGTGCAGAGCAAGGCCTCGGCCCAGTCGCACCGGAGAGGGGCCCGCTCTCCTGCCTGCTTGTATTCGGATATGTGGGTTTAGAGTCCTGTTCTAAACCCTGAAAGTCAGCGCGAAATGACAGCAGTTCCCAGCCCACAAGCCTCCTTTGGAGGGGTTTGGGTAGCGTTGCTATGGTAACCTCCTGGGTTTTATGACAGGCTGCCGGTTTCCCAGCGCATGACAATGGAGAAGGGGTCAGGTTGCCAGGCCAGCCGCCACTGTCCAATGTCCTGTCCTCTGAGAGGGACACCGGATTCCCCAGCACGCAGGGGCCGGTGGGGAGAAGCACGCAGCACAATACAGCCCAGGTCTGCAAATATTGGCTGCAAGTGTCATCAAACAGCCCTGTTCCAGCTAGGCTTTTGTCTCCCTGAGGCCTTGAGTCCGCTCTGTATTCTTCACAGCTAGTGCCCTACCCTGTAAATGTCGGGAAGAAGAAAGAGTCTGGGAAATCCTTCTTTTGTGTTGAGGTGGAGAAACGGGCAGAGTGCATGGAAAACACCGCCTTCGCTTCCCATCTGCCTACTAGGCAGCCGTGTCCAGCGTGTGCGGGGGAAGCAGCCACGCCGCCACCGGTTGGTCCCGCCGCTGGGACCGGGGCCCCAGCTGGGAATCCCGGGGAGGGGGTGGGACAAGGGAAGGGCGGGGGCGGGTGCTGAGGGTGCCCTGGTCCCTGCCGAGCATTTCACTGCCACCACCGACATGTGGGTCAAAGGGAAAGGGATGCAGTACTTCTTCCAAAATTAAATTGACTCAGAAAACATAGGGACATCACACTTATGGTTGAATCATCTGGTTCTGAAATAGATCCATTCTTTGATTTTCAAAGACCACAAACACTGTCCTTGAAATATAATATTGATGCCGTGACTATTGACGTGTGCAACACAAACAGGAAAGAATCCTGATTAAATTGAATGTGCAAACGGTGACCTCTTTGTCTGTTGCTGACATCATTGTTACATCAACAGCTTGTCATCTTACAAGATGAACAATTTTGGATATTAAAGAAAATCTAGAATGGTTGTGAAAGCAAAGGGATTGTTAATTACGGGTTGGAGTAATAACAGAGATGCGTGCTTATGACTCATCCAGGCCAAAAACAGATTATGAATCTCGAAACTATGCACTGATGATTTGATTTTGTACGATAACACAGCCCACATTTTCCTCAATGCTGCGTGAGCCTCGCCAGCTTGCACGGGGGCTGATGATCGGTGGGCGTGGGCCCCTCAGCCTCTCTCGTCTCCCCCAGCGCATCGGTAGAAGGAGGGGGTGGGCTTCCATGAGTTTCAGCCTCTGCAGAACAACACAAGCACCTGAGCAGTATTTTTAAAAACACGAAGCCAGCGTCCTGTTCCAGGCAAATTGAAAAGGAGTTGCTGGGACCGTGACCAGGGCATGTGTGTTTTTTTAATAAGCTCTCCAGATATTTCTAATTTCACCCAGGATTTAGAACTACTACACGAGACAAACTCTTACAATCTCTGTTAATCCTGAAATAATGTGTTCTAGGACAGTGGTTCTCACGCTGCGGGTGTGCCAGAATCATCGACAGGGCAAACACGGGTGACGAGGGGCCGCCCCCTCGACGTCCTGGCTCAGCGGGCTGGGGTTGGGACCTGGCAATTTGCCTTTCTACCACGTGTCTCAGTAGCCCGGATGCTGCTGCCTGGAGACCAGACTCTGAGAATCTCTGCACTAGGGTCTATTTGCACAAAAATACACATCTTAATGTATTACACAGAAACAGTTTTTAATAACATGCATGACAGTTTGGTGTTGCAATTTTGCAGCCTATGACCTTCCACCACGGAACTCCCCACCGAAATCGTAGCGTTTCTACAGCTGGTCAGTGGTGAACAGCCCGGCTGGTGGGAAGGTGGTGCGGTCTCTTGAGGACACACTTTCTGGCGGTGTCTGGCAGGTAGTCCTCAGCTTCATTGCTCGGCCTTCAGTTGCTGATCAACTCTGGAACCTGCCCAGTGACGGACAATGCTCGGAGCAGTTTGAGCCACACCAAGGCGATTCCCATGCTCTGAGTAAACCATCCTTAGCTCTGTTTCGTTGTTAGGATGTTTGTCCCGGACCAATGTGTCTGTGATGGGTTCAAGGCACCAGGGTCGTTTTGGTCCCCCCAGGGCTGCTCAGCCGGCAAGGCCTCCAGAAAGGAGAAGTCACCCATCACAACTGTAGAACCTGGGGGTCTTTCCTATGACGCCCAGGACCTGTCTGTACACTGGAACTTTGTATCATGATTACTCGAGTCTCAACCGAAAACTGGTGGAGACACTTGGTGCTCCTGCCAAGGCCCCACCCCACCCCCACCCCCACCCCATCCCTACCTGCTTGCAGCCCCGGCTTCCAGGACAGCATGAACGTGCTCAGGTAAGGGGCTGCAGCATTGTTTGAGCTGTTTACCAAATCTCTCTTGTTCCCCACTCCTGGATACCTGGAAGGGTCCCCATCATGGAGTTAGGGCCATGTGGCAGCTGTGGCCAGCAAGTTATGAGCCATGTGTCCTTGTCCTTGTCAGGCCGAGCATTCAGTCACTGTTATGAGCCACCCCGAGGGACTCAGTACCCTTCCCTTGGTCACAAGGGCCAGCTTGCCTCCGCTCTCAGCCTCAGCTGCAGAGGGAGGATGGGGCTGGCAGGAGCAGAGAGCCCCCTGTGGCCTGCGATGGACAAGCAGAAACCAGCTTCAGAGTCTGGGGCTCCCGTTGCCACAGAGCCACGCGTGTCCCGACGACGCTGTGTCCCAGGAAAGTCTCCTCTGGTCAATACCTCTGCTCTCATCTCTTCTTTCGGTATGAATTTCTCCCTTCTTGACAAGGCCTTTAATAATTGCTACTCTGAAAAGCTGATTACAAGCTGGAGCTCTTTAGTTTTACAACTATTTAATGTCCACGAGAGCGCAGAGCTCAAGTTCTGGTTTCTTCGTTTTCACGGTGAATTTTTCTTCAAGACCAGGTCACATGAGGAACACACATGAGATCTTAAGAAGACTGCTGACCTTGATTTCAAAGGTCTGTAAGAGTTCCAGTGGATTGTCAGATTCCAAATCCGCCTGGGCCCCGACCTGGTGCTTCTCACATTTTCTGGGATGTGCTGAACACTCCTTCTTGTGCTGGGAAATATTCCCCTGTAGTTCCTTTGTGGAAGCGGCTTCACTTCCTGCAGCTGGTTTTCTGATGAACTCGTTTGGAAGGAGGAATTCAAGGTTTTCATTTCAGCGCATCAAGGATAGAACTTGGACATTTTATGTAGGGCTCCTCCAAACGTCCTGATGGATGGAGTCATTTCCTGAGTGGCTCTTATGGGCTCAGCATCGAATTAAGAGCTTCACAGCATCGCCGAACCTTCACAACACACTGAGACAGGAGCATTAGTCCCCATTTTACAGACCAGGCAAGCACTGAGCCTCAGAAAGGGCAAGCCGTCTGCCCAAGGTTGCACAGCAGGGGTAGCTTTGGAACCCAGGTCTGTTGGAACACAATCAGTGGCTTTCCTAAGACCTGCACGGTGACCTGACACTTCACAGACGTGAGAAAGGCGTCCCCCTTGCAGAACTCACCTTTGGGAGGGTTTCCGTAGGTTTCCAGCCCTGACACTGCTTGCCAGGGCCAGGAACTTTCCTTCAGAGATAATGATGGGGGGAGGGCGTAACAGCGTGGGGATAAGACATGCTTATCTGATTCCTTTTGCAAAAAAGTGGTTTAGTATAGACAATAGAGAGAAGGATGGACCAAAGTGACCCTCTGCTGTAAGGCAGAGTTGCTCCCTTTTAAACATATAAATATTGAACCAAAACCCACACCATCTTACTCTGTACTGAATTTGCAGGTGCGCGTAGATAGCTAATGTTCTCAAGCCACATTTTTACGGTATTTTCTTTCCCCAAGGGTGTTAAGCATTTCTCATCAATTTACAAATAAATGGAGAATTCTTAATAAATGATACAAGCTGATTTCTGCCAGGGTTCTGAAGTGCAAAATACAGCCCTGGGTGTGGGAAGTTAATGTTCTTTCCAAAGGCTGCAATGATTGAGACTCATCCCAAGCAGTTCTCAAAAATAATAGCCCATATGACGATTCTTGTTAGTGACCATCAGTGGCATATTATTTTCTCTGAAGTCATTGTGTCTCACTCACTGTAGCTATCTGTAATGGGCACTTTCCAACTGCAGCCCAAATGACAATGATGATCGGCTCAACCATGCCATAGTGGGAACCACTCAGAGCAGCCTGGTGAAAGTACAATTACCTTAATACACTCCAGATCCCGTCTCATTTGTGGGGGCGTATGTCTATTTTCATTTTCTCCTGAGATAATCCCATGAGACAAAGCTTCTACACTGGAGGAAGATTCCACAGCGGAGGATGAAGGGCCCAGCACCGAGGGTCCACATATGGGGGGCAGGCTCCGTGGGGCTCCGTGGGGCTCTGCTATCCTAAGCCCCCAAATCCCACAAAGGAAACCATAAAGTGCAAACACTCTTTAGTCGTTCCCAAAGTGGAGACATCCAGTGAATTTCCAGCTTCCATTGGACCAATTCATTAGAGAAACAGAATTAATGCTTTTGAAATTCGAGAGGCAGCTTTGTTAAGTTCTAAGAGGGCTTGCTCGTCAAAACTTCCTACAAAACAGAAATAGATACAGATTGACTGAAGACCTTCAAAAAAACAAAACAAAAAAAAACAAAACTCAAAACAATAATTGGTTGTCGGGGTTTGGGGAAAGGAGAAGAAATCAATTCCTTTGCACCAAATCGAGGTAGATCATGAGGAATTGTTTTGAATTTTCGTCTCTGAATAGTTGAATCTTACGTGGTAGATTCGGTTTATTTGGGGCAGGGACTCCCTCTTCAAGCTTCTGCTACATTTTGGAAGTGAAGGACGCAGCCGTCAGGGAGAGAGACTCTGATTTGTGTTCATGACGACAACTGGCCGTCAAGTCCTGGACAGAAAGAGAAGGTATCCCTTTGCTGATTCTCTAGTGGGCTCGCTGGAGGTGAGGTCCAGACGCCGCCGCCTTTTCTCCCTCAACTATGTTACAGTGTAAAGTCACGTTTAGTGTTGCGGAAGTGTAACCCCAGGAAGCAGGATCCAGGCAGCTGCTGGGAGGAAACACGGCGCACGTTTCCAGAGCCTGTCGCACAGGTGGCCGTCGGCTAATCCTGGGGTCCTTCTGACTGACTTCTCTGCAAGCAGACGGGCAGAAACGGAGCGTGCCTCACACCCAGCTCGGTGGGGGGTTTGTCGTTGATGGGCTGATAATTTAGGTCACGGCAGCTGTCTGTGCAGTCTGGAACCCGCTTCCACCTGGCAGCCACTTTTTGCTCTATTATTTAAAGAGATAATGGTTTCCAAATGCATAGAAACTTGACATCTCTACATTTTACTAACAGAATATGCTGCATGGACGTAGCCCAATTTTAGCCCCTCTCATCCTCCTCTCTCTCTCTCTCTCTCACACACACACACACACACACAAATTGACAAATTATAGTTGGCCAAGTACATCACAATTTCTTTTCTTTTTTAAATATTTCCAATCTAGTTCATTTTTTTTCTTCCCCCCTCCCCCCAAGTTTTTATTGAAATTCCGATTAGTTACCATATGGGTTAATATTGGTTTCAGTAGAACTGAGTGATTCATCACTTACATACAACACCCAGTGCTCATCACAACAAGTGCCCTTCTTAATGCCCACCCCCCATCTAGCCCATCCCCCACCCCCTCCCCTCCAGACAACCTCAGTTTATTCTCTATAGTAATTCTTTTCTATTTCAACATGACCAAAGGATGAGACATCATTAATGACTCCTTGCCTTGCCTCCCCCTAGAACTCACATGTAGCTATTTCTAGTGGTGATACCAGAGTCTGGGAGGGGTGTTGGGGGTAGTTTGAGATCTGTCAAGCAGTTCTGATATTCCTCCCTCCTCAGCCAAAGCTAACACCTCGTTTTCTAAGAATATTCTCGGTGAATAGCCCCCTAGTACATTGAAATAGAACCTGATGGATGGATGAACACTTCTCCCCCCACCCACCCTCCTTCTTTTTGGTAAGGGACGATGTGCTTCTGGGTGCAAGACAGTCCACTAGACTAAATCTACATCACGGCAAACAAGCTTTCGGCACGTCTCTCCAGACAAACCACGCTGTTCTGACATGGAATATACTCGTGCCTTTTATTTTCCCTCTTGCTTTCAGAACATTGGCTTCTACCAAACAGAAAAGAGCGTTAGTGCTTTATTCCCTTTTATTAGTCATTAGCGGCATCGTACCGGGATAGCTTGTTTTGACTGTCTTGATTGCTTTGTCTCATTATGTGAAACACTGTCCTCAGTGATGGGTGTGAGGAACACCTAAGGACGCTGGTTGTGTCTACACTAGGTAGGAGAAAGATGAGGCACCAAATGAAAAATTTCTATATTAGGATAACCTCTTGATTCTACGTGAATCTAAATAGTCGATTTGGTCCATTATTTTCTCAAACTTACTGAATTTTGTCCTGAATCAGCCAGAAGTTTTCACATCCTACGGAGACCACCTGTTTGCCATAACTACCGAGAAATTAATATTTATCACTAGGCTCCCTTGCTACTCAAGAAACCTCCCAACTGTTATTATCCATTATGAACTTTAAGAATAAAAAAAGAGCCATTTGATGTACTGAGAGAGAGTACTTAGTCATGGGGGAGGGATTTATTTGAAGGGATTGGCTCACACGATTGTGGAAGTTTAAGTCCAGAATCCGCAGGGTGGGCCGGCAGGCTGGAGACCCAGGGAAGAGATGCATATGTGGATATTTCTGATTCTAGAAACATCAGTCTTACCATCTCCTGATAGGAGGGTCATCCCAAATACATCGTTCATGACTCCTCAGGCAGGCCCTGAAGAGATGCTGAGTTCCCCCCCCCCCCACCAGGGTGGTGGCACTCACCGTGCGTCCCCCAACCACACAGTGAGGGGCTGCACAAGAGAAGCTCCCGAACCCCCAGGACCCCGCTGTGCTGGGATCCAGAGCCTGACTCCCAGTGTCCAGTTCTCAGCGAGAACCTCAGCTTATCATCTCCTAGTGGGGTGCACTGAAAATACATTCCTGTAGGGTCCCAGACCCTAGCAGTCCTCTCTGAATTAGACATTAAAGGTTTTCATTAACCTTCACCACAGGACATGAGAGAAGTCAGAAATATCCCAGATACATTCTTCCTTGCCTCCTCCCATGTAGAAAAACCCAATTCCCCTTAATCATCAGGATTGATCACTCTAGCCAGTACAGTAACCCCCTCCTTTGACTATTGGCTCACTGGCATGAGAAGTGAAAGTGGCCAAATGTAGTCTCACTGTCTGTTTATGGAACCACTGGTCCCTAGTGGAGACATTCCTCTTTGGGAGCTAGGACCTATAAATCATCAGAGTTCAAACTTGCAAAGACAAAAAGGCAAAATTTTATCAGTTAGGTATTAGGGAGAGAAAGAAAATCAGGGGATCAACTCCACCTCAATTCCCAGGCCTGAATCCTGGCTGAAGAGAAACATCACCATGTCTTGCTTGCTGACTCAGAGAGCATATGCCACCGTCTGTAAGACATGAACCCAGCATCACCCTGAATGGCCACCCAGTTGCACCAAAAGTCACTCTGCCACAAGCTATTCATCTGTCTTATTGGGTCAGCTACTTCAAGGTGATGAGGTACGTGATAAGACGAGCGAATTCCATAAGCAACAGAAAATGCCTACACTTTGTGATAAAATGAGCTTCCTAATCAGAAGCAATGCTGAGTGACACTGTGACCATGGAAAACGCATTATGTAAGACCATAGACAATATTTTTGGCAAAGCTTTACAAACAATGATAACAAAGTGACTTCCCTTCCATGAAGGAAGAGTCTTATTTTAATCAACTTTCCAGAAAATGCATGTCTGATTTCACAGGAAATGGTTCCCCCAGGAACTGGGGACTCAGGATGGTCTGTTGGGAGAGCGGGCACTCAGCACTGGCTAAAGTCAGTTAATCCCAGGGAGTGAAAGTCGTAGCTGAGTCCATGCATAACCTCCATCCCTGCTGTCATGGTCCCTCTGTTCCTGAGTCTATTGAGTAAGAGTGAGGGTAGTTGGGGAGAGAGACTGACTGATACACATGGACGGATCACATTGTCTATCCACCTGCTTACTGAAGACCGCTTCTTCTAGCATTGCTCTTTGTTGAGCATTCACATGGATACAAATATCTTCATACTCTATGATTATTTGGAGAGTCATTTTCTTTTTTTTTTTTTTTTAATTTTTTTTTTTTTATTTGACAGAGATAGAGACAGCCAGTAAGAGAGGGAACACAAGCAAGGGGAGTGGGAGAGGAAGAAGCAGGCTCATAGCGGAGGAGCCTGATGTGGGGCTCGATCCCACAACGCCGGGATCACGCCCTGAGCCAAAGGCAGACGCTTAACCGCTGTGCCACCCAGGTGCCCCTGGAGAGTCATTTTCTGAGCCCTACTTAAAATTGGTTGCATTTTGGATGGTCAATAGATGGGTTGGAGTGTCACATCCAAATGAGGTATGTGTTGCCTCAAAAACGCAAAGAGGCTCAGTAGGCACGTCAATGCTCTCTTAGAGGGAAAAGGGGTCAGATGCAGTAACCTGTCCTTCACTGCTAACGGGGTACTTCAACATGCCTCAGACCACAGGTGCCCTAGAAATTCCATGATGTCAGCCTTCTGAATTTCATGAGATGTGTCTTACTAAGGGGTTTTGGGGAGTTGCTATTCTTGCTGACCAGATCCAATAAGACAGTACCATCAGTGGAAGGAACTACCGCCCCTGCATCCTTCAAACCCTTGGTCATGAAACTCATCTCTGCAACTGTGCCAGGAATGCAATATAGAATGTTTTCCTATTTTAGATAGTAGAGAAAGAGACCCCAATCACCATACTGAAATTAGTCTTTCAGGGCTTAAATTATGACTATTTGGATGTGTGCATTTTTAGAAAGTTTTCTTCATAAAATGTACTTTTCTTGGCACTTTTTAGTTTTTCGATATGAAGATTAATTTTTCTTCAAGGCTGGAAAAATATTGTATTGTCTCCATTTGTAGTTTATGTTGGACTTTTTAATCTACTTTCCGCCATTTCAGCATTTTTTGTTGTTCTGTGTTCTGGATAATTTTTTTTTTTCAATTCTACTATCCATTTTACCAATTCTCTCCTCATCAGTATCTACTCCACTATTTCTCTCCTCTATTAGACTTTTCATGTGATGACTGTATTTCCATTCATTTATTTTTAATGTATCTATTTTTATTTAACAACTTCTGGTTCTTGCCTTAACAATATTATTCCCTCTCCTATATCTTACGGCATTTTATACACTGATCTAGAACGTTTTAGATTGATTCATTACTCTATTTTCTTTGGGGTGAACTCTCCCAGTTATCAAGTCTGATGATGACTTTCATGACAATGGGTTTCTCTGTGCTCTTTGTAAGTTTTACTCGAGACCTCCTTTTGTACAGCAATTTTTCCCATTCATGTCCTTTCCTTGTCCGCATGTACCTCCTTCTTATTGTACATCCTGAATCGTTTCTTCTTTTAGGAATTCTCAGCCGACTACACATTTCTGCACCCATGTGCAATGCTACCTAGTTTCCTTTCTGGTGTAGTTGTCTCATTTTTCTCACGAGACATAGGCAATATCAAGTTTCTATCTGTAATATCAGACAGGCAGAGCTATTTCAACACAAGTTCACTCTCATTGGGCTTATTTCTCACCCCTTGTCTTCACACAAGGGGCTCATTTCTGCTTTTCAGCAATGCTTATCACTGATTCTTGCACGGCGTTGAGTTCCAGCCCCCAGTGTTCAGTTGGCCTGCTTCCATGGGAAGCATAGCTTTGGTTTCCTCCTTACCACTGTCTATTTTTCTTTCTTTCTTTCTTTTTAAGATGTATTTATTTATTTGAGAGAGAGAGGGAGTGCACGCAAGTGGAGGCATAGAATGGGCAGAGGGAGAGAATCTTCAAGCAGACTCCCCACTGAGCATGGTGCTTGATGTGGGGCTCAATCCCAGGACCCTGAGATCATGACCTGAACTGAAACCAAGAGTCAGACGCTTAACTGACTGAGGCACCCACATGCGCTACCACTGTCTGTTTCTGATCCATGGGGATTTTACTGTTGGTTTGGAGCAGAGATTGATATAATTGCATACTTCAATAATTATTATTTGGAGAGGCACTGGGGAAAATTGTCCCCCAAATGTCATTTCCTTTCCAGTTTTCATTGATTTTCAATCAAGGAAATACTGAACCAACTAAAGTGAGTTATACAGGTGTTTGACTCTGAGGGCAAATTGAAGTCAATCAGCTGATTTATGGGCATATTTTTCAGTGCTTGTAATGTGCCAGATTCTTATTTCTTGTGTAAGAAAAATTAAACAAATTTTAATAAATTAATGCAACTCAAACTGGCTCAAGCAAAAATAAAGAAGTTTTCCATTTCTATCATTGTAAATTCTTCAGGAATGGCTGGATCCAGGAGCTCAGTCAAAGTCATTGAGCCTCCCTTTTGTATGTTGTGGTTACTCTTGCATGTTTGATTCTCTCAGCATAGTAAGGAAAATGTCCCAGGAATTCCAGAATTACATGGCTCTATTGCTCAGAAAGAGAGATATTCCCTCTCCCCTAGCAATCACTGTGTTCAGGGATGTGCTATACTCAGTTGTCCTGCTTAGAGAAAGTGCTGAGGGGGAGACCAGCCTTCCCATAAGAAATAGAACTTTATGACATGCTAACAGGGAGCAACGAGAAATCCTCATTATTTTACCCCCTCGGTCTCATATTCCTCTTTGTTTTTCTGAACAAATCTGCTTTCTTTGAAAATGCATTTCTTATTTTTCCTTTCAGACATATACGTTACCTAGTTTATTGTGCTAAGCTTATTTTCAAAATGTATATTTGAACTTCTTATCAAATATATATTTTATTTTGTTTATACTTATTTCTTTGTGCTTCAAAATGTATAGTCTAGTCATTTATTAAATGAATATTACCAATCTTTGTCTACTTTCGTGTGGGAGGGTCTCCCTCCTCTATAACCCTACGATAATCCTGGAAAGATAAGGGTAGGGTGAGGTCTTGGGCTGCACCAAAGTATAAAGAGAACTTAAAAACCCAGTGTGCTAAGACTTGAGGAGCTGAGGTGTGAGAACCCTCTAGATGTGGCTCGGGGTCAGCTCCTTCCTTCTTCCCACATAAGTAAACAACAGAAGCCACAATTCCAAATTTTTGAGCCTGTGGTCTGATTTCACGGCAATGGGCTGTGTGATATATCGATCTATTAGGTGCATATAGGGCAATTCTTAAAGGTCTCTAGGCAGACTTAAGAGTCGCTGAAAAGGCAAAGTCACTTGTTGCCTGGAGTTTCAATTCCAAATCATTGCAGCACAGCGTGGAAGTATGGGGACAGACACATTCTCAGGGCAGGGGGGCACGAAGGGCCAGAGCTGGTGTCAGGAGGGATGACCTACTTCCATTGTGCAATGTGGGGGGGGGGGGCTTCTTGGAGGAGCATCCAGTCCATGTGTGATTGCTGTGAGACTCAAGTAAAATGTAAGACATTCGTAAGGCTCAGCCCTGGCTCAGTCTCAGTCCTCAATTAATGGTTGCAGTCACCGATTAAATACTCTTCAAAACACCAGGAGTAGATTCGGTGCTAATATAGGAGAATTTCCCCTATTTCATCCTGAAGATGATACAGAGCTTTTTTCTCTCATATAGACTCTGGGCTCATTCCTACTTGTTTTGTTCTCAACAGGCCCGTGTTGCGGGGAAAGGGAGGTTTGCTTAATTAGAGAGATGTGTGCAATTTTGGCTAGTGGTTAAACATGCCCTACAGTGGGGCTCATTCCAAAGTTAACAATTATCTCAACACAATATTTACCTTATCAGGGGGAGTTGTGCTGTTTGCCTGATCCTTCAGTGAGATCTCCTACTGAGCCAAACTCAAAACAGGCAAGATAAATGTTAGCTGTTTGGAGAGCAGGTCTACAGAGCGGGGAAATGGTGGGGATCCACGTTGTCTCACGTGGTATGAGGAGGTTTGCAGAGACATTGTTTCACTGTGTTGTGTGTCTGATTGATCGTGTCCAGAGTGCTGTTCTGCGCCTACGCGTTTTTCTCCCAAATTGTGCCAGGCACCATGCTAAAGTCTTGATTATTTTCTTCCACTCAAAACAAGTGGAATTCTCTAAAATGTTACCAAGACACGACAGCATTGACTATTTTTATTGATTATATTATCCACGTATTTGCCCATCCTCACTTAACTTCATGCAATGTAAACACGGTCCCAGGTGTGGGGCACACAGCAGATCATAACCCAGGTCAGTGTGAAGCTTCCAGAGAGCGTGTTCAACAACCATGGCGACAGCTTTGTCTTTAGTTCCTATCGACCCTACAAGCAGGGTTTTATATCTATTACAGAAAAACAACCAAGACCTCCAACTTTTCACCTAACTTCTGAATTATCCTAAGGCAAAAGGGGCCAACTATCAAGTTGCTGCCCTCTTTTCCTAAAATGTTGAGATACCTTATTTGGCTGTGATATGCTGAATTAGAGACTTGAATGGGGACCATGAAATCTCATATCGATCTGCAACCTGTCAGCCCGTACACAGACCCTCCGGAAGAACGAGACTCTCCCTCTCTCAGTGGGGGCCAGCTCGGGAGGATACAAGAAAAGAGGGCAGCATTGTACTTCCCTAGAAGAACCTAAAACCTAGATGAGAAGATTTATGGGCAAGAAGTAATTAGAGAATAATATAATTTAGTAGAGAGTCAAGCACTTAACTGGCTATAAATACAAGCAGATTTATGAGAAGAGGTGCTGCAATGAGTGCTGAATAAGAGAACAGTCTTTTTGAACGAAGGCAAAAGCTCGATTGGATTTCAAATACTTGTTTTCCATATATATTCATTTTTGGCAAAGCTACACATATTTTTAACATTTAACATATATGTGCGTGTAGCTTTGCCAAAAGTTACTTATGAACAAAACGCAACAGAATGTAACACATACAACAGTGCCGTGCACTGTACATTGTTACACACACACACACACACACACACACACACACACACACACACACCAGCACTATATGCTCCAGCAACACTAAACTGTGTGCGTCCTCAAAAAAACCCTGGCAGGTGGCTTCAGAGTTTCATTGTACTGATCTGTAACCTTGACCACCCAATAAATCACCAAGGAGTTGAACAATTACCACTGTCTAAAATAATCAAATCCCAGATTCTGGTGGTGGGGTCCAGGGCCTGTATTTTTTCAGGGCTTCTGGATGATTCTAATGTGCAGCCAGGATTGGAACACATTGTTTCAGACAAGCTGCACTCTCGGAGGGCCACACATAACAGGGAGGGGAGGAAACTGTCTGAATTTGCCCGGAAAGTCAGGTGTATTCAGAAAATCAAAGGGTTAACAACCTTAGCCATCCACAAGATCGTCCAGGAGTGATGATAGCATGTGTCTCCGTAAAAGCCATATGCCACATTCTCCTGGCAAAACTTCCCAGCACCTGCAGCCAACTGTCCTGCACCCTATGCTACAGAGCTTCCAGAAGGTTCTTTGGAAGGATGGGCTGTGAATGGCACAGAGAGAGGGAAGGGTCTAGAGAAATACTGTGAGTAGAGGCCATCAGAGCAGATGTTGGGTAAAGAGATTTTATGAATCAATTTTAGACAATCCTGAATCAGTGCAGTACAGGGTTCGGTCGTGGTTTTGGCAGTGAGGCTGTAGAGCAGAAATGCAATTTGAGAATCCAGACAATAAACCGGAGCTTCCATGTCAGAGGTCACGCGGGCTCAGCGCTGAAGGTCAGGGCCAGAGCTGGAAAGATGCCCGTATCACAGGGCAGGGACTTTGGGACTTTTCCAGATGCCCGCGGCCTTCATCAAAGGCCAGAAGTAAGCCACTAAGAGCAGATGTGGGCCTGCTCGGGCCCTCCCATCACTCATTAAAAGCTTGTGTTCCTACATCATTTCTTGTCCTCCCAGGGATCAGCCTCGCCACCTTCCAGACGCACGAGTTCTCCTTCCAGCTTCCCCACTCCCTCTTCTTCCCACACGATCTATGTTGTCCTGTCCCATGGCCCGTTTGTTATCCCTTGAACCCTCTCCAGTGGGGCTCTCGCCCAGCGCCCCACTGAAACCGCTCGTGCAGGGCCCCTGCGGCTTCCCTGCTGCGGCGCACCCCCAACTCTGTGGTCCCATTTGCAGCAGTGCCCGGCGCTCCATGACTCCACGCTGGAGGAAGACATTCGGGTTTCTCGCCTGCTTCTCAGTCTTCTTTGCTGGGTATCATGCATCACACCAGCTTCCTCACATGGGAGCGTTCCAGGACCCCGTGCACGGTCCCCTTCTCTTCTGTATGGGAATGACCTGGGACCTGGGTGGCTTCCACCAGGCGCACATGGCTGAATAGCACCCACACCCTGAGCCTCCAAGTGCCTCTTCAGTCCACGCCTCTCCCAAAGCCGGGGTCACGTTCCCCTCGGTGTTTCCACTCGGACGGCAGGAGCACATTAGACCTACCACACCCCACGCAGAGCCTCTGCGTCCCCGTGCACACCGCCGCGCACGTGCCCTCCCCGTGGCCCTGCTCAGAGCGCTTGGTGCTCTCCACTTCTCCCTGAAACCAACGTCCCCACAACGGTTGTCAAAGCCTGGCCTGGTCTGGCCCCTCCATTGCTCTGATCTTCTGCGTCTCCCTCGAGCATGTCCAACGTCACCAGGGTCCTTGCAGCTTCACAAACATAGCAGAGGGAGACAAGCTTGTGCACTTGTCTCTGTCTGCTCGGAACTTCTCCCAATAGCACCTTCCCTGCGAGACTCTCCACGTCGGTCAGCATTGCAATCCCTCCCCCTCGGGGCTGTCGCTGTCACTCTCCCTGTATTGCTTTTCTCCCTGGCCTTTATCACCGTCTGACAAATTGTATAAATTTGCCTTCACTTCTTGGTTCTATTTGATTCCGGAGCTGGGGTGCTGAGTTTTAATAGCAAGAGATAACACATTATCTGAATTTATTTGGTGCCTGAATTTCAGATAGCAAGTAACGAGAATTTGGATAACGAGAGATTTGTCCAAATATTTACCTCTGTATGTGCAGTTCCGGGTTTGGCTAGCCAGAGATACTTATTAAGGTGACTTATTTATTTTGTTGATTTCTCTCCCCAAACCTGAGCTTAACTGCATGGAATTTGCCCATGCCGCTCCCCGCGGTGTCCTCTAGAGCAGAGCCTGGCACAAAGCAGGCATTCGACACGTACTTGTCGACTCGTGGAGAGAAAGAAGGAAGGAAGACACAAAGCGAAAGACATGGACTGAACACAGATGCAGGTGGGGGTCGGGGTGAGAAGGGGTGTAGTCAGAGTAGGTAATACCTCCAGCCTCCTCCGGCCCTCAGATACGGGGCTTCCAGGATTCTAGCCTATTGCTTCCAAGAACAAGGGGCAGTTTGGATCCCGAGATCAGGCATGAGGCACAAGTGCCTTCTGGGACCACAGATCACGTCTGCACAGCCCTGTAGGTCTTGGTGGCTCCCCACACCGCCAGTCCGGTCTTTGGAAAGGACGCGTGTCTCTTCTGCAGCCACTGTTGAGACAGAGTGCCTGTGTGCGCCCTGTCGTCCGTGAGATGCACCCGCCCGAGACCTGCTCGTAGAGCCTGCAAAGGGAGCAGAGGCCCCTGTGTGTGGCCCTCTGTTCTCTGGGTGGTGATGGAGGCCACATCCCTGGCCCAGGATACTGCAGTGTCACAGCCGCGCGAGCGGGCTTTCTGTACCACGGGCTCCCGAGACGTGGGTCGCTGGGGTATGGGAAGCTCAGTGCCGTACTCACAACGATTTTTTGAGCTCCTCAATTTCCTTTAATAATCTTTTTTTGGGCTTCAAATAGCCAGCATGGGATTTGGTTTTTGCAGGTCTGGACCAGATCTGTAGGGAAGAGTTTTGTTTCTGTGATACTCCCCGTTGGCTCTGCTGGGAGAGGAGAGGAATCAAGTTCCTGGTGGCTTGGTCTTTTAATTCCCATTTGAAACTTTTACAGTCAAAATGGTTGATGTCCTTTATAAATGACTTAGCCGCGAAGAGTCATCTGGGCCAGGGTTTCTCCTGGCAGCACAGACACGTTGTGCTGGGTCATTCTCTCCTGGGCTTTGTCCCTTGTCCACTGAACCTGCCTACAGCACCCCCACCTTCTACTGATGGGGGGGCCGGCAGCACCGCAACCCTGTGTGTGAGGACCAGCACGTCCCCAGGCACATCCCAGGTCCCCCTAGGGCAAGAGAGCCACTGATCCCGAGGCAGACGTATTCTTCTGTGTATTTCCATGTCATGTCAGGAATCCAGAGAGAGACAGAACTATGGGTTTTATTCCGTGGATGTGAAATTCAGAATGAATGGTTTTAGTCCAATGCATTCTTCATTGCTATATTAAAAATAAGACTAAACACTTGCTGTGAATCATAAATATTCAAAATTGTTTTATTGTTTAAATATGTATGATTCAGTCACCTCTTGTTATAAGAAATGCCACACTTAAATATTATACATCATTTCCTGAAATGACAGTAGGTTGTCTAAAGCTAAAATCGGAAGTGATACATTGGGAAAAGGATACAATTGTGAATAAGTGGCTGTATTTTATGTTTTTTTCCCCTCAAATCAAACTTTGTTTTCTGTCCACCTGTTCTGATTTCGACCACACATTTTGTTACTTTCACATTTGTGCTGGGCTTTGTAATATCAGATCACTGATATTTCTGCGGATGGTGATATGGATGACTCCATAGTTTACAACATACTAGAAGTTTTATTAAAGCCATTTATTTGTAATAATAAGGTAGATGAGATATTTATAGCTGTTTCATTTTTTAAAATATGATAAACACATATTACAAATCTAAGGGACCATAGCTAGAATTTTGACTTGTGGAAAATTGTTCTTAACACAACAGAATTAGTGATTTTCAGCACAGCTACTGAGATAGGCTATGGCCACCAGCAATTTCCAAAGGTAAAAAAAATAAGAAAACTATTATTAATATTATAAATAATTGATTATCATTTATTACAAAATAATTACCTTTGAGCAATTATCACAGTTAACAAGTGATTGCTTTGGGATTACTGCTTAATTACTATTAAGCAGCAAAGTACATATGGCATATGAAATTCATTGTTTATTATTATTTTTACAAGCACAGATGGCTTAGTACAATCAGGAAGACTAATGGAGAGTAATCTTTTTTTAATGTAATTACCACATGAATATGTCAAATCATTTTTTCTTTTTGCTAACATTATAATGTTATTTTAATTAAGATGCTAAGGACAGTAATTTTTCCCACCTAACTAGACCAAAAGGAAAAGGAAGATATATTCAAGATATTCTAAAAACTTTATTATAAAAAATTATACCTCATAAATATTCATCACATTAGTGCATCTAACCTTGCTTTTATCTTAGCTGAAAAAATTGCATTTTAAAAAATCTCATGATCAGCAACAGTTCAATATATTATGAAAGTCTAGTGGTCTGTATGAAAATAATAAAATTCATATTTGGGTGTGTGTATAGGTTTGGAAAGAACAGTGATGGAAGGAGAGAGGGCAAAGTGCAAAAGATAATTTAGACTTCTGTGAGTCTTCATTAGACCAAGGAAGCTGTTCTTAAAGAGAACGTATGGGTCTCCATTATTTTTGTACATTGAGACGAGCTAATGTAGAAATATAGCTGTTAGATGTGTGGATGTCTTCCTGCAGGGGAACTTCTGTCTCCCTCCTAGAGACTCCGACTCACTCACATCCCCCATGACAAAGCCCAACGTGAGTGTTGTCAGATCAAAACCAAAGCAGACGTGCAGAAAATACACCTGTGCAGGTGTGCAGGCCTGGGGCTCTCAGGAGGACCAGGGTTTGGGGCACATCTCCTCCTGAGGCCTGGACACCCAGGCACTTGGCTAAAGTCTCAGAGTGCACCCGGGCCGTCTTTGGCTCAAAGTGGCCACATTGGAACACAAATGGTCAGCTGACTTCCTGTTGGTGGTCAGAGGATTCATTTGGTGAAAACCAAATAGCCAGCTGCAAGTCCAAATCTCGTGTCTGGTCGGAATTAGTGCTTTCGGCCGCAGATGGCTGCAAGACGATGGCACAGGGGCTCATTTCCGACTCCAGCACCTGATCGTCCCTCATCTCCGGACAGGAGGCTCAGACCACAAACAGACCATTCCTGACTCCCCAAGCAGCCCCCGGAGAGCTGCGAGGTGCCCCCTTGGGGACACACCCCAGGTATCCTCCCTACGCAGGAAGGGGCCACTCAGGACTAGCTCTCCAGTGCCGGGACCCAGCTGTGCTAGAATCCAAAGCCTGGTTCCCAGGGTCCTATCACCTCCTTGTTTGGATTTGGGGAGCTCTTCTCTTCCTGGTGAACACATGTACTTCTCTCTACTAAGGCAAGGCCCAGGCGCCCCAAATGTGTGTTCTGTGGAGGAGCGTCTCCTTCCGACTTAAAGGCAGAGCACAGAGACTATTTTCAGGAAATGGGAGCGCCCAGAGCCGTGTGGCACCCCCAGCACCTCGCCAGCTGGTCCCTTCAACGAGCCCTGGTCCACACGAGGAGGATGCCAGCAACCAGCGGCACTCGCCTCGTTCTCACCTGGGCCGAGCCCAGCAAGTTGCAGCTCCTGGGACAGGCCACAGCTGCCCTCTGGCCGCACGGACCGCGCGTTCTCCCCCAGGACCGATGCAGTCTTGGGTGGATCTGGTTCAGGCTCTTGTCAATACGTGCAGGCAGGTCCACGGACCCCGCCCACTTCCGCTCCTCCCACCAGACCCCGCCTACTTCCGCTCCTCCCAGCGGACTCCCCAGAGAGTAAACAGCGCATCTGAGAGGCCACCGGATCCGCTCACAGCACTGCAGCCCATCCCCGTGCTACTCCCCAAGACTCTCAGCCCAGGCTGCACCCCACGCCGTCTGGTGCACCTCTGCAGACTAGGGGGCCCGTCGCACGCACATTCTTGCATACCTAAGACAGGACAGCTTTCCTTTAGTCCAGCGCGAAGCCCCAGACTCTGTTCAGAAAGAGGGGCGCCTGGGTGGCTCAGTCTTTAAGCATCTGCCTTCGGCTCAGGCATGATCCCGGAATTCTGGGATCGAGCCCCACATCGGGCTTCTCCGCTAGGAACCTGCTTCTTCCTCTCCCACTCCGCCTGCTTGTGTTCCCTCTCTCGCTGCCTGTCTTTCTCTGTCAAATAAATAAATGAAATCTTAAAAAAAAAAAAAGGCCCACGAAATAAATACAACTTTTTAAAAACCTGTAATTGTCCATCAGAGAAATGATGAAGAAGTGGGCAGAATAACCAAGTTTCTTTTCCTGATTCAAGAAATTAAAAAAAAAAAAGAAGAGAAGAAAGAGAAAGAAAAGGAAAGAGAGAGAGATGGACAGAGACAGAGAGACAGACAGAGACAGAGACAGACAGAGCTACTAGTAACCCTTGGGTCATTTAAGGCTCTTCTGCCAAGAGTCATCCGTTCAAAGTGAGCAACTTTGATTATATTCTAAAGAGAATTGTGAATTATTAGCTTTGGTAATGTAAAAAGGCCTTCAAACGGACTAGTTTTGCTGGAAAACAATAATGACGACCTACGTACGCAGACCTCACCAACTTTGGCTAGAACATCACAGACTTCTACGCCCTGGTGCTTGCAGCATGCAACATCACCCGCTCACTTGGTAGATGTTAGCTCACTTCAAAGCGTTTCCCAGCTATGTGTGCAAGGTTTTGCGAGCTCACCATCCAGAAGCAGCCCCCCTGGTCTTCCCCTCCAGCTTCTCCTCTTGTCACCGGTGGCCGCCTCGGGGATCGATGACTCTGGGGCTGCTGCTGTGCTGTGCGTGGCCGGTGTGGTCCCATAGGACCGCAGGAGGCATATCCCACTGTGGTGGGGGACAAGCGTGCGTCCTCATTGCCATGTGGATGGCATGAATTCATTCCCAGCTCAGATGAGCCCAGCCAAGGCCAGGTGTCTGCACCACTGTTGTCCTGGACCCCGGGGTCCTTGACGATGCCCAGCTCACACGGCTGCCTTTAGAGCACCAGCTGGTGCCCGCAGCAGCCACTTGAGCTGGGGTCAGCCCTCACCCCCCTGAGCGCACAGGTCAGCACAGACTCCCCACGGCCGATCCACTCCAACTGCACCATGTGGCAGAGTCCGGCCCAAAGGCTGAGGTCACACCAAGATGACGGATTTCTATCCTTTCCAATCCAACAGCTTCCTTCCTTTCCCCCTGAGAAACTGTCAAATATTTAGACCATTGAGCAAGACGCTTTGACCCCAAGTATAGAATCTTATTAAATTGTATGTTTTCCAAGTACAATCAGCACCATCCAGCAGAACTTCCTGTGATAGGAGAGTTCTCCTGGGTCTGCATCATCCCACGTGGTAACAACCAGCCACACGTGGATGTTGACTACCTCAAACGTGGCAAATGTGGCCGCAAAATTAATTTAATTTTAATTTATTTAAATTTAAATATCCTCCAGTGGCTAGCAGCTACCATACTGATCGCTCAGGTCTGCATGAATCCAGGGGTCACGTTTTTATAGGTGGGTTATCTGTCTTTTATAAAATTAGGATTATCCAATCAAGCCCATCATCTAAACGTGTGCTAGAACTCTCTCTCTAAACCCTGGAACTGGTTATCATCAGATTGCCGTAATCGTTTCCCTCAGATTCTGCACTCGGCCCTCATCTGGGATATCCAAGTGTCTTGGCAGACACATCGAGGTCTCATGGGCCAACCTCAGCCCCCCCACACCCACCTCACTTCCCAAGACTCGTCTACACAGCACCATTGGCTAGAGCGCAACAAGACCCCAAATTAAACTAGTTGTTGAGTGAGCTGACCCCGAGATAGTAAGAATAATGTTTCATCCACCTGTTTATTGAGAGTAAGATCGTAATAACGAATATTTACCAAGCCATCTCTTTGTGCTCTGGTCTTTCCTGGAACCATTAGAGTAACTCTACACATTATGTACTTCCAGGCCTCTCTTACTGCCCAGAAAACTGACCCTCCTCCGGAAAACAACGTGCCTCGAATCTCCACGTTTAATCAATGGGCCCACTAGAATGTAAGGTCCTGGGGGGGCTGCCTTGTCCATTCTGTCACCCTCATACCTGGCATAGAGCCTGACAGAGTGAACACCCCACTGATGTTTGTCGAATGAATACACGAGTCAGGTTTTAAATCTGGGCCGGTCTACCTCTGACATATATGTGTGTTCCTGACCACAGCTATGCTGCCCAGCAATCAATTATTTCAAATCATTAGGATTTTGAGTCTCAGAGAGCAGGGGTCAGTAGAACGTTTCTGGAAAGGGCCAGACACTGTCGCCTTCACAGTGGGTGAGGTCTCGGCCGTGCCACGGGGCTCTGTTGCTGTAGCCTGAGCAGGCCTCATGGCAGCCCAGTGAGTGGGGACAGCTGCATTGCCACCAGACTTCGCAAGTGCAGGCGGTGGCTGGATTGGACCCACACACTGAAGTTTGCGGACTCCCGTGGACTACCAGCAAGTGGTAGATTTTCACTGTTTAATTAGCACAAAGCTGATCACATGCTTTGCAAAGTCACATCCAATAATCTCGTGTGGCTGCTTCAGCTTGAATTTCTTCCCCATTTGTCAACCCAATGTCAGCAAAGTACTCTGTATTATTTCTTCTTCATTTTGATGACTGGAATAAGGATCTTTTATTCTCCTTCACAATTCCCTCCCCATCCCGTTCATGATAAATACCCCAGAGGCTGGGCTGAAAGTCACAGCCACCAATAAGGGTGATCATGTCTAATAGAAGCTCTGACGGTTTTCCAGATGCAGGCGCACAAACAGGATTCCCGCTCACTCCAGACCTCAGACACAAGCCCTCAATAGCGGGAATGTGTTCTGCCAGTGAGAATAAATAACACCCGATCTTCAGAAACACAGAATCCGAGGATGAGTTTAAGGTTAATTGGAAAATGACTAAAAACCCAATGTCTACACTGGATCTGGGAGAGACCAAGGAGCCTGTTTCTAAGTGTGGGTCGATGCCGTGACCACACGTGAGTGCTCCTGTGTGTCCCCAGCCAGGAATCAGGTGTTTCCTGGTACCTGGTACCTTCGCGGTAACCATGTACTTTAATGGACTCTTGTGAGATTCAACCCAGTGAAACAGACATGTACGTAGTTCGTCGTTTCTATGAAAATCGAAGTGAACTTATCTGGAAGAATTTGATAAAAGCAATCTTATTTTTGTTTTGTTTTGTTTTTAGACCACTTTCCCAAATCTCTGTAGATGCTAAGGAGAAAACTCTAGAGCTAAGTTTTCTGGATTAAATTGCTGCATGGGGGTTAATAAGTTCTTGCTCTGCTATCTGGAAATAGAAACAGGAATTCAGAGACGATCCATTGTTTATTAACTGTGTGTGTTAATGCAAGAAGTACCATGGCAAGTCCAATTAGTGGAACCATTAGCAAAAACATCAACATGAGTGAATGAACATTGATATGCTTTAAGACATTCCACCAAATATTTAAGGCATGCGTGATTCACGTGTATAATTCTGTGCATTAATCTTTTCTTTTTCTATTAACCAGCTGCCAGTCCCAATCGCAGAGGATAGTAGGATTTCTATTTGTGTGGCCTTGGACTTGCCTGGTGAGCTCATAATTAGGACAAGAAGCCTTCCCTGGAGGACTCCAGGTGTTGAAGGGTATCAGCTTCCTACACGGGGACCACCTGCATTCCCCAGATGGGGCCGGGCCAGGCGCACGGGTCAGCTCAGCCTTCTTATTTTTCTTCAACCATTCCTCAGTTCTCTTTTTAAAGGAGGCGTTCTTTCTTCAGATAATCTAATTCTTCTATTTTCCTTTTTTTTTTTTTTTTTTTGGAGGGGTAGGAGGAGCAGATGGAGAGGGAGAGGCAGAATCTTAAGCAGGCTCAACACCCAGCACGAAGCCCAATCTCACAACCCTGGGATCATGACCTGAGCTGAAATCAAGAGTCCGGCACTCAACCAACCGAACCACCCAGGCTCCCAGATAATCTAATTCTTTCCGTGAAGTCATTTGAGTGTAAAGTTAACTTGTGAGTCCTTCCATTTTCTTAGAGTAACCTACATTCATTCTTCCCTAAACCATCCAGTTGGTTTATAATTTTACTCTCCACGGACAACCTTATCCTCATTCATTGATTCACCTCTTGGAGATGATGTTTCAAAGCAAGCATTCATGCATCCTGTGGGCGTCAGTCCGCACACGCAGTGATAGGCAGCGTCGGTAACTTGATATAAAGATGTCCTTCATGCTGCTTTTCCCACCTCTCTTTTCCTAACCTACTTTTCAAGTCAATGTCACAATTATCTTAAACTTAAAAACCATCAGTATGTGATATGCTATCCCTTACCAGAAATCTTGCAAGACCTTGGAATCTAACGTGATGGTTGGACCTGACGTAAAAGCTGTACGGGAGTGAGAGAAAACAGACTTGCCACAACAGACTCATCCTCTGTTGTCATCACCAGACCAGGGTGTTTGGTGTTACAAAGCATTCTCAGATGCGGAAGCGCTTCTGTGCCATGGTGGGTGTCACGTGAGTGGGGGCCCGAGCCCAGGTGTGAAGCCACACTTCCTTCTGCCAGTGCCATTTGGAGCCTGCATGAGTTCCCATGTCTCTTGGCCCTGAAGTGCTCAGTGAGACACTTACACACCATCAGGGCTAAATAATTGGCAGATATTTTTACCAGTAGCAATACATGGTGTAGTAATTTATGCCTTATGCCTTATCACGTCAACGGTTGCCTTTATTCAATCATGGCAATAACTACTGTCAAGACAGACGTTATTTATTCCCATTTTACAGATTAGAAAACTGAGAAATGTCCCTTGGCTCACCCAAACCACCCACCTAAGGTCCAAAGCTGGGATTCAAACCCATAGTGTTTTCAATCACAAACAGCCTAGAGAGAGAACTGAATAATCTAGGGTTGAGGAAGAGGTAGGATCTCATATTGGTTTCCCATCTTCCTTCTTCCGAAGCATTGTAACACGTACCTATCACCCTGGGAGGGTGTCGTGTAAACAGGATGCTGCCCCTCTGACCATACGCTCATCTTCATGTCGTAAGACAACAGAGTAGTGGGATCATCTCTGCTAAACCCCAGGAACTAGCCCTGCAAATGGCCCCACAGCTGACCGGCCCGCGACGCATCGGGCGCATCCATTTGGAACAGCAAGGCTGCCTGCCTCCTGCAAAGACCTGATTACCCTGAATGCCTCCGGTCACCTGCTTCCATCTCCGAGATGTGCCTGGAGTTTAGCATATTTAGTGACAAAAATAATTAGCTAACAGAATGGCCAGGAAAACTTCCTTCTTATAAAATCAATTCATTTAAAGTGCTGACTTACGAGCATGGCTACACTAGCATTCTCTTTCTTACTAGAGTATCAGTTTTAATCTACTGCTAATCCAATGAACACTAAGAACATGCCCAAGTCAGCAGGTGTTTATTGATGACGTTGCTCGCTGCGGGGCAGGCTGCAAGGTGCCGCAGAGAGAGCCACACGGTCCTTGGCCCAGCAGCCCATCTGGGGTGGGAGGTGCGGGAAGTGTCATTGGACAAAGGCGCAAATTCCTCCCTCCCTCCTCCCCTGCCTCCCTCCCTCCTTCCCCTTCTCCTCCCTCTCCTCCTTCCTTCAGCTCTTGGTTTAGTATCTGCTGGGTGGCAAACCCAGAGTGTATACTGGTGGGTATATTAGACCTATGCTCTGTTTCATAGAGTTTAGGGGATGACAAAGGAGACAAATAGTAAACAAGCGAACGGCACTGTCAAGTCCCTTTTAGGCTCCGGCACACAAGAGAATATTGAAGGCCGCAGAAAGGCGCTGTGTTCTGTGGGGCAGATGCGGATGGCACTGGAGCGGAAAGTCACGTCCCGTCCCCTTCACCTTTGTTAGGCAGACTCAGATCCCTCTTATGCGGACGCATGGCCGTCACAATGGCTCATTGGTGTGGCCGGGTTGGCACTTTCTCTTACGCATTCTGTTGCTGTACACAGAAACACTACTATCTTTCTCGCCCCCTTCAGAGGGGTGTTTTTTTCATCTGAGCCTGCAAAGCATTCTATTCTGTGCAGATGTTGGGGGCAGAGGGTGTTGGAGAGGCCCCTGGCAAAAGAACTAGTCTGTCTTTCTAACAAAAATAAACAGCTTGCCAAATGTGTCCGAGAGGCAGGCTTGAAAATAGCCCGAGATACGGGGCTCTCTGGCTTGTGTTAGACACTCAGCCTTCCCTCTCAGAGTGGGGTCACCACTGTTACTGGCTGAACGCGGTGAGGAAGGGGGTTCTTCTCATCCGGCTGTCATAGCTCTGGGGGTAAAACTACTTTCCTCTGGGACACGGGGGCCTTCAGTGTCCTATCCGCAGTGGAGACAGAAAGAGGCAGCATCTGAGAAAGGATCCTGTAGGTTAGAGCCTACAAGGCTTTTTTATTTGGTTTTTCTCTGCACCATAACCTCAGCAACCATGTACTTCCAGAAACTGATCAGAATAGATTTCTCAAACAGTATGTAAAAGCGGACCAGAAACCACTGCCCCGCTTCCACTTACATGGAAAGGATTGGTGCACACATCTGTGATTTACTGAGACAGCGATGTCAAATGCGACCCCAAGTAGTATTCAGAATGAGCCAGGTCTTAAGGTGTGGGGGACGGGGGAGCCATCCGTCCATCACGTCTAATCCCAGGTAAACCACAGCAATCTCTAGCACTTGCTTCCCAGAGTGTGCGAATGGGCTATTTCGTTATACGCTTTGCTGTGTGAGTTTGGACTATTGGTGCTATTGGTGATACATGTTACCAATCCAAATTCAATTTAAGAGACACATCAGGCTGAACTTCACCGGCAGAGAGGGTCACTCCCTGCTTATCTACTTTCTCTTCCTCTTGTCTCCCCTCCTTTTTTTTTTTTTTTTGAGGGATGACACTGATGCCTTCCTTTAGGACAAATCAATAGTAGTAGGACATCGGCTCTGGGACTGGGGCTACCATGATCTCTTGGGACCTCGTAAAACTGGATGATAACTTCAGGACAGGGAAGGCACGGTAAAAGGTAGATGGTGAGTTTTCCAAGATTAAGAGAGCTTATTTCGTTATATAGGTGATAACATGACCATTGTTGGGAAAGAAACATATAATAGTATAAATGACAAAGAAGGAGAAATCACTAGTAATCCTTTAGGGAAAATCACTGCTAATGTTTTTATATTTATTCCCAGAGTTTTCTCGACGTTTGCATATTTGTGTGCACAATTTTGGAGAGGACACATGATAAGGTTTCATCCTTCCTAATGGACACATCTGTGTGTATGTACAATCATGTGTTTAATAATACATTTATTCGTGGTCATTAGGCTTCTTACATATGTTATTGGAAAGCAATGCCATGAGCATTCTCTCACAAGTATCTGTGCAGCTGTCTCTTTATTTCCTTAGATCAATTTCTGCCTGTAAGTTTGCTGGGTCAAAAACTACTGGCATTTGAATGTTGATTCCTATGCCCAGAAGGCCATCAGAGAGGTTGGCATGCTGTGTGTGGCCCCCAGGCAGCTGGGGGAAGGGGCATGGATTTAAGTTGGAAGGTGAGCAGGAGCAGAGAGTACTCTTTTTATTTATTTATTTATTTGAGCGAGAGAGAGAGCAGGAGCAGAGGGGAGGGGAACAGAGGGAGAGGGAGAAGCAGACTCCCCACTGAGCAGAGAGCCCAATGCGGGACTCATCCCAGAACCCTGAGATCTTAACCTGAGCCCAAGGCAGAGGCTTTACCAACTGAGCCACCCAGGCTCCCCAAGGGACAGCTCTTCTGACTCAGTGGCCCTTCTTCCGCACTCTGAAAAACATCTAGAACAAGTTTCCCTTCAAGACCAGCTTGTCATCATTGAAAGAAGTCCACTCAACTCCCCCAAGACATGTCAGATTTCATAATTATTGGGAAGAGACATGACTTTCGAGGGTGTGCGTGTGAGCGGGGAGACCGTCACAGAACGGACTAGGTTAAAACAGGAAGCCAAGAGGGGAGAAGTCAGGATGGGGACTTGGGGATGCAAAACTGAGCAACGTTGCCACTGGTCAGATGGGATTCAGTCCTATTTTAGTGTCTGAAATTCCTCATTTCATTTCAAGCAACAAACACCATCATTTCTCAAACAATCACTATTTTACTCAGCTCGTACTATTTGCAACGACAAAGAGTCTGGAAAGATCTACCCTGAACATAATGATTTTCTTCTGGAGGGTGGAATTGGAGAGGCAAGGGTAAAATTTTTTACATTTTATATTTTTAGAGGTATTATCAGAAGTGTCTTAAAATTTGTTTTGATTTTTATGATTTTTACACAGTAAACTAAATATTTGCGGATTGAATAGGTGGAATTTTAGATGGTGGGGTTTTTCTAGGTCTATCACAGGGAATCTACCTTGTATTGGAAAGAGCAGGAATACAGGCAAAAAGAATCTCTAGCTTAAAAGACCAGGAATAAGCATGAGTCAGCCAGGTATTGTGCTAAGAACCAGGGACAAAGGGACCAACAGAAGTCGTTCTTGTTGGACGGCGACATTGTTGGGAGGACCGAGCCTGATATCACTGTTTCAAGTGCTTCCAGCAGTGGGTCATCTTCCTTGGTTTATCACGAGCACCAAAGCTTGGGAATCCCCACACCGCGCAGATGGAAGAGTTTGGGCAGCGCAAGGTCGAGTGAGTCGCCTAAGCTCACACGATCCAGTTCATCAACTCTGATGTTATCAAGTGCAAGATCAACTGTGACTTTCCGTACTATAAACAAAGTTTGGCCTACTGACAATATAACATGCCATTGAATCAAATGCCAATATAAAATGGATTGAAAGACTGATTTTGGACATACTAACACGTGAAAAAATTCGTTTTGTTCGTGAACTGTGGAAGCGAGCAAGTGAGTAGAGCTGCGGCCGGAACACCAGGTCTCCGTCCTGCAACACGCAGGCTGCCCACACCAGCTGTTAGAACACGGACAGTCGCTCAGCGTCCCGCCGCGGTGCCCGCCGCCAGCGTGGGAGCGCCTGGTAGGGGTCCTGTCAAGGATCACAGGCTTGGGGTGGGTCAGATGGGGACACACTCCTGCAGGACTGAGCATCCACCCAAAACTGACAGACTGAATAAAACTCACTAGGAAGAAAAATAAACAGTGTTCTCTTTATGGACGGAACTTGTGCTTTAAAAGAAACTCGTAATCTGGAGAGCGGAAGCTGACAAATGGGGTGGGGGTGCAGGGGGTGCCACGGGGGGATTCTGGGACTGGGATGGGGGTGGGGCTGGAGGAGGTGCCACGGGGGATTCTGGGGCTGGGGTGGGGTGGGGGTGCAGGAGGTGCCACGGGGGATTCTGGGACTGGGGTGGGGGTGCAGGAGGTGCCACGGGGGATTCTGGGACTGGGGTGGGGGTGCAGGAGGTGCCACGGAGGATTCTGGGGGTGGGGTGGGGTGGGGGTGGCGGAGGTGCCACGGGGGATTCTGGGACTGGGATGGGGGTGGGGGTGCAGGAGGTGCCACGGGGGATTCTGGGACTGGGGTGGGGTGGGGTGGTGGTGGCGGAGGTGCCACGGGGGATTCTGGGAGGACTTTGGAGAGGAAGGTAGGGTCACTGGAACAAGGTCAGAGTTGTGGTCCTACCCTGATGTAAAGGGAACGTGTTGAAACCCTCAGGGATGACCTGATCAGTGCTTTAGGAGAAGGCGCACTGCCAGTAAGTGGAGAGGGAACCACTCTGGGGCCGGAGTGGACATGGGCAGGGCAGCGACGGCCTCGTGACCCCCTCGCACCGGGAGGAGGAAGCCTCACCCGGCGATGGCTCAGGGACGCCGTGTTCAGGACTGGGGAGGAGGCACGCCCCGTGGGGAGGCAGGATCACCGCAGAAGAATGAAGACAAATAGGGAGGACCTGAAAATCCAAGCTGAGGAGCTGAGGAGCTGAGACGTTGTTCACTGTCCCCACAGCTGCAGAGTCGTCTTGAAGCCATGAAGGGAAGGCGAAGGACGCTGGAGACATCCTGGCCCCAGCACCCCTGAGCCTGCACACCAGGGCCTCGGACTACCGTCTCCAGCTCTCCCCCTTCCTGGGGCAGCTTCTGCCCCGGTCCGCTGTCGCGGGAGGCCTGCGGTGGCCGTGGGGCACCCGATGGGAGCCAGCGCCCTGCCCTGGCTGCGGGAACAAGGGAAACGCGACCGCACGGCCAGGCAGCGGAGGGCGAGCCTGCGCGAGACAGGAGGAGCAGCCCGAGGTGTGGAGGAAATCCCAGAAGAGTGTCCTGTGCGGGGAGCCACCAGAAAGAAACTCAAGAAGAGAGAAGACTTCCAAGAGGCACAGCCAGGTGGCATCTGAGGTCACCGGTGTTTGCAGAGTGGCGATCTTGCTAAGAGCAGAAAACATGCCTGTCCAGCATCGTCCTGTCCGTCCTTGCCAAGGGAACCCACTTCCGTCTGGGTGGGCGTCACGTCCTCCGCCTGCAGTGGTGGCCCTGCCATGAGGCCTGGATGCACGGCCTCCCCGGCCTCCGAACTCTTCTGTGGGATTTGAAAGACCACACTGGGCCTTTGCCCCGTCCCTTCCCCTCATTCCTGCCTGGAAGCCGGAGGGCTGGCTGACAGTGGAACAACCATCTTGCAACCGTCAGAAGCTAAAATCACCTTCTAGGAAGGGCATCGCAGCAAGGTGGAACCGCCGGGTCCCTCTCGGCACCTCGTGGCCACCGTGAGCCTTGGGCTTCCTGTGACAGAAAACTAATTCCATAGGAACAGGAATTCCCCCCCACAGGTGTTCTGCTCCTCTCAGGCCAGCTGATGCAGTCCCCGAGTGAGCTCTGCTTTGCTGTGGTCTGGGGACCCGCCCGAAAAGTGAGTCCATGAAGAGTACGTGTTTGGGACGTGATGGTCACAGAGAAGTAGCTGGGGGACCGAGGGGCCCAGGCAGTGTTGGGAGGATTCTTTTTTTTTTTTAATGAGAGAGACTTGGGACTCTTTCCACGAAGACGCGAAGGGCCCCGGAGTGAGGAAAGGCTGGACACGCACGAGAGAAGAGAGAAGCACACTCTGTGGTTTCTAAGTCGGTGAGATGAGATGGGCTGCAACACACAGGGGAGCGACGTGGCTTTAATTCAGTGAAACAGCCCCCATCCCCCCACCCCCTCCCCTCTGTAACCCTCGGATTGTTTTCCGGAGCCCACAGTCTGGCATGGCTCGTCTCCCCCTCTGATTTCCCTCCTTTCAGAGTTCCGTTCCTTCCCCTAATGTCCTCCACGTTATTCTTCTGTTCCACATGTGAGTGAAACCATGTGGTAACTGTCTTTCTCTGCTTATTTCACTTCGCATAATCCCCTCCAGTTCCACCCCTGCTGATGCAAATGCTGGGTAATCGTGCTTTCTGATGGCTGAGTAATATTCCACTGTATACATGGACCACATTTTCATCCATTCGTCTGCTGAAGGGCATCTCGGCTCCTTCTGCAGTTTGGCTATTGTGGACATTGCTGCTATGAACATCAGCGTGCATGTGCCCCCTCTTTTCATTACGTCTGTATCTTTGGGGTAAATACCTAGTAGTGCAATTGCTGGGTGATGGGTATTGGGCTGGGCATGTGTGGTGATGAGCACTGGGTGTTATCCGTTGATCACTGCATCAAAAACTAATGATGTACCCTATGCTGGCCGACCGAACATAATAAAAATAAATAAATAAATAAATAAATAAATAAATAAATAAATAAATAAATTTAAAATAAATAAATTCAGTAGAACAGTTCTTCTGGAAACGAGAGAAGGAGGGCGTGGGTGCAATGCATACAGCAGGCGTCATTAGCAAACGGTGAATGGTGAGTTCCCCGACGGGAAGGGGTGCGTGAGGCCGCCTGCAGCTGCAGGGGGGATGCCTGCAGGTTTGGTGGTTGTCAGGCGGCAGAAGAGGTCCCGCAAGCAGCAGGTGCCCGGAGCCTTGGCCAGTGTCATCCTGCCGCAGCCAGAGAGGAAGAAGAACGGAATTTTAAGAAGTTTTAACTTTCTGACCTCCTTCTCCTGGTCTCCTTCATCACTCCCTAAACATCAGCTGGAAGAGAGCCGTCATTGCTATCTCCTGCCACTTCCCCTCGGGGCCCCAGCCCTGCCCCTCTTCCGGAAGGTTCTGAGTCGTTCAGTTCCAGCTCCCAGGCTGCTGCTTGTCTGTCTCAGCTGCTTGGAGGGGAGCGTGTCCTGCTCCGAGATCCCGCACCACGTCAGCGAGGATCTGATGCACATTCCCTCTCTTGTGTCCCTGTCATTTCTTACCCTGACTCACTACGATCTGTGTCCCGGTTGCTTCCCCTCCATGTGATTATAAAACCTTGACCTCTGGACCATCTTGCTTTTCCCATTACTGTGGCCCCAGGTCAGAGGGCACTGTGGTCCTGCTGGGTGAGCGTGGATTCTCCGTTGCACATGTGCCTCCAGAGGACATGTCGAGAGCCTGGTGCGGATGCAAAACGGAGGAGAGGTGACCAAAGGTGATGGTTAGGTTTTGAGACTGGGCGACCAGAAGACAGATGGTCATCACTGACAAGGTGGGAAGAGAGTTGGGAGGGATGGTTTGTGGAGGAAAGAGAATGAATTTCTTTTTAGCTGGCTTGAGTTTGGGAAGACTTGGACGCAGAGCAGGGGACGGGATTTCTGACACTGCGTGGGATGACGCAGTCGGCAGACCTGCACCGGGGCGGGCAGAGCACACAGCAGCAGCCAGACAGCTTGCCTGCAAAGCCCAGGCTGCTCTCCTGCATCCTTCCCCTTGGATGGGACACAGGAAAAGAAAGCCTTATCTCACAGGCAGTAACGGAGGGGAAATTAGATGAGTTCTGTGAAAACACTTCTTAAAGCATTCTAGATGTTTTGTTTTGTATGTCAGTTGTCATTTTGAAATGTCCCCAGTGTTTTCCTATGGGAAATAGAATGAGCTCTGAGGCCAGATGCCATGCGGACTGCCCACCTTATAGAGTGATTTTGGGATTGAAAAAGTTACTATGTGTAAATTTCTCAAGCAGTGTCTGGCCCACAGTGAACACTCGAGAAGTAAAAATAAAACGCTTCCTATCAGGTTCACTGTTATTCGTATGTGTGCCTGGGTGTAGGGTGAGAGCACAGCGGGAGGGTCATTTGTCTGAAGCCTTTCCGGTAACGTAAGACAAAGACTCGAGATCAGTCCGGGGACATTTCCTCACGTGGGTGATTTGGGAAGGAGCGGACCTCGTCCACAGGGCAGGTGCCCTTAGAGCCAGCTCTGGCTAGATTCAAACGCTCCCATTTCCCACAGGCAGCTTGGGAAAATAAAGCCCCATGGTCTCCTTCTGGAAGCTAAGGACAAAGTTTTTCTTCATCTCCAAAGAAGGCAAATAAAACAAAGCCTGGCGTGGGGCAGATGCTCTCCAGGCGAACTGCTAACCCTTCAAACTCCTCCTTTCTTGTCAAGGACTTTTTAGAGGAAGGGGCCTTGCCTGTACTCTCCAGAATGGAGTTACCATGTGATAGGCGGATTCCGAGGACACCTCGTAGGGGCTGCGAGCTCCGTGGGCACGGGAAGGGAGGGTGCCTGAAAGCAAGCGTGGGGACCTCAGTCTGGCTGTGCCCCCAGCAAGCTCCATCCCAGGGAGACATTTAATCTGCAGGACGCTTCCCCTCTGCACACAGCTTCCTCGGGTTCCAGATCTTCAACCTCATAATATTTAGATGTCTTCACCATGACATCTCTTGTAGTAGAACAGTCATCAAAGGTCCACCTGGACCAAGCTGTCACCTTTGCACAGGAGAGGTGGCTGAGCTAAACTTAGCCTTTGAACAGGAGGCCCAACCAGTGCCTTTGTGGTCAGATGAGTAAGAGTTGGCCACAGTGACTTGTTTTGTCTGTAGGGATCCAGAGACTTCAGATTTCAGTTGGCTCCAAAAAGCTCTGCCCTTTCAAACGAAGAAGAAGGAAAAAAAAAGCAGAACGAAACATCTCGAGGTGACCAATTCTTAAAAAAAAGATTTCCTCATTAGCAAGACATATGCCCAGAGCCCTTCTGATAGCTGCACTGTATGTTTGCTGTTTTGCTTTATGACTCAACCCTTCTGGGATTAGATTCCTGTGAATGTGTTGCGAATTGCTGCAAATTCACTAGGTTTTCAAACACAGGGCTCAGCCAGCTATCTTTCCTAATGTGATAATTAATTCCATGCGTCAACTTAGCTGTGCTACAGTGCCCAGATCTCTGGTCAAACATTATTCTAGATGTCTCTGTGAAGGTATTTTTAAGATGAGGTTAGCATTTAAATCAGTAGACTTTGAATAAAACAGCTGACACGCCATCATGTGGGTGGGCCTCATCTAATCAGTTGAAGGCTCTAATAGCAAAAACCCTAACCTCTCGGAGGAGGAGGGAATTCTGCCAGCAGACAGCATTTGGACTCAAATGGCAACATCAGCAGTTCAGTGGGTCTCTAGCTCCCTCAGCCACCTGCAGATGTTGGACATGCAAGCCCCCAAATCTCAGTCTCTCAGGGTTAATGATTCTCTGGAGAAACAGAACTGATAGAATGGTGTAAGTACACAACAGGCAATATTTGGACACACTTACACTAAACTCTTACTGGTTGTGTATCTGACACAATACAGCTGGCCCGTATTTTATCTAGCGGCATTGATAGGAGGGGCCGTCCGTTCCCTCCAGGGGTTATCTAAGTCCTGCTCTCTACTCGACTCGCTGGGCCCTTGCTCTCGGCTTCATCCTTGGCTGGCAAAGCCACCCCTCCCTTGTCGGCCCTCAATGCCCATCCCCTCCACTCTGATCACTGCAACAGAGCACAGCTCTGAAAGGTTTTCATCAGACCCTTCATAAATTCCAGCCTTTGCAAGATCAGGACCACGTTCCTTCTGATGTGGCTGCGGACAGGCTGCCACTGTCTTACCAAATTCAGGGGACACAGCCCTCTGCTGGGTCACCGTGCCTCCTCCACCTGACTGTCCACTTCAGTCCCGCCTGTGCAACTGACAGGCCCGTGTCCTCTCTCCAGCAGCGTCAGGGGTGTTTTCCTGGGACCAAAATAATAGCATGAGAGGAAATAGGACAAAGATCAAGCACTGTAGTCACCCCTTCTCATCCTAAGCACTCAATGTTTGCAGAATGAAAAACTGATGGTATACTTCCTGCTGTAGGTAAAAATAATCCTAAAGTGTTAGAGATAGAAGTCCTGGGACATCGTTTATAACCGCTTGTCTGAGGTTCTGCCCTTCCACTCTTCTGTTATCTGGGTGGGAATGAGCCATGAAGGATAACGGAGAGGGACGGTAGCTAAGGTCTGTGGGTCCTTCCCGGGTTTGAGGGCAGCAGCTGTGAGAAGGGGGTACCAATGCTCTTGCAAGGTGCAGATGAACACGCCGGCCTGCACAGGACTCAGAGCTTTCTGGAGTCCGCTTAGTGAGCCTTGGGCAAAGCGTGCAGGCCATTTGGGCTCCAAGTCACCTGCCTGAACACTTCTGGAGGTGAGAAATCTTCATGAATGGGCACCATTTTTGTTTTTAAAGTTCTTCTGGAAAGTGGCTCGCCTACCTTCCTTGATTTACAGGATGGCGCGGAGAGCTGGTGAAGGGTGCTGTCGGCGTGCACACGGGGGCAGGGAGGGCAGAGTCGGGCAGCCAAGGGCACTGAGTCTGCCCCAGGGTCCCACTGGGGGCAAGGCGACACAGCGTGCACCCCAGGACTCTCTCTTTAAGGCAGGCCTCACGGGGTGGTGAAGGCCAGGGCCTGCGGAACCCCAAGCTTCCCCTTTTGAGAGAAATACGGAGCCTGTGAGGTCAGAGAGGGAGCGGTTCACACCATCAGGCTGCAAAGGACCAGCAGCGGGGGCAGGACAGGAAAATGTTGTCCTTGACCCTCTCAGGGGCCCTGGCTGACAAAGACAGGCTCACAGGGAGAAGCACACACGTTTATTTAATACAAGTTCTATATTAAGTAAGTGGGAGAAGGGAGGTGGCGAGGAAGCGGAGGTGAGTGTTGACCTGGGCTGGAGGAGGCACGGAGCAGTCCTGGAGGAACAAGACAGGTCCAGCGGGGAGGGGTGCGAGCAAACTTGGCATGGCCAGCTGGTTCCGATTCTTCTGGAGAGGATAAGGACGTTAAGGACGTGCCTTTCCCCGCCCCAGACCAGGAGGGTCTGCACCTGTCTCTGGCTGGGTGGGGGGAGGTCGGAGTGGACGGCCTGCTTCTGCCCTTTGCTGAAACTCCTTTAACACCCCTCAGGGCCATGTTTGTTTTGGGGTGGCCTGCCCGGGGGCTCTTCAGGGGCTTGGCTTCCTTGGAATTCCACGTCCCTTTCCTGTGGTTGCTGATCAGCAACGGGGCCAAGGACAAAAGAGACAACAAGGTTTAAGGTAAGTGAGCGGGGAGGGGTGGCTTCGGGACGGGATCCAGAGACCCTGGGAGGGCCTGGCCACTTTCTAAAGCCAGGCAACTTCTGTGTTTGCCTTTGCACCGCAGTGCTCTTCCACGGGGTACCCCTTCCTCTAGGGATTTGTTTTTCTTGGGTTGTTAAATCTGCATCCTCTGGTCTTGCTGAGCTGAAGGAGGAAGGAGGAGGGAGCCCTGAAATGTGGCTTCTGATGGGTCATCTCTTGGAAGGTCGGCCCTCCCGCAGGGATCTCTGCCTGGGGGGCTTCCCATCCTGAGACACAGAGGCTGGTCCGGGCAAGGCCTCATTTACCCTAAACAGGCAGGTGCACCCCCTCCACGCCCCCAACAGCTGACCAGCTCTGGCTGCCCCAGATTCCGAAATGCCAAGACCAGAGAGAAGGCCCAATAACCCCCAGTGTGTTCCTACTGCCGGTGGTAGTAATCCTGAACATGGGGTCTTTTCTCTCTGGAGAGCTCTCCAGTGTGGACAGAAAATATCCCCTCGGTGAGAGCAGCCTCAGGACCAGGGTCTGCGTTTGCAGAGATCTCTCGGTGATTAGACAGTGGCGCGTCTTCGTCGTGAGGGGGGTGGAATAAGGCGCCCTCTACACGGGCGCTCCCTTCTGGGACCAGAGAAGCCAGAGGGATGGATAGAAAAGGTCACGCTTTCCTTCTCCTGGAACGGGCTTCTTCCCGTATACCCCCGTCCTGCTTGAAGGTCAGCTTGTCCTTGCTTTTCTCTGACGTCCTTTCCTGTCTTCCCTGGGAAGGGGCAGGCTGGAATGCAGGGCTCTCTCGCAGGGAAGGGACCCGGGAATACGCTTTTCACACTGGCTGTGTATATGGAGTGCCATTCAAACAGGCTGTTTGGGAGGAACTGGTTAGGGGAGTCTGCATTTTAAGTGCATCTGACCAACCTCTGGCTCTGGGCTCCATGGGGCAGGGGTGGGAGGCAGCCCAGGGATGCTGTCCCCCGGATCTTTATCAATATTCCTCCCTCCTCCTCACAGCCCGCACGGAATTGGCCCTGCAAAGACACCTGCCTTTAATAAAAAGACAAACATCTCATTTCCGTCCATGACTTTCCCAACTGGTTTGTATTCCTCCCAGCTTCTCTTGCAAAGCTGACCATGCTTCGAAAATTCCAGATCTCATTCTGCCCCATACCCTTCATATTTGTTCCTCCCGTGGCGGCTGAGGACTCCTCTGGGATCCTCCCGTGTGTCCTTCTGGTTTTTTGCTAGCCAACTTATTTGTGTGTGAGTGTGTCTGTGCACGTGAGCGTGGGAGCACATACATGTGAGTGTGTGAACACGTGAGTGAGTGTGTGAGCATGTGTGAGCGTGTGTGTGTCTGTGCACGTGAGCGTGGGAGCATATGCATGAGTGTGAGTGAGTGTGAGCATGTGTTGCATGAGTGTGTGAGTATGTGAGTGAGCATTGAGCGTGTGCGTGTCAGTGTGTGAGTGTGAGAGTGTGTGTGAGTGTGTGTGTATGAGTGAGGGCTCACGCCACACCATTGCTTGAGAACCACCAGACGGAATGGTTCTGTGAAAGGGGGTACTAGTTAACTTGTTCTCTTCCTTTTTATTGTTTTAAGAAGAATTTTTGTTTCTGACAGGAAGAATTAGAAGATTTCATCTTTCATTGAAATAGAAACGGCTCAGGCTCCCAACTACTTGCTTGGGGTTTCCAAAAGGTGCTGGAAAGGCCAGGAAGTGCTCTCCAGTTAGGTTTGAGGCTGAAGGGCCCAGCCCTCCTCCAGAACAAAGGAGCCCTCGATTTACACCTCCATAGGCCTATTTGAGCAAGATCAATCTTTCCATTAACCCCTGGTAGCCATAATGACTTCCTCAAACCAGTTAATTAACAAATACTGGTGTGCCACCAAATGGATTCCTGCGAGTGTCTTTGGTGTGGTCCCTGGCTGCTAGAATGAGTGTGAGCCCCCTTTGTTCTACAGTCACTTCTCCTGTGGGCTCACAGCACTTTGAATCTCAAATGAGCTGCCTAATTAATCCCCAGGACTCTCCTGGGGGAGGGAAGGGCCTGTCCATTATCTTCACTTTGCAGATAGTAACAATTTATAGGGCTTGGCTGAGGTCACAGGAGAATTAGCATCTGAGCCAGAATAAAATTCCACTTCCCAAACCCCTCTCCTCTTATCCCGTTCCCTAGACAACAGGGTTTCATCCTCTTGCTAGAAAATTAGTAAACGCAGCCAGGCCTCCCTGTGTCAAAATGAAGGACCGTCCCGGACATGCTGGCGGCCGTCACACAGTTGGGAGTTTGGGGGCATGTCTTACAGGAGGGCTTTTACACCCCACGCGCACACCTGTCTCCACGAAAGCAGAGCCACTCACAGGAGCCTGTGGGTCCCAGACAGCAGGTGCTCCCAGGTGTCTCAGGGCCCAGGACAGGTGGGTGGCTTGCTTTGATCTCCACCCCTCCCCCCTGACCCCCCCCCCCCCCCCCCCCCCGTGAGTAGTGGTTGTGCTATGGCCAGAGGAGGGAAGGTCAGAATAGCATTGCAGGGCTGAAGTGCCGGCCTGTGTGTTTCTAGAACGAGATGTCTGACAGGAAAGATATCCAGCCAAGTTGTATTCCTTCAGTTACACCAGCGTTCGTTAAGCACCGTCGAAGGACCAGCCTGTGCCAGGAGCTGTGAATGGGATCACAGGCAGGCAGATTTCCCAGAGTGACTTTGGGGTGACCTTTCCCATGTGCTCATTTGGAAAATCAGAAAGGCCTTGATGATCTCTTGATTCCCTCCAGCTCAAGTGTTCGGGGACACTGTGAACACTTCAGACATGTTTATCTTATTTCTGATGGTCAATTGTCAGAGACTCCTAACTGGGCTCCCCACCCTCTCCGTAACATAAACAAGTTCTCAAACCGATTGTGGGAACTAAGTAATGAGTAATGAGATGCTTTCAGTCAAGTCACTAGAATGGAATCCCAGCGGGGACCTCTCTGTAAAGCCAGAGTTCTCTGATAATGCAAACACATTCTTTGGATTCCAGGGTCCAGCTGGCCTTCAGGGTGGCAGAGGGAGGAGCTTGCTTTAAAGTCCCTGACCCCAGGACCTGTTACCAGGCTGGACTCTCCGCGTGAGGGTCCCTGGGAACACTAGATCATCCTGGGTTTTGTGATGTCTGCTTTGAGAATGAAAAAAAAAATTTTTAATATAGATATCGTACTATTCTATACGCACAATTATTCCTTCCTGACCTGCTGCACGGAAATGCCTACAATTATTATGAATGTATTTGAGGTGATTATCAAATAAATAGGCATTCTTTACATTTAGAAAATTGCAAACCCTAAGAGGCATTCCATTTATCATGCATTTAACTTCTGAGACAGAATGAATCGTTCTCCTGATGATTATCAAAGATGAGTGTTTACGGAAGAAACACCCTCTCCATAAATCTTAAAAATTGCATATCCTTATAAGTGAATCACATCTCAAAATTTGGAAGTCATTGCAAACAACGTATTGGCTATTTAAAGCTGACAAATGGTAAACAGAAATGTCATTTCTTTCATTAGTACTGAAAAAGCACCTCCCCCCCCCCAAGTCTGCTGTTGCCTTTGATGAATTGGTCGATTATTGCCAACAATATCATTGTACAAACAGGCACTAGCATGAGTGATGGTGGCATGTCACTTCTCCCGGATCGCATTCGGGGGTCGGCCTGTGACAGCTCGCACGCAGGCTTCGGGCCTGTGTTTCTGCAACAGCCAAGAGGCTCCCTGCCCCGGGTCGCGTCATCACCGGCGGCTTACCTATCCCTGAACGACGGCCTCGCGTCCAAACGGGCAGGCCTTCTCGTGCAGAACGAACCTGTATTTCCACAGGAACTGAAAGATGATTAATCAGTGGAAAACAGTTCATTTGTTCAGTGCATCAAACGCAAGAACGAGCCTCTGGTTCAAGTCGTCCAGGAGAGGGTGCTTTTTGACATTTAAGAGAAAAACAGGAGAAGTAAGAAGAGAGAGAAAAGAAGTCCATGACATTTTCAGTGAAGAGACTTGGAGATGGAGAATTCTGAGACGTTCAAGGACGACCCACTCTTTTACATGCTAGCTAAGCCAAGCCCGGACGTGACAGGGTTTGGCAAGTTTGAAGACTGAAAAGGGCCCCTAATAGAACTTTAGTAGTGCTCTCTGGGGCGGGGGACGCTCTGCTGGGGGCGGGGGTGGTCACCCGCGGCCCCACTGCCTCAGAGTGGGTCTGGATTTTGTTAGAATATGACAGCGTTGAAGGATTTTGCTAGGAAATGAGACTACTACCTTACCCTGGGAAATGTGGTAAGAAGTATGCCGGTCTGCAGTGTCTATGAATCTTGTCCAGGGATGCGGCCCAGGGGGGCTGCCCAGCACACCCCCCCCCCCAGCGGCGGGGCTCAGCCCTGAGCCTGCTCCGAACTGAGAGCTGTTGGGGGCAGGAGCTGCCCACCCCGCAGGCCACACGCCCCTAGGACCGGTGGGCCTGCCATTGCTGGTTGTGGCTGCGAGATGGCAAGGAGCTTGCTGCAAGTTGTTCTGCGGGTTATCTGCTTCTCCACACATGATTTCTTCCTTACGCCTCTTGGGCCATCTTACCGGAGCTCTAAGTAAAAAATGCCTTGAAACTGACCTTACCTTGTAGTAATTTTGGGTGATCGAGACTTACTACTTACATCACTTTTTAAAACTCTACACAAATACTGAAAAAGTTTGTGTATTAGCCATGGTTTTTCCCTCCTTCCTCCCTTCCCACCCTCCCTCCCTCCCTCCCTCTGAAATTTAGAGAATTCCTTCCTTCCTTCCTTCCTTCCTTCCTTCCTTCCTTCCTTCCTTCCTTCCTTCCTTCCTCCCTCCCTCCCTCCCTCTGAAATTTAGAGAATAACTTTTGACTATCTTCTTACTATCACAAGATCTATTATATTTCTACAGATTTCAAAACTTCTTTTATTTATTTATTTATTTTATTATTTTATTTTTTTAAAGATTTTATTTATTCATTTGACAGAGATAGAGACAGCCAGTGAGAGCGGGAACACAAGCAGGGGGAGTGGGAGAGGAAGAAGCAGGCTCCCAGCGGAGGAGCCTGATGTGGGGCTCGATCCCAGAACGCCGGGATCATGCCCTGAGCCGAAGGCAGACACCGAACAACTGAGCCACCCAGGTGCCCCCAAAACTTCTTTTATTTAAACTAATATCCATGGTACAGCACTTTTAAAGACAGTACTTTAATTTTTTTATTGTGGATATTTCAAACCTATAGGAATTAGAGGATGACATAATAAATTCACGTACTGATCACCCGGCCTCAAAAGTTAACTTGAAGACAGTCTTGCTTCATCCGCAATCCTACCTTGTGCTCCCCTCCCTGGTAATGTCGAGGCAAATCCCATAGGTCGTATTGAAACCCTTTAAAAGCAGAAAGTTGAACAGGAATCAAAATGGCTGCACGAAAGCTTCCATGCAGCTCGATTTTCAAGTAACCTTTTCCGTCTCTTCTGCAAACCTCCCCTCCTCCCTTCTTAGCCTTTTCTCTCAGGGACCTGGTGCCAGCCTGGAAACATGATGAACCAGACTGTCAGCCCGGACACAACTCCTGTCAAAACCAGCGAGATCCTGTATTTCGCTATAAAACCCGCAGCCCTTCCTCTGGGTGGGCTTCCAAGTTTCTGAAGGCCACGGCCTGCCCAGCAAGGCGGTAAAGCCCCTTGTTCCTCCTTATCCCAAACTCTGTCTTCCTGGTACGTTTTGGTTCTGAAGCACGAAGGTTGGTTTTCCACAACAATATCATTTCTTCCATAAATATTTCAACACATCTCTGAAAGGTAAGGATTCCTTCAAGATGTTACAACACCGTTATCACGCTCAAAAATCACCAGTAATTCCTTACTACTACTAAATATCCCACCAGTGTTCCATTTTCCTGATCTTCTTTTCCTTCCCTGAGGTTTGCTTGATGCAGGAATTCTGTAAACGTCCTCATACTACAGTGGGTTGGCTTGTCTCTTAAATCACTCTTAATAAATACGTGGTATCTGCTGTTTTCCTTGCGGCTTGTTTGTTTTTTTAAGATCTTACTTTTTGAAGTCATCTCGACACCCAACGCGGGGCTCTAACTCATAACGTCGATATCGAGAGTCCCACACTCTAACTACTGAGCCCACCAGATACCCCGCTGCAGTGTATTTGTTGAAGGAACTTGGTTGTTTGTCTACATTTTACTGTGTACCTGTTGTGTAATTCCTTTGCGTCTGTGTTTTCTGTAAGTTGGTAGTTAGAGATTTGATGAGATTTGAGTTATAATTTTATTTTATTTTACTTTTTATGCAAATTTCCTTATCGGCAGTCGAAGGATTTCAATCAGGAAGGCCGTGATGTCTGGCCATCCTTCTTTTTGTAAAGATCGCTTTCATTAATAATCTGCCTGGAGTAGATTAAAAATAATTAAGAGGTTGTAAAATGGTGATATATTAATATGATCATTCCTTTTTAATTTACTGTCTAAAACGTGTCTACAAAGGCTATCTTTCCCTCACATATGATGCAATTACGCTGAGGTAGAATTCTACCAGAAAATTTATAGAAAATATTATATGTGCTTGATTATGTCTTCTTATTTGCTAGTTTTCAAAACAGTGAATTGTTTTCCTAGCATGCTCTAAATATGACATGAGATTTGAGTATTATTATTATAAACACAAAAATTAACATCTTTAGTGTACTTCAATTTATTAATCTTAAATTTATCCATTGTTGGCTCGTGAAAGTGTCTTGAAAGTGGCTCCGGGATTCTTTGGTCATGAGTCCAGTAGTCTTTGCTAGCTTCTTGCTTTCTGGAATGGCTGGATATTATAGACTCATCTTGAACATTTTCTCCCCAAGCTGGAAGCAGTCATTTCACCAAGGAGTCCTGGTTCCTTTTCGTGAGAAACAGTATTTAGAGACCACAGTCTTGGTGCTGAGGGTGCTAATCACTACTGGATTAGTCACCGTTTCTAGATGTTTTCAGAGGACGGAGCTAAACACACAAACACACACACACATCCCTAAAAATAAGATACAATATGGGTTCATAGTGATTGATAATTGCGAATTAAATTCAGGACTACAAAGTATTCTTCATCTCAACCACCTTACATCTGTATCTTTTTCCATAGTGAAAATTCCTGTTTTCAATGACAACACCTTAATTGCTCGTTTGATTTACCTCATACCAATTACTCATTATACACGCAGTGTAATAGTACTGCCTCAGAACGGCTATCTCAATACTATCACTACCAGTACGATTATTGAAAAGAGTATAATATTGTCTCCAGTTCTGTTTCAGCATCCAAACCACAAGGGAGGTACAGCTCATTAATATTCCTTAAAGTTACTTGGAAGTTTTCCTCTCCATGTGGATATGCCAGTAACTTGTTAAACACTTAGGTTCATTGTTTTTATTTTGCTTTTGCTTTTAAAAATTTACCTAATATTAATTTTGTTTAAGATTATATCAGGTATTTATATGGGCTTTTTGGTCAAATTTACAAAATGAAGCACGTTGAGGGAAGACTAGCTTCTGTGGTCGTCTCTCCTATGTATTCCTTCCATCCTCCTACAGATACCATTTTGAAGGTCATTGTGTGGAAAACACTCCTGTGTTTTTCTTCTTTTCTCTACTGCTCGTACTGAACACTTCTGTGGCCAGAGGTGACTAAGCTTGTCCCCACACCAGTCAGTTCTCCAGCTTGGCAGCAGACATTGACTGGGTGTCCTTCCAACATCCGCTCACTTCTGACGCTACCGGGAGACAGGCTCAGACCCCACAGGCAAGGGGCTCAATCCTACAAGGTTTATTCCTTCATTTTTCCAGCCAGTGGGTTTTGAGTCCCTGTTATGGGCCTATGTTGTGGGCATTGTGTTAGTGGGTGGAGAGACTGAGTAAACAAAGTGGACACCGTTCCTACCCACATGGAGCTTATGACCCGAGTGGGGAGAGGGTCACGAAAGGGAAAATACACAATAATTTTTTTTTTTTACAATTGTGATCAGTATTGCTGACCTTGAATCTTCTAGTGCTCTGTACTCAGAAACCTATATTAGCAGCTAAGTCCAGCACTCTTCTAAGGACTTACAAATATTAACCCTAAGAAATACTGTCCGAATTAAATTATAGATACCCGAACAGTAGTAAGGAAGATTAATACATCTTCTCAACTCATGATTCCATTTCCATCTTCTTTGTTAGTGTCTTATATGTACTGACTCATTTCTTTCTTCCATTTATGCCCAATCCTCTGAAAACTCAGTTCTGCTTCTTCTGTTATTACTGAACATACTTTTTCTAGGAGCCCTCATGGGACTTCTGACTCAGACCAAAATGTAGTAGCTGGTACTGGACTAGCCCTCAAGCCATAAACAGCTAGAAGAATGGTATAAAATATGTGTTTTGCGGATATCAGACAAAAGAAAGTATGGGAACATAATCCACGACAGAAAAGACACGAATGAGGTGATTCCCTTGATGTCTTGGCTTTCTACTTGGATGATTCTTCCGCATTATGGCCCAGGAAGGGGGAGCCTAAGCAGAGCCCGGGGCCTCAGTGAGATGAGGTGATAGAGATCAGAATTCAGGGAGGCTGAGATTGCTGGTTCAAAGGTAACTTCACAGGGTATGCATATCTGGAATTTGTGTGGCAGAGTACTTGAGAGCAAGGGGCCACACAGATAAAGAACTCCAGAGTGTACTGTGAGTTTCCCTTGGGTCCCTGTTGGAACATTCTTCTGAACTAATAGTAGGGTAAAGACCAGCTAGTAAGGAAAGATAACTATCAGAGGAGTACGAGCTAAAAAAAATTACTGAGGTTCACAAAGAGCTGGGAGATATTTGCCCTCCCTTTAGCTTGAGTGGAGACCTTGCTGAATACCCAGGGCAGTCAGTATAGCCTCTAGAAAGGCCATACCGCAGAAGTAAGGCTCAATTAGCTTTTCCCTAAATCCATTCCAACGGAGCATAAAAACAACCCAGGAAGGCAAGAATCCAGACACTGACCAATATAGACGATGTTAAGCGTCCGGTTAAAATCACTAGACATGTGGAGAAGTAGGACAGGTGGCCCACGGCCAGGAGAAAACTCAATTAATGGAAACAAGGCTGTGCCTTCCTATCAAACCTCAAGATTTCAATTTAGTTGTGATCTTCCTACTGGCCCTTGTGTTGCGTGATGCCTATGACCACTTCTCTGGGTCTGTGTCTTCTGTACGAGACCCATGCCTGTTAGCAGCACTTCCAGCATCCCTACTTGCTCTGCTTCACCTGCTCGTGGGCAGGCCTTCTTCTTTGGTATCAGGCTTTCCTCCCTTTGCCTCTTTCTGACTGGCATTGTGAGTTTTCGTGGACAGCTTTATTTACTCCTATATCTTCCACTAAAACTTTATTCAGAGTAAATTTCAGAAGCTTCTGCTTGTATCAGAATAAAATACTACAGTAATCATTATAATGTCACTATGCGGTAGACTTCGTCAAACCCCACACTCGCTATTGTCGTGTGATTGTCACATAACTCCAGCGTGATGAAAGGCTTGGGCGCTCCTTAACAAAGAAGGAAATGAAAGCTCAGTGAGATTGAGGTACTTGCTCAAGGTCACCTGTCTGGGAAGTGGTCTGGCACAATCTAGAATCTAGGATTCCTGCTCTTTGTACCATGCTCTTTACAAATCTGAGTTTCCTAGCGTGTAAGTTTCAGATCCCACAAGGCTAAACACACGGTAGATGATCTCCTATTCAGTTGTCCTGACACCTGCTGCTGAGAAATTAGCTGAGGATTTCATTTAATTTTGAAAGAGAAAAGTCTCCTTTTTGGGCAGTGATATGTAGACAGAGTTCCTTTGAGTAATGTCTTTAAATGGACTGCAGCAAAGCCTCTCAGGTGATTCATGCATCACACTGACATTCCAGAGAGTCGGATTGCACAATGCACTTTTGACTTTCCCCCTCTGAGCAATTTCAACTATTTGTGCTCACATGTCCCGTCACAGAGTTGTGTGCCAGTGTCGTCGTCGGCTTCATTAGAGACCAGGATTCTTCTCCGTGTGGAAACAGGCAGGAAAGTCCGGGGTAACTCCAACAGCGGGCCTTGCTTGGGCTGCTCACATTTTTATTTAAATCGGTGTTCACTTTCTTTATAGGGAGTCTGGTTACTCGCGTAACAAGCCTCTGCCAATGGTAAGGGTGGCTTCCTTATATAGTTCAGGCCCCATCACGGCAGTCAGGAAGGCCACACACATTTTCTCCGCTTAACCCAGGCATCTCTCATGTGCTCTTTGGTGGAATCCCCGTAGTATGTGGTTTGAGAGCTGAACTGAAAAGTCAAGCGGTCGGACGCATTTTGACTTTCTCAGCTTGCCTTAGCGCTCTCACGCAGCGGCCAGACTCCGTGGTCCTCAAGAAACAAGCGTCCCGTCCGTCACCTTACACACACACACACACACACACACACACGCTCAGCCACAAAAACTGAAACACAAGCACACAAACAAAAAACACTCTGAGAAAATGAAATTTTCACTGCAGCTCTTTTCAGTCCAGATCTATGTTGCCGTTCAAAATGCAAAAGTAGTAAAGTGAAATTTATTCTAAAGTAACTTAAGAGCAGTATTTTAAACCAGCGCCTCTGTTACACGTGTGACTCTAACACTCATCTTCTATGTCCTTCAGCATTACACCTATGATTGCACACCTACACTCTGCATAACAACCAAGTTAAACGTGTGTTGTTTTCAAAGACGGAAGGATTTCGTATTTATAGGTATTAGCATTTTAAAATGCTATACAATGTATGCATGAGTGCCCTGGGCGTACGGTGTTTATCTTAGTGGGGGGTGAAAGAGTATTTTGTAACTTTGTATTTTTCTTTCTATATGGAAAATACATGCTTGTCACTAGAAAGTGAAAGTGAGGGTAAGTGAGTAAGGGTCTGAGAGGGAGTTTAGAGTGTCGTTTCTGAAGCCCTTTGGCCCGTGCGCCGCGCCGTACAGACATCTCACTGCAGGGGAAGTGTGGGTTTCTCTTGGTTTTTGAGTCCTGTGTTATGTTTGTCTCGCACTTCATCATACCGGGGCTATCCTTAATGCTACACAATTTTAAGTGTTTCTGTTTTCCTAATGTGCAACCACACACCACGTCAATGGAACGTGCTTGGTGACAGGCTGTATTTCCTCTCGCAAATGGCCTAAACAAATACAGTTCTAAACGTTTCTTGCCACCTTGAAGCAATCAGATTTAAAATGGAATCGTCGAGCTATGTGGCAATTAAATTGGCATGAAAGCAAGATAGGGTTCTGTTGACTTGTGTTTCTAGAAAACATACAGTGCTGATTTCACTGGAAAATGTATTCACATCAGTGGTTTAATAAATAGAGTATTGTGGGACTGTTTGCCAGGATGCACACATTTGAAGTTGAAACTGGTGATAAAATGGCACCATGTGAGCCCCCAGATCTTAAATTGAGGTTTTGCAAGACCTCTAGCAGCACCAGCACTCACACAAACTTGATTCTGCCCCTCAGAAAGGGCCTTAGAGCCTGCTCAGTGCTAAGGACCTGTAGCTGCCCCAGGAACTCTGCAGGGCTTCGTACCCCATTGGATACACAAGGGAACTGAGGTTCATATAATGTCAGTAATTTATCTAAAGTCAAAAAGGTAGAAAGCTGGAGAGATGAGATTTGAACAAAACCTTCAAAACTCATTCTGTATTTTAATAATCTGCTTCTCATTAGGTTATTCTGCATTTAAAAAAAGATGGTTCCCCATGTTCATTAGTGACAAGAATGCTTATTCTAAGTCCCGTACATATTTAAGTCAGATTTGTAATAAGTCAGTTTCTTTAGAATATGCAAATTGTATTAAGATGATGTTCCACTCAAAGGCTGGCTCCGAACCGAGTCAGAAAATTGGGTATAGGGGCGCCTGGGTAGCGCAGTCTTTAGGCGGCTGCCTTCAGCTCAGGGCGTGATCCCGGCGTTCCGGGATCGAGTCCCACATCGGGCTCCTCCGCTGGGAGCCTACTCCTTCCTCTCCCACTCCCCTGCTGTGTTCCCTCTCTCGCTGGCTGTCTATCTTTGTCAAATAAATAAATAAAAAATCTTTAAAAAAAAATTGGGTATAGAGCTGTAGTGGCCAGAGCTGCCTGTGTTCTGGGCTTGTGTAAGCCTCCTGGGGCTTTGTGGAGCAGTTCCTTCATCTGTGCAATAAAGGACTTGGCTAACAATCTCGATGCTCTCCCATTGCTCAGTTTCTGTGATGCTATATTGTATCGTTTGGCTAAAATGCATGTTCTGCGATCTCTATGGCTTGTCTACTTCATAATCGAGAAGGTAGAATAGAAACAGGTTTTGGTTAAATGGTATAGAATGGTTTGTGGGGATTGGCCCCCACCCCCGGCAGGCACGGTTAAAGGACTGACCTTTAACCGTGGCCCCAGAAAGACTTCCACGTGCCCCAGAGAACCCCCTCGGAGATGACACATGGTCCCAGGTCACACGGGTGTCACCCTGTCACCTCTAAAACTACCAAAGTGGATTATATAAGTTCTTTTTGATTTGGGGAAGAACTTGTATAATGGAAAGTTGATTTTAGCCGTCTGTGTCGGAGTCATAGATTATTGGGCTGAAAACTCTTTTTTAAAAAATATTTTAATTTATTTATTTGACAGAGAGAGAGGCAGCGAGAGAGGGAACACAAGCAGGGGAGTGGGAGAGGGAGAAGCAGGCTTCCCGCTGAGCAGGGAGCCTGACGTGGGGCTCGATCCCAGAACACTGGGATCATGACCCGAGCCGAAGGCAGACACTTAACGACTGAGCCACCCAGGTGCCCCTATTGGGCTGAAAGCTTTTAATGCTGAAAAATAACTGCATTAAAATCAAACATTGAGCTATGCCCTTTTCTTCTATGCTGATTTGATATGAACCAAAGGAGTGACGGCCCGTCTTTCCAGTGGCCATTTTATTTCCTTTCAGTCTATTAATGTCTGATATATACGTAGATTTTAAAGTAAACACGATTGAAAATGTTGAAGTATTTTACTGTTTTCTTTAAAAAATATGTAACCCTATAGGCTATGTCTGTGGTTCCGTTTCAAAATCTGTTTCGTTTAATTTATTTGGTGAACTTATGAATAAATAAGTAAATTTATTATGAAATGGGAGTCTAACTTCAGCAGGGGTTTCGTCATGTTCTCACCTAGACCACAAGCAACGTACAGGCACGTCTCAGAAACAAGGCAGGTTTCGCTCCAGACCGTAACGGAAAAGTGAGTATCACAATAGAGCAAGTCAAATTACTCCTTTGGTTTCCTGGTGCATATAAAAGTTGTGTTTCCACTACACTGCACTCTCGTAACCACACACTAGCATCATGTCTACAAAAGCAATGGACGTACCGTAACTAAAAACACTTCACTGCTAAACCACGCTAACCATCCCTGGACGTTTCGGAGTCGTAATCGCTGATCAGAGATCACCATAACACACAGAACCGTGGGGAAGAAGTCTTAGGTATTGTGAGAATGACTAAACTGTGACACAGAGACACGAAATGAGCAAAGACTGTTGGGAACATGGCATTCGTACACTTGCCAGCTCACTGTTGCCACAAAGCTTCCATTTGTGAAAAAACAAACAAACAAACAAACAAAACACAAAAAAACCCCACAGTACTTGAGAAGCACAACAGAGTGAAGTGCAATAAAACAAGGAGTGGGGGCGCCTGGGTGGCTCCGTCATTAAGCGTCTGCCTTCGGCTCAGGGCGTGATCCCGGCGTTATGGGATCGAGCCCCACATCAGGCTCCTCCGCTACGAGCCTGCTTCTTCCTCTCCCACTCCCCCTGCTTGTGTTCCCTCTCTCGCTGGCTGTCTCTATCTCTGTCAAATAAATAAATAAAATCTTAAAAAAATTAAAATAAAATAAAACAAGGTGTGCCTGCCTTTACATTTGGGTCCCCAAATTCTGGTCAGGATAGATGAAGCTAGACTACGCTCCGGGGACTGACCCCTAAATCTCAGTTGGTGGACACAGAGGTCTTTGTCTCACTTCTGTCAGGCAGCTGTCTTCCAAGTGGGTATGAGGGACCCAGGATCCTGCCATTTTATTATTTTCTTAATTTATTTTTTATTTTTATTTTTAAAAAGATTTTATTTATTTATCAGAGAGAGAGCGTGCATGAGCAAGGGGAGCGACAGGCAGAGGGAGAAGCAGATGCCTCAAGGAGCAGGGAGCCGGAGGCAGGACTCAATCCCACGACCCTGAGATCATGACCTGAGCTGAAGGCATATACTTTTTTTTTTTTTTAAAGATTTTATTTATTTGACAGACAGCCAGCCAGCGAGAGAGGGAACACAAGCACGGAGAGTGGGAGAAGAAGAGGCAGGCTCCCAGCGGAGGAGCCTGATGTGGGGCTCGATCCCAGAACGCCGGGATCACGCCCTGAGCCGAAGGCAGACGCTTAACGACTGAGCCACCCAGGCGCCCCTGAAGGCATATACTTAACCGACTGAGCCACCCAGGCATCTCAGGATTCTGTCATTTTAAACATGTGGTAACGAGAACATAGGAAAATGTACAGAAGTTTTTATGGTCATGAGATGGGCTTTGGTGAACAGACAGCATTATGTCTGTCACAATTCCTTATTCGAATTTAGCATGACACTTTCTTCTCTTGAGAAAACAGAGGAATACATCTTCACACACCTCAAAACCAAAGGAAAACAGAAGAATTGAAATTGTCTAATAATAGGATGGTAACGACAATACTCCGAAAGATTTTGTTCAATGACAATGAAAATTGTTCTTATTTATTTACTGCTTGTGAACTCAAATAAATAGGTCTGACTCCTACAATTCAGCTTCAGACTAGGGAAGACTTTAGATGGCACATGACTTCGTGTCTTCAAAATATAGTTCACAAGGAAAATCTAGTAGTTGGAGGGGAACTGAAACATCACAACATACTTCAGCGATATATCAACCGATTGAATTGCACTTGTGAACCTTATTTGGATTCTGATTCAAACAAACTGTAAAAACTGGGACATTTATAAGACGATTAGAAGTTTGTATACTAACTAGATATTTGATCACATTAGAAATTATACACTTTTAGGTATAACAATGATATGGTGATTCTTTCATTTAAATAAGCTTTCATATATTTTAGAGATACATCCTGAAATATGATCCATACTGAAATATTTAAAACTTAAATGATGTGCTGCCTAGGATTTTTTTCAAAATAATAAGGGAGGAGAGTGAATGGGGTAGGAATAAAACCAAACTAACCTTAGATCGGTAATTTTTGAAGCTGGGGTCTGGGTACATGAGGATGTGTTTTATTATTCTGTCTACTTTGTTTATGTATATTATTTCCTACAATAAACATTTTAAAACAACCCCCCATTATGTGATATTTTAAGGGATTAATTTTTTCACTCTCGATTCACTGCCTCTTTCTTTCAATCTAGATTTCTCTTCCTGCTTACGTTTCTTGTTTTAAAAAAAGTGTTCACTCATTTCACATTGACTAGGGCTCTCTCAGAGTCATCTGTAATAATCTGGGTAGAGAACGAAGATGTGGGTGCATGCAGCAGGTGCCCCGGGGACGGAGTCGGCGCTGTCCTGGGCACCTCGGAGTATGAAAGTGGTGTATGAGTTGATGCCGTGATACATTCATACAAGTGGCTGGTGAAAGAATCTTTCCTTTCCTCACTCCCTGAGCCTCTCCCTTGAATTGACACGATTGCTTGAAAAAGATTAAGTCCCTTAAGAACACAGAATATTTTCTCCAGGTATTTTGGGTCTTGCTTCTAGTCTAGAAGCTCTTGAGATTTAGCTACTGACTATTACCTAGAACATTCTCAGTGCGGAATTCAAGGATCTCAAGAGTAAGCTCCATGGTCACAGTTAAGACCAACTATTGACTTTCTAGACAAACAACATTGCCTTTCTTTCTTTCTTTCTTTCTTTCTTTCTTTCTTTCTTTCTTTCTTTCTTTCTTTCTTTCTTTCCTTCCTTCCTTCTCTATCTATCTATCTATCTATCTATTTATCTTCAGCACTCTTTATCAAAGGAATAAAGCTTTATTTGTAGTACTTGGAGTGAATGAGGAAAAAGATTTATAAAGTCACAGTTCATAGTTTAAATCAGACCAAAAGCCACGTTTTCCTTTCCAAGCTGAAGAGCTGCATTCCTATTAAATCTGGTCAGGTTCCTGATAAAGAGCACCTAATCATTGTATCCTATTTCAGGCCCTTTAATTGAACTGCGAATTATACTTTTAATATGATGAAAACTATTTTAATGACACTCCAGTATAGAGAATATATTTCAGTATTCTTCAGTCCTATCCAATTGGTTTTCCATTGTATCTTCAATACGATTTTTTTTTTAAACCTGTTTGTCAAAGAAGAAAATCCTCCACGATCCAGTCACTCTGAACGTCCTGACTTTTCTTGTCGCGCCCTTATATCTAAATGACCTGTAATGCGGCACACTTGTTCGATGTTGTGTAATGAGCTCAGAAAATGCCTTTGTGAACGATTAAGGTTGGAGTTTCACTTGGAAAATGTCAGTATTAATTCAAGGAACTTGGAAGAAACCAATTAGCTTCCTCAAATCAACAATTCAGTCTTGCAGGTGGTGTTCAAGGGATTCTTGATAATGAACACTTAGCAATATCGATCTGGAAAACTCCCTATATTACTTTAAATAAATCCCATTGGTTGCATAGATGGGGAAGTCAAACTAAATTTGGCAATTGCTCAAATGACAATAGGAAAGAAGGTTGCTCTGTAAACCCAACTAGACTTTTCAGAACCTTTAGCCCATCAGTCAGACGGAAAGTGTCTACTGAGGTTTTACCTTCTAAATAAATACCAGAAACAAAAACATGTATTTCTAGCCCCACAGGACCATAAACATTACTACGTAGCATATAAAAAATTGCAAAATCATTATACTGCACTTGGCTCCTCGCATGCTCAGGGAGCATTAGAGTTTGCCTTTGGAAGAGTTGAGAAAAATCAGTGATGAGAAAAGGAGTGGCGTGTAAGGCACATGCTGGGCAGTAATGAGATAGACATCTTGATTGATGAGAGCATTTTTTTTTACAACTTTGCAAGTGAAACCAAGGTGAATGTGTGATTAAGACTGTCTTTATCACCTTTTTTAAAAAAAGATGTATTTATTCATTTGAGAGAGAGAGCAGGAACAGGAGGGACAGAGGGAGAGGGAGAGAGAATCTCAAGCACACTCCTCACTGAGTGCAGAGGCTGATCTTGTGACCCTGTGATCATGACCTGAGCTGAAACCAAGAGTTGGATACTTAACCAACTGAGCCACCCAGGTGCCCCATTTTCTTCTTTTTTCTTTGTATTTCTTTTTTTTTTTTTAAAGATTTTATTTATTTATGTGACAGAGAGACAGCCAGCGAGAGAGGGAACACAGCAGGGGAGAGGGAGAGGAAGAAGCAGGCTCCCAGCCGAGGAGCCCGATGTGGGACTTGATCCCGGAACACCGGGATCACGCCCTGAGCCGAAGGCAGACGCTTAACGACTGCGCTACCCAGGCGCCCCTTTCTTTGTATTTCTATCTGACAAAGAGGTGAGTTTCTCCTGAAGGACATCTCTGTCATTAAAGGTGGAGGATTGAAGGCTGTGAGAAAGGGAAAGATTCTTGTCTGTCCGTGTGGGGCACCCTGGCTGGTTCAGTAGGTCCTGTTGTCCCCACTCGGTTTCCTTTCCCGTCTGCTCTGCTGACTTCAAGCTGCAGCCCCGGAGCTCAGGGAAACAGCTTTCCATTGAGTATTTCCCCAGCTCCTACAGCTGCCTGAAGTTAAATATCTAAAACAAATCCTTTGTTATATATGATGGGTTATTACATCCTAGTGACTCTGCTTGCTGGACCAAAGGTAGACTCAGGGGATCTGCTGGTGTGTTCACAACCCTGCATTTGCCCTCCACCTGGCACTGTCTCATGACCTTGGAGACCACTGGAGACTAAGCTTCGATTTGTTTGGCTGATCAGCCAGTTAAAAGAATGAATTGAATAATTGTCATGTGACGGTCACTCTGCTAGGCACAGGGATACAAGCTTGAATCGTTTGGAACTCAAGTGAAAGAGATAGATACGAAGAGGAATATTTGCTGTGAAACCGCTAATGATGGAGAATTAGACTTTCCACCTAAAAGGGCCTCTTCCAAAGCCCCATAATTAATGTTTCTCCCTTCTTTTTGAAACAGCGTTCCTTGGGTATAACTGACATGTACTAGGCTGCATCTATTCCGTGTATAATCTGATAAGTTCTGATGTGTCTGGATCCCTGTGAAATTATCAAAACCATCATAACAATGAGCACGTCCATCAGCCCTCAAAGCGTCCTCATGTTCCATTGTGTGACTTTGTCACTATGGATTAGTTTGCACTTTCTAAAAATGTATGTAAATAGAATCATACATTTTGTACTGTTTTTGTCCATCTTCCTTCCCAGCATAATTACTTTGAGAGTCACCCACGTGGTAGTGTGTGTCCGGTTCACCCTTCTCGATGGTTGGGCACTATTTCTTTGTACAGATGCACTGCCGTTTGCTTATCTGTTCACCTGCCAATGAACATGTGGAAGGTTTCCAGTTTGGGCCTCTTACAAACAAAGCTACCATGACTATTCATCTCTAAGTCTCTGTATGGACATCCACTTTCATTTCTCCTGGGGAAATATAGAGGAGTGGGATTGTTGGATCACGTGAGAAATGTACATTCACATTTTCCAGAAACTTCCAAACTACTTATGATGTTTCACATCCCCAACAGCAATGTTTGAAAGTTCAAGTTCCTCCACGTCCCCACCAACACTTGGTATCATCAATCTTTGACATTTTAGCCATTGAAATAGGTTTGTAGGGGCATCGTATCGTGGTTTTACTTTTCCAAATGGCTAATGATGTGGAGCATCTTTTCACATACTTATTGGTCATTCATCTGCCTTCTTTGGTACAGTGTCTGTTTAAATAGTTTTTGCCCATTTTTTGGTATTGAGTTGTTTGGTTTCTGATTACTGCGTAGGAAAGGTTTCTTAAACATTCTGGACATGCGTCCTTTATCAATATATGATTTGTGACTCTTGCGTATTTGTAACCTTTGTTGCTATATGCATAAACTTTTAGAATTATTATATATTAGTTTTTTTAGATTTTATGTTTAAGTAATCTCTACGACACCTAATGTGGGGCTCAAACTTACAACCCTGAGATCAAGAGTCACATGCTCTATTGACTGAACAACCAGGCCCCCCCAAATTACTCTTAATGAATTGAGTATTTCATGAAATGACTTTATCTTTGGTATTTTTTGCTCTGAAATCTATTTTGTGTGATATTAATGTGGTTACTTTAGTTTTACTTCTATTAGTTTCAGCATGATGTACTTCCATAGTTTTACTTTTAACTTTTTTGTGTGGCTGGTTTTTTTTGTTTTGTTTTGTTTTGTTTTGTTTTGTTTTGTTTTGTTTTTAATTAGGTTCCACTACCAGTGCAGAGCCCAATGTGGGGCCTGAACTCACAACCCTGAGATCGAGACCTGGGCTAAGTGCTCAACTGACTGCACCACCCAGGCACCCCTGGGTGTCTATTTTTAAAGTGCATTTTTAAAATGCAGTATAGGGTTGGGTCTCAGTTTCTTTGTCTAATGTGACAATCTTTATCTTTTAATTGAGGTGTTTAGAGCATTTACATGTAGTATGATTATTGACAAGGTAGTGTTTAAGTGAACCATCCCTCAATTTGTTTTCTGTTTGTCTCATCTATTCTTTTTTTCATTTCTCCTTTTTTCCTGCCTTCTTGTGATTTGAGTATTTTTTATAATTCTGCTTCATCTCTTATGTTGGCTTATTGGATATAACATTTATATCTAATTTGCCTTTTAGTGGTTTCTTTAAGGTGTACAGCATACATTTTAACCTTACAGCAAAATGTCTATGGTATAATGCCACCTCACACATACTACAAGATCTCACAATGGTGCACTTCCAAATAAAGAGTCATGTATGGCGTGGCATTTTGTCAGGTAGAAAGGAAGGGCAGAGGAGACAGATCCCTTGAATTCGATGTCAATTAATTCAAGTAATTAATAATTAATTATTTAATTATTATACAGTATATATAATATGTTAATTATACTAGTAAAACTATTAATATCTCCTTGTAGTATATGTTATTGCTTATTATTATGTATTATGTATTATTATGTATTTAATTCATTCTTCTCCAAGTTGTGAAAAGATACCGACTTTGTTTCCCTTAGCCTTCCCTGTCTGCTGGCTTATCCCCAGATGCCACCTGAGTGGCTGTCAGGGGTGTTATTTACTCTCCCTGTCACGCTCTGCCTCTCAAACATTCTGCACATCTTCCCTGAGCTCAGAACTGGATCCTCGGGAACTAGGTCCCATTTATTGCCCACCCTCCACTCCTTATTCACTTGGTGTCACTCTTCTCTAGCCACGACGCGTTCTCTCTTTCCTCTCGACAGATGAATTCTTTTTGTTTTTCTGATGCTGGTTTATGTGATGCTTGCCGTGAGCTCACTCCTTTTATAGAAGCAGGAACAGAAGGGAACGGGGGAAAGAGGGTAGGAAAGAAGCCCCCAAGAGTGTGTGATCACCTGTCACCTCTCCCTGCTGTCCCGTCTTCACGCTCCCGGCCACCTGGTACTGAAGGTCCAGAGGAAAATGCAGACACAGACGTTCTGCCTTCCTCACTTCAAAAAAAAGTCTCAGGGAGTCACAGCGCAATCATGGCTCTTAGTATTCCTCAACATTAATAAGGCCCACAGTGACAGAGGCTGAACGTAAAGTAGGTTCGTGTGGTATCTGCTTTTTGAAAAGCTGAAACTCAAAAGATAGGTTAGAGCAGGCCAATTGTACAGACGGACCAAGGATGGAAGAAAATAGGAGGGAAGGGGAGAGACAGATGGCCAACTCCACACTTCCTGTCTGTTTTTCCTCCAGGATCATTCTTCTGGGGAAGGACCCCTGGACATTCTAGAAGAGATTTCTCTCTCTCTCTCTCTTTGTTCCATTAGCTTGTTTGTATTTAATCAAGGTTTTCTGTAAACAGTAAAGCCAAGCTTCTCTTAATCATGCTTGCCATTAGGGGGTTTAAATACAAAACTCCTACTTAAAATTACAGCTACACTTTGATGAAAAACCTTCCCAACCCACCCCATTTTACATTTTTCCCATTGGTTTTCTAAAAAAGGACTGGAAAGTGCTAATAGAGTGTTTTGGGACTCAGAGTTCTTTGTGGTTTTCTAAGTCACTTAAAAAAATTTGGTCCCACTTACTGCCTTATCACCACTAATCAGGGCTTATGTGTGACTGGAAAATTAGAGCCTTCACACGTGGCAGGCAGGAGACATAGAGGCATGGTCTCAGAAAGAAAACATCCAAACAGTGATGCGATTACTAAGGACAGAATATTCCCTTGTACCCGTGTGGTTCTGGAAGTCATCCAAGTTATTAATAGCTATGGTGACAGGACTGTACATTATATTGTTTCCTCATCGACGAGAACGGAATGTCAGGCTGTGGGGATTGTGACATGGAAACTATGTGGGCTGGCACTGTTGTGTTTTATTTTCTCCTTTTGAGGGCTTTCTGTCCTTTGTGCTTTTACCACGGCTTGTGGGCAAACATCTTCGTGGCTGATGAACAGTAAATGACCTCATGGAAACAGTCTGGTGGTGACCCACAGCTGATTCAAAGTAAGGTGCATGCCCTGGGACCACCCTCCGAAGCACACAGCAGGTGGGGGGCGATTGGTCCCCCTCGTGCTGGTCTGATCCACTGCGGAGAAGACATCTGCACCCCGGTACTCGGGGACGTTGCGCTGCAATGCCTGGCCCATCCTACACTGGCCTCAGACTCGCATCTGGTCAGAAGGAGTACGTTTGTGGCTACATGGGAGCCCAGAGAAACACAGTCGGTGCCCTGGCGGGGGGAAATGAAGGGGTGAATGGGGCTACCAAAGGTCACAGGAAAACACTACAACCCGAGATGACATTAAGTCATTTGCTCCTTTGCTCGGTGTTGATGCATTTCCTCAACTGCTGGTGCGCAGTGACATTATTTTGTATCTGCCGTACAAAATTTAAGACTTTTCGCAGGTCTCCTACAAGCCTCTTTACAGTGACCCATCTCATCAGTCTTCATTTATTCCTGCTCTTTCCCAGTTGACGGCGTATGGCGAAGTGGGGAGGCAGCCCCCTCTCCTCCATGTTTTATAATTAATTTACTATCCTCTCCAATCCACCTGTTCTCCTAACAGCTGGATTTTGATGCTTTAAGCATTATTGCTGCTTGGTCCAGATTTCAAACACTCGAGACCTGGAGCTCTGGACTTCTTGTATTTTTCCTGTAAACCCTGGGACCACTGTAAGCGTACCACTTAGTAAGTGCTTAAAAATATTGACGGGTTGTATCAATGAGCTAACATAAGTCCCTTTGGAAATCTTACTTAGAAACCCATTCACTCTGGTTTTCTACCCCCTCAGGATAATCGGGGGAAAGATTACTATAGACAAAACAAACACATCATAAATTAACTTGAAAAAACAAGATGTACTGTCTGTCTAGTTCAGTGTCAGGTTTAATAATATTCTCCATATTTGACATGAGCAATGGGCCAGTGGCTCTGGGCCTTTTCAACTGCTTCCAGTTCAGAATCCTCCTAGATTTTATGCACACTCACACACTAATTCTTTAAATTTCCACATTACAGTCCTTGCTGCAGTTTTAGGTTTCCAAGTACCCGCTGGCACAATCACAAATGTGAAAGCAATGCATGCGTCGGAGCCTCCTGTTTCTCCTGAATTCCCCACTTGGCCAGGTTAGATGTTCTTTCCCATTAAATCATCTTTTCAACCTTACTTGCCATTTTAAAAAGATACTGTTTTGACTTTGATAGGCTTTGGCACTCTGAATTCCTTGTGTTTCTTTGTCTTTTTCCTTGGGCTTGCCCGAGGCAAGGTCTAACACTGTCACATCAGTAGGGAGGGGCTTGATTACCAATTCCAAATGATTTTTATTTTCATCACTCAAAAAGAAACGCCACGTCTGGGGGATAAGTGTCTGCGGCCACTCTGAAGACGGTCGGCTCATGTTTCTAGCACAGTTAATCCTTGAAGACACTTTCCTGGGTTGTTTTTTCTTTTTTTAACTAATGTATATATTCTTAAAATTGACTTTGTTGCCTTGAATGAACTTCATTCTTCTGTCTGACGAGAGACATGCCATCTCCTTTGGGGTCTGCCCTCGCTTCCCTACTTCCTGCTTGGGACCAAACAATGTCCTAGCTCTTCTTTTTTTAAAAATGTCTATTATCTTATGGTAAGAATCATAGCATTTTAGAATGATCACTTAGGAATTTACTAGACAGTCTCTCGCTTCCCTGTCCCCAACACACACACACACACACACACACACACACACACACACACACACACACATCCCACATCACAAAAGAAAAGAAACAGCAGGCTAACCTACTCAGTCAGGACAGAACTTAGACCCCTATAGCCCTCGGTGCAGGGCTCCGTGTGAATGAGTGGATACCGGACTCCTACTCTCTGCACATCAGAGGGACTGGACATTAGTTCTGTCTTTCCAGAGGTAAAATAGAGTAACATGTAGGGCACATGTTTCTTCTTTTTCTTTCTTCACCTCAGGGCTGTCTGAGATCATCTAAGAAAAGCAGAAGTGAAGAATTCTTTCGCTATTTAAAGATCCATGGAGGGTTAAGTAACAAAACAATAACTCCAGATGACCAATGTTTGCACAGTGTGCAAACCACCTCCACACGCACATCGCACTGAATACCGACTGCATATGGTAGATGTTAACGTTCCACGTCTTCCATTGTCGAGCATATTGAGGCTCATGGCAGGTGAAAGCATTTTTCATGTTCCGACACTTACCATAGGAAGGCAATATACTCTGACACCAAATCCTAGTTCACCCATTTTAGGCTATGGTTTCCTTTCCAAATTCCATTGTCACTCCATTCTATGTTTCAAGAATTCCTCCCATTTTCTGGTCCGTCAAAAGTTCAATATCATGATTTAAGTATTATAAAGTTTCTATATTATTTTTAGGGATTTGGGAAGGAGCAGAAGGATATCAGGGGCTACAGTCTTCTACTATGAAAGCAGTTTCATTGGCGTTCATTCATTTATGCATCATTTCATTTGTTCATCGGTCAGTCGTGGGTTGCTGCGTCCGCTGTGCCAAAGACTGGAGTCTGCGGAATACCAAGGTCTTTTAAATCCTCGCAATTTAGTGGGAAGGTTGGAAATTATGATACCAACCGGCAGGTGCCGTAGTGGAGGTAGAGACGGAGGACCTCGAGCACTTGGACGGGAGGGGTCGTGTCACAGAATGCCTACATTTGCTTTCTCTCCCGCTCCACAGCTTTCTACTTTCCGCATAGCCTCTGAGTGACAGACTGTTCTCATCCTATAGCTGCATTTATGTTGCAATATAAATACTATTTTAGGAAATACTTCCACCCCTCTTTTAGGTGAAGTAGATTTTCCTTTAGATTTCTGTAATACCCTGCACTTGGCCTTCGCAGCACTCGATGGCGGTGATCTTAAACAGTTATACGTGGAGTTATTTGTCGAACTGCTGGTCTCCCCCAAACTACAACCTCCTAGGAACAGAAATGGCATTACTTTGAGCAATTACACATTCAAGGCCAAATACGCAGAGGAGAAGCTTTAGAAAAATGTTTAATTTTCAATAAATGAACTTGGCTCAAGTGTACCATATATAAAATTAAAGCACCGTCATAGAGAAAATTCCAATGGGCTTCTCTGTGAATTTGGTACCAAAATATAAGTTCTGCTTCCCAGCTGAAAATGTAGGTGGAGTGCATTAACTGCCCCGTGTCTTTCTCTTGCTCATGACTAACCCAAGACAAGAGTGCAATGACACTCCCTTTCCATAGCTCCCTCCCCCCCACCTCACCTGCTGAAGAGGGGAACCAGGAGCCCTGGCTCTTGCCCAGCTCTGCAATGCCAAGCGGGTCCCAGGCAGGTCTGGCACAGCCCCGTGGCAGGGGTTGGGGACGCTGTCGCCACATGCCACTGCCCCTGCTGTCAAATGAATTACCCAGTCCACAGTCTGGACATGTGACTTGTACTCTCATAAAGACAGTGAAGTGGAGAAGCTACAAAGGGGTCATAGATCGACGTAAACTAGGACAACATAGGCTATGAGAAAGCATTCAAGAAGTAAAATTTGGAAGGGTCTGCCCTTCGGAAGGACAGTTTAATATTTTGAAGCATTTCTCACACGAATTATATTCCAGTGGTGTGCTTCTCAGGGAAAAGATCCCATTATGTTTTCTTATTTAGAGATGATACTGAAAGCACAGACCACACGTCAATTGAATTCATTGAGAGCAAATTGGTTTTCGCTTCATTTCACCTGGCATTAATGGCTTGGCAGGAGCCATGAGAAGGCTTATTCTTGATTTAAGAGATGGAAATCCAAACCAATTCAGTGTTAAGTATAATGTAAAAACCTGTAAACAAATTGAAGATAGAAACTTTGAACTGGCAATAGTTATAAATGAAAATATCAGCGTGACTTAAAGCATAAAGAAAACTATAGTTGCCCCTTGAACAACACAGGCTTGAATTGTGCAGGTCCCCTTGCATGTGGATGTTTTTTGTTTGTTTGTTTGTTCTAAGTAGGATCCACATTCAATGCGGAACCCAGCACAGGCCTTGAACTCACGACCCTGAGATCAAGACCAGAGTCAGATGCTTAACTGACTGAGCCACCCAAGCACCCCCAGATGTTTTTTCAATAAAGAGAGCACAGTACTATAAATGCATTTTCTCTAACGATTTTCTTAATAACATTTTCTTTACTTGCTTTATTGTAAGAATACAGTACATAATACATATCACATATAAAATATGTTAATTGACTCTTGTCAGTAAGGTTTCTGGTCAACAGTAGGATCTCAGCAGGTACGTTTTTGGGGGAGTCAAAAATTATACGTGGGTTTTCAACTATGTACGGGTGTGGGCACCCTTAACCCCCTCGTTGTTCAAGCATCAGCTGTACTCTTTAGATACTGAAGTTGTGCTGAAAACCAAAAGCTAGTGACATACTAAGAGTCACCTGTGAGGGTGTCACGGCACCCCAGATCAGAGCAAAAGTGCGAGCACAAGAGATAGAAGACAAGGACTGTTAGAAATGCTCCTGCAACAAAAAAGCAACTTGGAACCCGTCTTCCTGTTATTGACCCTCTCTGAAGCCAGACTGAGTGGACACTCTTGTAGAAAGTTGTGGTGGGTACTTGCACCTCCGAAGACATCTGGAGTTGAGAATGGCGGGCTTCCTAGGATGGCAGAGGGAGTGAATGATGGAGTTCCTGGTCTAGGGCAAATTATAACTCTCAGCACTCGGTTTTACCCGGAGGAAACCTTCGGTGACATCACTCTGCCTGTGAGTATAGAAGATGGTTTGACAAGCGTGAGTCATGATTTCCTTAGTTTCAGAGTGATAAAGATGGAGATGGTGCCACAGAGGGAGCCAGCACAAGTGAGTCTGCGGCATGTTGCTCAATCTTTCCGGAGCACACGAATCACCTGCGGGTCTTGTTAAAATGCAGACTCTGATTCAGCAGGTCTGGGGGTGGGGCTCCCGGTGACGTCACTGCTGCTGGTCCTTGGACAAACACCTTGAGAGGCCAAGAGCACCATCTGATGGAGTCTCCTCTGGAGGTTAGGGAGAGCTCAGGGAAGAGAGGCATTTCTCCCGATGCCCAAGGGCTCAGGAGGTGTTGCTGGCAGCAGTGGACGTGGAACTGTGTCAATGTGCGGAGGACCTGGAGAGAGAGAAGACCTGTGGGGAATCTTCCACAAGAGAAAGGCAGCTTTGTTCCACTGTCAGACCCAGAGCGGGAGCCCCCAGGCAAGGGAGAATGCTCCCATCTCTCCTCTCATCTCCTACCCGTCCCCGTTACATGGGCTTCCAGGGTGACCAAGGACAGTTTATGGTGGGACCCGGGGAAAGGTGAGTGGGGGGTGGCAGCTGGGCGGAGGGAGGTCCTGCACTCATGGTTGGTGGAAGGTAAATTGCCCTAGGCGACTTCTGAACACAGAAAGAAATAGAAGATAGATTTTAGATATTGGTCCTAGGAGTTCCCTACCTCACATAGTGTGATAGATACTGGCTATGTGTTCGCCAAATGACTTCCCCTTCCTCTGGGTCACAGAGCAGGGCCATTTCCCACCTTGCCTTCCACACAACTGACTTCTGGCCAATGGAATATGAGCAGAAGTGACATGAGCCTCTCTCAGGCAAGGCTGGGACTCCCGCATGTCCAGTCCTCTGTGCCTCCATCCACCCACTGGCTGAACGAGGAGCCCTCCACAGGCCACCAGGAGGTTGGAGACGTGAGAGGGAACAGGGACCCTTGGTCTCTGGATGACTTCTTGGGGTCAACATGTGTCAGACTGTGATGTAAGGGAGAAACCTAGAACAGGAGCCCAGGTCTATCGTGTGGAGCCATTAGCTTCTGTGGTTGTTGGTTGAAATAGTTAGCCTACCTGAGAATAAACACAGGTAGGGCTGGAGACTCACTAGGGCCAAACGCCAACTACCGGGAGTAAAACGGGGAGACGTAGCAACTTGTACCTTTAATGAGTTTTTTCCTTGAGTCACTGTGGGCAAACTTTTGGCTTGTGCATGCTCTTGGCTCTAAGTCTTCTGTCTTTGTAGGGTTTGTTTTCATTCGGGGCTGAAAGGTACGTGTTCCTGGTGATCACTAATGAGACAATGTCACCTCCAATTCCCTCCTTCTCGACCCTTGACAGCCTTCAGGAGCTGAGACCATTACTGTGTGGATTTCCTGTGGAGTCCCCTCTCTTCTGCCAGGGAATTTTTCCTGCTCTTTAAAATACAGAATGTTATCTTTTTATAACAGCTTCTACGCCCAAGGGAATGACAACAGTTCACAAAGTTTTCTGGAGAACTATTTCCCCCACAACCCACATGTGTGTATAACCGACTTACATAAAAAGGCATCCAGAAAGTTCCTTTTGTGATATGAACATTGGTTATTTTATTCAACAGTAATGTTGATGAACCATAACAGGGACTCTGTTGGGTAGAACTGATCTTCTTGTTACCGCTCAAGACCCGGTTTGATTAAATTCAGTTGAACAGATTCCCAAAAATAGGTCCAGCAAAGAACACCTTTCTTCAGAACGTGACAGAATTCACACACTTTTCAGCCAATTGTTTGAGATCATGGACCTCCAGCCCCTTTGTTTGCTGAAATCTTAAAAGATCAAAACCTGAAATTGAATTTGGTTTTATTTCATTTTTCTTTAGAGCTTTGATCTCCCCCTCGGGATTTATCAATAGTTTCATTCTCTTTCATTCTCTTTAGACTTTCGAAGCTAAGTGGTGACATCAGGAAAATGTCATGTGGGCAAGCTCATGCACCTTGCTTTGAAGCCGCGCGCGTCCCCCAGGGCTATCGGGCAAGGCAAGCCGGCACATATGCCGGCTACCGGCCCATGACTAATTCAAAGCAAAGCAAAGGCACATTCGATGCATCCCTTTTGTGAAGCAACAATGGAAATGAATGCATAGATTTATTCACTTTAATATTTTCTATGAGAAGACATCAAGGTCTTCTTCTGCCATTGTAGCGATCAGGTAAACCACATAAATCCCAATTACATTGTGCCGATGTCAAAGCATAGGAAAACTAGTTTAGGAATAAATAGGGTTTTTATTTTTTTAAATCTGAAAGTGATCTGAGAAATTAGAACAGGTAATAGAAATGTATTATAGGCAGCTAATAAGACTTAGCCTTTGAAAAACTCATCTTTAAAGTTTTACAAAGCATGCTGGATTTTAGAGAAACTTACTGGAACCACAATAATGGAGCCGCCCAGGGGTCTGCTGTACTTAGGGAAAGTGGACGGACTACAAAGATAATTCTTTCCAGTCTGTCACTCAGCATGCTACAACCCTGTGCTATACAGGTATCTTTGTAACTCACATGGGTAGAACATTGTAGTAGGATCTGCTTGAGAAAATCATTGCTTATGAATAAGATGGAAAGAAAGTAGAATGGGGGGAGAGAATATATTTTTAGTCTTTTGAAAGCAGTGCTACTGTTTTGGGAAACCATGAGCATTGCAGAGAATTTACCACTGCACCGTAAATAGAAATATAATTGCTTTCATCTGCATTACATGGCTTTTTTATGTGCAGCTAAAAACAATTTGAAAAATGTAATGAAATTACACTGAACTTTTACTCGGAACACAGTTGTTGGTTTTTTCCAGCTAATTTAATGTTTTTTGTTGAAAATTTCCTGACGAGAATAAACATAAAAATAAATCCTATTAACTTCTAGCTAAAGATATACACTTGAAAGTTGGGGAAAAAAATTAGCAGTGCGGCGTGATAGCCAGGAGTGACATGTGTCCCACTGCAGAATGCTATTATAAAATAACCTCTTACCCTTTATGGTGACAGGGGCTGAATTTGATGTCTTGCTGGAAATTGACAGCAACAGAATTTGATGGAAATTTATCCGTCCTCCTAGACTGTGGAATTCATAACATACTTTTTGTCCAACTTATGTAATGTTCATATGTGACGTTCATTTACAAATCTAAGATTTTAACTGGTTGTTGCTTTTATTGGGTAGATTTATGTAAGCATATTTCTACTAAATTAGGTGCCACAATTTAAGAATAGTAACGATATATTTTTCCACTCTAGAAAATACGCTTTAAATCATTTTAACCTACTATAAACATTTTGATAGTAGTTTTTAGAGACCACTCATAAAGCATTTTTTAAAAAAGCAGTAAGATCGGGCAGTGTTTGAACACAGGGTAATAATTCATACCAATTATATTGCTAAACATAAGGTCTCAGGCCCAATAATATATCATAATTCATACCTTATGGTCTGATACCAATTAAAATACCATCATTAAGTATATTGCAAACATACGTAATTGTTGAAATCTTGCTTATGTGGAGTAACATTTGGTGCTTTATTAAGCAGAATGGTACCTCTGTTTCTCTTGCTGACAATGCTGTAAGCATTAGAGAACCATTCCGGGAGTACCTTTAGTATACACACAGATTCGGACTTCATCTCCCATTATTAGGACTCTTAATGCTGTTTCTAGTATCGTGGCTATTCATGCGTTCGAGTCTGCTGCCTGTCCCATCATGTCAGAACAGGTACAACGGGGGCACCTGGGGGCTCAGTCGGTGAAGCATATGCCTTCGGCTCAGGTCATGATCCCAGGGTTCTGGGATCGAGCCCCGCATCGGGCTCCCTGCTCAGCAGGAAGCTTGCTTCTCCTTCTCACACTCCGTGTGCTTGTGTTCCCTCTCTCACTATCTCTATCAAATAAATAAATAAGATCTTAAAAAAAACACAAAAGCCCAGGTACAGGGACATAGGTCTACAGTAAGGTTAACACACACCTGAATGTGGTCTAGAAGGTCTTCAAAGGGTTTGGCCTCTGCCTCTGGAAGGTCAACAGACATTAGATGAGACAAAGGGATTACTAGACTCAGTCCATATAAAATGTCCCGGAAGCCCTCAGTGCCTCTAGAGGATGACAGGTCAGCCTACACCTACACGAGCCCTATGCTGCCACCAGGTCAACAGAACAGGCGGTGGAGTCATTCGGACCTGCATGCGCTGGGGATGGCCTACTTCACGTAAGCCTCCCTGTAAGTCTTACCTCACGGTTTCACACAACACCGTTTCCCCCAAAGTCCTTTAGTTTGAAGATTTTAAAGGTATATTTTGATATAATAAGCAGAACATCTCTGCATATCAAGTTAACATGGTGCGGACTCTGGAACCATAAAGATGAGGGTCTATGTTTTGACAGCCCTACTTAGCATTAATTCCAGGATGAGTACGTAGACGGTAATGACCATGGAGGTCCATGTCTGTGTTAGTGACAACGTGTGCAAAGCACACGCACAGTCATGGTGTTCAGCGCACACAGGAAACAAATTCTCAAAAGGTGCAGTGCTTGAACAGTTTGCTTTTCACGCTGGTCCAAATAAACATACTGTGTGTGTGTGTGTGTGTGTGTGTGTGTGTGTGTGTTGGGGGGGTATCAGTTCAGGCTTTGGACCCAAGGTCGTTAGGCGGCTGCCATGTGCAAGGCGTGGGCAAGGAAGCCATGCACGTCAAGGGAAGTGGGCTTCTTCCATGGCTTGGTGGCCAAGGTTAGGAAGTCAGGTAGGTGCCGGGCAGGTCGGAGGGAGGCAGCGTGTGGGGCTCTGCTGTCATTAAGCCTGAGTGGAGCAGAATGCCTCCCTGTTAGACGGCATCAGTAATGTTGCCCGTTAACCGTGTATTAACTGTGCCTTTTCATCTTCTGTACTCTGATGCTTTAACCCCCCCCCCCCCCCCCCCCCGGCCCCCAGCCTTGCTGATACTGGAGGAGCTGCCCCTCCCAGGGCTAGTCAAGTCCTACAGCTAGTAAACATCGCCAACCAAACCGGAGCCCACACCCAACCCCCTCCCTCATGGGCAGCTCCCTCTCCAGCCACTGACTCCCGCCCCACCCCCAGGCCCACGGCCAGGTACCTGACAACCAGGGACAGCCTCTGACCTGGAGCCCCTGACAATATTCAGACTAACCGATTCTACGCCTGCAAACCCTGCCTCCCCCAGGCCTTCCCAAGGGCATCACAATCTAGGCTTCGGCCCACAGGTTCCCTGGCCCCTCCGCCCCCTGGTCGACCCAGGGCTTCTCCCCTGGCACGCCAGAAAGTACCTTTTAAATGTAAATCGTTTCTGGATCTGGCAGCCTGTAATTATTTCTAAATGACAAACATATTATTCTTAAAACTGACATTTGCCTGCATGGCAGTTATACCTGAATAATCATGAAACCTTTATTTTAAAATAAACCCCTAGTGCCCGAAGCCTGCAGAGGGCTGAGAGCACAGAGGCAGGCGGGCCGTGGGGACAAGACCGCTTCACTGCCCCCGCTCCTCGGGCCAGGGAGATAGCAGCAGCCGCGAATAAAGAACACCGCCGAAGACCGTAGCTGTGTCTTTTATTGGTACGGTGGCTTTTCAAAGGCTGGCATGAACACGAAGTTCCAAGCAGCAGGACCCCATGGTCTGACGGCACCGCTGAGGACTTCTCGACTGCCGCAGAAGCACACGGATAAACGGGGCGGTTGTGTTACGGGAGGGTGAGGAGATACAGCAGGTGAGCCATGCAGCGCGGCTCCGAGGGGACGGGCACCCTCGGATGCGGCGTCACTGCCCGGAGCAGCGCGTCTCTGAGAGCTCCTTCGGACTGGGCAGCCCTCCGAGGGGATGCTGTCACAGCGCCAGCCAGGAAGGTGAAGCCCCGCGTGCTCCACCGAGTTCCCGTAGGCGAGGGTGCCACCGGGAGCCGAGGCGTCCGCAAGGAGCAGAGACACGGCCAGGGAAGGATGTGTCTCCCCGGCCAGCGGGACGCAGACCCGGGACTCAGTCCATGCGTGCACAGGCTTGGCACTGGCGAAGCTAAAGCAATGACGTAGTCTCGAGGGGGTTAGGTCCTTTAGCTTAAAAAAAGAAAAAATAGGGAGGAAAGAAAATTCTAGAAATGATTTTTTGTTTTAAATTTGTGTTTTGAAGGGAGCACCACCAATTGCATAAAGTTATAAAACAGGATCAAAAACATGTAAATAATGATCAGGACTGTAATGCCAGTAAAACACACCACCTACAAAGAAATCAGACGTCGGTCGTGGAGAGTGTATTCGGGGAGAGCGGCGGGCGAACAAGAAACACCGTCCTGCGCGCCCCTCCGCTGCCCAGCCGGCGCTGTCCCCGCGCTTCTGCGGTGGAGGCCGCAGGGCCCGAGGGCCCCGGGGCCTGAGAAGCAGAGAGCGCGCCACCCAAGGGCGAGGACGAACAAGCACACGCACCTGCACACGCACACACACGCACACGCGCACGCGCACACGCGGAGTCCGGCGGCCTCTGCCCGGAGCCCAGGCCGCCCTGTGTAGACGCGTGCAGGAAGCACCGGCCTGGACCGCGCAGCTCCTCCGGGGCACCCGCGGCGCGCGGCCCCTCACATGCTGGAGTCCCACAGCTCCGAGGGCAGCCGGCTGCAGGACGCCCCCTCTGGCTTCTTCCCCAGGGTGGGCTTCTTGCAGGGAGGAGGGGGAGGCGCCCTGGGCTCCGAGGGCTGCAGGAGGTGCTGCCAGTCTTCTCTCCCCTCACACAGCTTTCGCCTCCAGTCCAGGAGCTCCTGCAGGGCCACGCTTTCGTTCTCCGAGAGCCGCAGCTGGTGGATTACCTGCGGGAGGGAAGAGGGGGAGACTGGAGCAGCAGGTGCCGTGAGCGAAGGGGGGGGGGCGAGAGCCGCACCCGGGTGTGCGGGCGCGGCTACCAAGCCTGCAGGTGCCGCTGCAGTGGGACACCGCCCCCAATCCGGGTGGGCTGGAAAGTGGCGCACAGAGCAAAGGGTGGAGGACAGAGACACTGGCCACGGAGACAAGCCTCCAGGTGATTCCAGAAGCGGGCACATGGCTGTGTGCCCTCTGCCCTCTATTAGGACATACATTCTTAGGACCTCTCATACTTTTTCCTCATTTATCACAACTGTGAGGCTGTTTGTCATAGAGGTTTTTGGGTTTCTCAAGTTTGGCCCGATTCTAGGGTCCTCTGTGCGGTACTAGTCAACAGCCCTTAAGGGAGCATGACGGACTCCCGACCACCATGGGCCCACCCAGGGGTGGGGCTACTCCAGAGGGCCCATCCCCGGCAGGGTTAACAGAGAACCACACTCACACAGACCCGGTTTCCCAGAGGTAGGTGAGGACAGGACAGCCCACTCTGCAGTACGAGCCGAGTCATCTGCACTTGAAAACACCTGCAGCCTTACCGGCCGCCCACACGTGCTCTGGTTTGTGGCGGCAAATCAAAACAGGGGTCTCAGCCAGCAGCTGGGTGCTCTCTGACCTTGTGCCCGCAGAGACAGAACTTTAGGGGACATTTGCAGGGGAGCATCGTGACGTGCAATTGTACGGGCTTCTTCCTCTCGCTTCCTTAGGCTACCGTTTTTGTGGCCATCCTAAAGCGAGTGTGCGGGGCATCACAGCGGGAATACTGGGGAGAATTCAGAAGAGACGAGACGTCCTAACCCACTTCTGAAGTACCTATGGCTTTGTTCTGAGACCCCTTCCAGCCACCCCATGAAATGAACGAGAAGAAATGAAAGCAGAGCGCAGCGGTTGGCTCCTACGTGAAAGCAGTCACTCGAAGGCAGCAAGGCTCATCAGTGGCCCAGTTCTAGAACCAACACCCTAACCAGACACCCGAGCCAACCGTCTACCCGTGGAAGAAGACCTTAAAGCTAGAATCCACGAATGGGCAGAATGTGGAGACGTGGGGGTAAACCGCAGAAGCCGGGAAGCCTATCTGCAGTTCATAGTTGGATTTCTGGAGCCGGCTGCTAGCAAAAGGGGGTCCCCTAAACTGAATGTACAGACAACAAGAAAAAAACCGTAAGTGTGGAAAACAGGCCTGTGACTGTCCTGTCCTGAAGGCACCTCCAGGAATCCGTGCCGACGCAGCACGCCCCCCGAGAGGGGCTGTTTCTCCCGTGTCCGGGACTGCACCAGAAGGACCTGGAAACGAGGCCTCCCCCGGCTGGGAAGGCTCCTGTGGAAGCCAGGCCGACTCTATGCTCAGGGAAGTGAGCCAAGAAAGGAGGGTGTCACATATATTTTTGTAATAAACACTTTAGAGTGCTAACTAGGTCCCAGGTACTTCTCGAAGCGCCTCAGAGGCATGAGCTCAGCGGTCCCCCTGCGCGCTCCCTCAGCACTGCCAGCTCGCCTTTAGCAGCTGAGGGTCCTGGGGCCTAAGGACGTCACATGGAAAATGCTGGAACCACCAGTCAGGCTCCGGAGGCTGTCTTCTGAAGTATTTCTCTACACAGCTGTCCAGGAGCCGATATGTGCTAAGGCCCAGCGTCCCTAAGCCACGCTGTTCCCTCTCCCTACGTGGGATTCCGCGGAGTCCGGATGCCTCCTTCACTGCTCATCTTAGCTCCTCTATTTTCTCGTGTGCACTTGGCGATTACTTTTAGCTGCAATCTCGATCAGTACGGATAGCGAGCACCCATATATACGTTCCTTGGCCCACGTTCAGCACATAGTAGCAATCTGCGAAAAATACTGTCACAGGATTTATTCTTATGAGAGAGTATGTAATCGATGGAAGAATATTTTACCATCTCAGCTGATTTTTCCCCCCAACTTCCTTGAGATATCATTTTTGTTAAGTCAGATCTAATCTAATCACATTGATCTAATTAGAAACAAAACAAGAAACCCCTTCACATCTGCATAGGGTTTCGTAGGTCATGACAGGTCACTGCTCCCAGTGTAAAGATGAAAAAAAAAGAGAAACAAATTATCAAAATCATACATTTAGACCATCGGATAGCTCTGGCAAACTGAAAACTGGGGAAACTAAAATTCTGGGTGGGGAGAATCTCTCTGAACAGATAATTACCAGCTGTTTTTGTTTTTTTTTCCCCCTCTCCTGGGACATTCGCCTATTCTGGGTTCTTCCGTGGGTCTAGAGAGCCCTTTCTAGAAGAAAGAGAAACCGTACAATATGTCGCAGCTGTAGGAGATCAGAGACACAAATTGGGAATTGGAGGACCCTCAAATGAGGGCCATTTTCCCCAAGAGACATTTGTTAAGTTCTCCAGCTGCATGCATGAGCGGTGCCCCGGGCTAAAAGCTTACAAGAAGCAGAGTGAAATCTACAATGTTTGAGGTGCCTCAGAAGCAAAAAAATAAGATGGGGGAGCAGACGGGGAGGTCATAGTTTCAAGCACCTGACTAGTCTCTAGTCTTCAAGATTTGCAGATCTTGCACCTGATTAGGGCCCGGCCTGGAGAGCGGGGCCAGGACCTCTGAAATGCACAGCTGCCGCGTCTGCACTCTTCCGGAGCTCAGGAACAAAAGGACCAACAGGCCCGCTGAGCAGAGGGAGAGAGGAGGCGGGCTGGGTCTGCAGCATGGCTCAGTCCGTGATTGGACTGAGGACGTCCTCCCTTGCCACTGCGTCCTTATCGGATGGTGGCTTCTCTCTGGTGGAGAGCACTCTTTGTAGCACCTACAGCTCGTTTACCCACAGCGCTTCCTGTGCGATCAGAAATCACTGCAGAGAGACAAGGAAATTCACTAAAAATGGAAGGATAACACAGATTCACAGATGACCCGGATTTAGGGCGAGTTGATAAAGACTTTAAAATATCTGTGATGAAATGCTTAGGAGAGAGGAAATGACGGACAAGCAGAAGAGACAGCGGAACAGAAACACATAAAAGGAATTCCAGAAGGAAAAGATACACAAGGAATGTGACAAGGCGGTCCTCAAAGAGATAAGTTTCTGAAACTTGCAAAGGGCACCAATACACACACTCACGAGGTGTGGCAAACCACAGAGAAGGGAAACACACACACAGGCCACCGCCAACAGCAAGAGAGCACAAGGCGGGGCCTGGTAAAACAAAGACAAAGGAAAAAGCTTTAAAATCCAAAGGAAAAAGCCACATTCCCTTCAGAGGAACAACCATGAGAAGGAAAGCTGACTTCTTAAGCAGAAGCCAGATAGCGAATCACAGAGCAAAGTACTGGGAAAGTAATTCAACCTAAAATTCTCTCAATAAAAAGACCCCTCAAAAGGTGAGATAAAGATACTTTTTGACAATAAAAAGGAGGAAATTTGCCATCAGAAGTCTCCTTTTTTTTTTTTTTTTTTTTTTTTAAGGTGAAGGAAAATGATCCCGGATGGAAAAAATTGCAACTTAAGGGAGATTTAAGGACACCGGAATTCAACCCATGGGTAAGTAGAAGTTAGATGCTTGGGATGTGTTATAGACGATAGATTATCTGTGGGACCCGGATGCGCGCCAGTAATAACCTGCAAAAGCAGGAGGGCTTACACGGAGTCTAGAGGGTCTGGGTTCTAGCAGTATGAGGAAAATGGCCAAAGGCGCAAACATCCCGTAAGATGCAGGAAGTCAAAAATGCGTGCTTTCTTCTCTAGTGAAACTATAGAACTCACGGGGAGAGAATGTATAATTAGCAAGTTATATACAGAAAAATGGGAAATAATAACTATTCCATTAATCTAAAAGAAAACAAGAAGGATATAAAAATAATATGCAAATGGAGGCCAGGTCTAACAAGAGAGAGTAAAGCATAAAAACTAGACCAGCAGAACCCATGTCTCCACCCTGCAGCTGGCGTTGCTCTTCCAAGGCCGGTGGCAGGCGCTGTATTTCTGTTCCTGCCAGGGCATCGGAGGGCTGTACAACTCTGTCCTCACAGCAAGCACGGAGCACGTCCATTCCGCGTCTTTTCTCAATCCTAGACGCTTTTCAGCGGCCCTTCATAATGACCAAAACTATACGCGAGGTGTGACCGTCTGCCAAGGGCTTCCTAACAGGAACACGTTGTTAGAGCCACTCCACGGCTGCCGGTCTGACGGAGGCTGGTGGGGAGGGCTTTTGACAGAAAATGTCCCAAATCCCCTGAGTTACTGCTTCACTATTTGGAGAAAAAAAACAAAACAAAACAACAACTGCTCTCCACCCTTTCAAAGCTTCTCAGTGTTTACTAAACTTACCTGAATTCCCAAGTACACTATAAAAGGTGAAACCTCTATACCCAAACCATTAGAAAGCATTTTCTTAATGAGGATATTGATGTCTTGAATAATGTAGTGAGTAAAGAAGAGCACCATGTTTGAATCAACCAGGAGCTTTCTATGCTTCCTTGATAAGCACAAATTTGACTGATGTTTGCAATAGTCAAGTAATGCTCAGAATAAACCCCTTCCCGGGAGATCCCATGGAACCGTATCGTCTGTGATGGAGAGTAATAGGTATTGAGCAAAATCTAATAGGTGCATAAGGATAGTTGCCAGAATGGTATAAATGAGATGGTAACATACTAACACTGTTGATCTTCCTTTAAGAAAGAAAAGAGAAGAATTTTCACAGGTTATTCCTTAAATGAAGGTAAACATTCTGTGTAAGGCTACGTGCTAGGTCACCACTTGCAACATAATGACGTTTAAAGGGCATTTAAAAATTATGATCCGTGAGACAGTAAATAGAAGATCAGAAGATGAAAACTGTGCCCTGATGAACGATGTTAAATCTGCTTTATTTAAATTGATTGAATTTATTAGATGATGAGGCACAAAAATCACATTTGTCACAGGTAGTAAAAGAGCTTTAATATTTTACAGCAGCAGACAAGTGCAACTATGGATATTATTTAAATGATGGTCAAGTAAAATACAAGCACTGCAAAGTATTCACAATGTTACCCAACGCTATAAAAACATCTGAATCAGTGTTTCTCCGTTCTTTAAATTTCTTTTTTTTTTTAAGATTTTATTAATTTTTGGACAGAGAGAGACATAGCGAGAGAGGGAACACAAGCAGGGGGAGTGGGAGAGGAAGAAGCAGTCTCCCCGGGGAGGAGCCCGATGCAGGCTGGATCCCAGGATCCCGAGATCATGCCCTGAGCTGAAGGCAGATACTTAACAACTGAGCCACCCAGGCGTCCCTCCATTCTTTAAATTTCATGTCCTATTGGTGAGAACAAAAACCCTCACAGCTTCCTCTATCATCATTTCATGTTTCAAGATAAATTAAGTATGATCATCAAAAAGGTAATAATGATTTTTTAACAAAAATTTTGGTTTTGGAAACAGACCTGTAACTACAGACAACACACTCCTGGTCACCAGAGGGGAGGTGGGTGGGGGATGAAAGAAATACGGGATGGGGACTAAGGAGTGCACTTATCATGACGAAAAAGAAATTTTAAGTTTAGTTTTGGTATTGAAAGGGAAACATTTCTTTTCAGAAAGAGAGGAACTGATGCTGGGGATCAGGGATACAGCTGGCAATGAGCAGCTAGAGTCTGCTGGCTTCACCGCCCCCCTCGTTTATCCCGACTTCTTTGTTGGCTACAGGGTGCCATATTGGGGTCTTCTAACTCGAAGCTTGTTTACCATTGCTTCAAAGACTTATATCCATCCCATGTCACTTCAGACAGCTAGTCACTTATTTTCTTTTCAGGCGTGTTTTATATTATAGTGTCTGGACACAAAACCATTATCAGAAGCAAAAAGCAAGTGTTATGACTGGGAATGTAAAAATTGTCCTATACTATGAGCCCTTGGGTGTCCACACTGTCCCATCCCTGTGCTCCAGGACTATGACAAATAGCCTTCTCTAAAGGAACTCTAAGTATGCAAGACACACAACTGTCGTAACTTGTTGCACATGGCGTAGAGATGGAGAAGAAGTCTTTTAAAGCCTTTCCCCCCCATTTACCTGGGAAACGGGGCTCATAGAGGAGTGTCTGGAGAACTTCACAGAGGAGGTATCATTTGAGCTGCCTGTTGAAAAATGAGGTTGCCATGGGTTGGAAAGGGGGAAGGAAGAGGTGAGAAGAGGCGTTTCCACAGGACTTGAATGTAGACAAGTGCCAAGAGTGACACTGGACTTCATCCTTTCACAAAGCATCACCGGTCCATGAGCGCTCTGGGGCTCGCTGGAGCAGAGGCAGCATGGTTGAAAACACAGCCCCTAGAACTCGAGCCCTGGACTGGAGTCCTCCATTTGCCACTTAGGGACTGTCTGGTGACCAAGCCCATTCGCTTCCTCATCTGTAAAGTGGGCTCACAGTAACAGTCCACCTCAACAAAACGGCTGACGATTTACAGGGGTAACGTGTGCGGGCTGCTGAGTGCCTTAAAAAAGTAGCCAGTGCTCTATAAATGTGGGGTCTTATGAGTCTGTCACTGTTAGCTCTTGGACTTGAGAAAATCCCTAAACATGGCTCAATAATGGTTATCCTGATGAGTCAACCAGATAAAAGCACTTCTCACAGTTTAGGGCGCTACAGAAATATAACATAGTCTCTTGCTTATCGACAGCAAGCTCTCAACATACGGAGCAACACACACACAGATACTTTAAAACTAAGGAAAGTTACACAGGAAGAAAGGAAAGGTCCAGAGTTTCTTTGAACTTCAGGAGCAAGATAAACAGATTTTAGTGAATAATTGAAACAACTGTTCAATGTAATGTTTCTGAAATTGGGATTTGTGTGTGTAATCTCTGGGGTCTTCCAGTTCTTTGGATCATCTAATATTTTTTTGCATTTTTCTTTTCATGATAGTTTTTCAAAAGTATTAAAATCATGCTTTGGATCATTTGAATACCTGCTTTTTAAGCTAGTGCTCAGCAAGACTCTATTCCCAAACTTCGTGTTTTATTTACAAGCAGGATGACCCACGGAATATTGCCGATACCGTTGCAGACGAATGAGAAAAGGGTAGATGGGTTTAATAGGCGAATAGCGCATTCTCCTCCGAGAAGGGGCTACGTGATACCACAGCCTGGGTGAGATTAACAGTTCCCAGCAGTTCAAGCCAAGAGAAGTGGTAGAGGCTTGGGTTCACCAAGGGCACAAGATGGTAGAAATGGACCCAAGTTCATGGAATCAGAGTCAGGACCACCTTTACTTTGTCGTCAGTAATTTTATCCCAGCTAAACAAAATCATACCTAGCACGAATGTTGGAAACTTTAACTTTTTTCTTTTTAGGTTTTTGTCATACTGAATTTGTAAATTTGTTTTGGTTTTACGAATGTAATGGGAGGTGAAAGGATACAGAGACCTTATGTAAAACTGTGTGTCTACACTTAATTACCACTACAATAAATTAACTTAAGAAATGCTCAGGGTTAAGGGGAATTTTGTTTCCATTTAAAAATGGTCACACAGAGGCGCCTGGGTGGCTCAGTTGGTTAAGCTTCTGCCTTCAGCTCAGGTCATGATCTCAGGGTCCTGGGATCGAGTCCCGTGTCAGGCTCCTGGGATTGAGTCCCGTGTCAGGCTCCCTGCTCAGTGGGGAGTCTGCCTCTCCCTCTCCTGCTCCCCCAGCTCTCAAATAAATAAACAATATCATAAAATAAAATAAATAAAATAAAATAAAATAAAATAAAATAAAATAAAATAAAAGTTGATCCATGTGGATAAAAATCCCTGAAGGTGGAATGTGTTGCTTGCTCAGACCAGGGCTGTCCTTTTGAGTCCAAAGTCAGTAAATTAATCTCTACTCAGCAGTGGGCACCCAGTGCACTTGGAGAGCTTAACCAGAGGTGGTGCTTGAATGCCCGGGGGCATGCTGGAGAGAGGGGAGAAAGTTGATCACACTCGTCAACCTAGAAAGAATTGGCTGAAAATTTAAGCGAACAGCCCTTGACTTGGGCAGTCTGAATTGTGACTTGGGAGTCGGATTCAGGTCGGAAGCTGACTCCTGTGTTCTGAGGAAGACAGGGCAGAGTCATAAAGACAAAGGCCACGAGGGCTGTTCTTAGTGAGGTCCTCCATATAAAACAGGTTGAGACTAGCTTAACTGGGGTTGGTTGGGTTCAGATACAAACTAGGGATATAGAAAGTTTCAAAAGTTGGTTCCTTTCGAAGCAAAGAAGACAAAGGACTCAGGTGTCCTGGTGAGAAAGGACTCAAGTCCAGGCAGAGGGCTTGCAGCGGGCAGAAAGTTCCTGGCTCCTCCCAGGAGAACGTGCATGAACTCCTCCTCCGTTATGGCCTCCCAATGCTATTTTAAAAGAGACTCTTTCACTGGGTTTGCTTGCTCTGTGTAGAAATCTCCTCTTACACAGTACATTAGATTTTCTCTTTTCAAAAAAATAAACTTAGGGGCATTGGGCACCTCACTGCCATCAAGGACAGGGAAGGAAAGGGAGAGAGTGCCTTCAAGGAATGCCAGACCGACCCTGAGCAATTCTTACACTTGAGATGTAGTTCTCGTGTCACAGATTCAGATAAGGCCCTTTCAAACACCATAAAACCCTGGGAACTTATTAAAAATGCTCTGTTGCCCTGAAATCACATCAGATGTGGGTGGTCCCAGACCCATTAGTTACCCTGAATTCAGACAGGCCTAGATGGCTTTGAATGGCTAGGGTGTGGGGCCACTGAAAGACAGTGGGACAGTCACCCCAGACTTCGAGGTGGCCAATGAGTACAAGGCCTCAGACGATCAAACAAGCTTATCCTATGCAGTGGTCTGAATGCTTGTGTTCCCCCAAAATTCGTCTGTGGGAATCCTCAGCCCCAGTGTGGTGCCATCTGCAGTTGGGGCCTTTGGTAGGTGATTCGGTCCTGAGGGTGGAGCCCCCGAGAATGGGATTAGTGCTTTTATAAAAGAGATCTCACGGAGCTCCCTCAGCCCTTCTGCCTGGGAGGACACAGACAGAAGTCTGCAACCCAGAAGAGACCTGTCCCCTGACCGTGCCAGCACCCCAGTCTTGGACTCCTCGCCTCCAGAACCCCGAGAAAGACATTTCTGCTGTCGATAAGCCACCCAGTGTGTGGCATTGTGTTACAGCAGCCTGGACGGACTAAGACGCCCCGTGCCCAGAATTATTATCTTTGGACGGCACGGGGGAAACAGTGATCCTACAGGTACAAACCCCAGGCTTCTTGAAAAGGGTGCAGACCATCTGTCAGCTAAAGAGCCTTAGAAAGCAATATCCATGGAGGATCTAATAATATACCTGGAAATTATTCTGTGTTTTTTATTTTTAAATTTGACATTCGAAAGAAGTATGAAAGCTTCAAAGCTTAGGAGCCACTTGGCGATTTGGTATGGGAAAGCAGAAAGTCACAGTTTATGGGGAGCTGGGACCATCGGACCCCTGAAGGGATCTGACAGATGGAGGCACTGCTCGGCCCCTCGAGGCCAGGCGGCATCATTGGAGTCACCCCCACGTGCGCGGCATGGATGCGGGCAGGCGGCATCTGCAATCTACAACCTTCTGTCAGTTCAGGCCACCTCAAACCTATAGCCTCACGTTCTCCTTTCTGCTCTCAAGGGAAGATCATGGAAGGGGAAGCCACGCCATCCACACTCAATAAACAGGTGCCTCGGAACGCCCCGTTCAAGCTCCCAGTAGGTGTGAGCAGACCCTTGAACAAGCATGATCCAGACACTTTCCCGTGGGATGGAATTCTCATCCTCAAACAGCATCCCCTCCTTTCAGTGGGGTCTTAACAAGAAGATTACTGCATCGATACAGTAATCCCAAGAAAATAGAGCCACTTAGAACACTGGCTATTATTACCTCAACAACTCACTATGGGGGTTTTCCAAAAAAAAAAAAAAAAGAGGTTTTATTCTGTGTTTGAGAAAATCTTGCTGTTTTGATAGTTAGAAGTTGAAGACATGAATCTAAAGTCCATTTCCCCACCTGGACTTGCAAAGTATTTTGTGCCTTCTAATGTCCGGAGGCATCAGGCAGAAGTGAAGACAGAAGTCGACAAAGGGATTTAAACACTGCGTTCACATTAATTTGCTTACTTTCCGGGTCCAAAATCCACTGAATCCCTCACAACCCAGAGGAAAACACAACGTGATGTAAAGGCTTCATGAGGTTTATTACTTATATATCTTTTTATTAATTTTCCATAGTTTTCTATGGTGTCATTAGAGTTCTACGAGATGAACTAATTAAAAAATGAGATATAAATTTCTTTACTTCCCGTGGATACGCATTTCTGTGAATAATATTAATACATGTAAATTAATAATTTGCTGCTGATTTTTACCTTAAGTCTTTCCCTTCCAGGATAAAAATAGACTTTGTTAAATAATTCATATGTAAAATCATGTTGCTGTTCATTTGTCACAGAGTTGATTTTTCTATTGACTATTCACCCAAAGGTGAAAAGAGGCTTTTACTGACATTTATGGAAATCAAAAGAAGGAAGCTTCTTGGCTGACTGAATAGTGAACATTACTGTTTCAAATGCAAATCCCATTTCTACTTGATGCTAACAAGATGTTGGAGGGGAAAAAAAAAACACTTTAAAAAGTGAAATTCGAAAATCACAGTTTGTAAAGTCAAAGTCTACCTCAATAGAGCCTAAATAAGTGGAATAAAGTAACATGTGATTCAAAAAAAAATCTTTGATTAAAGGGTTGTGTATTTTCATACTTCTAAAAAAATTTAAGAAAATGATCTGAATGTGAAAACAGAATTTCTGCTTTAGGCAAAGAGAGTTGTTCCTTTCTAATTCAGAAATAGCTATTTATATAGTGATTCAATTACCTTCATCTTGCTGTTTTGTTTCTTTTGTTGCCATTTTGTTTCCTTTATTGCCAAAGGGTTAAATAAAGGGAAAAATAGCTCTTCAAAGGCACTTTACAAATTCTATCATAAACAAGCGTAGCTCTATCTGGACACCGGGCAGTGAAGAGGGGGAAAGAGGGTTTTAGCTTTTTACCTTATCTGTACAGTTCGATTTCTTAAAAAAGATAGTAACCCTTCTTAACTTTCATAAGTAATGTTATATTGGAACACATTTAATATCATTTAAATGGACATTTATTTGCATTTTGTGGCTGATTTTAGGTTAATAGCTTTGAATAAAAATGGACTCTAATGAGTGAATGTGTATTTCTTCCTATTAATGGAAGTTATAAAATAGAAATTTATGATTGTACTATCCATCATGCAATGTAATTAATTCGTGACACTTCGGGATATGGATTTTATAAGAGTTCTGGTCTTTTACCTCAATTCATTTAAGAAAACATGGCAGTATCAGTATAGTGACTAGACTGCAAGAAAAATTGATTACATATATTTAGTGTATGTTTATAGTAACAACATATTATAGTGATGGGGTTCAAATCCATGGAATATATAGAAAAACATAAATCTCTTATATTGGAAATACAGAAAGTAATAGCACTACGATTTCTTTTAAAACATTTTTCTTGGGATCTTATAGGAGACTCACTGCAAACACCAGGAGGTATTATTGAGGACAATTAACCTACCAGATTTTCTCTCTCCAAAGAGAAGATCGATTCATATAATGCATGTGTTCAAAAATCTTCCATGCGCCCACTTTGCCTGGTCTAAGCAATCAAGTCTACACACTTCAGTAGGTTACAGAAAGTCCTGCATTTTCTGGCCACACTGATTATTCCGGCTTCATTACCTTCCCTCCTCACAGACTCTCACTGTCAGTCCTAGCTGATGCAGCCACACCCAGAATTCTACTTCTCTCTGCAGCAGTCCCACTCCTGTGCTCAGACACGGACGCCTCTGAGGTTTCTGAGGGCCTCTTTCTAACATCATCTTCGTAATATTGTTTTATGTTCTGCAAGCATTTTCACATGTTACTATTCTAGTAGTTTCTCATAACCATGGGAAATAAGCAGGCTCTGTATTATTAGCCTCGTTTCATAGATGCTGAAATTCATCGTTAAAGCCCAAACTCACTTGGCTAGTAAGTAAGTGGTGTAGTCAGAACACAAATTCAAGTACACTCGGTTCAGCTGACCTTCCGGGGTACTGATCAATGACTTTGGCCTCCAAGAAGTCTTCCTTGTGTGCTGATCAGTGAACACGTGGTCTTTCGGTGAATGTGATACATTGTATGGGACCATGAACCACACAGTATGACCTGCTTCCTCAAAGGGCTCCCATGCAAATTGAGCAACAAGATATAAAAGCAGAAAGAGTTAGATGAATGAAGACGCTTAAACGTCTCACAACCACAAACACACCATGAGGGAATGCAGCATTAATTGAGTAACACGGTATATGCATAATTATTGTTGTTGGACTACAGAGGAGACATGACTCATTTCAAGGTGATATATTGGCCAAGAAATTCATACTGGGTGTGGTATTTGATTTGGAGTAAAAGGATGCGTAGGATACAAAAAGAGGCAAGGACATGTGGGTTGAGTTCTATAAGGCACGCTATTCATGGCAGCAAGTACTCCACAGCCTTTGAAGGTTGGAGAAGCCACGGAGAAGGATCCTTTCCCCCACTTGTTCAACTAGCCAGGATCCGCATTGCTGTGTAGGGTGCAGTCTGTCTGTTAATTTATTATTATCTCATCATATATTTTCCAGAAACAACCACAATCTGTATGTTATGGCATTAGATATAATGAAATAAGATGAGAAAAAAAATACCTTAAGAAACTAGATGTTAATAAAATAACCTAATCCAAGGAGATTTTTAAAAATCAGCTATAATTAGGAGAGGGACATAGTTTCGCAATTCCTTTGGCCGTGGAATTTACTGCACTGGGGAAAGCATTTTCTCTGGCCTCAACCTTGGTTTTTCCCTCCAAAATTTAGTTACCAGTCAAAGGCACCACTTGAGAATGGGAGGTAAGCGAGTCACTCTTTTACAATCATTAAACGCATCTAAAAGGTCCTAAAAGTATGAAAACATTTCTTAGGGTGCCCAACTTGTTATAGGGGATTAACTTTGTCCTTGAGGAAAATTAAGTCTGTTGGTTTTGAGCAATTTCTGAGAGACCATTTGTCAAGAGTTATAAGCTTTGGTTTTATATATATTTGTATATATACACCACTGATGACCACTTTGTATTAAAATGTCTAATAAGCAATACTCTAATGATTCTATCATTAGAAGATATGATTTTTGATATCTTAGATAATCTTTACTACAAAATGGAAGCTAAACTTAGATAACTAAGTACTGTAAGTAATAACGCTTAGCAGCAACACGTACAACATTAAACTACATAAATGACGAGGAGGTATTAGTTAGAGGTTATAACAGGTGAACCACAAATACCACCGGCTCGGCACAAAAGTAGTACATTGTTCGTCTGAAGGCCAAAACAGGTGTTTCTGATCCGTGGATGGTCTCCTGTGTTGTCCTGAGTGTACTTTGCACCTTCTGGGCTCTTGTATCCAGCTTTCAGATGGGAAGGGACATGGAACACTAGGCAAAAGGGGGTTTGTATGGGCCAAGCTTGGAAGGGGATCAGCTCACTATGGTTCCCGTCCCGCTGAGTAGGTATCAGCTACAGGACTGCTCTGCACCATGAGGGAAGCTGGGAAACATAGTTAGCTGTGTGTCTAAGAAGAGATGGATTTGATGGGCATAGCGCAGTCACTGTGACTCTGGGGTCCATTACAGTGTCTTTAAGACATAGTCATGGCAAATCACGCCGGTACAAATGCTAGACAACATAGGGAAAGGGAAAACAGATACCAGGAAGGACTGGGAAGGCAACACATGAGAGCAAATCTTTTTAATCAAGACTTCTTTCCAAAAATAGATAATAAAAATCACCTGGACGTGTATAAAATTAATTTGAATCCACTTGGGCTTCAAAATCTAGGCTTTTTATATCATTGACTTCATGACACTTCTTCCCAATATCACAGTTCAGCTGTTCTAGAACCATTTCTGACAGAGTCAGGAATACGAAATGACAGTTTCAAATAATAATGTAATCAGAGAAATCAGAAAAGAATCCTGACTTCGAGGTCTACTAAGGTCATAAAATAAATTCTTCTTCTTTTATTTTGTGTAAAATAAATCTTTTCACCACAAATAACTCATTACAATCTCAGCACAATGGAAAACTCTCCGTTCCTCCAGCCAGAATTGTGCATTCAAAAACATCAGGCCACACTGGTGTCCAGACCACCACAGCTACCCAGTCAGGGACACGCAGCCTAGCTTCCCAGCTGCCTCTCTTCCTGTTCTCTTTATCTTGAGCAAGCATAGAGCTCTATTTGTCTATATTTTCCACTTACAGAAAAGGCAAACAATTACCCTTCACTTATATTCAGAGCGGACCAGAGTTTCCAAACCTGGCAAATGGTTTTAAAGAAAGACAGAATAATACAGTCATAATTAGTATTTTACATTTAGCCTCTTGCTATCATTTATAATGTAGAAGTCTCACTTTTCTAGAATTGACACTTATACCGAATGTTAATTTCAATTTCTCTTCATTTAAACATCCAGTAATACATGGAGTTAATGCCCCATTGGCCACACTGGCCACCTTGCAACGCAGGTGTGCTGCTGTCTCAGGGCCTTTGCTGTTCCCCCAACTGGAATGCTCTCCCCTGACATCAGCAGGGCTCATTCCCTGACTTCCTTCCTCTGTCTTTGCTCAATGAAGCTTCTGTTGACACTCTTTCTTAAACTTGTTACTCAATCCAACCTCCCTCCACACCCACTCTTGTCACTCCCAGGTCTGCTTATCCTGATTACTTTTCTTACTATGTTTTATTTCCTTTTAGTATATTACGCATTTACTTAAATATTGTTTATTGTTTGCTTTCCAATGCTAGAATTTAAGTCCCACGAGGGCAAGGATGTTCATTTTGTAGACCAAGGTGCCTAGATCTGTGCCTGGCACAAGTGGTCTGCACAGAGTATTTGTTGAATGAATGAATGAATGAATGAACCTCTGAAAATTCAATTCTGTGCAATTCACTTTCTTAGAAATCAAAACATTATGCTATTAATGCTTTAAGTTGTTTTATACATTGTACATAAATATATGCATATAATTGTACAGAGTTGTATACATTAAAAGCATACTGTTTTATATATAAAACATATAAAAGCACATTGTTTTTTATAGGCAATGTAAGGGATGTTCCAGAGTCTTTTTTGTTGTATGTGACTTTCACATAACATGCCAACTTTAGACCCTAATCGCCAAATAAAATGTGACTTTAATATCCTCCAACCGGTAATGCAACTGCCTGGGATTCTATTAACCAAGTTTATTGGTACATTTTTAACATGAGGCTAAATTTAAATATTTGAATAAATTTAGGAAATATTCTACCAATTTGTTTTTCTTAATTCATCTGAGCTGCTACCAGATGACAATTACACTGAGTTGGCAATTTATTGAGTGCTTTGTGTGTGGAAGGCAGAACTGATTAAGATGCATTCAGTGTATTCTCTATATGCTCAAAAGTCTACAGGGTCTGCACACACATAATTATAATACAGAAAAATAGGTTCTGAAAGGAGATATGCATTATAGAATTACAGGAACCAATTTACAAAGGCAACTAACTACTTTGCTTAGAAGGGATGCTCAAGGAAGACCATCAAGAGGAAAGTAATATTAAAGAAGAGTCTAGATTAGAGACAAATGCAGAAAACAGTCCATTTCAGGCAATGCTCAGTTGGAAGTATACACTATTCTCAAAAATAAAGTACAGGTAGCTTGAACTCATAAATGTGAAAAAACAACCAACCAACAACCAACCAACAACCCCAAAACCCTAAACTTCAAAGTGTATATATGTATATATATATATATAGAGAGAGAGAGAGAGAGAGAGAGATATCTTCATGACAGCAGGGTAGAAAGATCTTTTTTTTTTTCCTTTTTGATAAGAAAGGTTTTTTTTAAATAGTACAAAAAAATACAACCTGTAAAGATGAGGGTTAATCAATCTGATTAATTATAAATTATAAAATTTATATATTTTATATATATAAAATTTATAAATTATAAATTTCTGTGTGATAAATACATCAACTGGGCCACAATGAAATAAGTCTACTGCAGCCTATTTCCCTCAGTAACTATAACTGTACTTTGGACAAAATACACATCTATCTGAGGACCAGAAAAGTAAACAAAAACAAGTGAACTGTGGGGGTAAATGAAAACTTGGAGAATAAAGGCAGAAGAAAGACACACTCAGATTAAGGAAAACTGGGAGCATTCTTCGATCAGCTGTGAATGACCTGCTAAAGGACATGGTAGTAGAAGGAAACTCGGAGCTTCGGGATTGAAGGAGAGCTGCAGAATGGTAAGTACTGGGATAATAAAAAGGAGATTTTCTCCACTGAAGTTATCTAAAACATGCATGACATTTGAAGGCAAAAGTTACAGCATTGCCTGGGAGAAGATACCCAATGTATGTAAGTGTGATGTATGGGACACCTATAAAATAGAGGTAACATATAGGACAACTATAAAGAATGTAGATGTAATATATCTGCAACTGTGTAGATGTATGTGGTGACTATCAAGTAAAGGTCAGTAAAAGGTTAAAAGGAACAATATGGTTGACTGCAAATAGACTGCAAGTTAGGTGTGTATATATTACAACTGCTAAATCAGCTATGAAAAAAATACATATGAAGACATATAGTTGAAATACCAACAGATAAATTAAAATAGAGTACTAAAAATATTCAAATAATCCAAAAGAAAGCATCATTGGGAAACTGGTGGTGGTGAGAAACAGAATAAGAGAAAATGGACAGACATAAAGCCAATCACATCAATAATTACATTAAATGTAAATGGTCTGAACACACCAATTAAATACAAAGACCATCAGATTGGATAAAAATAAACACGACTCATCCATATTTTGTCACAAGTTAAATACAGAGACATAATTAGGTTGAAAGTAAAGAAATGGATTTTCTTTGGGATGGGGAGGGGATGAAAACACTCTAAAATTAGATTGTGGTAATAGTTACACAACCCTAAGGACTTACTAAAGAATCCTGAATCGCATATTTTATAAGGTGTGAATTGTATGGTATGTGAATTAAATCTTAATAAAGCTGTTTAAAAATAATTAAATGGTTGGAAAAAACATACCTTGCTGACAATGACCAAAAGAATGATGAGGTGGCTATGTTAATTTCAGACAAAGTAGACTTCAGAAAAAGGAATATCATCAGAAATAAAAAAGAAAAAAATGCACAATGATAAACAGATCTATCCATCAAGAAGACGTAATAATCTTAAAGGTCCACACATCTAACAACAGAACTTACAAATGTATGAGGTAAAAACTGTTAAACTGAAAGGAAAAGTAGACAAAATCTCAATTACAGTTGGAGGCTTGGATACTCTTCTCTCAGAATTCAATAAAAGAAGCGGGCAGAAAGTCAGCCAAGATACAGAAGCACTCAGTAACACTGTCAGCCAACTTGACCCAATAGACATTTCCAGATCACTATCCAACAATAGCAGAATACTCCTTCTTTTCAAGTGCATGTGGAAATTCCACCAAGATAGACCATACCCTGGGCCATAAAGTAATTCCTGATAAATTGAAGAGAACTGAAATTATACAAAGCATACTCTCAGATCATAATGCAATTAAACCAGAAATAAAAGGCAGAAAGATATCTGGAATGTCCCTAAATATTTGGAAGGTAAACAACATTAGTCAAAGAGGAAGTCCTACAGGACAGTAGAAAACAGTTTGAATTGAATGAAAATAAAAGCAAAACATATCAGAATGTTCCAGAATGCACGTAACACAGCTAGAGGTGGAAATTTATTGCATTAAATACTAGCAAGGAAAAAAAGAAGGTATCAAACCAATGATCTATGCTTGCTATTTAAGAAACTTAGAAATAGAACAAATTTAACCCAAAGCAAGCAAAAGGAAGGAAATACTAAAAAGTACAGAAATCAATGAAACAGAAAAATAATAGGGTATATCAATACAATCCAAAGCTATTTTTAAAAGATCAATAAAGTTGACAAACTTCTAGTTAGACTAAGAAAACACTATAAGCCAAGTGTTTGCCATGCATGCAACTGACAAGGAATATTACCCAGGATATGTAAAGAATTCCTGCAAAATTATCAAGAAACTCATGCAAACCAGTTTGGAAATTGGAAAAGGATGTCTTTGGACTAGCAGGTCTGAGAACATACGAAAACACCCCATAGCAACCAGGGAAAGGCAAAACAAAACCATAATAAGACCTGTTTTACACTTAATCACATTGGTAAACACACAAACAAACAAAAGATTCATTAAACCAGGAGATTACCCAACAGAAGTGTGAAATGTTCCCTTTTAGAGGTGTACGTGTTGGAACAACGATTTGGGGGAATAACTGGCAATAACTCCTATGCTGAAAATGTGCGTCCCCAGCAATGCAGCACTTCCATTCCTAGGGGAAAACTTTGGTATTTTTCTCTACTTACGAGTTAGAGACATATTCTATGATTTTCACTGTAGCCTTGTTTGTAACAGTAATCATTTGGAAACTTGGTTTTGATAAAGTTTTCCACTCCACATTGTCAAACTGTAAGCCTGCTGTTCTTAAGAAATGTCATGAATGTATCTATGTGAAAGTTGTTTCTGAGAAAAGTTGAAAGTGGAGGAGGCATGTTTACAGCTAAAAAGTGAGTAATATAATTGTGTTTTAAGGTGTTGAAAGAGAGCTTCTAAGAATCCGTGCTCATGCCCTCGTTGTAGCCCTCTGAGGAATGTTTGGGCGTGAAAGTCCATGCTACCATATTGTCCCTGGGCGTTCAGCGCCATTTCCCTGCATCTTTCACGGAGCTCTCTGGATTAGGTTTCTCAGGACCCTGAGAGACACCTCGGACCACCTTGTGAAGATCTGGAGGAAGAGGACGTGGCTGCCAGAGACACGGCTACCCCCTAGGGCCAGAGGTGGCAGCAGGATGAGACCACCCTTTCACATGGGGTGGTGTGTTCCTTTGGCCTTTTCTCTTCCAATAGACTTGCTCCCTGCCGAGGGAACTTGAAAGCAATGTTGCACTCAGTGCCCATGACAGTGTGTCGTCCACTGTCATCTCCCTTCCTACCGCCTCCCCGGGGACAGCCCCACCTTAAAGACTTTACATTTAACCTTGAGCTAATACTCAGAAAAAGACAGCAATGGAGAGCAGCATTGTATCAAAACGGGGGAAAACATCTCAACAAGTACAAAAGCAAACCAATCTACGAAGTAATTGCTCAGAGTGATACATGATTTTAAAAGCATGCCACGCATCCATTATTATCTATGGATGCGATGTAATTTATGGCTACATTCATATTAGAAAAATTGCAAACACGGGTGGGGGGCTCTGCACTAACTTCAGGACAGGATTCACTGCAGCGTGGCAGGTGGGGGGCAGGGGGGTTAGGAACTGGGATATAGATTTCTCTAAAACACACGGTGCCAGGACAAATACGGGGAGATGTTAAGATTTACTGAAGGTGGGTGTTAGGCTGCTTGCTGTGCTCCTTTCCCCTACATTTATAGTATTCCACCACAAAATCTTTTTGAAAATCACATGCATGCCACATTTTAACCCAATCCCAGGTGAGTGTGTGGTCCTGCCGATTCGGTCTTATCTCCTGCTATTTTAGATAGCATCTGCTATGGTTGAATCAGAATTAATGTTCAGAATACTGACCTGGGGGACTGGGGGGAAAGAATACTAAGATAATATAGCAAGCGTTGTTTTTAAGCACTTGTTATATTGCAGGGCAGGCTTGTCAGGTTGTATGTATTTTCTTGAATCAATCTGAAAACTAATTGCTACTTTCTCTACCCCCAAGTTAAATAACAGTTACGGGATTCACACCCAGTTCTTTTTCTTGTTTCTTTTCTTTTCTTTAATTTTAAAAAATAAATTTAGTTAATGAAATGAATATCGAAATTCTTAACTACTGAAATTCTGAATACTGAATACTGAAATTCACAACCGGAATTTGTCCTCAGCCACGTTTCCTCCGCTGCGTCACTCCCTCCCCTGAGCAACGGTGTGGGCTCATTGCAGTTTCCCATCTGGAAGGTGAGCGTGCAGACATATCACAAGACCTTTTTATTTCTTGTTCTTCTAATATTTCTTAAAACTGAATGATCTCCTCATTGATACTGCCAACGTGTTCACTAGGAAAACCCTACGCATTTGAATGAATACATTTCGGGTCTACGTATGGTGCAATTCAATGAAGGAAAAACACAAAATATAAGATCTGGTTTTGCTTCTTATTTTCCAAGTTTCTATAGATCTATACGGGATTTGTCTCTTTTCTGCTGAAAACGCTGCCATTCAACTCACACCATCAAATTAATTTACTGCCTTCATTTCTTGCACGTCATACGGGAGTCACGAGGGGTGCATACTGATTCCCCGAAACCTCAGCTGCGTGAAAGAGCTTTCCAGGCTAGATCGGCTTCTGGTTGTAGCTTATAAATGAAATACATATATATTTCCTTTTAAAGGGGTTACCTAATTTCTATTTCCTACCATGTGCTTTAGAATTATCCCTTATTGAACTAAATGTGTCTACATTTTGTTGTTTTATCTAGCACACTGTTTCTTTTCCCTGCCAGGATGTATTTCCTGCAGTCCACGTGACGCATACGATGAATATTCGAGAGAGGCGCTGGCTGTATTTAGAGCCCCGCAACACTTCGTTGTGACGTTACAGAAAGGTTTCTTTGATGGTCCAGTAAAACAAACCACGTAACAATCTGTCTCCCGCTTGCGGATCAATTGCACATTGATTACGCTACGGCTTTCTTCGGTGGCTGTGTTGGGAGTAGCCTAGATATTTATTAAGCTCTCGGGTGCTGGGCGGCCACTATTTTATCAGAGGCCATCAGTGATTTCTGACAACGAATACTTGAATATGACAGATATTAATAATAACTTTTTATGCTCTTTAAAAAATTGTAACAAAAAGTTAGGTAGGGAATACGATAAATGCCCACCATGAAAATCAAAGATCATAAACCACACGATATCGCTGTGGAGAACAGACACCTGAGAGGAATAAAACAGCGTGAAGCAGAAGTTGGAAAAGTGCAAAGGAGGATGTAAATACAAATAAGGTGTGCTCAAACGAGAAAAGAAAGTGGCTCATTCTTCAATATCAAGCGAAGAGCCCTAAGCCAATGTGGAACCAGCAATTTCAGGCCGAGGGCAAGAACCAAGCGTTTTATTTTATTTTTTCCATCCCCTCCTTGGACCCTCCTGCCTTTGGGCCCCCACCTGCCGCATGGTTCACGATTGTGCTCTATTTATAATCCATGGGGATCCTGTGTCGGGTTACCCGGCCTTCTGAGTCAGCTGAGGATTGCAAGCCCAGCAGAAAATGCCAAGTCACTCTGGGCTGGAAGGTGTCCTCAGCGTTTCACTCCCTGCGGACTCTCCTCCCGCTGAGTGACTTCGGAGCCATCTCATCGCGCCAAATGGCATGCACTTTTTTTAAAAAAGTTACTTTACATCTCACAAAATAGCAAGTGGATAAATGGCATATTATTTTTATAAATACTGTCTAATTTCAAAGCCAAGCCGAAGTGGCTTTTACAGCCTGTGAAATTCCAGAGCTGAGCGGTGGGAAGTGCCGCAAAGCCCCGTCGGGGCCAGCACGTGGGACTGCCCGGCATCACACACGCACAGCTGCGTGTACCTGCACCGAGTGGCCTGCAAGGTCATGACTATGCTGTTGTGCTCACAGTAAGGACCTGCCGAGCCCCCCCTAGGAGGAGCAACCAGGAACTCAGCCCCATTCAAGATGCGTGGATGTCCCAGCTTTCTCAGTTTCCAAATATTTCAAGTGAAATTTACTTTTATTAGTTTTATGTAAAGTCATCATGCGTTGCAAATTTGTAAAAAATGTATGATGGAATAGGACATAAACTGCCTTGTCTCTACGCCGCACCTTCCGGAAACAAACAGCTAGTATTACTGAGGTGCGACCCTCATTGGAAAATGTTTTACATCTCTATGTGTGTCAGTCAAAATTCGTATTTGCAAGCAACAAAATCTCTGCACATCTTAACAGGTGGAACCCTTACTGGAAGGTGAGAGAAAGGTATGAAGCGGGAAGGAATGGCGGGGCAAGGGGGCAGGAATCAAGGTGGGTTCCGTGGCTGGCAGTGGCCATATGCTGTCTAACAGCTTCCACGGAGGGGAGCCACTCAGCCACACGTCACCTGCTTGGGGACATCTACTCTTATCGTCCCTTCCATCATATGTCTCTCACTCCATAATCCATGGCTACTAGACTGACCGAGCCCATCTCGCCTGTATTTGTCTAGCTCTCAAAGGACAGAAGGAGGGGTGAGTCTCTCCCCTTATATTTTCATCGTGAGAAACCTTAACATGTGACTGGCAGCTAACAAGCCAAGTCACAAATGTCTACCATGGCTACTTCGATTTTTGTCTTGACCAGCAATTCTTAAAGCTTTAGAAAAAATTGGATGACTCCTCCATTCTTTTTAATGGGTTTTGGTAAATTCATTCTCAGAAACAGGACATATGATCTTGGCATCTACTCAAAGCACACACTCTGAAATTTCCCTATGATTTTTGGCCAATTACCAAATCCATTTCCTGTTTTCTCTATCTACAATAATACACCATACATTTTGTCTTTCTTAAAGAGATTTCACTAAAGTCACGGATGATGCTAATTAGACTACAGACCTCTGCAACGAGAAATTCAATTTGTAGTCCACATCTAATTTTACTGCTATATATCCAATCAGTCCAGGACTGATTTTACAGAATCCTTATCTAGTTGCATCAGTAGAAAATCTAAAAGGCGATATGTCTATAGCTGTCCGTATTTCCTGTATAAACGCCACACAAAAGGCATTTATGCTGAAAGGCATGTGGCCATTAATGTGTAATTTCACCGAAGTCTTAGAGCTTTTCAACAGTGAGAAACGTGTCCTACCATGAGGATGTGTGCACTTCTGCAGGGAAGAAGTTTCCTGCTTCCTTGAAAAAGGCACCACGAGGCAGAGAGTTTGCACCAGAACAGAACGCCCACATTGACAACTAGGAATGGAAACTTATTCCTGAGGATCTTTCCCGTCTCTCTTTGCCTCTTAGCCAAATCCACGGAAGAGATGCCTGCCTTATGCACCTTTTTGCAAAATCAGCCCTTTCTCTACGAACCACATTGTAGTGGGAGCCCTGGAAAGGGCATCTCCTGGCTGACCGCTGTGCTCTAAGGTACAGGAATCAGTCTTACCATAAAAATCAAACCAGTGTTCATTACAAGTAGGTCCCCCCTCCTTGGGAATTACCTTAGATAAAGCATCTGTAAGGCTTACCAAGTAAAGTAAATGAATCTCTAAGGAACAGAGGGGAGATTAGGACGATCTGTTACTGCAGCCAACCCGTATTTTCTTCCTATTTCAGTGCCTATATATCAGTGTAAGTGATTTCAGCAGGCTGCCTACTGTAAGATTTATTTTTAAGATTAAAGTTATTGATTTTTCTCACTCGCTCATCAGTGTTATTTAGAAAAATCTCAGCTGATAACAATGGACCTGTCCATATAAGGCCAAATATTCAGATGAAAGTGCATCGTTGTCTGGATTGTTGATTTTATGGAAACGTCTGGATACTCAACTGACTTTTTAAAAAATATATTTTTAAAAGATTTTATTTATTTATTTGACAGAGAGAGAGAGTTTGAACAAGTGGGGGGGGAGGGGCAGAAGCACAGGGAAAAGAAGGCTCCCCACTGAGCAGGGAGCCCACATGGGGCTTGATCCCAGGATGCTGGGATCATGACCTGAGCCTGTTCAACTGACTGAGCCCCCCAGGCATCCCCTTTTTAAAGATTTTTATGTAGATAGTTGACATCAAGAAAGGTGTACCGTAGCTTCATGCAAAATAAGAATTCTGTTGCTAAAGCAATAATTTTGACTATATTGATAACAAGCTCTTTGATATATCGTTGGTTGTGTCACCTTGATTGCAAACTCATCTTTTTGAAGATAATGATTAAAACTATATTTTAAAATTCAGCATAAAAAGAACTCTAGATTATATGATATAAATCCTTTCTCTTTCTAAAAACCCTAGTTTTTTTTTTTTTTTCCTTGAAGTGATAGTCTTTATTTTGGTGAACTTTTTAAGGCCAAATTAAGCATATACACAAAATGACTTTAACACGTCAAAACCAGTTTTGTGAACTGTGATCTCATTTTGATTTTATAGTGTTCTGATCATTTGCTATCTTTTCTTTCATTTACTTACTTTTTCAAGTCAGTTCTATGCCCAACAGCGGGGCTTGAACTCACCACCCCAAGATCAAGAGTCACATGCTCTACCAGGTGTCCCCATATACTTTATTATAAATGAGTCTGGGTGATGTGGAATTCACAGGTAATAACTGAGGTATAGTGGCATAAAACCACAGGCGCCTCAAGCGTTTTATTCCCACGTTGTTGGCACCCAAGTCCTCCTATTTTGGCTGAGGTCAAACTCAGAGAACATGTTAGCATCACTCCCGGATGTAATGTCATCTTCACTTGACAGGGATTTTTAAATACCACAACATACATTACGTCTACAATATTCAACTTAAAAGTATTAATTTTTGTTTTGGACATTCTTCTTCTTCTCCTCTTTCTAACCAGCAGAAAGCTGGCATCTCTGAGATGGAGGAGGAGAGAGAAGGATGTCGAGCTGAAGACACTTAGGGCTGGAGGGAGAACGAGCGTGTTCTCTGGTCCAGGCGGAACAATCGTTCTCGGTCACCCCTTCCTGAGTGTCTGCTCATCACGTATGCCGTGACGACGTCGCGGTCGTTACCTGAGTGGTGTGGCTCTCTCTGTGTCTCTGAAACGATGCGGTTGTGCAGCTGCTCGCAGACAGACTGGAGAATCCATCGTCTTCAGGTAAACCTACGGAGGCCAACACCAACAAGCAGGTAAGGGTCCTTTCCCCAAATGAGACAAGCTGTGTACTTACTGGAATAATCGCAAACTGTTAGAGTTCGTGGATTGAAAGGATGGTCCCTAAATGCTCCTGAATCATGAATTTCCCAAGGGAACACAATTACTGCTGCAGTGCCATTTAATAAAAGAGGAAATACCCTGGAAAAAGCAATAAAGTAGTAACGAAGATGTGTTCCATGGTGGCGCATAGGGAGGAGAGAGGTGCGGGGGCGAGGGAAACTTCTAGAGACTGAAGACAGTTCGGTGAAGCAGTGATGGTGGAGGGAGAAGCATGCGGACAACACAGGGTGAACGGGGTCCTTGAACCGCCGGAGGGAAGCTGAGGTCCACGCAGAAGACATCAGTGCGGCTGTGCATTCACAGCAGACCGATTCCTAACCAGCCACGGAGGGTCAACAGCAGTGTGAGGAAATTTACATCCCCCACCAAAGTAATACAGAAATACCCGTGAGGCCCCGCAGGGTTTTACTGACGACCCCTCGCGAGAGAAGCAGGGTTTCTCGACCTCAGTACGGCGGACACTTTGGACCGTCTCCCTCCCTGTCGTGGGGCTGTCCTGTGGAGGGTGTCCGGCAGCCCCCTGGTCTCTACCCCGGATGGTAGTAGCCCCTCTGCAGCTGTGATAGCCACGAATGCCCCTGGGAGGCAGAATCAGGCCTGCCTGCACACCCCGGGGAGACAGCGACCAAACAGCACCACAGGTGACTTGCTGATAAAAATGAATACTTGAAGCAAGAAAAGTCACCTGATGGAATGAACTCAATCCAGAGACCTTAAATGATGAAGTGATTGATTGCTGCTCTTACCTAAAATCATAATTAACTAGGACGGTGTAATTGATTAAACATACACAGGCTTCCTAAATGAAATATCATCAGCAAATCACGGCACACTTTTGCAATTATAGGAGTGAGCGAGCTCCTCAGGGAAGTCCACAAGACCCCCTCAACACATAATGAGGCCCCCGGTCAATCTTCCTGTTACATATACGAATGCCTGGGCACGGAAAGGTTCGCTTCGTGCAGACCGGGGCCGCCACCTGGGAAGTGACAGGCCTACAGTGGGGGTCATGGGGGAAGACGGGTCCCCGCCGGAAGCAATGGCAACGTCTGAAGTTGGTGAGGGCACACTGGATTAGAGACTGGCGAGGCAGGTGTGGGACAGGAGCCAATCACACGGGTAGAGAGGTCTGGAATCCAAACCAGGTGGACGGGACGATGGAAATCTGAGCTCGGTCACAAGCTGGGATTCCAGGCCATTGGATAAGCAGACAGTCCACAGATGTCTGACGCTGTTTTGTAGGCACCGCGGGTCTCTGAGAGGGGGCTGTGATGAGACGCCATTTTACCTGAGTGGTGCGCTAAGAGGCCTTTCTCACCTGTTGACTGAAGAAATCACAGATCCCAGAACCTGTGGCAGGGTCAGCAGGGTGGGGACAGATGGTGCCAGTGCAGGGCAGGTGAATGTGTGGGGATGGAGAGCCGGGTGCTGAAGGACAGTGGGGGAGAAGGCAGGGGTGCTGGCAGCCTTGGCGTGCGTGCTCTCTCCTCCCCGTCATGAAGGTGCAGGTGGGAGGAGCAATGGAGACCCACCGGCCCGGGGTGCCGAACACCCTTGCTGCTTGTAGCAAACAGGTGGGAGAAGCTCACTCGGGCCGCTATGCCCAGGGACTGGGAGCCCGAGGATCGGGTCATAGCTGGGAAGCACTGAGGATGTTAGAAGGCGGAGGTTTGTTTTGTTTTGTTTTGTACCAATAAAATATTTTATCTTGTTGCCATATCAGAAACAGTACATTTTAAAGGCAAATCACCTAAGAATGACAGCAAAAGAAAAAAGAAAACCCATGAGGGAAAAAATGGATTAGTACCTCTGTTTGAACATTTAAAAATAAATATGTGCTCTATCATAAAGATAAAATGCAAGCTAAAAAAGAACAATACAGAACATTTCAAGGCACTAAATAAAAGGCTCTATTATTCTTAAAACGTCCTACAAATCAAAATAAAGGACCTACTGTCAGGTTTTAAAATATGGGCAAGGAGTATGTATAGCGAGGAAAGAGAGTAAATAAGCACTAAGTAATAAACCTAAAAATAAGCAATCAATAAATAAATATTCAAAGAAATGCACACAGAAGTACAATAACTTACCCGTGTTATTTATTAAGATAACGAGCAGTACAAAACTTTTTATTACAGAAATCTCACACACAGATAAAACTAAAGAGAGGACAGTGAAACTTCTCGTGCCCATCACCAAACTTTGGGATGTTCATTATTTCAATCCTGTTTCATTTACTTCTCATTATCTTTAAAAAAAAAAAAAAGGCTCTGGCAATCGTGTCATCTCACCTGTCAATTCGTGAGCACGAGTCTTTCTGCAGGCAAGGGGTTTCCTCGTGCAGCTATAGTGTGCTATGCAAAGGCCCCAGAAAAGCCCCCTGGTCTCAGGGCAGAGAGTTCTACTGTGTTCCTATTGAGCTGAAGGTTCCTTATCCATGGTTGGGGGGGACATCAAAGGTGAATAGGAACATTTATTTGTTCACTTCCACGGAAGGCTTCTATCCCAGAAGACGGCTCTCGCATTTTCGCGAGCATGCTCTGGTCTTCTTGTGGTCACAGCCTTCTTCCAGACCACATTCTGAGGTGGTAATTCCCATCGGTGCAGTTCTCCACACGTGCTTTCTGTGGCAGCAACAGTGCGCCTCAAAATGCCAAGATGCCCACTTGCCACGAGACCATCATTTTCAGGAGCCATGCTTGTCCAAATGATAGCAAGGGCTAGGGTCTTCTGAAACTGTCCCCATCCTGCCCCCAGAGACGGGTGCTCTTCTGCTCAAAGAGAGCAGGCAGAGGCTGGGGGAAGGCATTCCCTGCCCGCTGATGGGGGCCACGTAGGCGAGAGCAACACTCCATAGAACATACCACTCCGTGCTGGGGCTGGGCACAGTCGTCGGCCTCGATCGAGGGTCCAGGTGGAGGGAAGAGGCTCTGTGCTCCCTCTCCTTGTGTAGGGGGTGCTTTGTAATGAATCCTTCCCCAGGATGCTAGGGGGGAGTGGCGTTTAGGACATTCTCCCCATCCTGTGTGGCGTGGATCCAAACCCTGGACTTCCTTGAGATTTGTAAGGGGATGTTGAAAAGGGAGAGCTTTGCGGTGCTGAAGTCTGCACCTGAAACCCTATGGGTTTATGTAGAGTCTTCCCAGAACAGAAGCCTGGGGCAGGCGTAGAGGGCGGTGTAGCTCTGAATCTTACGTAATGAACCAGTTGCTCATCACAGTTCTGCCCTCAAGTTCTGCCCAAACCCAAGTTTTAGTCAACATCAATGAGGTTTGATTCTCCTCTCGTGTCTCCCCCACTTACCAAGTACCCCTCATCTTTTGTGAAATTGGACATCAGTGTTCCTCTATCTCTGATCGTTTATTCTGTTTCTCCATGTCTGCCCTTCTCAAGGGATATTTCTCAAAACTTGTCCCTCTGCATGGTTTTGCGGTCAGATTTCCCCCTCACTTCTCTTTAAATGTTTTCCTCTGATCCTATAAATGATTCCCACTTCTCCAGCTTCCTGGAAAACTCTGCCTTTTTTATCTTTCCATCCTGGAGCTCCCCTTAAACTCCCGAACTATAAGCAACGTCTGCGTAACAACCATCTACAGCCAGAAGTCGCTCTTGGCTCTTGAACTTCAAATCCAACCCAGAGAATAAGCCTCCTCTTTGAACTTCGTTTCTAACTTCTGTTGCAGACTACCCTGTTCTCTGGTCCAGAGCCTCAACATCTTGGATCACCCTCACCCCCCTCTTCTTGCCTCCTGTACCAGCCCATTCTCGAACCCCCTCATTGGGGTGCACGGCCTGTGAAGGCTCGGGTGGGAGAACACAAAACGGCTATTCCCAGCTAAAGTTTCTGTTCCACTGCTCACTCTGAATAACACAGTCAGGGAAGTTTCTCCCAAATAGCAGGTAGCACCCCACCCCCTTCAAGCCAGGACTACTCTTCCAGACTCTTCGAATTGGCATTCAACGCCCCGTGTGCTCCTGCCACCTCCTCTCCCATCTTAGTTACTTATCTATTCCATCAAAGCACCCCATTCTCATCCCCGCCACAAAGATACTGTGCAGTAAATCTTCTTCCCTGGAAGGTGTGCCCTTCTCGTCTGAATCTCATTCGTTTTGAAAATCCCAGCCCTCACCAGGAGCATCCCGAACAAGCCCAGCCCACAGGAATCTCCTTCTCCGTGTGGAGGCAACAGAACACTCATTATTTATGTGATTGATCCGACACTTGTCACCAGCTGCCGTTCTGTGATCTCTCTTGAAATGTATTGTTAACACTCGATGTGTGCTCTCTTGTCGCACAGACCGCATCCTGAGTTGCTTAGATTTCCTACGGTTCCACGTGCATTGCACAACGCCTGCATGCAACTGGCACTTAATAAATGCTTTGATTGACTGATGTGCACCCGCCCTTCTCTAGGCTTCTTCCTGCCAATCTGTCCTTTATATTATTTTGAATCCTCTAACCCTCCAAAGAATAAAAACAGAGCCTTCCTGAAACCCCACCCATCTATCCCAATTTCCATTCATCCCAGAGGCTCCAAACTATAATGTCTGTCATCACACCGAATGCCAGTGCAGGCCACCAAAATGACACTTGGCGTGTTTGACTACGCACGTGTGTGTACTGGGGTCTGTGTGTAAATGAGTCATTAGGCATTGATTCTAGCATTACAGTCTGTAGGGTCTCAGATGAATTAATTCACTGCCCCGTACCTCATCGAAATCATACATTTTTGCTTTGACTGGACACATTTTCGGTGATCGTCTAGCCCCCAAATATCTGAGCTTTTATGATCTCTGACTACAGGAAATGTTTATTGAGCACTAACTTGTGCTGGCCCCATTGTCCTAAACCCTCATAACAATCCCATAAGGCAGGGCCCTGAACTATACCCATTTTCAAGATGAGAAAACTGAGCACCGGACAGATTAAGAATTTGCTCCCAGGCATGGGGTTAGTAAGCACCAGAGCCGGGGTCCGAACACAGGCAGAATGTGACAGCGCCCGGAAAGACAGCGTCAGCTTTTCAACCCAGCCGTTTTGAATCCTGACTCCTCAACTAAGCGGAGGAAACTTAATTAAATGAAGTCCAAATGAGCAATTATTTAAGATGACTTGAAACTATTTTTAGCCAGAAGGAGTGGGGCAGGGCTTTCTAAATGCCCAAGGAGCCAGCTTTCTTTGCAAAGCTACCTTCTGCTGCTGAAAATAGGTGATTGCACGATATTCCGGATTGTCAGTTAGCCTTTGAAGCAGACAACAGTATGAGTTCCAAAGACTCCGTACAATTCCCATAAACAAAGTGATGTGGTAAAACGTATATTTGAATGTTTTTCACAGGCTCAAGCGAGAGGATCGTTTGCCGGCATTCTGGATCTATCTCGAGCAGGGCTGACAAAAGCCATTTTTAGATGTCTCCAGAATCACTGTGGTTTGGTGCCCCAGCGGTGCTGGCTTCGATACGGTGCTGGAGGCTATGCAGAGAACGCAGAGCTCCAGGTCCTGCAGATGGTCCCACCCAGTCCTTCCCTGGGGAAGCCCTTTACGCCACACATAATCCTCACTGTGCACCGAGGAAAAACGTCCGGCAAATGAAAAAATCTTCACAGAACGATAAATGAAAAATCAAACGTAACGACCGTCTTCTTTAATTGCCGTTTGTTCTCCGATGCCCAGCAATATCATGTGTATTCATTGAGCAGCAAGGAAGAAAATCATACCGGACATAAAATGGTCTAGCTGGAATTTTTTATGTCCTTATTTCCCCACAAAATAAACATCTTTATACTCACAATATTTTGTGTGATGCAACTAAAACGTCCTAACACTAAAAACTGTTCTTTAATCTAATGATAAATAACCACAAGTCCGGGGAATAATTAAGTATACCAAAAAAGATCTAAGTCTGTGTTCCCATCAGGAAAAGGATGGCAATTAAAGTAAGTGATAGCTATAATTAGCCACACATAACTATATTTCAGCAAATGAACAAACAGATAATTATTTCTGGGAAGCAGAGGTAGCATGCAGATACTGGCATTCAAGAGAAATCATTTCCTAGAAAATAACACTATTTCTGATTCAATTAGAATTTCAAGTTATTTTAAACATTTATTTCCATCTTGTGCCTTTATTTAGAAAGCACGTTGACTATACGTCGTGAATTAGGCATCAGGACTAGGAACCGCCTTCAGAATTTTAATCATCACCTACATACCACGTACTGCACGTGTCTAATACTTTTCAGTTTGTACCACACCGACAAGGAGACTTTCTGACTCTGCGCCCTGCACAAACTCGCCGGTTCCTGTGGAACATGCAACACTGTTCCAGTCGGTACGTGCTTACCCAGTGCCAAGTATCCAGGGCATTGTGCTGGATATCGTAGTAATCACGGGGAGGTTGCAGGAACCCAGACTTTCATGGTGTTCGCAAAAGTGGACCAACATAAACATGTCGAGTAGCTTTGAAGGACTGAAATCCCAATTGAAATAATTTTCCTTTTGTGCCTGTAATTCTGAGATTTCCAAGTGATTGTCAATTAATGACAACACAGAACTGGCTTTATTTTAAAATCTGGTCCCTCTAAGATTGAAGGGGTAATATATACAACTGTGTTTCAGGGCTCAAGCATTTGTGACAGGCTGAAGTTTAGAAGTCTGAGAGTCCTAAATATTTAATTTGATATTTAATTTCAGGCAATGTAATCCACAAAAATTTCCATTTTGGTTTAGAGGATTTTTGTTTGTTTGTTTGCTCCATTGGTTTTTGGTTTTACTTTGATTTTTAGAGTAAAACTCAGTTTTGGTTTTTTTTTTTTTGTATTAGGCTTTTCCAGGACCATTGTCCAAGCCATAGCTTTTGGCTTTTGAGTCAAGACACAGACAAATGAAATGATTTGGTGACATCAAGTTTCTCTTTTCTTTTTCTTTATAGTATGATTAATGTCATCCAAGGTGAGCTAGGGAGAAGCATGGGCTGAAATTTTAGCAAAAGTGAATGAGTATATGGTCATCTTTCTTAAATATTCATGTATTCAGTTTTTATCATTTGAACATATTTTAAATTCCTTTTTTTTTTTTTTTTTTGGTGGCAATCTTTAAACCCTTCAAAATTGCGAGCAAAACAGGAATTAATTACTTTCTTACTAAATCCATGCAGCTCTTGTGGAAAATGCTTCTATCACAAGCTTGCTGGCTATTGCTGTCACTCAAATTCCATTTTTATTACTTTAGGAATACTTCATTTCAACGTAAGAGTATACCATGTTTTTGTAATCTTTACCCTTCCAAAGGGGTAGCATCAGAGATTTCGAAAAGTAACCATTTTAAGAGAAAGACTGCATCTCTCTGTTTCCAGCTAAACAGATACGCGTAAGTCTGAACATCACACATTAACACGGAGAGTTTTACAAAATGCCTACTTTAATCGAGTTGGAATAACACATCATAAACAGTGTCGTTTTAAGGGTGGGCGATCGGGAGCGAAGTCTGCCCTCCAGCACACAGGGCTTGGTTATTGTCCAGGAAGGTGGAGGGCCATACACTGAGCCACTTAAGGGCGAGCTGTAAGCCAAGCAGATCCGAAGCGGATGCTCTGGGCTCGTGGGAGCCTGTATCATTCTCGGCCGAACTTTCGTCTGCTTGCAGTGGTAACACAATTTGGTAAGGGCAATTTCTTTTTCTAGAAGTCTTTGTTGCTGGTAGAAAAATACTTCTGTATCTAACTGATGTCACTCCCCCCTCCCCCACTGCACCAAAAAGCCTCTGCTTTGTGACCTGCTTCTTTTTGTTTGTTTATTTATTTATTTTAGAGAGAGTGTGTGTGTGTCTGTGTGTGCACGTTGGGGGGGAGGGGCAGAGGGAGAGCAGAAGAGAGAATCCCAAGCAGACTCCCCACTGAGTGTGCAGCCCAACGCAGGGCTCAATCTCACGACCCAGAGATCATGAACTGAGCTGAAATCGAGAGTCGGACGCTTGACCGACTGAGCCACCCAGGCGCCCCGGGACCTGCATACTTCTGATCATTATTTGTAAACCTTGCTTACTATGGCGGGGTAAGATTCGTAAACACATCTGGCTTTTTCTCTGTGTGTGATTCAAGCAGTCTTTTTTCTGAGTGCCAACGGAGAATTCCCACGTTGCTCTGGAGACCTCCATGCTAAGCTTGAATAAACCCGGCCCCGACCAACGACCTGCTTCCATCCCCCCCCACCCCCACCCCGGCCCAACGTCATGTGTGACTTGTGATGGGTATGGCCCTGCCTGGGTTTCAGTCTATACCCACTCTCCTCCTCCGGCTTCTGACATCAGGGGTGAGCGTGTGTGGGTGAGCAATTCGCTCAACGGGGAAGCTATGGTCGTCAGCCTCCCTGTGTTCCCTTGGACCTTGAGGGAAGCCTGAGATAGGATGGGGACCACCCACCGTCCTGGATGCATGACACGCACTCTCCATTCCCCCTCTGTTCCCCTCTCATTCTCTCTCCCTCCTGGCTTTTCTCTTTATCTTTTTAAATCCTGCAACTGTAACTAGCACACGAGTCAAGAAACAGGACTGTGTCAGCCACTCAGAAGCCCCCATCAGCCTCTCTCCCAATCACCAAGGGCCCCTCCTCCTCCAGGGAAAGCCCTGTCCTGGGCAGCAGTCCCTTCCCAGGGTCCCTGTTTGCCGGAACCCCTCCTTGTGGGTCAGTGCTGCCATTCTGCAGGTGTGTAGCGAGCAGTTTCTCCGTGCTCTTCATGCGCGTTTCTCTAATTCCCCATGAAGGCAGACTCTGAAAAAGGCTACGTGCCTATTCATGGCCCCCTCCAATTTCCTGTTCAATTGTCTTTTGTTTTGTTTTTAAGTAAACTCTGAATATGACCCTTTGTTGGTTAAGTGTGTTGAAAATACTTCCTCCAATTATATATATATATAAATAAATATATATATAAAATATAAAATATAATATAATATTTAATATTATATATCATATAATATTTTATAATATATAATATATATTTGTTTCATCATATTTGTTTTATCATATATTTTATAATATATAATATATTATATTTTATATATATTATATATATTTTATGTGTATATATATATATATCATTGGAGGAAGTATTTTCAACACAACCAACAAAGGGTCATATTCAGAGTTTACTTAAAATCAAAACAAAAGACAACTGAACAGGAAATTGGAGGGGGGACATGAATATATATAATTATATATGTTACATATAATTATATATATTATATAATTATATATTATATTAATATAATATACAATATATAAAATATAATATATAAAATATAATATAAATATATATATTATATACATATATTTTTTCCTTTATAGTTAGCACTCTTTTGTGGCCTGTTTACAAAGTCCTTCTTTCTTTTCCTATCTCTGAAGTTAAAAAAAATCCTATATTTTCTTCAACAAATTTTATTATCTTACATTTGACACTTAGATCTATAATCTACCAGAAATCTCTTGTGCATATAGCATGAAGTAGGGGTCAAGTTCATTTTTTTTCCTCACATGAATAGCAGTTGTTATCCTTCCCCCAGTTCCCTGCAATGCCAAGTTTGTCATAAATTAAGTGGTTATCTATGCAAGCTGGGAAGGTTTTCTTTCTTTTCCCTTCTGTATTCCTGGTCTCTGGAAGTGTTTCTATAACACTGGCATTCCTTCACTCTTAAGATTTTGAGACAACTTACTGGGAAAGGCATTTGGGTTTTCCTCACAGAAAAGTATTCAGTTACAACTCCAATTGATTAAATATTCATGTTATTATTTAGCTTTCCTATTTTTTTGGTTCATTTTGGTTAGTTGTAGCTTTCTTTTTTTTGAGAAATGTGTCTGTTCATCTAAATTCACAAATTCATTTTGGCATAAACTGTCCATAATATACTCATTACCATTTTTCAAGCTCTGGAAGGTCCGGGGCGGGTCCCCTCTTCATCCCTAGAGCTGGCCATCCGTGCCATCTTCTTTATTTGTCTCCTATCCTTGCAAGAGAGTTTTCTGCTCTATTCGTGTTTCAAAGATAATTTTTTTTTTCAAAGAACCAACTTTTGGTTTTGCTGTTTGTTATAAATTTCCATAACTTAGTTCTTACCTTTATTATATCTTTCTTTCCACTTCCTTGGTATTTCATTGTTGCTCTGTTACTAACTTGTTGACATTTGAAAAACCGATTTTTGGCCTTTTTTCTTTTGCAATACAGATGTTAAAAGACACAAATTTCCACTGATGAAGACATTAGCGGCATCCCACAAGTTCTGTTATATTTTCATCGTCATAAGTTACAAAGTTCTCCTTTTTTGTGATTTCTTCCTGAATCTACTGATTCCATAGAGATGTAATTTGGAACTCCCAGACAGATGAGAATGGCTGTTTTTAATATCTGCATAACATACCTTTCCGGGTTCTGTTCCTTTACATTTAAATTTTTACCATCCTCATGTTTTACATGCTTTTCAGAAATCTTAGGCTTTAAAATATTTTATTAATGGATTTATCTTTAATGTGAATTCACACTAAATGAGTCCCTTAAAGTTTCTTGGCATTCAAGCTTAGTTATTTCCAGAAGTGCTTTTATGCCTGCCATCTACGACCTTTCTTTCTATTTGTCTTGGGTTTTTTTTTTTTTTTAAGATTTTATTTATGTATTTGACAGAGAGAGAGCACAAGCAGGGGCAGCAGCAGGTTGAGGGAGAGGGAGAAGCAGGCTTCCCACTGAGCAGAGAGCCTGATGTGGGACTTGATCCCAGGACCCTGGGACCATGACCTGAGCCGAAGGCAGATGCTTAACCACTGAGCCACCCAGGCGCCCTGTCTTATTTTTCAGATAGCTCTGGCTCACCTCTTTTTTGCCATCTTTTGGGTGGACTGACTTTTATTATTCTGTTTTACTCTATTAGTTTGGAAATTACATACTCCACTCTTATTCCTTCGGTGGTTGCCTTTGAAATTACAGCCTGCGAGTCTGCGTTACCCGCGTGTGATAGTAAACCCTGCTCCACACCGTCCTGATCTCACTGGCTTTATTTCCTGTTCGTTTTTCCCGCGTGTATCTCTGAGCATTCTGGGTCTGCCCCGCACTTAATTCTTCCAGTTTTTATTTTTATTTTTTCTAACACTGCCTTAACTCCTTTGGATCCTTACAGAAGTTTTTTACTATGTATGATAAAAACCTAGATCGGCAGTTATCTGAGCACATTAAATATGCTACTTCATTGGTTTTGATTTGTCTTTGAATTGCTGCTCCTTCGAATTTGGCTTTTTGTTTACTTCTGGCTGCTTTTAATATTCATTCTTCGTTAGCAGTGTTTCACCACGAGATGCCTAGGGGCAGTTCTCTTTTTATTTATGCTAATCAGGCTTTGGTTTTGTTTTGTTTTAACAAAAGTCACATTTACAGGCAGAAAGATGTACACGTGGATAAATTTCTAGGAACACAGGCCTTCCTGCTTGAGGATAACTCTTCGGGCCCCTCTGCAGTGTGCTATGGTTTGAATGTTTGTGTCCCCCCACCCTATTCATACGCTGGACTCCTAACCCCCAAGGTGATGGTCGTAGGAGGTGGTCCTCTGGGAGGCCATGAGGTCCCGAGGGTGGGGTCCTCACAGTTGGGGTTAGTGCCCTTATGAGAGAGACCCCAGAGAGCTGGCTCCTTCCTTCCCACCAGGTAAGGACACAGCGGGAGACAGGCAACCTGCTGCGGGAGGGGGGCCGCCCTTGGAGCGGAGCAGCTGGCTCGCTGACCGCAGACACCCCGAGCTGTGAGCAGTATGTTTCTGCCATCTAGAAGCCACAGCAGGCCACCCCCTGCCACACGCCCAGCCTGGGGCAACCCAGCATCGGTTTTCTGTGCCTATGGTTTCGCCTCTTCCAAAACAGCGTGTGCACGGAATCGTGCTTGTCACCTTTGACTCTTTCCTCACTTAGCGCAACGTGCTTGACAGTCACTCATTTCGTTGCACGTATGGGTGGTGCCCCCCCTTTCATCTTTGCACTCTTTATGCATGTGCTAGTCAGCCTGTAACGTGGCCCCCGTGAGCCCACCATGAGCCACCACACCTGATACAACCCGCTCCATCGAGGGGAGCGGATGCACGATCTGCCTGCACGGAGCAGACGGTGCAGAGCAGTGAAGACCAGGGCTTCTTCGCAGGTGCTCTTCCTCGTTCTCTCGTGGCCTGCGGGCCCCAGGGGAAGCCAGCTGCCCGGGTGTGAGCCCCCCTTACGGAGAAGCCCGTGTGAGTGAGCTGGGCAGTGGAGGAGGCCTGCCGGTGGCCACGGAAGGGATCTCGAAGTTGCACCCTCTCTCCATCCAGCTTCCAGATGACTAGAACTCTGGCCAACAGTTAGCGGACAGCTGCCTCACAAGGGACCTTGAAACAAAGGCCCTCAGCTCAGCCACAGCCTGACTCCTGACCCACACAAGGTAAGAAATAACAGCCTTCTGGTGAAGCAAGCCTCTGGGTTCTGGGGGCGGCGGGTGGCTGGTGGCGAGTTTACAGAGCAGTAGAGAACCAACACAATCCAGTCACCCGTTGAAGGGTGTCCATTTTCGACGATGATCAATGAGGGCACAATAAATATTTGCACACGGGTATTCGCGTACCCACAGTGTTCCCTGCTGCCCGTGTAATCTCTCTTCTTTCTCCAGAATTCCAGTAACTTTCTCAGCACGCCCTTCCTGCCTCCAAACTCTGTTCCAGAATCCCTGATCTTCTCTTGCTTCTTTGTGTTTCATTCTGTAATTTTCTCTTCCAGTAATTTATCTTTCAGTTCCCCAGGTTTTTTTTTTTTCTTTTTAAATGACTGTGTCTAATTAACTTTAAACTCATCCTCTATTGTACTTAATTTTATGACTATTTCTCAATTTCAGAATTTCCATTTGACACGTTTTTATAGTTTCCCATTTCTGCTCATTCTCATTCCTTCATCTCCTTGGGCACAGTGAACATACTGTCTTCAAGTATGTGCTTTTGAACTCCAATCTTTTGGGCTCCCGTGGACGTACTGCAACAGACCGCTATTTCTTCTTAATTTTTTATCTTGTTTTCTGTTGTCATATGTCTGGTTTTTTGATTGTGTGTTGAATAATATATTTGAAAAATGGTTTGTTACATCATTTTGAAGCCTCTGATGCTGTAATTGTCCTTTGGGACACACACACACACATACACGCACATTTCCTCCCAGGCACTTTTGGGCCCTGTCAGTCCTGAAGGACGTCCATCCAACGTCAGGGGTTGAGATAATTCATAGCTGAGCTGTGGTTTCTAGTTCGGGTACACCCAGCCCTTAGGAGGAACACTCAAGGCTCCGACCCATGGCCTTGGCAGACCCTGGACTTAGTCTGTCCCTACAGTCCAGGAGGCTGTCAGAAGTCCAGTCCAACTGCTCAGCTGGCTTCTATGGACTAGGAGAGTGCTCTGAATGTCGCTGGGAGAAAAGCCTAGAACGAAAGCTTCCTTGCTTGGTCCCCACTGCATTCCAAACCCCTTCCTCAGTCTCTTCTTCCCTGGATCTCATTGTCATAATAGTTTTCTAGTGCCTTTAGTCAGATTAAACAACTAGGGAAGTTTGGGCCAACTTTTCTGGATGTTCTCAGGAAAATCTCCCCAACAGCCACGGTCTGCTTTTATGTGTGAGAGAAATACATTATTTGTTTAAGCCACTATTAGATAATTTTAGGATACACACAGTCTAACCACTTTCTAGATGATACATTCCTCACTATACTCCAGTTAAATACTTAAGTCCAGTTCGGCGTTTACCATAACTTCAATATTAATTTCCCCCACACTACTCAGGTATGAGAAGAAAAAGGTATTTTTTAAATTAAAAATATCGTTAGAGCAAACCCATCTCCTCCTTCTGTTCCGTAAAATCTCATTTTATATTGGTTCCCACATATCAAATAGTTCACGACAATCTCTGAAAAGTCAACTAACATGAAATCCAACTATAATTCTCTAACCGACCCAATAAAATGCTACAATATATCCTACAGTGAAGTTTATGACCTATGTTCCAGTTTGTAAGCCCCCTTCATTTTTATGTTTCAAATCCATCCTCCCTAGAAAGTTGATAGAACTTAATACTTTCATCTATTTACTTCTGAGTTTAAAAAGCACTTACCATTTGAGACAGAATTCCCATTTTCAGCAGCGATAGCACTCGAGAGTGAATTAGATAATTGAATTCCATGGTTATTTGCATTTCTATCTTGAGTCTCAGATGCAATTTCTGATCTACCAGCATCATCTCGGCCAGTTAGGTTCATGTTAGTCTCAAAACCTAAAATAAATTTTAGAAAGGATTGTTCTTTTTGGATAAAATGTACCAAATAATTTAATGAAATAGTAGAAGAAAATAATAAACCTCATCAAATGAAACATTAATTATATTTGAAATAGTAAATTAATAATCAACCTTAATTAAATTTATGGCCTACAAAATCTTCACCAAATCTTGCCGCAACACTCTTAAACATAATGGGAAATATTAAGTGGTGATAATGAATTTCATAATTTATTATTTTCAAACAGATCTATACAGAATTTTTGATGTCAGAGTCTAATAACCTGTCACTAGAGCACCGTCTGTCTTGAGGACATTGTGTCCTAAAAGAGATATGGAAGTAAATTCATGTTTCAGAAGTTTTCTCAATTACTAAATTAAGTAGAGACCCTTGTATAGGCTTAAAAAATTAAGAAATAGGGCGCCTGGGTGGCTCAGTCGGTGAAGCGTCTGCCTTCAGCTCAGGTCATGACCCCAGGGTCCTGGGATCGAGCCCCACATCTGGCTCCTCACTTAGCAGGGAGTCTGCTTCTCCTTCTGACTCGTGTTCTCTCACTTTCCCTCTCAAATAAATAAAATCTTACAAAAAATATTTTATAAAAAATAAAAAAAAATAAGAAATATACTTTCAGTAGCATTACAAAATTTGTTATTATCCATTTAGGAGAATTCAACTTCAAAATACTACTTCTGCTTCTGTACACTGACATTACCTAATTGTTCACTGCATGTCCCATGTTGAGTGCTCAGAGACTGACGAACACAGAAGCCATCATCCAAATTAGGCTGAAGAGCCAAATGAAGTTTTTTTTTTTTTTAACTATGTAGCAACAATAAAGTAAAACCTAACAAATGCCAGGGTTTGGAGCGATGTCTCCTGCATTACACTCAGACAGGGTCTACAAAGGACCAGAGCACAGCCGTCTACCGTGGCGTCAGGTGCGGCCTGGCCCCCCTCCCCTCTCCTCTCTCGGAGTCAGGGCCCCTCCCTCGGGCTGGCCCGGTGTGCCTGGGATTGGCTCCTGCTTCCCCAGGGACATTCTGGAGGGCCTCTGTGCAACATCGAGGGTGTGCACGCTGCGTCCGCTCTTCGTTGGTACCAGCAGATTCGGACGCCTTCAGGTCAGGCGTTCCTAAGGTTTCAGGCTGACAGATTATTCAAAAGGGATAAAAAGCATGATTCGCTTTATTATACTTTACATATGGCAGAACAGTTTATCTCCAGTGATCCCAAAGGAGGGATGGAGCGGGGAGGGAGGATGGAGGGAGGGAAGGGAAGGGAAGGGAAGGGAAGGGAAGGGAAGGGAAGGGAAGGGAAGGAAGGAAGGAGGAAGGAAGGATGGATCGAAAGAAGGAAGGACAGATGGAGGGAAGAGGAGGAAGGAGGAAGGACAGACGGAGGGAGGGAGAGAAGGAAAAAAGGGAGAAAGCCAGCCCTCCAGAGCTTGCCTCTCCAGGCCGGTCTTGACGCAATCCTTTCTAGCTCTGGCCTCTAGACGTGATCTCCTCTTGGCTTGAGCCTCACACTCACACAGCACCACAGGCTGTGGCCATGTATCCAGACGCTCCGTCCTGACCCGTTTCCCTGCTTTGCTGTCCGCATTCCCACCAGCGAGAGTGTCCCCTGTCCCCACCAGTGAGGCTCGTCAGATGAGCCACAGGGACCCGTCACTTACAGGTGGAGCGTGCCGCACAGAGGAGCCGGGTCTGCCCCACGGGAAGGGGTGCTGCTGTCTAGAGCAGGGGATGCTGGATGGATAGAATGGAGGCAGAACGGACAGGGCTTTGAAAACCAGGTGGGGGCGTTGAGATTTAAGCAACCAGGGAGCCCCTGCAGCTCCTGGCTCCCTGCACTTGAGTGGAAAAACTTTGGCTCAGCCAGTGTGCGTGAGAACAGTGATGAAACTGAGAGAGGTGACGGGAAAAACACCTGAGTTCTCGACATCGAGCAACACTGAGCCGGCTGGCACCGAGAAACTACGTATCTCATTCGGTCGCCTCTAGTTTGCCTTTTAAAGAAATCTGGAAGTTAGAAGCACAGGGCTGGCTTTAAAGCGCTCTCCAGACACAGACACTCATCTCCGTCTCTTCCAGCCATTTTCTCGCTCGTTAATTCCATAGTTCATTGAAGGCCCACGACGTGTTCGCACTCATCAGGTGCTCCACATGCAGTAATGACCGGGACAGACCGATGGCTTGTGGCTCACCTCGCACACACAAGCAGAGACCTCCTGGCTGGGTACAAACCCTCAGGGGCAGCGGGGGTGAGCGGTCGCCGTGTCAGGTTGTGTGGTCAGGGAGGCACCTCTAGGGGCTTCACTGAGGCTCAGAGAACCAGGGAAAGAACTGGCCACGTAGAAAGACAACATTCCACGTGTGTGAAGACCTGAAGCAGAAAAGCTCACCTTTTTGAAGGAACTGGGAAGTCACGTCCAAGTGAGTTGAGCACGTGGAAGCAAAGGGCAGGTGGGACAGGGGGCATCTGGCCCAGGGCCATGGGAGGTCATCGAGCAAGGAGCTGAGGTTCTGTTCTTGGTGCAAAGGGAGCTTATCCAAGGCTGGGAACCAGGGCGTCCCTCACTGGGTAAATGGGGACGGTCCTCTTACCTCTGGCGGACGAAACCCAATCCTCTGAGACACTGTGTAGACTCTTGGTATAAACAAGATGCTAGCTTCCCTCCTAACCAATTTCTAGCTGATAAACAATGCATATATTCATAGTCAAAACGTCCCATTTTGCTATTAAAGTTTTAAAAATATTTCCAAATCAGTAGGTTACACTGTAGCCAAGGATTGTTTTTAGATTTGTCATATGAGTTAGGCTGCGATTCTTAACATTAGCTACTAAAATTTCTTTATATTTTTATCTTCAAAGCATAGGTCTACTTGGGGATGGCTCTGGATTGGAATAAGGAAAGAAGTCCTTCTTCAAGTACAAAGTAAGAATTGATGACCAGTCTAATGATAATCATTCACCTTGTTCTGATGATAATTACCATCCCCCAAGTATTTATGACGCGCCCATCCCCCCTAGATGTGACACTGGATTTTGCTCTGGTTTTCCTACTTCTGAAGAGCTGTCCCTTTCACACCCATTTTCACGATGAGGTCACTGAGGCTTGGGGAGGTTAACCTACGTGCAAACATTTCATAATCAGCTGGTGGCTGCAGCCGGGCTCAGACCGAGGCACGCAAGCTCCACCGTCCACCCACGCTCCTTCCTACGCTTGGCCCTTCTGTGTAAAGTCTTCCGTCATTTCACTTGCTGACTAAAGGCTAAGGCAGCTGCTTTTCTGTGGCTTGATTGGATCCGCGTGCCTCAGTGGTAATCAACTGGGAGCCATAGGTCGAACACTACTCCAGCCGCCGAACTGGAGTTGCAACATCGATGTAGACGTCTCCGCTTCGGGGTTGTCCTTACTCATGCATATGAATTGTGGGCACGGCTCTTGGCTTACGAAATTCCGTGTCAGCCTCTGCTCATCAACACCCCTGCTCCAAGTGAAATCCAAACACGTCAAAGCGTCTGTGCCCCGACTTGTTTCTGCCAGGATTCAGCCACAACAAGGGGTGAAGACAGAACCCTCCACGGTTTGATTCTGCTCTAAAGGGTCATGAGCAGTTGCGATGCTCCTTGTTGAGCGCGTGCCTGTGACCCTGGACTCGGGCACTGAAGGAATGACAGCCGTGAAAAGTCCAGAGGACGCGGGCACTGAGTCCGAGGCCGTCTGCGTTACAACAGCACAGGCACGAGAAGCGTACTGCCTGCAGAGTCCTAGAAGGAATGATCCAGAGCGAAGTTGTGCGGCCTCTTCATGCCTCCAAGCAGTGGCCACTGGGATTTGGAGGGTGAAGAAAAGTCAGTCACAGTCACACCAAAAGAAAATATTTGAGACTCTGTAAATCTAAGCAAACAAGTAGAGGAGGGAGCGCTGTGCAATCCCGTAGGAAGACTGAAGGCACGTCTGAGTCACTCTGCAGCTCGCGTCTTGTGTAATCAGTGGTTTGCGTGGCTCAGTGGCATCCTCCGGTTGGGTGCTCCACGAGAGTCGGCCTGAATACCTGTGCTGTTTTCTCTCCACTCGTAAACAGATTTCTCTGTGACCCCTGCCCGGTGCTGTTTGCACAGGTACGGGAGAAGTGAATCACACCGCGATCTGACTCAAAGATAAAGCCGTGGCCTTTACCCTGGGTTACGATTGTTAAATACAAGTATGCAATGTGGACACAGTTAGGTTGAATCTTAATCTAGTGGGAGAGTTCTAGCAAATCTCTAAATGCAAATACAGGAAGAATTTCAGCTTTGCTGTGTTCGTTTTTATATGACTAAAATACCACACTGGGGTGGGTGTGATCCTTTGAAAACTGGTTTTCAGGAGAAGGTGATATTGCCCCCAGGGGACATTTGGTCGTGTCTGGAGACGTCACCAGCCCTCACCCCGGAGGAGGGGGTTGCTGCTGGTATCGGGTGGGTAGAGGTCGGAGGTGCTCTGAAGCCCCAGCAAGGCGCGGCCAGGTCCCGAGATGAGGAATTCCTGCCCAGGATGCCCGTGGAGCTGAGGTCAAGAAACCTTGCTTTAAAACCTAAGTCAGATCATGCCATTTCCCACTCAAGTCTCTCCACTGGTTTCTATTTCATTTAGATTGAGACCCCATGGCGTTTCCTGGTTGAGACCATCCACCACCTCTGCTCGCCTTGGACCCCATTTCCAACTACCCCCTTGGCACGTGTGCCTGGTACCATCCACGAACACATCTCACTCTCCAGAGGGAGCCTGGAGCTGGTGCTGTTCAGGCTCTGCTAAAATCAGACCACCTTCCAGAAGACAGCACCTCGCTCTGCTCCAGCTGTCTCTGTCCCTACTCCCTGCCTTAGCATCCTGTGGGGTCCTTCTCGCTGCAGACGTAGCACACCCCCACTGTCTGTCTTCTGTGTGCCCCTTCTGCAGTGCGGGCACAAGGAGCACGAGTGCCACGTGGGAGCCTAGAACGGTGCCTGCACACAGTAGGTGCTCAAGAAAATCTTTGTTGACAGAAAGGAAAACAGAATAAATGATCAATGAATCACCACAACAAAACTGCTATAGAAATTTTTGTTTTCTAACAGGAAACTACATGTTTTGCAATTAAAAGAGTTGACAGATTTACTCAACTGAAGAATCCATGTGAATGATTATGGAAAATTCTCAGTAACCATTTCTCCTCATTCACACGAGATTACTGGAAACATGAAAGGACTTCCACTGCTAACGGACATTTGAGTTTCTAATCTCTACTTATTTAAAGTTATGAGGTAAGGAAAATTTCACATTGTGCAAGGTGAAAATTTTCCATGTATTCAAAGGGCCAGAGCTGTGTGCTTTCCACCTGCGCATTAATGTGAGGGCAAGAAAGGACTTTGGGATATTTGAAATCTATTCCTGACCCACAGCGTGCATTCAGATTTTCACTGTTGGGTTACCAATTATCACTGATAAATATTTCATCCTTGTCCCACCAATATGCAGGGTTCATGCATGCTCAGTTTAAAAAAAATCTTACTGTACATGGCTTTGTGACCTCTAATCTCAGAAAATTGCAATCAGTTTGACAAGTATTGGCTGTGGCATCTTGGTGCCTAGAGATGGTCAGAGGTGGGTTGACCAGAAGTCTATGGAGTGATGAGCACGGACCCCAACCTCACTTGTAAAGGCCACCTCCAAGACCCAAGTGCCAGTCAGTCAGTCAGTCAGTCAATGCATGCACAGTTGATGCTTGCAGAAGACAGCTTTGGTCAATATGTGCTTTGCTTAGTTCCTCATCTAAAAAAAATGTTCCATTCATTCCCTAAATGTTTGTCATTTTTATTCTTTTTCTTAAAGACACCCCACACCTGCCGCCATGGTATAAGCTCCAATGTTCAGAAAAAACAATGGTCTGGATAGCCTTTCTGCTTGGAGAAGAAAGGAGGGGAAGGAGAGGACAGAGAGGAGAGGAGGGGAAGGAAGAGGAGAAGAGGGGAGGTGAGAGAGGAGGAGGGGAGGGGAGAGGAGAGGAGAAGGGAGGAGAGGACAGAGGGGAGAGGAGGGGAAGGAAGAGTGAAGAGGGGAGGTGAGAAAGGAGGGGAGGTAGGCAGGGGAGAGGAGAGGAGAGGGGAGTTGGGTTCCGCACACGCTGTGGGCACGTTTGCAGCTTATGCACCATCACCGGAGCGGGGCCCAGCCAGTGCTCAGGTAAGGGCATAACATAAAGACTGCATTTGTAAAATGCTATTACTCTAGCAAAACTGTGTCGAGTTGGATAAGGCTGGAGGAGAGCTCAGAGACAGGAGCGGGGAGCATTCAGCCTCGGGCAGGGGCAGCCTGGGTGGTCAGGGAGGTCCTCGTTGCAGGTCTCTTGGAGCTGAGGGACTGGAGTAAGTCAGCACCAGTGAGATGCCTGGACCCAGGGCAAGCTGGGGCTGTGCATGCGGACAGTCAAGTGACAGCCGCATGCCCGAGGGTGAAACGGAGTCACAATTACTTAGCCCAAGCATTTATTAGGCCTGAAAGAACGTGTGTAGAAGAGACCCAAGCATCTCTTAGTAGGGAGATCTCTTGCAGGGGAAGTGACGTTCCTGGGAGAGGGCAGTGGAAAGCAGGGCACGGTGACTGTGGACACAAACAGGCAGGTGTGGGCTCGGGGGCGGGGCGGGGACGGCCGAGGGCAGAGGGAGGCTGACAGCAACGCACGCCGCAGAAAGGTCACAGAGAATGAGTAAGGAATGAGCCACAGAGTGTTTCTTTAAGAAGAAAGCTTAAACACATCATTCCCCTCTTGGTTACCTTAACTTGAGATAATTTTAGAGTGTATTTTGGAAACATAGGAGACAGGATCCAGGTTTCAGTAACGCAGGAGAAAAACAAACTATCGCTGTTTGACTGATTTAATACCGAGAGTGCCATGCAAGGCAGAAAAAATGTGAAAATACATTTTCAACTCATTACTCATGCTGGCTCTAATTCATTCCGCAACTCTATAGGAAAATTCCTCTCCAGGAAGGCTACTGCACGGAGGGAACCGCTTGTTTTTTCCTCTTTGGCATTAAGGAGAGGTACAAACACTGAGAGACGTGGCTGGCATAGTCCTGCCACTTCTCAAGTTCTTGTTCCTAAAACTTGGGAGCCCCAGCTAGACTGTGCTTGCGGACACACATAGATGTGCGTGACTGAGTCCGGACGGGGTCACTGAGACCCCAGATCGGCATCTCGAGTGTGAGTTACAAGGAACAATGTCTCCTACAACTCGGATTTTTCTAAAATCTTACATTATTGCATGTGAAGAAGAACTACAAAGAAGGATTTAGCACCCCCACATTGCCCTGCATTCTGCTATAACAAGCTTCTAGGAAGTGAATTAAACTTTTTAAAAAAAATACATGCTAGCAAAACCCAAACATACAGCCTACTGCTTCAGAGAAAGACAAATGTCAAGTGTAAGGGTCCCCTAGACTGTGTCTGATCCTAACCTCAAATAAGCAGACGACCTCCCGTGTGGGCTGGTACCGCAAGACACGAGACGGGAGCGGAGTGGGTCTTCCTACAGTGTGTCCGCTCACGCGGAAGGGTGCACGCGCATCTGCGTGGGTTTTGTACAGCACACCCAGCCGTGTGAACCAGCCTTCATCGTCCCCTTGCTGATAGATGCAGAAACGTATCAAGAGCGGGCTTCAGTGTCTAACGGTCAGGGAGGCCGGGGGGACAGAACACAGGGCTTCCGTGCAGTTACCCTTACGACACAGCCACGTCCCACAACTTGCTTGTATTTCTATAGGAAACAATGACTTACGAAACAGAAAAAATAGAGCACCCTAGCAATTGCAAAGGATGGATGGGTTGAGAAAACATAACTGCCCAAGGCTACTGACCTTAAAAGCCTAGCGCCAGCCCCCAGCACACCTTCCTACTTTTGAATGACCCTTCAGAAATCGCCACTCTTGAGTACATCAAAATTCCCCTTGAGTTGTGTTTTAGGCATTCTTCTGCGGCAGGAAGTGCCACCAACACTTATCCTCTGGGTTAAGTGGGGTAGAATGGAAATGCTTCCTTGTCCCCTACTCCTAACTCCTGCCACCCACTCCCCTGCCAAGTGCAAGGAGAGGGTTTGCGCTAGAAACGCCAACTGAATCAGGAAATAGAGTGATATCTTCAACAACATATGTGCTGAGCAGGGGAAGAATGTATTGATAGTAAAGCTAAAAAATGACTGTCAGTATAAATAAGGCTTTTAGAACCCAAAAAATGCACAGAAAATTATGTTGTGCCAATTTTCTTTTAAATTTAACTAACTGGATCCTTTTGTGCCCATCTATTCTGTCCCTGCCATAATGGGAAACAAATCACGCCAATTCCTTCCCTCTCCGCGTACTCGGGTAGCTTGCCTCTCCTATAATTAGCCGAACAAGCAACATCTAAACACCACGCTGGCCTGGCCCGGAGACCCATTCCTCATGTATAATTTCATAGGTCATGCGGTTATTTATATTGCTGTTATTTTTACATTTCCTGAGTGCCAGGTGGTAATGTAAATCCAGGAGTCGTGGAACGCAGCGCCTGCGAGCAGCTCCGTCGGCCTGGGCAGCTCTCGTGTAGGTGAATGGGTCCTGCTCGCTTTCTCCAGAAAGCAAAGGTGAGGAGGATAATCTTCTGCTCTCTGATGGGGAACACGCAGGACTTGTGACACCTGCGGGGCGTCACGGATGGTAAGGAGTGAGGAGGAGGAGGAGCGGAGGAGCCCCCCCATGCGCCCCCCCCAGCTCCCGCACCCTTGCGTACGTAAATAACCAATACCCACCCGCAGATTTTGAAGAGCCTAAAAGAGCATTGGTTTGTTTTTTTTTTATGAGAGTTGTACCGAGTCTATTTTGTTTCTTGGCATTTGGTCACCTTTACATACAGCTAGTAATTGAGTCCCTCTTATATTTTAATAGATGATTTGCTTTAAGAGTAAGTACTTTGGTCCTTAATATAATCATGTTGCTCCATTTCAGGGATATTAGCTTGCATTCAGCCTTAACCGCCATGTTCCAGTCCCTGCTGGCCACCCCCGATCTCCTCCGCATACACCTTAGCTCAACCAGAGGCCTGCGGATTCACATACGGTTCACACGGGACAGGAACACTCGCAGTGAACACTGATCTCACTGGCGTGGTCACAGCAGGTGAGAGAGAACGAGTAAAATCGTCGAAAGTTTAAAAAAACAGCAGTGATGTATGCTGAGTCTTTTCAGATTCTTTGTTTGGGAGGAATCACAAAATTGACCCATCTCAAATACTAATCGCCACAAGGTCACGGGCCGGGGCCAACGGAAGAGGCATAGAGCATACCCCTGTTGTGTCAACATCTAACCAAGGAGAAACCGGACAGGCCTGGGGCCGGGACACCCTGCAGGCCCCGGACAGCAGTCATGTCCAGCTGCTACAGAGGCATTTCAGTATTTTAACAATAGGATGGGACCCTGCTCAACTCTCAAGGAGAAACCCCACCCGCCCACGCTGGCTGGCGACGAGCCAGCAGCTTTGAGGCCTTCAGTAATGAGCTAAAAATCTCCTTATAGGGGCACCTGGGTGGCTCAGTCGGTTGAGCTGGCTCAGGTCAAGATCTCAGGGTCATGGGATCGAGCCCCGTGTCAGGCTCCCTGCTGAGCACAGGGTCTGCTTATCTCTCTCTCTCCGCTCCTCCCCCCTACTCATGCTCCCTCTCTCTCTAAAAAGTAAATAAAATCGTTTTAAAAAACAAAATAAAAGATAAAAATCTCTATATAGATTTAAATTGTTGTCAGAATTCTTGGCGAGCCACGTGGACTGTGTTTTGGTAGCTTCTGTGATTGCATCCTTTACCAAAGCCAGGCGGGTTGGAGCCACTAATTCCTTATGCCTCCAAAGCATAAGCGCACGTGAGCGCATTTCCCTTGAGCCGCCGCAGGGACATATCACAGCGCTGATGTCAGATACGCGGAGCGAGGAGCATCTGGGACCCTGTGGGGCGAGGCTGAACCTTCTCTCAAGTGGATTCTCATTCCATCCACTACAGAAGGAAGAAACCACCAAAAGGGCAGTCGGAAGGTGGGAGTCCCCTTCCCATACGCCCCACAACTAAGCATCTCTCATTAATCACCATTACAGTGTGTATGTTTCCATTTTCCATTCCAGAAAAATCAAAGAGAGCCATCTGTCCTTTCCAAAACACAACTTACTGTGTCACCATGCCCTCGCACAAAACCCTATGACCACAGAGCAGGATGGACCACAAAGTGCTCACGGGGGCCAGGGTCCTCCTGCCCTGGTTCTTTCTCTCTTTGTGTTTGCTCTCAAATCCCTCGCATCCTTCCATATAAATCGCACCTGCTAGACCAGTCTTCCAAAGGACATATTTACAGGTTGGGAAATCAATTTAGTGGGTCATGATAAGTATTTAAAGATGAAGGAGAATAGAACCAAATGAATAAAAACACAGCATTTCACAAGCTTTGAGGGTAAGTAGTGTTTCGTGATGCCCAAATCGTGTCTTCATGCAAACTGTCTCTCACCGCCTGGATACACTGGAGTTTTCATGTTTCTCGCTGTGAGAGGCTTCTGAACAGACCCTACATTTTATTTTAAAAATCCATACCCCTTAGTACAATGTTTGGCACAAAATAGATCCCTGATGTGTTTTTAGAATAAACAAAAAAAAATGAGTGAAGCTTGCCCTTCTTACTTGATGATTTTTCCAAACCTCTTTGAAAATTTCAGGCAAACAGCAATATAAAATCTGATTGCTAGTTGAACCATCTTGCCTGGAGTTAACCTCTAATTTTTCATAAGTCCTGAGAAGAACTACGTGTTTTGGGGTCATGTCATAGAATGATTTTATTATCTGAAAAAAAAAAAAGCAGAACATTTCTCCTAAAATCCTTACAAAGGGTTCCCAGGATGGATTCCATCCTCGCAGCAGTGAAAATGCTGACTGGCAGCTGAACCACACTGCTGGGTTCGCTAATGACCATCAGATCAGAAAGGCATCTTACGATCTCTCATCACCAAACATGAGCTCAGTGCCTCTGTCCCACGTCACTCCTCAGCCTCTGGAAATAGACACGATTCCAAGGTTCCGTGAGTGAACGGAGACCCCTCCTTGCACACCGCAACCACACCAGTGAATTAATATTAACAATTAGAGTTTTACTGTCTTATATAACACGTAAGTGATTCAGTAAACCTCTCGTTGTGCTCAGGTGTATGCGGAGGAGATCAGGGGTGGCCAGAAGGCACTAGAACGACATGGTAAGCGTGGAATGCAAGCTCACGCCCCTGAAGGGAGCAATGGAGATTATATGTTTCAGGAGTTACTTTAAAAGCAACTTATCTGTTAAAAATCCAAGGACTCGCTTACTAGCTATACAGAAACGTAGTTAAATACCAAGAAACGAAATAGAGTCAATCCAGTTCTCATGAAAATAAAATACATACATAAATGCTCTTTTGCTCTAGAGGATCTGGGGCTGGACCCTGGACGTAGCCCTAAGAAAGGATGTGCGAGCGGGCAGAAGAACACGAAGGCTCCCCCACTTTAAATCAGGTGTTTGTACTTTGATGCGTTCCCTCCGTCCTGCTGTGGAAACCCCCCTGACCCCATCGGCTGGGGATCTCACCTGAGAACAGGTTAAGCAAATGGAGCTCCAGCAAGCAGAGGTGACATCAGAAGGTAATTTAATAGCTGGGAGCTTTGGTTCGCTTTTCAGTAACATGGAAATGCCTTTGTAGAGATCATAGCTTCCCCCCACTGCTTTGCCCACGTCTTCTCTCTCAAACTTACTTCTTCATGGATTGTCCATCTTTCCACGTCAAAGAGTAATTAAACCAAAATCCCAAACATGCACATTTGCCTGGGAAATAGCCCCATGGACCCAGTATGTGTATGTCAGTTCTTTCACTCTTTAAAAGGGAATTTGCCTTTGAACAATTAGGTTGGATGATGAGCCAGAGTTTTGAGTGTGAAGCAGCTCTCTTGTAGGTTTTCCAGCAGTTCTGGGTGATGCACAAATTCTCGGGCATCGCAGCACAGTGAGTGCTCTGATGTAAATCTCTATCATGTCAGACCTAGCTCACGCCTGCCATTGTCTGGACCCTGCACTTTTTAGGACCTAGTCACCTGAGTGGGGAGCAAAGGGGACGAGGTTACTGTTTACTGTCTTATTACAATTAACATGTATGATTGCAATAGGCCAGTCATTGCAAATGTATGGTGTGTGGGTACGAACGTTGCAGATTTCAAGGAGAAACGAGAAAAAGATGGAAATAAAAGCCAGACTAGAAAAAAGTCCATGCAGCTTCGCACACAGTGGATGCTAGGTGACCGCTGAGGACTCATGGAACGGAGCGCTGCATAACGTGATACTGGATAAAGCCAAGTGTCAGGTAGTGTGAGCTTCTCAGGGCTAATCTGAGGATTAATCATAGAAATGATTCAAGTCGGCAGAAAGGACCTGAACGCTGGTAGGTAATTAAGAAATAGGTTTTCCTCTGCCAATACTCTTAAGCAGAAAGAGAACATGGCACCGATCCAGCCGTCTTTAGGAAAACTTTCCACGCACCACGTCGCTTTTAAGCATTTCTTCACAAAAGGAAGAAAACCCCAGGATGTTGTATTATGTGGCAATAATGAGATGCACATTGTCAGGAAGGTCTTTATTAACTTGCTTGAGGGGAGCTGCTGAGTGCCTCACAAGATACAGCGCCGGGCTTCTCTTCGGAGCCCCCGTGGGAGTTTAATTCACAATCCCGTGCAGAGATCCACAATACACCATAGCTGCTTGCTTTAACGGGCTGATAGCATGAAAAATATTTACTGGTTATGAAAGATAATCCACTTCTGAAAAGACTGCCTCTTTTTCTCCCCCTTCAGAATTCCAGGTACAATAGATTCTTCTCCCGCTGACAGCGCATCATAGAACATCCCAGTGGTGATGGCTTCTCGGCTGCATTTGGCTCATTTCAGAAATGATGAGCTATTTATGCAAGATGCATATCTCTGGTTAGACTGGCATGCTAGTGGCTATAGATTCAGGTAATTTCCCAAGATAATTCACATGACTCGAAGGTTACTTTTTGATCAGGTTGGTCTGCATAGTTAATCGTCACCACCCTCTGCTCGGTTTTGCTCCTGGGTTTCAAAGGATAACAGAGCAGCATGGCCCAGTGGACATCCGTGGTCATGAGGCCTGTGGGCTGAATATTTTCCCAACAAACCCTGATTGAGGGGCAGGGACTGGAGGCCCGACACGAGGATTTTGTCCAGACATGTTTCTACCTTCGCCGTTACCTGCATCTCTGTTTCCAGATTGACATAATTCAGAAACTGATGAGTTGCTATTGTTTGTTTTTGGTTTTCGTCTAGAACGTCCGTCACCAAGAGGCGAATGGTGGAGGCTTTTTCGAACGTCTTTCTCCTATCCCAATCATGGGGGCTGTTGAAAATCACTGAAAAGAAAAAGTATGCCTTTCTCCCATATCTTTTGCTGGTCGTGAGTTTACATTTAACTTCAGAAAGGGGTTATTCTCTCAGACAGGGACTTTGTATCAGTTCAAATTTGTAATTGTTTGTGCAGACTGAGAACGGCCTCACAGAACAGAAATCGAAATTTCTCCCGAGTTTCGGAGAAAGGAGCCACGTCTGATTCCCGACTCTGGGACCAGTTAGTTCCTGTGATTATGGGAGAGTCACTTAATCCCTCAAACTCTCCGATTGCTCATTAGCAAATGGGGATGCTACCATCTGCTTCGCTGGCCTCACACAGGGCCGAAGGTGTGGGGACGGAAGAGACATCTGCGTGCTTGGCCAACAAGAAACAACCCTTCACAAACGTCGGCTGTTAATATTATTAACAGAATACCATTAACAAATGTTCCATCGCATTTCCGAGTATTTTCCATTGTACAAGGTCACACGCGCATACCCAGAACTAACCCTCTGGGTCATCCGCCCCTCCGGCTCTGGGCACTCTTTGTGGGGAAGACCTGAAGAGTTCCTGCTGAATTCCCAGGGGACGAAGAGACACAATGGAGCGCATTCAGAGCCCTGTCGTGGGACTTCCAGGTAGAAAGCTCGTCCTGCCCTGATTCCATGCAAGGCACGTAGTGCCCCTGTTCTCTGTCTGCCCCTTCTGCAGCCGTCACACCTGTGCGCTAACGGGCCGTGCAGCCCGGGCTCACATGGCCCCATGCACACGGGTTCTTCTGGCTGCCGTGCCCGCTGTCCCGCTGGTGCACCTGGGGAACTCCATCCTCTCCTCATCACCCACCACTCGCCCTGCTCACCAGGCAGGCCTGGAGTGAGGCTCTCCCACCCTCTCTGGCAGCCCCGTGAGAAGCACCCTGTGAAGAACACAGCACCGCCGTGGACCCTTGCTTCTCCCCAGCCACGGACACTCTGTGACAATCGATGAAGTCCTGACACTTCTCCACCAAATCAAGAACGCGCCAAGCACTGGGGACTCACGGGCCACTTGGAGCTCAATTCTGGGCCCACAAAGGGTTTATGACCCCCAGGCCTCTCTCCTCCACTAGACTTCCACTCACTGAAACTGGACGGACCCGTCTGTGTCCTACGGTCGGCGAGAGGGCAGGGACAACACAGATTTCTCCATTTCCTGGTTCCCAGTAGCAAGCCCTGTGCTTCCACTAAAGTGAATGTGTGAGGGAAGTAAGTCTGCAAGTCAGTGCAAGTCCGTTCCGGGCCCCCGGCTGCACAACTGCCCTGTGTGAATTCGCCAGCATTTATAAAGAGAAGGCGCTATAAATTGGGAGAAGAAGGTCACAAACGTTCCCAACAAATATTAGACATTTAAAAACAAACTGTCCAATTCATATAGATGACAAAGAGCTTTGTGCTCTTAACGTGGGTAAGTTTGGCTACTGATCAGTTTATTAAAATTGAAAGCTTATTTCTAAGTGGGGATGAGCTAAGTGTGACTTGGGAAATTAGAAACCCTGCAAACACGTCCCAAACACAGAGCCTGCCTGTAACTGCAGAGGGGCCAAGAACTGGGGGGACAAAAGCCTTTTCTCACAGAGAGGTGTCCGCTCCTTCTGTCAAAGCTCGGGCTCACTGGCACGGGGAAAACCTACACAGCTCACCCCTGTCTCCTAGGCACTTAGTGAGAAATGGAGAACTTGCTTCTCCGGGGTGTCAAGCTCATCTTTCCAAAGGACTTACTCACTTGGAAAATAAGGGACATTTAGTGTTGACTCAAAATCGTTCCAGAATGCGGAGGAATGCCTTGCTTTCATGGAGGCAGACTGTTACGGGAGGCAGGAAGGCAGACGGCAGCACATCAGTAAACTATGTGCTTGTCTGTCCACGCCCTTCATGATTTTCAAGATGCCTCAGGCCACCCCCACCTCATCCCTCCCCCCCAAATAAATCAGGATGGAGAGAAACTGTGCAGGGAGGGAGGAAGACGAACAGCCCCGCACGGGACAAAGTGCTAGAAGAACCCACGTAGAGGCAAGAAGCCTACGGGATGCCAAGCTCTGCAGCCCATTCTGGGGGGTCGAGATTTGCAGGAGGCAGAGCAGTTTCTGCTGTGATCTCATTAGGATGCGTCAGAGACCGAACGAAGATGGTGTCCAAACTTGCGCTTCAAACCCAAGAAGACAACGGCAGCTTACAGACATCGCCCTCGAGCAAGTCAGACTTCTGCCAGGAATTTCATGACATTTCAGTGATTTTAAAGCATTCTTCTTGTTACTAAACAATGAATAAGTAACTACTTAATCTGGCATGGAAGCATCTAAACCTCATAAAATATTGATTTCAGAAGCAACTGTATGTCTTTTGGAATGTTGGTTTTTTACTCTTAGTTCTGTTCGGGGGTAATATTTAGAGATCCACCCTTTCTAATTTTATTTGATCTTTCGTGGCAGTACAAGGGGCTGACCTCGAAGTCCATGTGGACGATCTCACAGGCCAGTGTTCTTTAGGAAGAAAGCTAACCCTTAGAATTATTTAGTTTCTATCATGAAGAATGATGCCCTGGTTTCCAGAAGCAGGTTTCTCTCAGGAGCATTAGGCTTACATCCGTGAAGGCTGAAATGGACCCACTGGTCTGGACTAATTAAAGTGATGTAAGAATAAATCTTTCATTTTTTCCTAAAGGACTTTTTAAATAAAATATTTGTAAATATTTATTCATAAGTTGATTTGACATTGGAATGCACTTCAAAATAATCCAGTGGGGAAGGTGGGGGCTGGGCAAGACTGCGCACACAGCAGGACTGGCCATGGAGAGAGTTCATTAATCTATTCCCTCTACTTTTGCATATGTTTGAAATTTTCTGTAAGGCCAACTTTAAAAAGAACTCCCTTTTAAACAAATGGCCCTATGGGATAAAACATTAAATTGTGAAAATTCAGCTACAGAACACTGATTGAAAACTCAAAATATTCGTACTCAGACTATTTAGGCAATAAAATAAAGTATTTGAAATGAACAGTGATTTCTATTCGGCTTAGGTGATTCTCTTTAAGTAAAAATGCCTCGAGGGCTGGGTCTGTTAAATACATTCATATGTCAAGCTGCTTTTTTTAGGTACGTTTTCATCAAATAGGTATTTAATCAACACCTACTAAATGCAAAGAAATGCTGTGCTTTTTTTGTTGTTATTTACATCATTTTAAACTATCTATTTATATCTTATAAACTATGGATGCGCAATATCAAAAGTAATAAAACAATTTTTGTAAAAGTATTCTGCAAATCAGTCTTTTTCTTAAGTCAGCCTGGCTCTCCTCCTCTCTTCTCCAGATTTCTGAGGTGCGCTGCATTTTGGTCAAAGTCCTATCATCCTGGTCTTTCCAATGAGTGGAGAATAACATGCTCATTTTATTTCATGTTCTAGATAAACTCGACCGGACTCTGGGATGCCATTTGGAGCAATGGAGCACCCTAGTGGTCTACACAAGCCAATGAATCTCTCCTTGCATTCAAATTAGGTCTCGTGATTTTTGAAACGAAGCAACTAGAAATAATTGGCATAATAATATTAGTCATATTGTAATATCAGATGAAAAACATTTTGTGAATGAATGGGATAATTGCATCTAGAAAGGCATAGATAATTAAACATTCAGTCATTCTCCATGTTAAGGGCCAAGTGGCCCACACACGCTATTCCAAAACTGTATATATACTCCCAAGGTGTTAAGTACACGTTTGGCATTTTTAAATGTATGAAACTGTTTTCTCCACCCCAGGTCTAGGAGTCCGACTTGTTACACCCCAGGCAAGAAAACGCGAACATCTAAAACCTTGTCCTCTGTTTCCTGCCATCGGAGGCCCCACCGAGTGAGTAGATAAAACTTCCTCTGCGACCCAATCATCGAGCTCAAGTCATGCAACGTCTCGCACAGGAGGACGGCGCTGAGAGCAAGGGGGGTCCTCTCTGAGCCTCATTCTTCCCATCTGTGAAATGGGGATAATAGTAGCAGATAGCTTCTCATCTTGAGAGAATTCAATGGGTCATGAAAACAGGACCTGCCCAGTAAGCACCACAGCCACTGGCCCCCAACATCATTCCTCTCGGGCTGCGGGCCCATTGCCATCGTCGCCATCCGCATCCTCCCGTCTGTACGCCACGCACCCTGGACTCAGAATCTGAGTGACTTCATATGCCTCAGTTCTCATGCTCACAAGTCAATAGAAAATCAACCGTTTGGGGGAAGATAATATTTGTGAAATCCCATATCTCAGTCTGCAGAATAGCGACCAAGCAGAATTACACACCAATGGATTTCATCCCTACATCACCACGCACAACCCATTGCCCTTTCTATTTTAACGGGAAATGTCCATAGCAGGGTAATAGTGAGCAGTGTAATCTCCTCAAGGTCACTTTTCAAAGAAGCGAGGGGAATATTTTGAAGGCTTCTGCAAATTTGCAGAACAATTTCCCCAGACCACAAATGCAAGAAATGAGCTGTAATTAATTTAGGTGCCTGGAGGGTGAATTAGGCACCCACTGGATTATTTGGTAAGAAAGCCATTTCAGGTGAAAATAAGAATATCTTTAAATACAAAGAGAGTAAAGTAGAACATTTAAAACTTTAAAGGGAAGAAATCCCAAGACTACAGTAAATCATTAATAAGAGCCATTCAATTCATTCAGAAGAAAATGGATTACTGACTTCAGGATCAAATTGTGTAAACCTTAATCATCATAGAGCAGCTCCAGTGATTAGCTTCAGCATGGAGACCTTTTTTCTTCCACATCTTATCTTTAGCCCCTTTTATTCTAAAAGAATAACCTGTAAGATCCCATGAGAACATGCCATGCAAACGCGCAAACCTATTTCCCACATCACGGACCATCAAGAATGACCCAGTTCTCAAACGTGGAATTGGAACTCCTGTAATCTGGTGTGTGGGGATGACCTGGTCTCATATTATTAAATTTTTGGTTATTACAGCTACTGTGCTGGGGCAGAAGTTGCCAATTCATGTATTTATGAGAAAGTCATAAGTGGCTCAAGCCACTTTTTCAAATGAAGAGTGTATTGTAAAAGCCCACAGTAGAAAAATAGATACTTTATAATTTTAGATTTGAACTAACAGTGTTGTCGTTGAGGTTTGGATGCGTGTTCTCAAATACTGGCTAATGCCACCCCAGGGAGATATAATGCGCAAATTCACGCACCATGCCTGGAGGCCCCACTGTACTTCTCACTACACTGAGTCCTCAGCGCAGGGAGTTCCTGATGATGCGGTGTGTCTAGAAATCCATTCACTTCACTTTCCTAAATAGAGTCAAGAAGAACTCACCCAATTCCTAACTACGTGTCTAGAAATCCATCCACTTCACTTTCCTAAATAGAGTCAAGAAGAACTCACCCAATTCCTAAAGCTCATAAAATGAGCTTTATGACATTTTAATTAACTTTTAGTTCTAAAGGCAAATATTAATTTGTTCATTCAATGCTTTTCTCGTAGATTCCATTTTGTTCCTTCAAATATACTACTTGACTTGTGAAATTCAAACATTCTTCTACTTACAAAGACAACTTCATTTATTGATGGATCTATACTAAAGACATTGTCAGCAAAACAAATAATTAGGGTATTTGAGGAATAAATAGGAAGTAGGCTATTTATTCATTTGCTCAGTGTTCTTACCTTGATCTACTTTTCACTTATTCAGATTGCTTTCTAGATTTTCTAGAGTTTTTGTAATTTTCCTAACCAAATGATGAAAGGAGCATGTTTATATATTTTCTTTTGGAGAGACAGTAGGTTAATAGGTACATAAAAAGTTACAGCATCGGTCAACATTTTATTTCCAATCCTGCCACTTGAACTTAAGAAGGCCTTTAGCCTCTTCACCTTGAAGTTTCCCATCTCAGTCTGTAAAGTGAGGATATTAAAAGTTGCCATTTACCTGGAGGGGTGGATATTAATGGCGTCATGACTAAAGGGACCTGTTACAACTTCCTTAAAGAGAAGATGCTTTATATTAATGTAATTCTTCCTCAAAACACAGAATACTGGGAAATATTTTGCTTTTGTATAAAAGCCGTAGGAAGCTTTTTTGGAAGATGATTTACATTATTTGTGATTATTATGAGAATCTGTGCCGAATGACACCTTTGGCACAAAGGCTACCTTATCTGAATGAAGTACCATGTGGTTAGCGAAAGTTCTTTCCGAGGATCTTTTGCTAGCTACCTTCTGCTTTTATAGGGACATGAAATACAGACTTTTTTATACAGGCAACAGCCTCTGGCTGGAACAGCCCCGAGGTGTGCTCAGTCACGTGACTGCCGTGTTCGTGCAAGTCACCCCTTAGGCTGAGCTGCGGAATTCATAGAGCAGAGTTAACATGCTCCTCGGGCGGTACACGGACAGAAGAAAAATCATTCATGCAAAGCACTATCAAGGTGAGCAGTATTAAGTGTAAGGCAGTGATGGATAGGTCTTTACCCCGGGCACCTGGCGTGGAAGTGAGATGGACAGACAGAAGGACACTCAGGCATTCATGGTGAACCCTGAATCAAATGGGAATCGGCCAGAAAATGCTACAAAAATACCACTTCCGTGTTAGAAGGGAGCATTATTAGAGGAAAGAAAACAATAGCTCAAATTTAATCTTGCTCCAATACCCATAAAAACGTATTGAACTCAGTTTTAGTACTATGTGTTTTTATATCATGAGCCTTCCCATGCGAAATGGAATTACGAATTCTTCCCCACCTGACCATATTGGCTGCATACGACTTTTTAAGCTGTCATCTGCTCTGAATGGCCACTCACTGGCCCCCGACGGTATGTGCACGTGTGACCGCGTGTGCGCAAGCACGCAGACCCTGGGGCAGAGATGCACGTCCATCTCTGTGCAGACCGGAGTGCTGGTTCCCCTACCTTCGGGCTCCCTGATTCTCCTCCCCGCCGCGGACTTCCGAAGCACGCTCCTCCCAGAGCTGAAGAGGCTGGTGAGCTCGTCCAGGGGGCTGCCGAGCGCTCTGCAGTTCGGGGGGCTGTAGGGCACCGGGGAAGACGGGCTGGCGCTGGCCTTCCTGTGCTCGGCCCTGGCTGCCCTCCCGGGGGAGTAGGGGGCCTTGGAGAAAGAGCTGCACGGGCCCGCTGCGGGCGCAGAGTTGGGCGGCTGGGGCGCTTTGGGCACGTCGGGGCTGGCCGCCGCCACTCGTCCCGCGCTCCCCAGGGGCTCCGGGGGAAAGGCGAAGTGTGTGGGCGGCCGGGGGGCCGGGGGAGCCGGAGGGGGCGGCGGCGTGGGGGGCGACCCGCTAGCGGCAGGCGGGCCGGGGGACGTGGGCCTGTCCCCGTCGCCTTTTTGGTTCTTGGCATGCTGTGGAGACAGGGGTCTCGAGCCTTCGGCCTGCACCGGGTACTTGAGGTTGGTCTCCAGCACGGGCAGCTTTTTCACCTCCAGGGGCGTCAAGGGCGACTCGTCAGACGCCGGTGAGCAGGTGACAGGGGTCGGGGGAAACACCAGGAGCGGGGGACGGTGAGGGAGCAGGTTGGGGAAAGGGGCCGGGATGTCGCACGCGTCTTTGCAGGGCCCAGCGGCCTGGCCGCCCCCCTTGCCGTCGTCCCAGGAGATGGGGTTCTGACTGTCGCTCAGTAGAGGGGGCAACGCAGACACCTCCGGGGGCGCGAAGTACTTCATCTCCTCGTACACGGCCTCCACCTGCTCCGGGCTGACAGCGCGGCCCACCATCTCGATGTAGACGGGCTCGGGCTCGGGGTCGGGCGGAGGCCGGGGCTCAGGTGGGACGCGCGCAGGGGGCACGGGGGGCGCGGGGACCCCCGGAGCGCGCTGCTGAGGGCCGCCTCTGCGCCGCGCGCCCGTGATCTCCTCCGAGGAGCCGCTGAGCTTGGTGTTGGGGCTGCGCTTGGGCTTGCGGGGAGGAATCTTCTTCATGGTGCTGTAGTCATCGCTGTGAGGTCTGGGTCGGGTGAGCACTGCAGGGGGAACAGGGGAGGGATGGCAGGTGTTAGCCAGACCCCGGGCCCCACTGCGAGCGCCCGGCCTGCCTCCCTCTGCCTTCCAGAGCCCCAGACTGCCAAGGAGAAAACCTATGCAGATCTTGGAGCTGGAGGCCACAGCTACCCGTTGAGGAACGCATCATGAGGACCCCAGGGTGGCCTGCGAAGGGGAAGTGCCTGGCGAGGGCCTGGGAAGGGCCTTTCAGATGGGCTGCTGGAACCTACCACTCCTGCCTGCAGGCCTGGGGCCTGATGCAGCTTCACGTAAGTGCCGGCTGCACCAACCCTCAGGATTTTAGAGACCGGAAATTAAGACGAGGGCCAGCAAGCACATGAGCTAGCTAGTGGCATATGGAGGCTTCCTGAAGGAAATGCCTAAGCTCATTGTAAATGGTATACAGTGAACAAAACACCAACAACACCAAGGTGCGTGGAGAGATTATTTCCTAGAAAAGAACTTTATGAAACACGATGCCTAGGGTGAGTTGTACAATATATTTGAATCCTTAAGAGAAACACATATTTAACAGGGAAATCAAGAGTGCAACATTTCACTAAGAACTTCTAAGGTGGAGGGGGGCGCTGCTGGCTCAGTGGGTAGGGCATGTGACTCTCGGCCTCTGGGTGGAGAATTTGAGCCCCACCCTGGGCATAGAGATTACTTAAAAAACAAAAACAAAACAACAAAAAACTCCTAAGGTGGAAACTTAAGTTGAAACAGGGGAGATACTCAGAAAAACAATGAAAGAGGGAGAAGAACCACTTAAATATGACTCTAAAAACATTTATTAAAGGTTACTTTAAAAAAATGCCCCCCAAATTCCAAAAGACTTCTTTTTCTAATATATTTTTACTATAAATTGTAATAGTGTTCTTATTAACTAAAATTTCTCTGGAAACAGATTTAATTTCGGAAAATTGCTTAAAGTTTTGCTGAAGTAGCAAAACTTCTCGAAAATCTTGAACAATTTTATTAATTTGGTATTTTACTAATCTGAAGGAATTTGTAATGTAAGTGCAGCTAATTTTGCTGAGTTTCTGAGTTGTTTGAGGCAGTCAGGTTTTTCTGTCACTATGCCTGTTTGACAGCGGTCTCTGTCTCTAGTTGGGGCTCCAGTGGGGCATCGTGGCTAAAAGTAAGGACTTTGGAGTCAGAGACATCTGGATTCAGATCCCAGAGTGACCATTCACTCAAGCAATCGTTCACTTGGCCGTGCATTCAAGCAGCATTTAACTGAGACACATTCGTGAAGGTTCCCTACCTTCTTCTGCCCTAGTGAGAGGTGTCAGACAATAAAAGCAAGTAAATAAAACAGATGAGTAAATTCTTTCGCATGTTGGAATGTGATACATGCCATGAGGACTGGAAACAGCAGGCCACAATAAGGGGGTCACAGAACTGTGTGTCTGTGTTGGGGGTGGGTGGCAGGGTGCAAACTGTAATTTAAAAGAGGACTTGGGAAAATCTAAGTCCGAGTATTGTCACACGCAAAATGGTGATATCAGTAATTATCCTGGAGGAATAAAAGGGAGACATACTGTATGGAAAGTGCTCAGCTCCTATGCTGGCACATTGTAAACATGAACCAAATGGGAGATATGCAAAAGAGAAAGAAAAAGAACAAAGCATATTTTTCTAACCCACTGGACATCTTTGCAAGCCAGTATTATACAGGGTTCCCCAAAGCAGCCAATTTTTAAGAGCAGAAAATACCAAAAGCGCACAATTCTGTAATTCATAAGCATTATTCCAAAGGCTTTCAATGTGCTAAAACACAGCAGCTCATAAGCTTCTAGAAAGTTAATGAACCAAACAAATTTTTAACATTAGTATTACAGAATTGTTCTGAAGATTTGAATAATTGAAAGGATTTGTGGCAGATTGTATTTTCCAAAACTGGCTTCAACAATATTTTCAATCCCACATGCTCTTCCAGAATCTTGAAACTGGCAGGGCCTCTGTGACTGCCCCTGATGAATAAACTATGACAAAGGGGAAACCACCTGCCTTCTGAGGCTGGATCATGGGCAGCACAGCTTCTGTCTGGCTCTTGCTCCCCTGGGACGCGTCTTGGGGACCCTGATTTCTATGCATGAAGTCCATCTACCCTGAAGCAGCCCTGCAGTGGAGAACATGTGGAAGGGCCATAGAGCGAGAGATGCCAGCCGACCCCATCTGCTCCAGGCCTCAGCTGTCTGGGTTTCCCCAGCCCAGACACCAGAAATACATAGTGAACTGAGTCTTCGATGACTCCAGCACCAGCCACTGTGTGACCTCAGCTGGGGCTGAGCCCAGCCAGCTGCTGGAGCCGTGAGAGAGACAGGATCACCATCATTGTTCTTTCAAGCCACTATAGTTTGGAGGGGTTTGTTACATGGCAAGGGAGGCCTAATGCAGCTGTTGGTACCGTGGAGTGCTACGACAAAAGACGCTGAAAAGGATGACAGCGGTTCTGGAAGATCAGAGGAGCCTTGAAGACCATGTGAGTGGCAGCACAGTGATAGTCAAGAGCGCTCTTGGGGAGGCTTCATGGAAAGTGAGGAAGATGCTGGAAGCTGGAGGGAATGCAGCTCTTTTTATGCCACTGCAGAAGGGTTAGCAACACTGACCCCTGCAGTGATGTGGAAAATAGAAACCATGCTCAAAGAGCTGGAGGCTCTAGCAAAGGAGGGCTGCAGGCAGAGTGTGAAAGCTGCCTACTGGATTATTCTAGCTGCTTCTAGTAAAATGTGAGTAAAGACGTAAGCTAAAGAAAGAGCTAGTAACTATAATGGAGCCAGGACTTTCTCTCTTACTCTCTCTTCTTTCTCCCTTCCTTCCTTCCTTCCTTCCTTCCTTCCTTCCTTCCTTCCTTCCTTCCTCTCTCCCTCTTTCTTTCTTTCTTTCTTTCTTTCTTTCTTTCTTTCTTTCTTTCTTTCTTTCTTCTTTCTTTCTTTCTTCTTTCTTTCTTCTTTCTTTCTGAAAACAACATGGCTTCTCACTGGTAGGCTGTCCAGATGGCAAATAATTCTGAGGTGAAGACGTGACTTCCAGGCAGAGATGAAATCTGGGGCATTTCCCTGAAAACGTATCTAAAGATGAAGCCAAGATCATGACTTTGAAACCCTTTATCAAGACCCCAGGAAGAGCTGAAGTAGTGTCTCATGCACCCTTCACAAGCAGCACCACAGAACTTGTAAGAATATCAAGAGTCTTGCTCTGTAGAACTCCTATAGAGAGCCCAGAGTAGACAAGAGCTTGTCTCAAAAAGTTACTGTCCGTGGCTTTCCAACGTTGGAATGGATTACAAATTGACTCACAAGAAACTCACAAGGCTTTTAAAGGAATTGTATCAGTGTGCACTGAAAGGGGCAGAGTCATTACCAAATGGAGAGGTTCTGGTGCCTCAAAATTTTATGAGTAGGCTGAGAGAATGATCAGCCCTAAACAAGTTGCCTTGTGAATTAGGAATTATAACTCAAAGGTCAGCAAAGATTGCCGATGATGGGCCTAAGAGCCATGGAAAATCATTTCCAGGCACCAGGACTCCATCCTACTCCAGATGCAAGCAACCCGTGCCCAGGTGTCCTTCAGAACTACTGTGTGCCTCCCAAGCTTTCCGTCTCCAGTCAAGAACATCTGCACCCATCCCTGCAGGGTCTGCTCACTGCAAGGAGGAGAGAGCCTGTCTTCGGGCAGAATGGGGCATCCTGGAAGAGCTGTCCACCTGAGGAGCCAGGAAGCCTGGGCCTGACCAAGACAATGAGATGGGGACTTTGGGTCTGGGCCTGGTGGGCTGAGAAGAGGCGGCTTTGGAGTTTGCAAGATGAGTGACTGTATTTCATACGCGGGAAGGGTAGGAATTGTTTTGTCCAGTGGGTGGATTGGAATTGTATTTTCCAAAAATTGGCCACCATGTGTCTCATCCTATTAAGAGGTGGAGTCTGTTTCTCCTTCTTAAACCTGGATGCACCCTTGGGACTGCCTCACAGGTGGAAGGGAGGTGGTGAACGTGAGGCTGCATAACTTCTGAGGCTGCTTGGCGTCCTCTCTCCTGGGCGTGTATCTTTGACACACCGTTTCTCTAGGTATGAAGTCCAGCTCCCCTGAAGCTGTCACACCACATAAACCACATGGAGAAAACATCTCGAGATAGAGATGCCCACGTTGTCCCAGTCCTCACATGGCTGAGGCACCGCAGTGCAAGGGACCAGCCTTCAGATGATTCCAACCACCACCTGTGGCCTCATGAAGGACCTGGACTGAGGACCACCCAGAGGAGCCCATGATTGAATTCGAATCTTTGGGTGTGAAAACAGGAAAGCTTCAGTCTTCATAAAATACAATTAGAAAACCACAGTTAGAGTATTAAAGTCTCATTTGGTTTTATGTTTGTTTCTGTGTGTGTGTGTGTGTGTGTGTGTGTGTGTGTGTGTGTTCACACAAATACTAATAGTTGATTTGCAAATATGGATGGACAGGCCATGAACAATGAACTTATATTAAGAATTTTCTTAAAAAAATAATTTTCTTAACAATGTTTTGAGTCCTAAGATTTATGGGTAAAACATCTGTGACCCCACCAAGATGGGGCCAGGTACTTATTTTCATGGTCACAGGACACCTTTAGGGCATGGCCTGGCATCATAACAGTAGCGTAAGTGCTAAACCCCACATTCTCAAACTTGACTTTTATCTGAGCTACCATGTAATGATCTAGGGACTTACGTCATGCTGAGTTTCTGTTAGGAGATAAAAATGTTCTTGTACAGAACACCTGCCCTTTGAAGGTTCACTAAGGCATGTCAGGTGGCTTTTAAGTCACCATTTTGGAGTAGGACACAAGTTATTTGGCCCTATTCTCACTGAAAACCAGGTACCTACATATTTAATCTATGAGAAAAAATGAATGAGAAGCTTGTTCATCAAGAAAATAGTTCTATCTGTGTGTGTACGTATCCATTGCATTCCAATCCTTCCAGTTTGATTTTGCCTAGTTTCAGAACAAACTTAATGCTTCGCATGGGACCTCGGACATAAAGGACGCCCAAATAAATGCTGGCTAGCTGGCCGATGGACCAGCTGCACACATGAGTAAATGTCGTATCGATGCACAACCAGCTACAAATGGGGAAAAAAGGGCTTCCACTGAGCTGTGATATACTGTGACCTTATAACATTTCTTTTTGGTGGGAGGAGTCCATAATGTTGCCGTTATCCCATCTTTACACATTGGACTTTACTCCACCTGCGTAATGTCATGGAGATGTCCTTCCTGACCCCTCCCCAGGTTCCAACAAAGGTCAGCCCCCTTGCCCAGTGTTCCATACCATCTGCTCTCTTTGCTGTTACTCTGCTTATCTTATAATTTGTTTGCCCATTTATCTCCCTGCTGGTCTCCGTGGCCCTCCGGGGGGAGCCAACCACATAGGGTATGCTTAGCTACTATGCGTTGAGAGGACTCGTGTGTCGTTAAGTCATGAAACATGCAATCTTGTTCTTCTATATCCAGTAACATATTCTCAGGACGGTGTTCACAGAATACCTAATTTCTGTCAAATTTCAGCTAATAGAAAAATATAATTAAGGGACTTCTGTGAAAAATACACTGACAGGCCAAATCCAGCAAATCTCAAGGGTACATTTTGAACCTGGCCAAATTGTGCTTATTTTGATTTATTGATAAGAATTGAATTCTGCTTTAATGGAAGTAGTACAAAGAAATATATTTCTATAACATGCATTTGTTCCATAAGTATTTACTGAGTGCCTACTACGTGCCAAGAGCTATTCTCAAGTAAAGATAAAAACCAGACTGAAAAGAAAGAAAAGGAATGGAATGTTATTTCCAAATTAGGCTACAGGGATGAAATATTCTTGTATCTATGCATATAAATGGTCTTGTTGAGAATGGAGTTATATAGCAATTTACTTTAAAAAATTATGGATTCTTCAAGGTATTATTTCTAAGGAATGGGCTGCTGGAGTCTGAAGGGGTGGTGGGTGTGGAGATCACAGACAGGAGAGTAAAGGGGAAGGCTTGCGCTGCTAGAACAAAACCTGTCTCTTGCAATCTCCCCATCCAGTTACCCCATGCCTGGGAGCAAGTCTGCATCGTGGGCTTAGAGAATCAAGTCTCTAGAAGGGTGCATGAGCTGGGAACCCACTAGCAAGGAGGAGAAGCCCTGTTCTTCCTGCCCCTAGTCACTGTGGACAAAGAACAACCCCAGACTTTTTTTAAAAAATAGCAGTTGACCCTTGAACAATGCAAGGGTTAGGGGTGCCCACCCCTCTTGCACTTGAAAATCTGCCTGTAACTTTTGACTCTCCCCTAACTCTACTACCGATAGCCTGCTGTTGCAGAAGCCTTACCGATAACATCAACAGTCCATGAACACGTATTTTGCATATATATTATATACCGTATCTTTACAATAAAGTAAGCTAAGGAAAAGAAAACATTATGCAGAAAATCATGAGGAAAGAGAAACTACGTTTACAGTATTGTACTGTATCGAGAACCAATCCATGTATAAGTGGACCCACGCAGTTCTAGCCTGTGCTGTTCAAGGGTCAACTCTACTCTCAAAACAGTTGGCCCTAGCTTGCTAATAGTTAGCACATAAGTGTCAAAATTTACTGGCTTGTAAAATTGTTTCATGCTTTTCAGGCACAAAGATGGTGAAAAAAAATGAGCGCTCTCCACTGCCTGTCTTTATTACAGCCCAGTTTACTGGATGAAAACCTATAGGAAAGGCATGTGTTAATAAGAACAGACCTAGGCACAAGGCTTAATGTGACCTAATCCTTGGTTTCTCTAAGATTCTTGGCTCTCTTTCTCTAATCAGACCTCCCTTCACTACATAACCTTTGGAGATGAATCAGCAGTTTTCCCTAAAAAGAAGAGAATCTGAACTCGATTTTTTAAGAAGCCAAAAGGAATGGCTCAAGGTAAGAAATTGACTGGGTTGTGGTCCTTGTTCTTATGAAACCAAGGCTGACACAGCATATTAAATAGCAATCTGAGTTTCTTCCTATCTTCTGCAGAAGGACAGTTTTGTGATCTATTACGGGGTGCAAAGACCCCAGCATTGTCCTCAGAGTACAAGTGTGTAGAATCAGTGCTGTCTGACGGAATTTTCTGCGATGTTTGGAGATTCCACACCTTTGCAGTGTCACTAATGACCGAGGAACTGAGTTCTAAATTCCACTTAATTTGAAGTTAAATGTAAATAGCCACACATGGCTAGTGGCTCCTGTCCTGGACATTTCAGCTCCTGTCACAAAGGCATAAAAGTGGCCAGAGCCCCCGTGCATGGCAGGTTTATCTCAGGAGGGTGTAGCCATCGTGCAATTATGGATTGGAAATCCAGGTGACCAGACCCCCACTGGCCCCCAACTCCTGATGCTACAAAAACCAGCCGGCACACCTGCTCGATGGGATCGGCAGATTTGATGGAGCTCATGTCCAGCGGCGGGAGATGCGGTGGTGGGCGTAGAGTCCATGTGAGGCATCTTGTAAAAAAGGACAGCTAGTGCAGACAGCAATCAAAACACCACCTTTGGGGCTGGCCTCCAAAATCTGACTGAGCTCACGGGGTGCAATCTGTGGGGGAGACCCCGACAAGCACCTGGGTCACATGCCAGCTGAAATTAGGTTCCAAGAACTTCAGTTTCTCCTGAAAGTCTCAGAACTCTAATGGCATCACATCATGTATTTTCAACAGCGAGACTGAAGAGCCTGGTGATTCCCCACAGGAGTGGCCATCTCCTGTCCTCTGCTTATATATATATTTTTTCTCTCCTTTGGTTCTCGAGTCACTTTTTCTTAATGGACGTGTTTTGACATCATCCCCAGTACTTTCTCTCCCTTCCCGATGACGTGACTAGTTGGCACCACCTGACTACTCCAGAATCTCAGGGCAGATGATTTGGGGACGGGCACACACAGGAGTTTTTAGATGTTACGGACTACTCTGGGGCTGACTCCCTCAAATCTATACAGCCTGTGTGCGGCGTTCGAATCTGGACAGGGAGCCACCTTACACACGCTGCAAGTTCAATCTTGTTTTGTGTTTTTCCAGCTTCTGATGATATCCTGCCTCGATTCCACACGCTCCTCAGCTCGTCAGTGGTAGCCTGTTGGATGCCATTCTTCCTCTTACAATAAGCCAAAGGGATCGTCCTTCAGCACGCTTTTTTGAGCTCCACACTGTAAATACTGGACAGAGGTCCAAAAATGGGGCTGGAAATGGGATGTACTCCCCTTGCCGTGGGGGCGTGTTTATGATCTGCTCAGACTACAGTCCCCTGTGGTTCGTGTGGTGCATCGGAGGAGACCCCGCATCTCCGAAGATCCTGTTCTAACACTGGGTCTGTGCTCACATCTCTGTCCGCCGAAGCTTGGCCTCCTGAGATTTCCCTAAGGCCATTTTCACCTTTCGTGGCTGTTCTTGCTGCCATGATGGAGAAACACACTTGCACTCCCTTCCCTAACTTAGGTACTTCTACATTTCCTCTGTCTCCGTACGATCATGACATAACTCAGACATTACAACAGCAAGGGGCTTTTTTTTTTAACTCAATATTCTCTTAAAAATTCCTTCTTTCTTAAAGTGACCAATAAGAAGCATCTTTGCAAGTAGCTGAGGCCTTCTCATTGCTCGTGGCCTCTGAGCCACGGCCTCTGAGCCACGGTCTTTCCATCGTCCCCGGGGTATCGCCCATCTTCTCCCACAGATGAGTGCGTGGCTTTGCTGCGGTTTTGTATTCTTGGCTCTTTGCTTATGGAAGGAATTGTGCTCCTGTGTTCAGGTGGAACTTTCTAGTGGCCCCTACACGCCATTCCACATAGAGTTTCACCCCTACCCTGTACTACCATGTCTTACCCTGTGTACGTTTCTCTGCAGCCGTGATCTGCTAAAACGCTTCACGTATTGGCTTGCGCACCGTGTCGAGTACCTGTCCTTCCCCATGAGAACAGAAACCCCACAAGGAAGGATGATCCTGTTTGTTTTATTTATGGTGTAACCCACGGGCCTACGATGGGGCCCAACTGGGGGTAGTGACAGTAAGTCCATGGAATCAGTACGTCCCCTGCCAAGACGTTCTGCCTCTACTGTTCACTCTTGGAAAAATGAATCATTAAGTGATAACAGTCGCATGAAGCAGTTGATGAGAGATTTCATGGACAGAAGACTGTGGTTTCCCCCTTTTCCGCATAAATATTTCTAGGCCACCAATGCAGAAACTTCCCTCAGCTAGACCCCAAAGCTCTGCTGACTGGATTTTGCTGCATGTTTCACTTTCCACATGATAAAGCAGGCTTGGTTTTTAATTAGACAGTGACAACAGGGAAGCCCGATGAATTTTTTAGGCTTTTAATCAGTGCACATTTACCGGGACAAGGACAGACACTCTGACGTGCTCTGGTCCCACGCTGCCGGGGGGCAGGGGCAGTAAGGACGTGATACACAGTAGCTTTTCCCTGACTCCCTTAGAGAACTGAATACGTATGATTTATATTTAATGATTAAAGAGCTTCTGGCAAGCCAACAGCTGGACCTATTTCTATTAAAAATAGATTAGGGCAATGATACTGCTGGGGGCATTCAGACACTGGAAGGCAGAGCATCGGGGCCCCAACCAGCGCCCCCCTCCTTCCCTTGCTGACCTTCACTGGCGGACTCCCTGGCCGCAGCCCACAGGCAGGCACTCACGGCCTCATAGGAGGCGCTCAGCCGCGTGGTAGGGTCCCTCTTTGGCTTGGGTGGAGGCTGTTTCCGTGGTGAGGGGAGGCCACTGCTGTCCTCCAGGCTGGACACCGAGTGCAGAGAAGGAGACCGAGTGGACGGGCCCGCCAGAGACTGGATCAGGCTGTCCACCGCCACGGGGACCGGGCCGGAGCTGTAGTGGAAATGCCTGGGTCCAGCCTTGTCTTCGGCCCTTGGGGAAACGAAACACAAACAGCACCCCAGCAGAGGGGCCCAGAGGCATTATGCAGGTGGTAACAGTGAACACGCTCAAGCAGACATAGTCACGGCTTTCTGGTGAACAGCACTCCCCGCCGGCTGGAGGATGCCTGGGCCGCGCTCTGGGAAGGGGCGCGTCCAGAGAGCGCGGCCCATCCGTAGGGCGCCTGCTTTCTGATAAAGGAGCACAGCAGAGACTCACCGGGGACTTTCTAAGAATCTCACCCAAACGCAGCACCTGTCAAGGAGCGCCACGTTTTCTATCAGGCATTCACTGAATGAATTTTTCACACTCTGATTATTAAGCAAATCAAAAAACCAGAATTTCAATCTGAATGATAATTTCTGGGAAATCCATCTTAATAGAGAGTTACCGATGCATCAAATGCTGGGAGTTCATCACCATCTCCCATTGCCAAAGAGTATGTACTTGAGTTAAAACTATCAAAGATTTACACCTCTCGCTCGCTCTTTTTCTCCTTGCCATTTAAACTCCACGAGCAATTATTTAATGATGTGCAGAATTATTACTTTTGTTCCGTTCCTCCATCTGGTTGTGCAATGCCAAGCGAACCGCTGGTAGTCAATAAATAAGTAGAAAAATACTTCTTCACTTAATTTTATACAGGCAAATGAATACATAATCAAATTGGGAAATTGGGGTGGCTGTTTAGTTCCAGCAGGGAAAATAATAAATATTATTCTGGAAGTCAGATAAAATTAATAGTTATCTGGTTTAAAAAAAAATCCCTTCTGGCTTCACATGTCAATGTAATCATGTCCTAGTGAGATGCCAATGCGTTCATTTTACAAGGAGTCTCCGAGCATTTGTTTTTGTAATTATATCTTTGTGTGGCAGAACAGCAGCCGGGCTGGGATCTACCACGAGGCAGAGCCAGACAACCATGTAGAAAATGAACTAGCCGGAGATGAAAGCAGGGCAGTCAGTGAATAATTTGTTTTCCCTGTAATGTTTAATTACAGTTTTCCGTACAAAGGGAATTTTTTCAGTATTTAATCACGGAGATATTTGAAGCTAATTAGCGAGAGACACATCACCATTTCATCTTTAATAAAAAATCATTTGACACAGGCAGTCGAGGCGAAGGGGAGTCATTTTCAGTGAGAAACGACCAGCTAATGCCAAGTTCCTATGGAAAAACAAACACCTGCCTGATGGCGAGCGAGGACCCAGGTCCCTGACCTCCGGGGACAGGTAATGAGGGTCAGGGGTGTCCCCATCCTTAGCAGAGAGGCAAGACTGATAAGATGGAGAAGCACCAGGTCACCCCCACATTTCTATCCCAAGCTCAGCATCCAAAGTGCCTTTAAAATAAAAAGCGTTTTCCCAAAACTTTCCCTATTGGTGAGGAAACCGTGACAAATGACTAAGGGAAATATAGTATGTACAAAGCATTGATTTCACCACTTCTCTGTTTTTGGAGTGCCCTCTCCATTGTTTGGGTCAGATTGCCAGAAGTTTCTATGAGTCACCCTTATATACATAATACTTGTATAACGATGTCAAGAACCCAGCTGTATATTTTTGCTAAGACAGAAATGTGAGCTGCCTTAAAACTGTGGCCTTGAGATGGTAAGCGATGCGCCATTGCAGGGGAAGCGGTAGCCATTTCATACGGAGAAACTAACACAGAGCATCTATGGCGTGAAAAGAAAGCATGGGAAGGGACCCTTTTAGATTGCTCAGAGGTTTCAAATAGCAAGCCATGCGCACACCCATGCCTGTTCTCGTAACCGCTGTCGTATTTGAACCCTGCATTAAGGCTCATCGGGATTTCTTGACTCCACTGGATCAATGGCAAAGGGAATTAAAGTTGCATACTCTCTGCTTTTACCTTTTGGTTCCTTCCTCCGGCTTGCGTCTGGTCTCCACCTTCTCTTTATGGTAAGTAGCATTCATTTCGTTCCGCAGCCGGTCATTTTCACGTGCGATGTCGGAAGCATTCTGGATGACCAGGGCATCGTAGGTCTTCAACCCCATGTCCTCTGTAATCTGCAGGAAGCTGTTGATGGACGTGACCTCTTGCTGTCTGATGCTCCTTTTCTGAAGCAAGTGCTGGCGTGCTAGAAATCCTCTTACAACTTCCATAAAAGAACACAATCATGGGTCAGTGAGAGGAGAGGCGAAACCCAGACACACACAAACAGCTCACAACACATCGATGTCTCAGCAGCTATAACATAAGATGCATTTAACCAGAACAAGAATTTACAAAATCTTCTAATCCCATATCTGAAAAGGTATCTAAATTCAGCAACGGTAACACGAAGAGGCAAAATCCATAAGCTTAGGAATGAGACATCCACGCTTCTTTTCGTAACACCTGCTGGATGAGCTGGACTGGACAAAAATCAGTGGGGAGGAACCAGGTCCAAACCCCAGAGAATTCTGCAGCATGGCTCCAACCGGACCATTTTAGGGCTCATCTCTCATTATAACCGAGTAGAACAGAAATGTCTGAGGCTTGTCAAAGTCCTCTTCAAAACATGTATTGCTAATAAGACTATGACTTGGGGTGCCTGGGTGGCACAGCGGTTAAGCGTCTGCCTTCGGCTCAGGGAGTCATCCCGGCATTATGGGATCGAGCCCCACATCAGGCTCCTCTGCTATGAGCCTGCTTCTTCCTCTCCCACTCCCCCTGCTTGTGTTCCCTCTCTCGCTGGCTGTCTCTATCTCTGTCAAATAAATAAATAAAATCTTTAAAAAAAAAAAAAGACTATGACTTAACTCCTAGAAAAACGAACAATGCATTTAGGACTCTGGAAAGAGACTGTGAATTTAGGACATCCTTCCTGCTCTCCAGGGCAGTGGCACTAGCTAGAAAAATGTGTAAAAATCGGGAGAAGTGAGTGAGTGAACAGACTTTGAAATCATGACTATGTCTGTAACAAATGGTAAGACCTGAAAACAGAAATAATAATGCCCACCATTTAAAGGCACTTCCATATGTCAGACACTCTACCATTTCATATCAAAACTCAGCGATAATTCATAAACCATTATCTCCATTTTGTACCCAGAGAAAGAGAAGCTTAGTGAAGCTAAGAAAATTCCTCCAGGTAAACACGACCAATGAACGATAGAGCCAGGTTTCAAATCTCCGTGCTTAGGCAGCCAAACTCATTCCCTTGCCTTGGACCACCCAGACGCTGCCCAGAGAGCAGGTCAGCAACGGAGAAGTCACAGGGAAGCGTATTAGTGATCAACGTGAGGAAGAACTTTCCAACGACGAGACAGGGTGTAAATGGATCGGGCCGTCTCCTGAGAGAGGGAGTCAGCGCGTCCGAGAGGGTAAATGGCCCCTTCTCCCGGGGGCTGTGAAGAGGGGCAAATTCCCAGGTGGGCCTTTTGACCTTAGCACGGTGTCCCTTCCAGTTCTGAGTTTCTAAGGTTAGCAGGAGCTGCTGGAATTCCAAGATCTATAATTTCAGGGAAAAACCAATGTGTGTAGCAAACATTTTGTTTTTGTTTATAGTGGGAGGGGGAAGGCCTGTAAAGCATTAAGCGCTTTAAAATGTTCCCTGGTTATAGAAGAATAAACGTGCGGCTTATCTAGGATACTCATTTCGATGCCTTTACTTGATTAGAAGGCAGAAAGCTGAACACAACTTTCCACTATTATGGCTCCAGAGGCAAATAGTAGGCAGACATCTAAAATGCTTAAGGCTTTTTTGTTTTTTTCTTTTTTCCCCCCAAATGGCAATACTAAATGTTTAGTTGCTTTGGAATGCAGTTGTATTAAGTTCACTGTAAAACAGTCATGCTGAACTAACTAACGGGGAAAAAAGATTAAACAGTGAAAGTACGATCAGACTTCCAGGAATATAAAATGCAGAAGGGTTAACCGTGCCTTGGGCAACTGAGAGAAACAGAGGAGCTCAAATTGGTCGGTTTGCTCGCTCATTCCTATTACATTAAAAAAAATTGAGACATTGACTTTTGGAAGGGTGAAGGTGAGGGTGTATTCAAGATGTTTAATCTTTTGGAATAAAGGGAAGATTAATGTGGCTCTGGCAGACTTCTTTTGACCCTGTCAGAGCAGAGCTATTCACCGCATGTCCATTCACCGGGGGCCCATTGTCCCGCATCCGGGGACTCCGTCTTCCCACACTTCACACTGGCAGCCTTTAAACATTCTGTAAAAATGATATACCAGCTGCTAAAAATTGCTTTCTTGAAGAAGAGGCGACTCGTAAAAATAAATTTGCCACAATCGATAACAGATACTTGTTCTCAACAAGTTAAAAGTTGGCTTTCCTGACACTTACGGCCTTGAGATTTTAAAGACAGTCTTCATCCAGGACAAAATGAGCGTGTAGGGTCAGGAAGCAACTTCCATTAGGAGTCACTGAATATTAAAATGCTTAAAGTTACAGCTTTCTTCCCCCCAACATGTACAAAGGAAAAATGAGAACGCTTGAAAAACAGTAAATAACTCCAGATTGTATAAATGTTTAGTAAATTTCACACCAGCATAAAGTACTGAAGAGACTGTTCCAAGAGATGTAAAAATAAAAATCAATAATTAATGCTTTGCATTTAAGAGCCTGTAATTTTAAAGATATTTTATATCCATTATTCCATTTATGCAATCTGAAATTATGGTTTTTATTGTGATGCCATTTTTTAAGACCTGTCTCAATTTTTCTCTTTAAATGTGAAGGAATACCTAGACTTCTGCTTGTTTCTTCCATTTCAGGTCAACAGGTCAGATTAATCTCTGCCATTAAATAGGGGAGATGTTTCTAGTGGGCATCCCTGAGGGAAGAAGGGGTACACGTTCTTCTCATTGTACTGAAGGAAAATTTCCAGGAGAATTTGAGATCCCGTCGTATGTATAGATAACATGATAGTAAATGGGATTCTCCGTTGGCTCCATAGCTCAGGGGTGAGGGCACTGGTATTGGTGATGGGGTCCCCTATCCCAGGTCTAGCTGAGGCCACAAGTGCAGATGCTGATTCTGGAGATGGTGGGGGCCTGAGACTCTGCATTTCTAACTGGCTCCCAGGTATGCTGACCCTGCAGGGGCTCCCAGGGCACAGCGGTTGGTGGGGCTGAGCCCTCACACAGAATTGCAAACCGACCTGGGACCCCAGCCTCTCCCTACGCTCATGAAGAATGAAGTTAAGACCAGACCGACATAACCCAGAGAGGAGCAAGAGTTGCCTAGAGTTGGCGTGAACTCCCTCCATCACCTGAGGCTTCCCACACCACTGCTGACCTCCCAGCTGGTGACAGTGGCTTCAGGAGCCCACACGGAGAACCAGCCATGTGACCGTGGGGTCTGGAGGACACGGTGGACCGTGCCGGGGTCCCATACCGTGTTTCTCAGGCACTAGATGTACTTGTCAAGAAAGAGACGTCTGCTTGGAGTCATTTCGAGGGGCTTATTCCAGAGCACTGAGGCCAGAGTGCTCGTGGGGGTCCAGAGGCTGGGGGGGAATGACAAGTCCTGAGGAGAGGTCGGGCCATTTCGCAGGTGCGCCGTGCCGAAGAGCCCGCCGATGCACTCCCGCATAGGCCAAGGGCCTTTGAACACCTGCAGCCCCGTCAGAGAAGCCCAATGCCAGACTACACAGGTGCCGGTCAGACGGAAGAGCTGCCCTGTCCCCTCCTCTTCCCTCTCTGTCGCCAGCCCCAGGGGGCTGCACACACCGAGGAGACAGGGTGAGAGCCGCGCCCAGGCCCCACCCGCAGGGCCTGAGGTGGCCAAGAGGGATGGTTTACCTTGGAAGGTAATTCTGAATTTTGAGCATTTTTTGGACCGGACCTGTAAAATTCTGATGGAGACAGTCTGAGGCACCGGAGCATAGCAGGGCTTTTTATCACCAGAAAATGACGGGACCCCCTTGGAAGGTTCATGCAGGGGCTCAATGGACAGTGGCTTGAACAGAATAAAACCGATTTCTGCATCCTACGAGCTGTGCTTGTATTTAACATTTCCGGACATACCAGGAAATTGCATTACAACATTACAACAGGTTCCCCCCAAATAGCCTATAACATCTTCTTCTTTGACCTTTCTTTAAATATCATATTTATGATACATAATATAATCAAATCACTAAGCAAATTAAAAATTAATGTTATTAAGGGTATATATATTTTATGTGAGGCCTACTTAAGATTTTTTTAAATGTACCCATTTTCAATGGTCACTTGGGTTTTTATAGGGAAAAAATTCTACACGGTATCTCTCCCAATGATAAAATGCTGCTGCTGTCTGCTATGAAAGATAATACTCCAATATTATTGTCACTTCATAAAGGAAAGATAAAAGTCAAGGATTTTCCCAAGGCACAGGTAGGATTACATAAAATCCCAGCACTCCGGTGACGCTGACGGAAACGGTCTACATCTGGCTCCTAGCTGCACCCCAGGGCCACGTGGGGTGGGGGGTTCCCACTGAGGATTCAAGGTACAGCTTCCTGTCCTGTGCTTTCTCAACAGATCGACAAGCACAAATGTTTGCGAGGTGGTGGCTCTGTAAATTCTAATATTCCCAACTGTGAGCGAGGTGAACATTTGACATAAAATTTCAGAGGGAGTGACTACCGGATGCAGTAGGAGCAGTGCATGCATATGCTGATTTTGAGTCCGGGAAGGAGCAAAGGGAGCCACGGTGCTGGCTCAGCTCCCGGACGCTGCCCACATGTCGTGTCATCGCAAGGACGGAGGGGCCCACTGGAGCACAGATCCCACTGACATTCCGACTCAGGGGCGCACTGAATGATTCCGTATCTCACAACTCAAAGAGGTTCGGAAAGGTGCGTGTGCTCTCTTACCTCTTTGGCAGGTTATGATTTTTCTCTGCAGCTGTAGGCACAGATCGTTGAGCTGGTCGGCGTGCCAGTATTTTAGAAACACTTTTCGGACTCCCATCTGAAACACAAACAGCAGGGAGACATTAAATAGCATGAAGGTGCCAAAAATGATGATGGGAAAATAGGCGGGCGAGAGATTTTTCCAGAAGAGGGTTAGAAAAAACAAAGCTAACAAAATTAATTCCAGTATATTTTCCTGAATTTTTTTTAAATGCTATTACATTGACTCGCAATCCCAAAGGTTTTATCCTAATACGTGGGCTTGCTGTGTGCACACATTGTCATGAATGTTTGCAAATGCCCACAATGAGGGTTGTGGTGGCTGCACTGTGCGGGACCAAGGAGAAACACAGGCCTCGACTCCACTGGAAGGAAGACCAACCCCGCCAACGAACGCTCCCGTTGCAGAGCTAGACCCTTCTCCTCCCTTTGTGATTCTTTTCTTTCCTCGACTCAAAGCAGGGAGGTTGAGTCTATGAAAAGGAAAACAATAAAACAAAAAGACCAACAAACCCCATAAAGCTGACACGCAAAATTGTTTCATTTCCATTATTTTTTCCCACGACGCTGTATGTTATTATAAATTGAATGTTTATACAGCCACAATTACAGAGCCGCGGCACAAAAGTAAAAAGTCTTAACAAAGTCATCTACGAGCAATAATCTTCCGGGTGATTCTGTAAACAGCAATACAACGAGCATTTCTCTCCAGCATTTTTAAAAAGCGTGTTCCAAACAGCTTCTACAAAAGCTACAGTGGAATGGGAGCTAGTGCTACTGAGGAGGACAGCTGCCAAAGGGAAGTCTTCAAGCCACGAAACAATAAGCCACATCCATGCATTTTTAAAATAATTTTCTTGTGCGTTGTGTGTATTTTCTAAGAATTCACAGAACTGTGGTAGGTGTGAGGAATGCCCTTCGCAATGTAAATGCTCGCAGGCTCGGAGGGGAAGCGGCAGAAATAATTGCAGGGGAGCCTGGTAAATACCAACATGAGGTGCCGCCGGAGCTCCGAGGTGATATGCTGCTAGATTAAGAAAAACTACTGCTAAGGCACACCTCGTGATATGTTCATAATCATATTCTTAGCACTTGAGACAAGCCACCAAGATGAGACGACTAACGCGTGTGCTCCCAAGCGTGAGATGGGGACGTTAAAATGCTAACACCCCACTGCTCCAGCATACATCACCATGACACCCGAAGCTTGCACATATGCACACGCCATTAGGTACTGGAAGGGTTTGTAGGTCAGACTTGTCTCCAGAACGGCCAGAGGTGGTTTACGAACCTTTTCGTATGGAAACTGAGTCTATTCCAAACATATGTTGTCACTCCCCATCCTTCCATCTAGGTGCCCCCTCTGCCGTGATCTGCCGTCTTAACGAAACACACGTTTGTGCTAGAGATTGGGGCCTGAGTCTTGCAGGATGCCGGGCAGGCTGGTGAGTCAGATCAATGGGGAAAGTTCTCAACGACTGTCCTGTTTCAGAGGCTTCTGGTTGACCGGATGTGGTTCTTCGTTTAGTTTCCTTGTAGTTTGCTGAAATCTGAGACAGTCACCTGGGTGGGGGGACTACAGACTTGTTACTTTTTTCCCATTGTTTTTGCCATTCTCTCTCCCTAGTTATTTTCCATAATTCATAGTCTTCCCCCCTTCCCAACTGCTGACTTATTTTGGCAGCCAACAGGAAGAACAGTTGGTACTGTCTGTGAGCGCCGCGGAACAAATCTGTGAGACAGGCACTGGGAAGGAGGGAGCATGGCATCTTTCTGTTCATCACTGACTGTGGTCTGCAACTCATTGTGGGAAACTGAATCCCAAAGGCAAAATGCATGAAAACCTGGGTCCCAAAATGCAAGTCCCGAAAAGTGATAACCAGCAATACGACCCAATGGGTAGAGTCAGTGATGATTGCTAGGGGAACTTATCTATGGGGGGTGCTAGACATGGGGAAAAGACCTATGGAATGGAATTAAGACAACTGGATTCTAGTTCCACTCTCTTAATTAAATGGGGACCCTGGCTGGACAAAAAGGGAGTTGGACAGGACAACAAAGATCCCCTAGAGTGATGTTTCTAACAGCCATTCAAAACACTGAAGTAGGTTTATCTTGAGAATTGTGCTAGATGCTGGGGATACAAAGGAGGATACTGTCCTTAAAGAGAAGCTTCCTGGGGAAGATCAGCAGTGAGCAAAAAATGACATTTATGTCTAAGGGACACCAAAGAGGAAGAGGTGATCGAGATGAAGTTAGGTAGGATTCGCTGAAAAGCAAGTTATCTCAGCCATGTAGTTTTGAAGGATGGGCACGAATTCTCCAGGGTGTCAAGGGATATAGGGAGAAGATGAGTGTGGAACAGAAAAAGCAGCCTGGGAACAGCAAGGGGCAGAAAACTGTGTTGGGGTGCAGCTGCGTGAGCAGTGATGAGGGAAGAGGCCACACATGTAACTGGCGGCCACATCGTGAAGAGTATTCCAGGAAAACCTGGACATTCTTCTATGAACGATGTGGATCCACTGAAGACTAAAGAGGATCCCCTGAATTTCATAAAAATAACTTTTGAAATTGTATTTGAAATTTACAAAGTTCCTTCTTAAAACCGTCTGAAGAATGGGTTGTTGGGCTTGGCTCTGGGAGGTACCCGGTGAGGTGGTACAATATAATGTCATCACAATTTGGGTTTGGAATATTCAACCACTGTTGCTTGTCTGTTGGCCAACTCTTGTTTATCCTTCATGACTGAAATCAAGCTCCACTTTCATTGTTAGATCTTTGAGACCCATTTATCCACCTCTAGTAGGCCTTGGATGACTTTCGCTTGTGTTCCCAGAACACCCTATGAATGATTCCTTATTTCTCTTATTATATTGCATTGCATATTTGCCATTATGCACATATATTTACATCTCCTGAAGGATATGAAGATATATTCTTGAACTTCACAAGTGGTAGGGATGTGGGGAGGGTGGATTCAGATTAGAAACAGAACATAAGGAATTGTGAAGTCCTGGTATAAGATGAGTCATTGCAATGGATGATAATGTCTTCAAGGATGAAAATAAGTTATGATGGTCAATGAAAACAGAAGCCAGACCCTAAGTCATTCAGCAAACTGGAGATAAGTCATGGCAGCCAGTGGGTGATAGAACAAATGATGGGGGCGACAAAAGAAAAGTGGGGTGAAAATGGTCTACAAATGGTATAGACGTAAGACAGAAGCCTGGGGAGCAATGAGTCAGCTAGCCCCGCTCCCCCACTGAGACAAAGGAAGTGAGAAAAAGTGAAACCTCCTAACAGAGTATTTTCAGGAGCGTCCAGTTTTCAGTTCACATGTGGAGGCTAAATTAGAAGGGGCGTAAATACGGATGCGGTAGGTTTCCTCACAATGTATTAGAGATTTCACAGGACCCGAAGATGGGTCATTAAGGAGTGGTCTGAGTGCTTCACATGACAGATCGGCATGTCATGCAGGCAGGATCCTGAGATCCGTGGAGTGGCAAGGGAGGAGCTGGGCGGGAACGAGAGGCACAGGGCATGTGAGGAGAAGGTGCAGCGTTAGACAGGCAGACGCCCCTCTGGGAGCCCGAGCGACAGACCGGCTCCCCAAGCTCCTGGCGAGGCTCTGGTATAGTTGTGCCCGTGACAATTCTCCGGAGGTAACACCAAAGGCTTTGTAAATGAGGGAGGCTTCTGGGCTTTTGGTTCAGTGGGAGGAGGAGGGGACAGAAGCCTGGATCTCCATGACAAGTGTCCCACTAAGGCACAGCTAAAGACTCTGTGGGCTTGGCTTGGGTATTGTGCTGCCATAACATTCAGATGGGGTAAAAAATTCTTCATTCAGCTACTTGAGTATACTTTACACTTATCCAATGGGCCGACTCATTCATTCATTCATTCGCTCTTTATATATACATATATTTTACCGTGTAATTTATTTGTGGATTGGCAATATTTGGAGATACTCATTGGAAATGTTAACATTTGTTTGATTTTGCTGGTCTTTTAGAGACATCATGTTTATAGCAAATGCTCCTTCTTTCCATAAAGAATGAGATCCATCATTTAGTAGTATTTTGGATTTCTTTGTCAGAAACTATTTTAAATAACACATCGTAGTCTTAAATCCTCTGCTATCACTCAGGCTAAGGATTACTGGGACGTAAATCTAGGAATATTTTTTAACCAGCAAAATCCAGACAAGATCACAAGGATTCTATATTTTTATTGTCTCTTAATGATGTTGACCAGGAGAAAAGTGTTGGCCATCTTAATTTTTTTCTATGGAATAAATTCATGTCAAGTTACTCCATCGTCCGTGCCTTACTGTGCTGTACCAAACCCAATAAATCTGGATTCATTTGAATGCAACCAAATGTTCCAATCACCTACATTTTTTGTTTTGGTTGCATTCTCTTATCAAACGATGTTTCTCACAACCACAGAGAAGGAGAGGTTAAAACATTCTCCTACTGAGCCCTCTCCCTGTGCTCTCCCTAGATGCAGAGTGTTCTGATCTGAGATTAAAATGTTAATGTCATTCTGACTCTGTAAAAGTAAACCATCTGTGAATTATAGTCATCGCTATTTTTATTAGAAAACCATTAGGTTTTTTTTTTTTTTGAAGTGACAGATTTTAAAAGATTAAACAAAATTGTCATTGATGACTTCGGAAGCTTCAATTCCTGCTACAGTTCTCAGGGATTTTTTAGAGGTGGGGGCTGGGGGAGCCCAGACAGCTGCTGGACGGCCCTTCCATGGCGTGTAGGTGGCCTGGAGGCTGCACTAGACAGAGATCAGAGGGACCTGTGAAGATGCTCTTCTCCCTTTTCTCCCTTTCCTCCTCATCGTCACTGAAGGCTGCCTCCAGTCACGGAGGGGCAGACAAAGAGGAGGTGGGGGCAAGCCTGCCGGCAGAGGTGGCCCTCCTGCGGAGGGATGGAGGGACAGACACTCCCGGTTTCCATGGCAACCAGGGGATTCCCGCAGGAGGAAGCTATTACTGGCCTCGCCCTTGTAGGAATGTCCCCCATTCACTGGCTGGGAAGCCATGGGCAAAACTACCTTCAGAGTGATCTTTCTAAACATCAAGCTCATGTTCCTTTCCTGCCTAATGTCATTTAATAGCGGGTCGCGATTTTCAGGATAATGTTCAAACTCTTTTGAAATGTTTATTAGACTTTTTATAGTATGGCTTTATTCAATGCATTCAGATGTATCTATTCTCGAACTATATCGTATTGCTTGCTGTTCCGGAGTGGGAGCTTGCTTTTCTCCTCTGGCTGAACGTATTCCATATACCTTTCTCTAAATCATCTACTGGGTAAGTTCCTATCCACCCTTTAAAACACAGATGGCTTGGTGAACTCTGAGTCTAGTGTGTACCTTAAAATAATGAATTCATTCTCATAGTATACCCGTGTCACTAATGCACCTCGTATATGCCTCTATAATATCACTGAGTTCCTGTTTTTGTCATTATTTGTACACCTGTCTGAATATTCAACTTGACTGTGAGATACGTGTGGGCTAGGACGATACTGGACAAATAGAAAGATCTTAAGTTACATCTATTAAGGTGAAGGAGAAAAAAGCAAATGGAACACTAAAATGAAGAAAGCAGAATTTCAGGAGAGATTTTACCGGACATGAATTATAACATGAACTCAGATATTAAAAAACAGTTCACTTCAAATACATTTACATCGACATGGATGGAACTGGAGGGTATTATGCTAAGTGAAATGAGTTAATCAGAGAAACACAATTATCATACGGTGTCACTCATATGCAGAACATAAGGAACAGTGCAGAGGACAATAGAGGAAGGGAGGGAAGACTGAATGGGAAGAAATCATTGAGGGAGACAGAGCATACGAGACTCTGGACTCTGGGAAACAAACTGAGGGTTGCAGAAAGGGAGGTGGGTGGGGAATGGGGTAGCTGGGTGATGGGAATTAAAGAGGGCATGTGATCTGATGAGCACTGGGTGTTATATTCAACTAATGAATCACTGAATATTATATCAAAAATTAATGATGTACTATACCTTGGCTAATTGAATTTAAATAAAAATATTGTATAAATAAATTTAAAAAATTAAATCTGTTTAAACTATTTGAACTCATTCATTTTGTAAAAATGTATCTAATGAAAAGAGCAAGAAACAAACATGTTAACTTTGCATATTTCTGGTGCCACCACATTTCCCACATAAGATTATTGCACACCAAAATCTAGAATTTATCTCGCCCTCAAATTCTTTACCTGCTTTTGACTTACCTTGCACATTGCCTCCAATTTATTAAACTCCCAGAAACCTTCAGGGATTCCACATTGCCTAGAAGCTTAAATGTATACCTTTGGGTTTAGCATTCAAAGCCCTCCACAGTATGATTTTTGTTAATCTCTGAAGAGCTCACACATTCTACTCTTCTAAAATAGGTGTTATTTACTGTTACTTCAACTTCCCACACACTCTGTGAGAACAGAAAACCGATGCAAGACTCCTGTAGACACTATGAAGGGCCTATGGCATTCTTATGTATGGAATTCGTATTGAATAACGTAACTGCTGCTGTCAGTGTTATGTCGGATATTCTCCCTCTCTATCTGTGTCTATAATTATTGAAATATCTTTATTAATAATTACCATACATTTACTAATACTTTATGGTGAATGCTTTTTTTGGCTGCAAAAATGGTTTATTGTCATTATTACTGATAAAGAATCCTAGAAAATGTTAATATCCCTTACTTTAAAAACAGTAGCATTATTCTAATAAATACTTCTCATTTAAAGACAAGATATGTTATAGTTGCATCAAACTGGCCATCATTCACTGTACTATTAGCACTCCAAAAATATGCCCAGTATCTCTTAAAGTGCCCTACCAAAGTAGGTCTGTTCCCAGTTTTAAAACAGCTTTCTTGACAAGATTCTGAACAACACACTTTTCTTTTATGTGTTTTGATGTCTGCATCACTCTCCCATAAGCCTCATTTTCCTTCCTGCAGAGCTGAGAATGTCATTGTGTTCCTTTAAAGCACTGTTCTTTCTACTTTTACCATGCAAAGCTCTTACTGTGCTTACCAGGTAATCTCTTCCAAACAGAAACAGCTCCAAACCCCAACACTTCCATATGCCCACCATGAACAGTCCTGCACTTATTCCTGGTTCTGTGTCATTTTCACATACTCTCAGGCATACTGTACCTTATAGTTTTCCTCTCTTATATTTATTCATCCATCTATCCTACCAATTTTCTGTCCTCTCCATCTATTTAATCATTCATCCGTCCATCCACCCACCCATCCACTCCTTCATCATCCCTCTATCCTTCCATGTACACATCCATCCCTCCCTCTATTCCTACCCACCCACCCATTCATCCCTCTATTCATCCACCCATCCATTCATTTATCCAACGCACCATCCAACCATCCATCCATCCCAACATTTGCCAGGGGCTTTCCTGATACCAGGCATGTTGCCAGGCTCTAGGACCACAAGGAAGAATAGAATATGGTCTATCCTTTCAAGCAGCTCAGTAAAACAAGCCTTTAACTAAAATTCACCTTCTCCAGGCTGAATTAACATATTTCCCTTATTTGCTTCTTTGAGTCATTCAATTTCTAAGGATGGGCATTACTATATGCGTGCATATTTTATTATTAATACTTCAATACTTTACATTTTCATGGTAGCTTTGAAAAACTACCAAATAGAAATATTCTAATGCTCAGCCTGGCTCTAAATGTATTTTTAAACATCCTCTGAGGGTACATTTATACTAAAATACAAGTTCTCTTTGTTATAAATAGACTATTCTCGAAGTTTAACTTCAACACGGAGAAGATAATTACAGCCACACACATCGAACAGAGTACCACAGCTTCCGGTATTTGAGGAAGGTGGTTCGGCTCGAATTACATATAATTACAGGTTAAGAAAATTAGTTACTCTCACCTAGAACAGTATGACCTGTACAGCAAGCAGAGATGAACAAAAACTCCTATTCTGAGCTGACTGGTGAATAACTCACTGCGTGATCCTACACATTACTTCATTACAGAAATCACATCGATGTGGTCAAGAGCACTGACGAAAGCAAACCTCTTCAGCTCAAAGCCGCACATCGGGAAAAACAAACCCAAGTGAAACCCACACAAAGCTTATCGGCTTCAGAATCAGAGAGGAGAGTGCAGCGGAGAAGATGCTGCATTCATCGAAGGAGCACCCACCGTCGGGCTTTGTTTTCAGCAAAATGACCTTGATAATACGAATCAGAATGACCTGCCTCATGGAATGTGTACGCTATAAATGATTAACGGCAGCGAACACGCGATCACAGCCCATTGTCCTGTCCAAGGCCTGCTCATGTGTGTGCGCGCACACACACACACACGCGGGGGGCCTCCCCCAACAGTGTCCGCCAAGTCACTGCCGTGTGTGTCTTCCGAGGTTTGCTTTACTTCTCAAGCTAGGACTATGCATGGCGCTTCACCCTGGGCACTTGCTCTTATACCGTTCGTCCTGAAGAGCATGTTTAGATATTAAAAAAAGATACGTACATCGCTTTCCTAATTTCCCAACTCTCCGTTGTGTGGTGTGTTCACATTTTCTCTGAGATTCGTCTACATTTATTTTTGTGAACCGTCTTCTGCTTCCAACTCCTAGAGGGTCAGGTGTTTGCATCGTCTCGAGATCTGCCCGTATTATGCGCGGCAAATTCGCACTTATTAATAATGTCGGTTTTAAAAGAGGTTTCACTCTTCAAGTGATTTAATAGGCCCATCTATTGAAGGCCACTGTGAGTCGTCTCCTGTCGCTTCCCTGCCCCGGCTGCCCTTGTCCCGCCTACCACTGCTGCTGCCCCCACCTGTTCACTGGCTTCCCGGCTCTGTTCTTAATGTCCAGCTATACATCTGTTCACATTTAAAGCATCAAATGTGAGGTCACGTCATCAACCTCTTTGAAGCTTATTGATAGCTTCACAGTGACCTTCAAACAGAACGTGTTTTGATGCAACCAAGGTCCCAAGGGCGTGGCCCCTGGCTCCTGCTAAGCCCTGTTCTCAAGGTGGTGACTCGGTGTCCCCAAAGGGTGAAACCGGTTCCTGATCAGCAAAAAAAAAAACCCTTTGCTATTACAAGGTTTGTAGCATATAATAGGTGCATAATAAAGGCTTGCTGCAGGACTAAATAGCGCTGGAACTGGGGACGACTGGATCGATATGCACGAGATGGAACACTGGATGAGACATGGACAGAATCACTACTTTTTAGTAGCTGTCAAGCAGTTGGTGGTTACTGTCCAGGAGGACTGAGCTTTGAGGACCACAAGCCACTGTCAGAGCTAAGACTTTTTTACCCTTCCCAGTAATCAATTCATCAGTAACTCTTTCATTACTTTTCCTCCCTAGTGCAATGATAATGAAAACATAAGGTTGAGAAACACTGCCCCATGGCACTGTTCTCTCCCCTGTCTCCCGGTTCCTGGTGCTCCGGCCACCCTGCCCACCAGCCCTCAGCTGACTTCATCTCCGGGGTTGGTGCACTCGGCTCCTGCCCCAGACCCTGCTTCCTTTTCCTCAGTCTTCACATCTCAGCTCCCACGTGTTCATTGTAAAGATGCTCTTCATGACACCCGCCTATCTAAACCAGGGTCCTTATGGGTTCCTTCCCAGTGTGGATCCCAACCTGTCCTCCTTATTAGTTTACTGTGGTTACCCCTCCCTCCTGACCCCGCTAGCCTGCAAGCCTGTGGAAGAGGGCCACAGCATTCTGCCCTTGCACTGCACCCTATTGCCTCGTATAACTTCAGGGACACCGATGGTGCTCAATAAATGCCTGTTGGCTCAATCAACCAGGAAGTCTGGAGCTAGAGGAAATGAAGTAGACTTCTGAGAGATGAGAGATGGGTTAGGAATAGGCACAGCTGCTTTTCCCTTAGCAATTATTGAGTGCCAGATATTATACTGAGCCTTGGTGCAAGGAAGCTGAGAGGAAGGTATGAAGAAGCGATCATATGTGTCAGGAAGGCTTGGTGGTGGACACCTTCATTTCCAAAGAGAAAACGTAGTAATAAGTAGGTTCATTCATTCATTCAACAAAAACACGTTCAGTGTCTACTATGTGCCAGACCCTGTAGGGAATGTAATAGTCACACACACACACACACACACACACACACACATGAGAACATATATATGAAAAAAGAAAACATAATATTTTTCCTCAACGAAGTTCAGAGTGAAAGAAGAGAGAGATACGTTGACCAGGAATCAGACTTTGTAATGTTATTTTTAAAAGCTGAGTCAGTGAATACACACCCAACCTTTGGAGTACTTATCTCTGGGTAGTTCAGTGATGGGTGATCTGTATTTTCTTCTTTAATTTTCTCTATTTTTCAAATTTCTTATCAAGAATAAATACTACTTTCATAACAAAAATGTGTTCATATATATGTATGCGTATGTGTCTAGTACAAGAGAAAAAAGAAAATCAATATACGTGCATGGATATAGTAATTCCCAGTTTATAATGCACATAGTACCAAGAGTTGCGCTAAGATCCCTAACGTTTATTATTTTCAACATTAATAATTCTAGAGAAAGGGAAGGGATGTGAGAGAAAGAATAATTTTATAGGCTATTTTCTAGCTTGTACTTAGAGCTGATTTATGAAGTGCTCCTTGAGTAATAAAACAAAGGTTATAAACCATTAATTTATTGTGCTAATAAGAGCCAAGGGCTTTAATACCATTGTCTTGTCTTAGAAGATGTAAAAAAAGTGGAAGGTGCTTAAAACTTTAACAGTTTCTTGCTCTTACTTTTATTATCTTTTCTCTACTGTACTATTTTAGATTAATGAAATAATAAATCTTTCTTCCAACTGATTTTATTTAATGTTATGGTAAAATGTTAATCTTACGATTCTCAGCACTGTAAGAGGGGCTCCTTCAAAGATCATATATTTTACGAAGACGCACCATGAAATCTAGGCCATCCTGTGAAAAACACACTAGTGATGATGGTAAAGAAAATAATTCTTGTAATTTTTTTGTTAGTGAACCAACACAAGTAGGAAAAGTATATTTCCTTAGGATTTGGGGTTTATCGTTTGTGAGAGCCCCTTGTTATTTCTCTCAGGATCTCCGTCCCGATCTCCGTGTCTCACACACACGCGTGCACACGTGTGCTCTCATGTGCATACACACGCACACACGCAAGACAGTAGCTACCATATCGTGTGGGTAGTTGGGAGGAAGCTGAAGATCCCATTCTGTTTCTCCCTTCCTGCCTGTCTAATCTTGAGTAAGTCACCAGAAGTCTTCCAGGGTCTGCCTTCTCATCCTGACGCCATGTCAAATTCTCTCAACGTCTTCCACAGTTCCCAGCAACAGTAATCGTGAGGCCCTGCTTCAAGGGAGCCCCACCTCACAGGACTCTTTCTCTGCCTTTCCACAGAACTTTCCAAAGCCCTCAGAAACTGTCTGAAAGGACAGTGAAACTTCACCGCGAAAGCTTTCCCAAACGGGGGCCAGCCATTCCCCAGCGCTGACTTTGCCTGTGCTCCGAGCGTCTGTGTTCGGAAACGGCGCCCCTGGCAGCGCTTGGACTGACTCTGACAGATTTGTTTCTCCCTTCGTCATCCCACCAGATGGCTTTAAAATGAATATAGCATTCAAATAACTACACAGAAAAAATCATCCTATAACCAGTTGATTCATATAAAATGTGTGAAAATCATATTATACCATTTATTTTTCCACTTAGAATTAGTAGTTTCAAAAGTTTTCACTTTACATAAATGACATAACATAGCAAAACAAGCATGTTCCACATGGGCCTAAGTGCCTGCCAGTCACTTTTCTGTGGTGTGGGGAAATCAGGGCAAAAAGTGGTGGATTAAATGTGCATAGTTTTGAAGGGATTATTTTCAAAGGCGCCTGAAAGTAGGACTGAACTAAAAAATGTACGTATTTAGATAAAACAGATAGATATCTGAATAATTGTTAAAAACAAACAATGGAAGGTTAGTAACTCGAGGCTCCATGCAACTTGTTTTCAAACTGTGACTTAATTCAAATTCTTTGTATTTTTTCCACAAATGAAGTAATCTGAAGATGCTATTCCATCAAGAAAATGATATCTGGTGAGACACAGAAAACTGAGATCCTGGAAGAAATAAGGGGCTCTCACAAAAGTACCGGAAGTCAGTCATACTAAGTCTACTCAGATTACCTCCAGAACTTTCCATTCCTCCTCGAACAACTGGTGTAAATCCTCTGGGGAATAAGGATGAGGCTCTGACTAGGCTGCCATATTTTTTAAAACATATCATTTAATTGTCAACATGAACAAGAAACCACCAGCAAGTAGACTCCTTGGCAGCCACCACCACATACTGATCATTTTTCACTTATGTTCAAATAAAAGCACCTGATGTGAAGGCCACGATGTTGAGAATGTTAAGAGAACAGCATCACAAGCGTTTGCCAAAACTCGTGGTGACCAGTTGGAATCATGTGACAGGAGGTGGAAGGCTCCTTCGAGAAGTGAGGGCTAGTGGTGTATAATACACAACAGGTTACTTATTATTTGAAGGTGAAAATGCTCTAGAGTCAGTGAAATTGACAGATCTTTTCATAAATGCTTGGAGTAATTAATTTGACCCTATAGAATATTCCATTTAAATTGTATTTATGGGGCGGTATCAAATTTTAAAAATAATTCTCAATTACAGAAGTAATTTATGAACACATTTATCTTGTAATCAGAGGCAGACTACACTTCTGACTATCATCTCAAAAAAATGCCCTAGATACTATCACTCTTGGGTTTTCTTCGTGAATTATTCCAGATCATAAACATTCTTAAATGTCTGTGTATCTGTATAAAATATATAGTTTGGCAGCTTCTTAGGGACCAAGACTTATCCGCTACCATCCACCGCGCTTCCTCCCCTGAACCCCTGTGCTGGGGACGTGGGAGCAAACTTGACGCGCAAAAATCCCCAGGAATGGGGAGACCTCAGCAACCTTATAGAAGATGTGCGACCTGAGGGATGAGACTAAAGCAGAGAGGAGGGAGCAAATGTTCTGGAGAGGCAGGGAACGCCGGAAAGTTAGACTATGGCAGGGAGCGAAGCCTGGCATCCTGCAGACTGGGGTTTACCAAAACGGCTTACGAGGGCTATTCTCAGACCGCCTTCGCTCAAGTCGTGAGCTGGAAGCCAGTGTTACCTTGACTCCATCTCCAGGAGCATCACCCAGAATTGTCTTTGTCCCCTGGGGCTGCCTGGGGACGGCCGGAGCAGCGGCTCGGTCTACGACTGATTCATCAAAGCCTTGCTGAGAATCCTCACTTGATTCCAGATCTTCCTCTCCAATTTCTCTTTCTTTTCTTGCTCTCCCTTTTCTGCTTTTCCTCCTTTTCTTTCCAAGATGCAGTGAGGAAGGGGAGTCCAAAAGTGCTGTGCTGCTTAAGGGCCCCTGGCTGACGGTTTGGGTAAGAAAGACTGGGATCAGAACCGGCCCCCCAACGGGATGTAGTCAGTGCGACTCCTTCAGCTCCCAGGTGAATTATCAACATAAAAAGACGCGAGCTGCAAGCCGCAATCTGCTCAGACTAATAAAGGAATCTATAAGTGCGTTTGATCAAAGCTCACGCTATGATGCAGACTCTGCTTTCAAGTCCTGTCATCTGAATAAAAGGGCTTCCGATGGTTACATTAAAAGATATAGATCGAGTTAAATGCAGTGGAAAGAACGCAGCATAGCAAGACGTAGATGCCGGTCTCAGCAAAGCAGCCTTTCCACTGACACCAAACATGAACCGCACCTAATACCTCGATCAGCGTGCCCATCTGCAAGACTCCGTTTCCTCATATCTAAAATGAGGTCATTACCGTTCACCCTGCCGACTTCCCTTTTTCCGCGTACAGTTGTTATTAGGTTTAAATCAAATAAAGCCAAAGCTCTGAATAGTTGTAACACATTCTGTAGATGAGAGGAATCATCATGTATAAAATATTAAAATTTCCAGTGCCTCACACACTGACTCCAGACCCACAACTGTGGAGAATAAACAGCACGTGTGGATCGGAAAACAAACCCAACAGCACCGAAGGGAAGACGTCTCTCTCCGTACCTGAAACAGAAGGAGATGCCACGGAGTTGCTACAATGTACAAAAGTGGGAGAATAGGAGGCTAGGACCCCCTGCTGACGTCGCAAAGCTTCGGCGCACAGAGTCTGATTTATGTAAAGGGGCGTGGAGGCAAACCCCCGACACCTCCAAGACCCATCAGAGCGACAAGAAGATCATTGTATTTTTAGTTCAGAGAATTGAATTTCTAGCTAACGCTCTATGCAGTTTCACACAGCAAAAGATGGCTCTGATCCCTGCTGTCTCCTAGCACTGCTTTTGAAACTATGGAAAAGAATGACTATTCATTCCTGCTAACGATTCAGAGCCCAAGGATGAACACTGGCTGCTTAATACAAACATGATTGTGACTCTTAGCAGTTCGGGAGTCATGCTACAGAAACAAACAACAAGCATCCATTAGGACCTTACTGTTGCTTCAACAGCTCCGCATTCGGTTGGTCCTGATGAACCACCCGGAGGAGAATCATAGCAACTCTTCCTGCAAGTACCAACACGTTTCGAACAAATGCTGGGTGGTTGGTTAAACATGTGACTTCTGATTTCGGCTCAGGTCATGATCTTAGGGTCATGAGATCGAGCCCAGCATGGGGCTCTGCGTTGGGCATGCAGTCTACTTAAGATTCTCTCCCACTCCTCTGCCCTTCTCTCAATTAATTAATTTAAAAATTCTTTTGCTCTCTGACTAGCATAAAAGTATAATAGGAATAGGCTTTATTTCTATGAAGTCAATGATTTGTCTTATAGTATAGAGTATATGTGAAGTTACATTTTGGAGAAGCTGAAGAAAACATGTCTTTCCCTAACTATTCAAAATGGAACACACAAGCAAACATGCAGCAAAAGATGGATTTATTTATTTCTTTTGTCCCGTATTTTTAGTCTCCTTTGCAGAGTGAAGGAGTGAGGAAAATAGACCAGTGCAATGAAATGGGAACCCGTTCCCATTTTTTATTTTGATGCACTTCTTCAAAGGTCCAATGTGTGTTCCAATGTAATACCAACCCCAGCTGCAATTCTGAATATCCCAGCACACGCAGAGTACAGAAGGAACGGCAGCTGCCAGGGGGCATCAACTGCCTCCCCGTCGCCACCGTGTGTGACCCTGTGCTCTATGCCTGGACATCAGAGGACTGATGGCGTCACACACCGTGCTTACCCCCTGCTGGGGAAGGCCCGTTCCAGATGCCCTTACCTTTTCTCTACAACTCAAGCCTCCTTTCAGTATTAATAAAGCATATTATCCTAATCTGTATTTTTTTTATTTGAGAGAGAGAGAGAGAGAGAGAGCATGAGTGGGAGAGGCAAAGGGAGAGAGAGAATCTCAAGCCCACTCTGCGCAGAGTGGAGCCCGACGTGGGGTTTGCTCAGGGTCCTGAGATCACGACCCAAGTCACCGAGAGTCGGACAACTGACAGACTGTGCCACCCAGGGGCCCCTCTGTGAGGATTCTTTAAAGGGAAAAAAATACAACAAGAAAATCTCAGAGTTACGTGTTCAGGCACCATTACTACCCGAAGACTTACTTAAAGATCCCGGCAATGACGCAGTCGCAATGACGTCAGCTTCCCGCGAGTCTGTTGAACCGTTCTGCTGTGACCCACCTCTCCCGCGCCCAGCTCCAGAGTGCTGAGGGACCCCGTTCCGTGTTAGTGACTCCCCCTCGCTCCCTTTCTCATCCAGCCTCCGCGACTCCTCCAGGCCGTGTGCGCCTCCGCCTTCAGACTATTTAAAGCTCATCTCCATTATTAGTTGAAAACAAAGGAAAGGTGAAGAAGATAATAGAGAGAGACTAGGTGGGACAGGCAATGAAGTCATCAGTCATCGGTCTGACATTCGAGTTCCTCGTCCCTTGCCGCAGGTGCACGAGGTGCCAACGTCAGCCCCGCGGTCCCCACCAGTGTCTTCTGAGTCAGCGCCTCACATGTCCAGCCATTCTGAGCCATCGGAAGGGAAGCCGTCGTCTTCGGCCTCATCCGTTCTCTGGTGTTGTGTCTTGGAGATGCCCCACTGCTTTGCAACACTGTATTTATGGTGGATTTTGGTAATTATTAGGCTTTGCCAAAGCGCTTAGCCGCCAAGCTTTTTGCTACCTGAGCCCGTGCTGTTGCTTTATAGCCAGAAACATCCAGGGACTCCTGCTGTCTGGGGCTTTCTTCTGATTTCCATTCCTGCGTCACTATGACCTTCTCAAATGCTTTCTAGTTTCAAACCCCCTGTTCCGCACACTGGTCACGGATGGCATTCTGATATTGCTTCAGGTGCTGAACAAAGTCGGAACTGTACCCCACTATTTCTGGGGAGCCCCCCCAGGCTATTCCATCTCACGTTAGTTCTTCCTTCTGGAAGGAGGTGTGCTCTCTCCCACGGGCCCCTGGACTCTGCCCACCAAGCAGTCACAGGACAGAATGAATGTTTCCAGTCAGAAGATTTTGCCACGGAGTGAGGTGGAAGGGACAGCGACCTTCTCCGCGTGTGGCAGCTGAGAAGCAGCAAACAGGGGCTACACAGCCCTGGACAAGCCAGGAAGTGGGTTTGAAGAACACGGACCCCCTACCAGCGAGGGGCCAAGAAAGCAGCACCCTCACCTGCTCTCCTTTAGCTCCCTCAGAAAGCCTGAGTGACAGAGGTGACTGTGACACACGGGCAAACATTGCAGCTGTGCCGAGAAAGGAGCCTGGTGGCTCCCCGCACGTGTCTGTCACCACACCGCGACCAGGGGGAGTCAGAAGGACCCACGTGTTTCCAGGGACTCTGTTTAGTGTCTCGTCTTGCCAAACACATCAGAGTTTTTGCCAGGGAGCCTGGGGCACCCACAACGACTCAGCTCGCCCATCTAAACCCTGAGCCGCTATGTTAGTCGCGCGCTGGTCACTCACCTGCCAGCCTTGCAGTCTGCACCGCTGGAGAACAAGGCGACACTTCTCCTCGGCAGACAGAGGCTGCATCGCGCCCGGGAGCGTATCGGCCAATGGCTTGTACCTGTGAAAAGCGGCAGAAACACGAAAGCCGTGACTGAGTTTGTCAAGCAAATGCTTCTGTTCAACAGGGTCGTCTCTGCCACACGGTTTCTTAAATCTTCCCCAATCCCCACCTGATCCTTCGAGCCCCCAGATCTCCAGCCGCTGTGCACTTAACATCGTCCAACCGTGAAACGACCCTCTTCTGTTACGTGGAGAAAGATTTTTTAAAAATAAGCCAAATATATATTTCAATCCTTTAATGTATGTGTAACGCTCTTAGCACGGATTGAGGGAAACCACTTAACAAAAGAACACTGAAGAGAAAAGAAATTCCTAGTTTTCATGTAAATATTTAGAATGCTCTGAAAAATATACCTCTTAAGAAATCTCAGGATTCCTTATGACCATTTGAAAGTGAATCTAGATGTAGTTAGAATCTATGATAAATGATAAACATGCAGAAGTTTTACTGAAGTGAGAGGTAGAGTAGCTTCTCCCCACTATGTTACGTATCGAGCATTTTAAATCTTCTAGAAGGACATTCATTCATTTTTTTTAAAGTTTCTCTGAATAAGTGACTGTCATTCCCTAGCTGAAATCCATGGCAATATAATGGTTTTCTATGGATTTTTTTTAAATGCCTTTCAAACTTCTATCAGCCACTTAAAAAATCTATGTAAGATTTCCCTTGCATGCAGGGTATTTAACCTGACAAGGAAGTAAAACTGCATTAGAAGACGGAGGAAGAGAAGGAGGCAGAGGAGGAGGAGGAGGAAGAGGAACAGAGACAGAAGAAACAGGCAAGGATTTGTGTAACTGCATTTAGTTGCCCTGGTTTATAATTCCCACGTTGGGCTGCTCCGGGAATTTAATGCCAAAACGTAAATCATTTAAGTTCTCTGTGACTTTCTGTAAAATATCTTAGCTTTCCATCTAAAGTTTGTGGCCGCAAATTCGGCAACTTCTAAAATGAGTTGTTTCCTTAGAGCACGGAAGGAAGGAAGCGCATCGCCTCCACGTCTTTATCCACCAGGCTCCCTCCAAGCAGCTGGGAGAGGACGGGGTGCGTGCCCCCCGACAGCCACACCAGAGCGGGGCACCCCTCTGAAGTCCTGCCGGCGCCACCCCGCAGGGAGGTGCCCGCACCGTGGGCAATGCCGTAGTAACTGTGGGTCTGGCGTAGAACGCACGCCGAGAACACACACCTATTTTGAGTGTTTCAGTCGCAGACCTTTATTTTCTTTCTTGCATGCTCAGCATTATCACCACGCACTCAGCTGTTCGTTGTCCGGGCTGAGAACGACCCTACACTTGGTAGCCGCGCTGGACAGACGAAGTACATCAACATTAGCCTCAAGCCTTCCTTCTCATACACACATTTTTGCTCCTGTATCAAATTCAGGGTACCGGAGGGTGTAAAGTAGCAGGCAGCAGAGCCTGAACATGAAAATTCCAGTGCCAGAGGCGAGGATGTGAAAAATCTTGCTCATCATTTGATCACACCGAATGGACTGAAATCATCTGTGGAGTACGGAAGCATTCAGTGATTTTTTTTTTTTTTATAAGAGGCAAGAATGTGACTTCCTGCCCAGTGGGCACTGGAGTTGGTATCTATCTTTTCTACTGGTCTTAGTGTGTGGTTGTTGCAGAAGAGACGAGGGTGTCTTCAGGGTAGAACAGAACAGAGAAAATGGGTAGAACGGGGTGTGTGTGTGTGTGTGCGTGTGTCAAGAGCCGGGGCTGGGAGTATCCTGTGCAGAGGCAGTGGAGTGGACCCCCCAGAAATGCGGGTGTGTAACACACACACCCCGTTGTGAGCAGACACAGATTATGGAGAAACCGGATGGGGGACCTAAACACAGCCTCGGGGTCTAACCTTGCAGAGACCTGCTTCGAGGCCCTTGGTCGGCCACGTCACAAGGAATCCCCCCTCTCAGTCCCACCTGCACGCGTTTTTAGGATGTGACACGAATTCTGTATTGTATTAACAGCCAAGTCTCATTCCCATGGGTCCTCAACGTGGGTGAGCTTCCCTAAGGGATGGGCACCTCTGCGCATTCCACGGTCTGCTGGATTGCCTTTGCATGCGGCCAGTACTAATAAGAGATGGGAGACCAAGAAACTGGGCTGCGGGGGGGGGGGGGGAGTGACATTTCTCACACACTGAACAGGACCACGGGGCTTTTCATACTGCTCCCAGATGCAGGAGGCCTGCATGGTAATCTTTCGACAGTGAGAAGGCTGACAGTCACAGAAATCAAGGCACTTGCCCAAGTTCACACAGATGACTTTATGGGTTGAACTGCGTCCCCTGAAGATAAGTGGATGTGACTTTCCTTGAAAATAGAGTCTTTGCAGATGTCATGCATTTAAGATGAGCTCATTAAGGTGGGTCCTGGTCCAATAGGGTTGCTGTCTACCTAGGAAGAGGTGAGTGCCACTTACAGACAGGGACACACAAGGAGAACGCCATGTGACAAGGGAGACAAGTTGGAGGGATTGGGCTTTGAGCCAAGGAGCACCAAGGGTGACTGACCACACCTGAAGCTGGACAGAGGCCACGAAGAGGGGCAGAGCCCTGCTGACACCTTCCTTTTGGGACTCCCAGGCTTAAGAACCATGAGAGAGTGCGTGTCTGTTGGTTTGAAGCCCCCCATTTGTGGTGCTTTGTTAGGACAGCCCCGGGCCCCTGAGAGAGATGGTAACAGTGGCTGAGCAGGGATTTGAACCCAGGACCACGTGACTCCAGACGCACACTCTCGGCCATCACCGACACGATGCAGGCAGGAACCAACAAGCTCCCAGCCCCAGATACCTAGAGCAGGAAAGAAAGGGCTGGAGCGTGAGAGACAGAAAAGGTTAGAACTCAACATCATCAGCAGGACACCGGCCATGCAGCGATCAGAATTCTAGGTCCTCTGACCTTTGAGTGACTGGGCCTCTGACGGCAAACTAGAGCTCAGAATGAAATACAGACTCATTCAAGCGCTCAGGAAAGCCAGCACGTTCCTACCATTTAGCCAGACTTACACAATGAAATGAAATCACTCAAATTATCTTTTTATTCTCTTACAATTGTCTCATTCTGGAGCTCTGCTAATTATCACTGAGAACTGAATTGACATAATTCAAGTATCTGAATACAGTATTAACAAGTCAGAACAAAGATCTTACACTGGGTGCTTTTTTTCTCACTTTATATTGTTCTCGTGACACCTAAAATGGTATAATTCTGACATTTCAACTGAAAAGACAAACACACCATCTCAAACAGAGTGAGGTACTCTATTTTAGAGTAATTAAAAACATCTTGTCTTTTGGAATGCAAGAGTCATCTGCAGGTGGTGTCACAGGTCGATCACTGAGCTAAAACAGGATCTCACAGAAATTCTACCCTGGGGCCGAGGGGGAACAACGAGCCTGGGGCAGAGCAGGGGTGCTGAGCACAGGGGTCACTGGACATGGGACTTCGCAGCTCCCATTCCCTACACCCTCTCAGCCTCTGTCGTCCAAGATGAGGCCACCTCGACCCACCCAAGATCTCTGTGTTCAGACCTGTGCCTAGAGTCAGAGATCAACTGACTCGAAGATGTCAACGTCAAGTTTCCTCAATAGCTCGCCGTTGCCTCATCCTGGTTTGGGTTGAAAGGAGTGACTGGGATCGAATTCCATGTCCAGAATCTGGGTCCCGGGGCTCATTCAATCAATCGACCAATACGAACAGCAATATTGACTGAGCAGAAAATACACACATGGAATGCAGCAGGGGACAAGTCAGATGAAAACCCTTACATCCTATGACAGAGACAGAAGGAACAGAAACATAAATGAGGAAGGATGTCAGATACAGCGAGAGAGATGGAGAAACACGGGGCAGGAAGGGTTTCACTGAGAGCACGTATGTGACGGCGGGGAAGGAAGCGGCGGAGCTCTCAGGGGAGCGGGGATCCCGGTTGAGGGAGTGGCAGACCCCGAAGCCCTGTGCGGGGCTCGTGTGTGCCTGTGTGACCACTGCCCGGGCAGCGAATGTGGCTGGAACAGAGCAGGCAGAGGAAAGGTGCAGGGGACAGAGTCACAGGTAAGGATGTGACCTTGCTGGGGACTCTAAGGACTCGGGCTTGGACTCTGAGAGCCCCGGGGAGCGGTGGTTTGAGCAGACAAATCCTACGATTTGACTCCGGAAGATCACAGAGCTGCTGGCCTGGGAGTGGGCCTGTGAAGTGGACAGCGGGAGGGAAGCAGCTGCAGTGGGAGGAGCTGGGTGCCTGCTGTCCACGGTTGTGGCAAACAGCAGGGTCTCCTGATGGACGGATGTGGATGAGGAGGGAGGGGAGCGGCACCTGCGAGCTGGAGGACAGAAGCGAAGTCCGCGGAGACGGAGCGCACGGGGAGACAGCGCTTCCCTGCAGCAATGCGGCACAAACCAAAGGGCGGTGGTCAGCGCCACGGAGGGCGGCCCCAGGAAGAATTCTGCTGGAAGCCCCGAAGGACGTGGACACAGACGTCAGCCAACACCCAGACACAGATTCACGGCCGGTTGCCAACCGCTCCGTTGGGGTCCGTTTTGCCTGTCACCACTGCTGCCTCCTGCCTGGGACGGCGCTGACCGTCCAGGGGACGTCCTCATGCTGGGTCCTTGTGTGTCCCCGAGGCCAAAACCAAACCCTGTGTCTCGCTTCCCTTGTGAATGCATCTGCCGACTTCGACTTCCCTTCCTCCAGCCCGCCCACAGCCCAGATGGCCAATACTCGATCAAGTGTGGGGTTTCGTGGTGAGTTCCAGCACAGTTACCAAAAAATTCTCTAACCTGCACGCTAGTCACTAAGTACTTTCTTGACATCAAGGATTCAAGTGTAAGAACTCACACCACTGAGCATAGGATGACTCCGAAATCGTAGCAGACATCACGGTCCCTGACAAAATCGTGGGTGGAAGGACCACACTGTCCATGGTGTTCATTCGGGGGTCTCTCTAGTCTCAGAGGGGCAGGTTGAAGTGGAAGAGAGAGAAGAGCAAACAACTGAGACGCGTACAGCAGAACCCAACGAATGTGATGAGATTAATATTTGTCTTTCCCAAAGTGGTCACTCCTTCTAGCTTTAAGGAGAACTCGGACGTCCTATTTCTTGTGAACTTAGAGAGAGAATAGAGCTATGGAGTGACCACCGAGTCAGGTCAAACAAAGTGGTGACTCTCAGTTGACTCCTGCAAGAAGCCGACCATGAAACAGTAGAATCACTTCCTTAGAAAGATCCAAGGTATGTGTATCCAGCCAACGCTTACAAAGAAGAAAACAAACAAAACAAAAACCCAACCACCTCAGATGCTCTTCTCTGAAACGCTCTGTTTGCTGAATATGGACTCGTCTCTTCACGCTCAAGCACAATTCTGCTGTGGAAGTTTTGGTCCCAAGCCGCTTAAAATTCATTCTATTCAGCAAATATTTATCGAGCACCATTACGAGCAAGGTGCCCCCCAAGAAATGCATGGGCTACCAAGACGGGCAGAGCAACACTTTCATTTGACTGCATATGCTCGTGTATGATGTTTTTGGCCAAAATTATATCTCAGAAAAGATGTGGTTTTCTTATTTCAAGACCTCATGAAATCTTCTTCTAATGGACATATTTTACTTAAGTCAGGAACAACAAAATAATGTGTGGGGAGCACCATTCACCTCACCCCTCAGGAACTGGACCGGATAATCCACAGAGAGACGGGACATTGCTCAAGCTCTAGAGTGGAGGCCAGGAGGGAGAGGCAGCCAGGAAGAGCAGAGGAGGGAGGGGAAGGGCAGGACGGCGGGGACTGGGGCTAAGCAACTGCAGAGCGGCCAGGCGAGGGAAGGCTGATCTGAATGTGGTCAGGCTAAAGGCGAAAGCATGTCAACACTGACGAAGAGTGGTGGTGGCTGACCAGGGAATGCAGGGACCTGGACGAAGAGGGACAGCGAAGGCCCCAAGACCTCAGCAGAGGGTGGGGGGGCACAAGCGCTGGGCTCTGCTGGCTCGCAGCATAAATAAAGGAAAAGGTCCAAAGCTCAAGGGGGTAAGAGAACCAAGCAAAGTGTTTTGGGCGTTTTGTTTTTCAGGGTCAGGGAAGAACCACAGAGCCTACAGGCAACATTTATAGAGATATACAAAGCCTACATTCTATCATGCTTATTTTGGGGGTACTGCTGTTTTTCTCCAGATTATTTTGTTCGTTCATGTTTAGCTCTGATAGGACAAAGATGTGGTTTCTTCTAGAACCATTTCCTGGCTACTTCCCCACAGGGCACTGCGGGGCTCCTCCACCTAGCATGCTTGCCAGAAATGTGGCTCTCCGTCTACAGTTAGATAGGGAGGCATTTCACTTGTTCTGCAAACTTGCCGGGACAGCTCATTTTGCTCCTCATATGCCTGCTCTCACAGCAAACACAGTGCAGGTGCGGAGGGGTGATTTTCTAGCTATTTGGGGCTAATTTCCAGCATTCAGAATGCTGAGTGGTGGGTTGAGTGTAACAGCTGCCTAGCAACGGGACTGACATACATCATGAAAATAGTGAGAAGTAGGAAGAAAAAGGAGCACAGAGGGCTTGGGGGAGAAATAAAATCTATTTCGATGTGGGGGGAGCGGAGAAGAAAGAGAAATGAGGCAGAGAGAGACAGGATTTGCAGAAGTGCTTTTCAACTAAAGGGGAGCACTTTTTTTTTTCTTTTAACGAAAAAGACGTGAAAGCAAAGAGAGAAAGTTGCTAAAAATCGTCATTCACACAAAAATGCATTGTGTTTCCCAAGCGGGCACATTTTTCCTCCTCTTCCCATGACTTAGGGTTTAAAGACCCCATCTCCCATGTCCAGTGTTCGTCCCCTGAACTCTCCGTCCTGTAGGGGGCCGGCTCTGCTCCCCCACAACCGCCCGGCAAATACACCGTTCAGCCTCCCGGACGGAGCCTTTAGCACGTGCACCCGCCCGTCACTCGGCCTGGTCTTCCCCCAGCTTCCCACGGCTCCACTGCCGGCCTTCCCACATTTCTTTGCACCTGCTGTGCCTTCTGCCTGGAGCCTGATCCGTGTCCCAGTGCATCACCTGTGTCCACATACCCACAACGCTTCCTGTATATTCACAGGAAGGACAGGAAGGGGACATTAGCTGCATGTTGCAACAGCTTTTGGGGCCCCCTGGACTGTGCAGGCCTGGAATCCGGACTTGCGTTTATGTTCACATCTTTGGGATCAACATTAAGCTTATCAGTGCTCATCTGGAACTTCGTATGACTTAATTAAGGGACAAAGACACTATGACAGGCCCAGGCGTCCTGCTTATGCCAGTGATCAAGACTGACTTGCCCTTTCTTTCCAAATTACGGCAAATAGGCCACTCCTCTTTAGAGACATGGGTGCGCCATTCAAAGACACGGTGGCATTTCACATTTCCTTGTGCCTCCTGGTCAAGAGCCCCGAGGAGGACAGTTCTTGGGAAGAGTGGGGAGGTGCTGGGAGGAGCTGCCCCCCTCTGGACGTCACCCCACAGCCCAGCCAGGCCACCTGCTGGCAGGGCGAGGGGCCTCCCACCCTGCTGTGGGTGGGTCTCCAGGGTTGGAAATGGAGCAGGGGAGCAGGAGAGACGGAGGGCGATTACAAAGTGCCTACAAATTCCAGGTGTGATGACAGGTTATTGCACATCAACACGGGATCTCACAACCCCAGGATGACGTCTGCCAAAGCCATGTGACACCTTCAGTTAGTTTGTAGCAGAGCTAGGGGCTAATCTGGCCTCTAGTAAGCGACGTGGGAGATGAGCTAAAACCAGACACTTGCCCCTTTTGTCTCTGGACATGAGAGGATAAAGGTGTCCATCACACAGGATAATACGTAAATGAGGAATATTACTAAGACATGCAGGGAAAAGCCAGACCCCATGGTAGTCCCTTACAGTCACATATTCTGCATTGGGGTTATTCCCTCTCTCTCTCCCTCTCTCTCTCTCTCCCTCTCTCTAACCCTCTCTCTCAATCTCATTGTGGTGGTGAGTATTGCTTCTGTTACTATTACTTTAACAACATTATGCTATTACTTTAATGCCATCACAGCCATCATTGTTAGGCAGACACTAAAACACAGCACCCAAAATTCACTCTCAAAGTCTGGCTCGCACACCACTGCTGGTAGAGACCCAGGAAGAGGAAGGAAGTGGCGTGGAGGGGTGAGGGGCTCTTGGAGCTCCCGAGTGTTTACTGGACCAGCCCAGAGGCTCGGCAGAGCCCTTCCCAGCCACCGGGAAGTCCGCAGCTGAGTGCGGCTCTCCGCCTGCGAGCTCTAGGGAAGGGTTTGCTTTCGCTCCAGCTGCGACTGAGCCGGCTAGCGGACACATGGCTGGCCGGCGTGGGGAGGGTGGTGGGTGTGAACGCCGCCAGAGATTCGAGATTCATCCACTCCATGGTAGCCTCCTCCCGGGAAGCATCTGGAGCCCAAGCCTGCGGCAGAGCGGCCGGCCCGCCCGGAGCCACGGCCTTACCCAGTGGCTCTCATTCATGCACTCCGTGTCATCAAGCCGGGGTTCCCACCCCAGACAATACGGGAGGTGAATAATAAAAAAAAAAAGAATGCTAGACTAGACCTCGGCTCCTGGGATTAGCCAGTACCCCTATGCAGATAAAAAATGAATTCAGAACATCTGCTAAGAATTTCCATGACAATGCTCTCAAGTTCTCTTCCTTCACGCCCGTCCCTCCATTTCATTTTAATTGCGCGATGTAACAGCGTTCTGTGTATTCAATAAATGGATGAAAGGGAAACACTGAAAGAGAAACGTCCTGGAGTGAAACGTATCCGGAGTTCCATTTCCGAAGCAGCCTGTGCAGCCCTACCATTGATCTCACCAGGTTTGGATTCACTTCTGATACAGCCCTCGGGTGTTTTCCTACACGGAAACCCCACCGTGCATGCCCAGCACTCCAGAGCCATCTTTCATGGGGACACTGAAGACCCTGCCCTTTGGGGGTGCAGAAGTTGTAACAGGGCTGAAATAATGGTGCAGGCAAAGGTCCCAGTGCTGCTGCTCCTGGCCTCGTGCCACACAGCCAGGAAGATGCTGAGCACAGTCAGTGCGGGCACTGAAACTTCTGTGCTTGCGTCCTTCCTCCTCCGTATGCTGCAGAATTGACTGGCTCAGCCATCCCTTGCATTTCTCAGGTACAAGAACAGCTTGTTGGGTTAAACTGAAAAGAACAGATGTTCATTGGTTGTTCAAGCCGTTAAATAAGAGACCTCTTTAAGCTATGCAATTTGGGTAAAATCATCCCATTTCTAAAGCAATTTGCTCCTTAAGCAAAGACCCAACAGGGTCAGTCTGACCAACCAATCTTTTGCGTAGGGACAGAAAACCAAGGCAGGTCAATTTATTTGTTAGGAATATTTGTTATTCCATTATTTTCTCTCCCTACCAAACAGAGGGCAATTCTTTCCCTTGGACGTGATTAAAACATTTTATGGAGATTGGTAGCTAATGCCAGTTTTACTATTTCAATAAGCTTATGCCTATTTCAGACATCAAATTCAGTTACTTACTGCCATACGAACTTGCTGTTCAGAATGTCATTGTCGTTATGACTGGAGAGCAGATCACAAAGGAGAATGACTACGATCTTCACGGGAACGGTCTGGCCCTGCACCTACATCATACTATTTCAATAACAATGAAACTTTCTTTTGAACATCTATTTGAAAGTGTGTGACAGGCTTGAACGATGACTTGGAGATCAGTGTCTGGACCTAATTATGTTTGTTAATTTCAGAAAGGATCACAGTGATCCCTGGGTTTGAACCGAGTGGGTCCACGGGTTTGAACCGAGTGGGTCCACTTACATGCAAATTTTTTATAGCACGTTTTTCCTTCTGATTTTCTTAACATTTTCTTTTCTCTAGCTTGCTCCCTTCTAAGAATACAGTATATAATACATATACAAAATATGTGTTGATCGACTCTTCATGGTACCAGTAAGGCTTCCAGTCAACAGGAGGCTGTTCGTAGTTACACTTGGGGGAGTCAAAAGTTATGCTCAGATTTTGACTGCATGGAAGGTCCACGCCCCAACTCCCACACTGAGCATGTTCAAGGCTCAACTGTAATTATATTTTTTAGAACCACTTTGCTGAGGTATGGTTGACAAAAAGCTGTACATTTTTACCGTATTTAACTGGATGAGTTTGGAAATCAGGATAAATCTGTGAATTCATCACCACAAACGATGCCATAAATATACCCATCCCCTCTGAAAGCTCCTCCCACCCTCTTTAGTTTTGCTTATTTACTTGTGAATGGAATATGTAATGTAAGATGTGCCCTCTTAGAAAAATTTTAAGTATACAGAGTACTGCCAGCTGTAAGCACGATGATGTACTGTAGACCCCAGGACTGACTCACATTGCAGACTGACACTTTGTGCCCTTTGACCTTTCCCTCCCCATTCCCCCCCCCTCCCCCGCAGCTACCAGCCCACTCTCGGCTTCTATGAGCTGGACTATTTTGGGTTCTACATGTAAGTGAGCTCATACAGTGTTTGCCTTTCTGCATTTGACTTTTTGTGTTTCTGCGAACCTCCAGATTCATCCATGACGTTACAAACGGCAGAATTTCCTTCACTTTTAAGGCTGAATAAGATTCCACTGTATTTAAATACTGCACAGAAATTTTGATTTAATTTATCTGTCACTAATAGGTACTAATATCTTTAATTAAAGTTTTAATTCAAAAAAAGACATGATTGGGGCACCTGGGTGGCTCAGTCAATTAAGTGTCTGACTCTTGATTTCGGCTCAGGTCATAATCTCAAGGTGGTGAGGTTCATGAAATCGAGCCCCACGTTGGGCTCTGTGCTGGGTGTGGAGCCTGCATCGGACTCTCCCCTTCCCCCTCCCTCTGCCCCTCCCCCCACCGCTTGCATGTGCATGCCCTCTGTCTCTCTCAAATAAATAAATAAAATCTTCAAAAGAAAGACATGATTAAAGTTGGCATCAACTAATGCTCTGTCTCTCCGTGCCCACTAACATATCACACACCTCTGACATAGCCCACCCTTAGAAGTGCTGGTTTATATGGTTTTTACCTCTTACACTACTTCCTTTGAGGATTACAAATTAAAATTAACACATTGTACGATACTTTGGCACTGGAAGCAATGGTAAATGAGACATCGTCTCGTCTTTGGGTATCCTCTCTGTTGAATGCTGGACATTGTTGAGTGGACCCCTGGAAGTTACTTAATTTTATAGAGGTGTGAAAACTCATGGCTTTCGACTAAGCTGTTTTACAGCTCTGCAGGACTAGAACATAAGCCGAGGGAAACTGATAACAATGCAGATAATCCCTGTCCAGAGCAATGCAAATGATGTTTGCCTTGGCAGTGCAAATAAATTTTGTCAGTAGAGAAGATAAATCTCTATAAATCAGATTTTCATTTGAACTGGCTTTAACATCTTATTAGTTCCCTCTTTTCATAAGGAGCTGAGTAAAATCTTTGAGATGTTTCATCTTTGTACGAGAGTCACGATTTTACCTTTTTTGAAAAATAACACTTAGGCACGAACTGGTGCGGGGGTTGAGAATCGGCAGCGACGGGTTTGTGTCCCAGCAACAGTCAAACCCAATTCACTTCTCCGTCCCAGGATGGTCCCCAACCTCTGCAATTCAGGCTCTGTTTCCAGACGCATCACTTTATCGAGACATCATGTGTCAAGATCACTACCATTTTACATGTCAAATCCAATCACTGTATTTCAGGGCTTTTTCCTTCTGCTGCACTTTTCTATTTTCAACAACCTGATCGCTCTGTAGCACCTGATGCCACCGACTTCTCCCTCCTGGAAGTGGCTTCAGTAGTCCTACCATCCCGAGGCTTCCCTCCCACGGGCCCCGGCACCCCAGTCTCCCTTCCCAGCAGCCCAACCATCCCACTACCAAATGTGTGTGCTTTTCTGCACTTGCCTCTGGCTCTCCTGGACCGTCTTCCCTGAGCGATCTCAGATACACTCAAGGCTGCAACTAGCATTTAGGAACTAATGACTCTAAATGTGTGTGTCTATAAAACACGACCAGCACCTTTCTGAACTGCACGCCAGTATGCTGAATGGCCTGCCAGAGAGCACAGTGTGGGTCTCCCAAGCACACCAGAAGCCCAAAGGGTTCCTCATCCCACTCCTGCCACATACTCCCCATTGACCCTGCTCCACGGGCTCCACCACATGTCCACCTCCCCACCAGTAACCTGGAGTCCGCCGAGACTCGCTCCTCCACGTCTGGCCCTCTGCTTCATCTCACTTAAATTCTCTCCATAAAGCCTCACCTGCTTCTTTCTCAATGACTGTAATCAACAGGGCCCTGAGTACACCTGCCTTGCCCTGTCTACTCAATTTTTCATACTGTTTGACTCCCCAACGTCAGCACAGGCGTCCTTCATGACGCAGTCCTTACTTTGTCTTTTCCAGGTTAAACACCTCCCAGCCACTAGGCTCACACGCTTCTGCCACACTAAAATGTATTAAACTCACCATTCTTCCTCACTGTTGTGCTGCTTCCCCACATACTTGCATGGACAACTGCCTTTTGATTTTCTTCTGGTTAATTCTAAGTGGTCTTCAAACCTCAGCTCGATGTCAACTACTCCAGGAAATCTCGGGAATCCCCTCCCTGGACACGTACACCACGTGGTCTAGAGGTCGTCTGCACCCAATTCTACCACATCGCGCCACACTGTCCTTCTTTATTTCCCTAGCTTCCGAGACAGAATGTTCTATGCGTTCCATATTCTCACCCCTAAAGTACCCCGCAGTATCTGACATGTTGAAAACATCCAACAAGTTATTGTTGAGTGAGCGGGCCAAGGAAGCAGGAGGAGAAAAGAGAAATGAGGAAGTGGGAGAAAAAAATTTTTTAATGAATATTTAAATATTATTTTATATATAAATATAGTTAAATCTATAATATTCACACACAAATAAGTATATTTATTTATAAGGCAAATATAACTGAATACTTTTAAAATATTTAATATTATTTTAATAATAACTAAAGGATATTGTTTTCTGGTGACCATCCCCTTATACCAATGTCTAAAATCCAGTGACTGTACTATCACATAGCATATGTTATTAGTCACCAAGGTGAGGGCACAATTCCAGAGCCAGTCATGTCCCTGTTTTTACTTCTCACATAAGGGATTTGAGCATTTTTGGCTCCCTGGTCGCCCTCTCCAGCTAGGGGTGACCGGCGGGGTTCTCCCCGACCCTCACAGAGGCAGTGAGGAGGCGGGGCTGTCCTGGCAGGGGCAGCGCGGGGCGAAGCAGCAGGTGTGGCCTCGAGGAGGCGTCGGCTCTGCAGACGGTCCTTCCCCAGGCCGCTGTCCCTGCCCGCCGTGCCCGCCAGTACTCTTTGCCTCCTAGACAACTGCTTAAAAGTTTTTCAAGGGCTCCCTTTTCCTTAGATGCTGCTGCTTCTACACGTTGAGACCGAATGATATTAAAAGAAGTCTGTGGCCAATTTATTTAAAACCATTTTAAACGGTCTAAAAACAGGACTGCTGAGTAGATGAGCTTCAGGGAGGGTGACAGAGAGACCAACTTGAAGCCTACGTTTCTATGTAACGCACAATACGTGTGCGGCTCTGAACGGTACAGCCTGCGTGTGGGCACGGCTCTCCGTTAGGGACGGAGAAGACGCAGGCCACAGCTTCACGAATTCAATCCCGGACCCTCCACCTCTCCCACAGATCGATGCAAGTGTTTGCCCAGGGCTGGTGGTCTTGGAAACCCTCTCCTGCTGCCGGAATCACCACCTATCAAGTGCGACATCCATACACGTGCGAGGTTTACAAGAAACCCGCCCTCGCGAAACATTTGAGCTCAGTGCTTGCTCACCTACGCTGTTCTTGGACATGGCAGTCAGCATTAAGTGGTGACTCTCCTTACAGCACTCCTTCGAGGACATGGAGTGCCTGACTGCAGTCTCTTCCCTTCCCTTTTCCCTCGTCTCATTATATCTTTCGAAAGTTCTTCCCTATCATGCACGCCTCGATCCGTATGTCTGGTTCTCTCTACCGCACAAACCCTTGCGGTCACAGTTCCGATCGGCTTCACGTCCCTGTGGCTTGTCTGGGACGGTGCTCTTTGGTTTTCATCTACGAGCCTAGCCATCATCTACTGACTTCAGATATACATACTCAATAGCCATTAGCCATCGGTACCGGAACCCACCGCATCCAAACCAGCCTCCTTCTCTTCCCTCGACACCTGCTTCCCTTCTGCTTTACTTATCTCAGTTATGGGCGGCACGACCCAGTCTGTAATGCAAGCTAGACTTCGGGAAGCCTTCCTCAATCCTCACCTGTCTGAAGCCCTGTGCTCACAGTCACTAAGCGATACTATTTTCATGTTCAAAAAACTTCGGTTTTCTTATGTGTCTTTTCGGTCCATTCGATTTTCCAGTGTTTTAACTTTAGCTCTGATCATGTTCACTTAAAACAAAACTCCACTTAGCTGCTAGAAGTGGTTTTTAACTGGAGGTGACTTTTCCCTCCCGGGGAACATTTGGAGGGTCTGGGGACATTTCTGGATGTCATGATGGGGGTGGGGTTGGGGAGAGTGCTCCTGGACTCTGGTGGGTAGAGCCCAGGTACGCTGCCACATTCTATGATGCATACATCAGCCCACCACCACAAAACATGATCTGGCCCAAAACGTCAAGTGTCAAGGTTGAGAAACTCTATGCCAGGGAGATCTGGCTCAGGGGTTAGCAACCTTTTTCTATAAAGAGCCATTTCTATAAATGTTTAGGTTTTGTGGGCCATAAATTCTGCATCACAACTACTCCGCTCTGCCTTTGTAACACCAAAGTGGCCAAGGACAATGTGCAAACACATAGGTGTGCTCGCTGCCAGAGAAATTGTATTTAATCAACAGGCTGCTAACTGGGTTTGGTCCATGAGCCACGGTGTGCTGTCCCCTGATCTTACTTAAAAGAAAACAAAACTACATTATTTTCCTGTTTCTAAACATCTAATGCTTATTCGTATCCTAAAATACATTGGCCTTGCCTTTCTTTCTGCTATCATTTTCTTTGCTTCCTCTTTTTCTTCTTTGCTTGTTCTGAGGTTACTGCAGTAAGAGTGTCTTTCCCCATACACCATATGATGCTTCTCAACCCTTCGCTTTAATGAGATGAATCTCTCCCAACCTCGGTCTCATTCTAAGTCTGAGGTTTCCCCCATCGTCTCCTTCAATAAGTTTATTTCTCATCATCACTCAAGACTCCTCTAGGAATTCCTTATGATCGCTTCCATCTGGTGAGATAACAGGCTTTACTCCCAGGATCTGACGATAAGCCGCAGTACTTGAAGACTCTGTGACTCCAACTCAACCGGGAGGTACTCTAGACGTGGGCAAGACTTTCTCATCTTTGTGTCCCCAACACTCAGAACGGCCACAGGTAGTCTGCAGGAACTTGGTGTTAAGCCTAATGAATAACTTTTATAGCAATGTCTCTGAGCTTCCATCTTCTGGGTCTTTAGAGAACACTTGGCTAAGATTTAGGGCAAGAAATAAAATAACATTTTGAGGGAAATAAAGTACATGTATACTATAACATTTTACTTTGTTAGATCTTATTTATGATTCCTGCTTTTCTTAATTTTAAATACTTCAATAAATAAATAACGTGTGAGAATCCTGAGAAAATGTAAGAATCATACATATAGTTCATATCTTTCAAGGTTTGTCTTCATTAGGACATTTGTTTCTTTGAAACAGATAAATTACTGAAACATATCTATATATCTACATTTATATCTATAATTTCCCTGACCACTGGAACGGAATGGCAATAAAATAAAGGCCAGAGGTATTTGCTTAAATCTTAATTTTTTGAGCCTTCTTCCTATACATGTCTGATAAATGGTTATAACAGTGTTTGCAGGTAATGGTTGCTGTAAAGGTTTCTGAGATAAAGGTACTTTTTAAAAAGCATATCCTCCTATTCTCATTACTTATTAATTTTTGGAATGTCTTAAGAATTTGTTGATGTCTCAGTGTTTACCTGTGTTAAAGTACTGGTCGATAGTCAATAAGAGAATAGGAGATTTCCTCTAAGTCTTGAAATTCTACTGTGGGCAAAGCAGGTGGCACTTTTTTTCTTAAGCCAAAGCATTTTTTGGCATGGGTTGGGGGGCAGAATGTTCATAAGCCTGTTCAGAATCCTGTACATAAATATGCATTTCTGACCGTTTTGGTCATAGAGACGTCCAACCCATGTATTCCCTAAGAATAAGAATGAAAGTCATCAGCTTCCTGGACAATTTCTAACGTGCTTAATTTTAGCTTAATTAAAATCTCATGCACATTCAAACAAATATAGTATTCGCCTCCACTTCCTATCCAAACTCTTGTCTAGCATCATCATTTTATAAAATACCAGCTGCTCTATGTTAATTTTTATACAGAAATACAAGTCTGTTTAGGAAAAATTAGTATACATAATCTGAATAATCAAAGAAGAGTGTATCATTATCTGAACTATCACAGTTATCTTTAAAAAATACACGTTTTCAAATAATACCATCATTTTAGGGAGTTCTCTGTTTTAAGAACCGATTATAGGTGCTCACAAGATAGCCCGGGAACAGTCTAACAGATAGAGTACCCATCTAGTAGGAAGCCAATATAAAAAACAAATTCACAGATTTCTGCTTTCACGTCAAGATGGGGGAAGAGTGACTGGTCTTACCCTCCATCCTTAGACAACTAAAAACTGGACAACATACGTGAGACAATGGTTCTCAGGGCACACACTGAACACCAGTCAGGGAAGGTAGTGATCCCTGAGAGAACACAAATGAGGTAAGCCCTAAAACCTCCAAGTTTACTTCATGAGGGAAGATTCTAGACTGTGGCCCAAAGAGGGAGCCCAAGTGAAGCCCAAGGCTCTCCCTGAGTTGAGGAGATGGCCCTGGAAGATGAGGGATGCCGAGGTAGCTTCAGCTCACAGAGAAGATAGTCTGAGAAGAGAGAGCTGCCCCAAGACAAGATTCCTGAGGTCTTCAGAGCCCCACTCAAGTCTCCAGTAGAATACTGTTACCACATGAGTCCCAGAGAAGAACTACCCAAATGAAGTAGAGAATACCATCTGAGGGCAAAGATAAGAAACAAGTAAGGCTGTTCCTATCAGCCAGAGTGAAAAATTCCACAATTTATGGGGCGCTGGATAGAGAAGTCAATTATTTTGCATAATTAGTATGACATAAGGAGCCCTAGACTACATACTGGTCTGGTTCTACCTAGCAAAACATGAGAGAAAAACCTCAAAACAACAAACTGTTTCCAAGTGTTTTAATTGTTTTCTAGACCAAACTCAAAAATATTTATAGAAATACAAAAATATGTATTTACTGGAAAAGGTAAAATTCATAATGTCTGGTATTGAATCCAAAATTACCAGGCATGCAAAGGGGCAGAACCATCTGACCTATAACAAAAAGAAAAATTAATCAATCAACATTGACCCAGAAATGGCAGATAGTGGAATTAGTAGACAAATAGATACTAAAAGAAAGATAAAATGCTAAAGACATGAAGGATTTTTGAAAAATCCAAACTGAATTAGAGATGGAAACTACAATATCTGAAGCAAAAGATGCATTGGGTTAAATTAAGTGTGGATTAAACATCACAGAAGAAAAGATTAGTGAACCTGAAGATAGAAATAGAAACTATCCAAAATGAAACAGAAACAAGGCTAAAAACTGAGGGGCATCCATAATTTGCACTAATCAGTGATGAGAGTCTGTGGAACAACCTCACATATCTAATACACATGGAACCGTAGTGTCTAAATTAGAGGAGATAAAAGGGTAGATAGAAAAAATACTTGGTAAAATGATGGACAAAAATTTTCCAGATTTTATGAAAACTGTAAACACATAGATCCAATAAACCCATAGATCAAAGTAGCCTGATGAGCCCGAAGCACAAGCAACAAGAAAAAACCACACCAACGTGCTTCATACTCAAGTTACTCAAAAGCAGTAAAAAAGGGAAAACTGTAAAAGCACACAGGAAGAAAAAAGACAAATCTTGCACAGAAGAGCGAAGAATGACAGCCAATTTCTTCTTGGAAAGAGTACAACCCAGAGAAGTAGTACCTTTAAAATACTAGCACAAAAAATATGTCAACCTACGATACTTTACCTCATATAAATATCTTTCAGAAATGAAGGCAGGGGGGCACCTGGGTGGCGCAGCGGTTAAGCGTCTGCCTTCGGCTCAGGGCGTGATCCCAGCGTTCTGGGATCGAGCCCCACATCAGGCTCCTCTGCTATGAGCCTGCTTCTTCCTCTCCCACTCCCCCTGCTTATGTTCCCTCTCTCGCTGGCTGTCTCTCTCTGTCAAATAAACAAATAAAATCTTTAAAAAAAAAAAAAAAGAAATGAAGGCGAGAACACACAACACCAGGAATCAACGGTATTGTAAACCACGGACTATACATGATGATGAAGTGTCAATGCAGGTTCACTGAGTGTCACAATAAAGGTGTAAATAAATTATCTTCACACTCATAAAAAGAATCCAGAGAAAGTTAACAAAACTCTGCTGGGGGGGGGGGGCGTTGGTATGGGAGCAGGGTGTGGGGGGATCTCTCTTTATCTTCGGATCAGTTATGCTGTGAACTTAAAAATACTCTAAAATATGATGTCTAAAAAATAAAAAAAAAAACTGAACTGAAGAAAAAGGAAGGTGAAGCTAGGATATGATCCATACACACAGAGCTTGGAGGTGAGCCATGCTGCCTAGCTCTCCCCTTTCCTGTCCTCTAGCCTGAAGTTTGGGCTTTATTTATCCCTCTTCTCTGTGCTCTCCCGGGAGTGTGTCTGCATCTGGGGCTGTAGGCTACCAAGGAAGAGAGATCAAGAGGGGTTCACCCCACCCTCTTGGGACCACTAATCTTCTGACTGGGGAGGAAGGCTCCCCTTCCTTACTCAGAGGAGTAGGTGATTGTGGGCCTCTGCCACAGGACTGCTCAGGATGGGGCATGAGACAAGGGAGGAAATAAAGATCAGTTCCACACGCTTGGAGCTTTATGAGCTTCATATCCTGTCCCTTGAGCCCGAAGTAGGGTTTCTTCTGGAGCTGTTTCTGTTTGCACCAGTACTGACTTCTGGGTTTAGAGATGCCTGGATTCCAGGCCAGGGGATCCTGGGGAAAAATAGTGAACTCACAATCAGCTCAAAGGTGCTGTTTAAACAAACAAAGGTGCATGTGCCCCTTCTCTTCACTACGTCTGTATCTTTGGGGTAAACACCCAGTAGTGCAATGGCTGGGTCATAGGGTAGCTCATTTTTTTACTTTTTAAGGGACCTCCACACTGTTTTCCAAAGTGGCTGTACCAACTTGCATTCCCACCAACAATGTAGGACGGATCCCCTTTCTCCACATCCTTTCCAACATTTGTTGTTTCCCGCCTTGTCTATTTTTGCCATTCTAACTGGCGTAAGGTGGTATCTCAATGTGGTTTTGATTTGAATTTCCCTGATGGCTAATGATTTTGAACACTTTTTCATGTGTCTGTTAGCCATTTGTATGTCTTCATTGGAAAAGTGTCTGTTCATATCTTCTGCCCATTTTTTGATTTGTTTATTTGTTTCTTGTGTTTTGAGTTTGAGAAGTTCTTTGTAGATCTTGGATACCAGTCTTTTATCTGTAGTGTCATTTGCAAATATCTTCTCCCATTCCATGGGCAGCATTGTCCACAATAGTTAAATTGTGGAAGGTGCCAAGATGCCCTTCAACAGATGACTGAATTAAGAAGTTGTGGTCCATATATACAATGGAATATTACTCAGCCATCAGAAAGAACACTTTCTCAACATTTGCTGCAACATGGATGGGACTGGAGGAGATAATGCTAAGCGAAACAAGTCAAGCAGAGAAAGACAATTTTCATATGGTTTCACTCATTTATGGAACAGAAAAAGTAGGAAGATCGGTAGGAGAAGAAAAGGAAGAAGAAAGGGAAGAAGGGGGGGTAAACAGAAGGGGGAATGAACCATGAGAGACTATGGACTCTGGGAAACAAACCGAGGCCTTCAGAGTGGAGGGGGATGGAGGAATGGGATAGGCTGGTGATGGGCAGTAAGGAGGGAACATATTGCATGGTGCACTGGGTGCTGTACACAAGTAATGAATCATGGAACTTTACATCAAAAACCAGGGATGTACTGTATGGTGACTAACATAGTATAATAAAAAATTATTATTAAAATAAACAAACAAACAAAGGCGACTTTATATTAATGCCTATATTAGAAAAGAAATAAAGGCTTCCTGGAGCACCTGCATGGCTTAGTCGTTAAGTGTCTGCCTTGGGCTCAGGGCATGATCTCAGGGTCCTGGGATCGAGCCCTGCATTGGACTCCCTGCTCATTGGGGAGCCTGCTTCTCCTTCTCCCTCTGCCATTCTCCCTGCTTGTGCTCTCTTGCTCCCTCTGTCAAATAAATAAATAAAAAATCTTAAAAAAAAGAAGGAAGAAATAAAGGCTTCCTATTGTTAATCTAAATTTCCACCTTATGACTGGAAAAAGAAGAACGAAGTAAATCTAAAGCAAGCAGAAGGGAAGACATAATAAAAATAAGAATGGAAATTAATGAAATTACTTGAACATAAAACAATAGAGATAATCAAAATCAAAACCTGACTCTTTGAATAAATAAACAAAATTGATAAAACTCTAACAAAATTGATAAAATCCTAGACTGGTAAAGAAAAAAAAAGAAAATGGAAGACACAATTATCAGTATCAGAAGCAAAGAAAGGATGTTGTCACTGACCCTGTAGACATTAAAAGTATAGTAACGGAACGATATAAACAACCCCATATAGATAAATGTGTCAATTTGGATGAAACAGAGCAATTTTCAAAACCACAAATGACTAAAATCTAACCAAGATAAAATAGGTAACATGAATATTCTTAGAACCATTAAAAACTCGGATTTATACTTAAAATCCCTCCAAATAAGAAATCTCCACACCCAAATGGTGTCACTAAGCAAATTCTACCAAATATTGAAAGAAAAATTAACACCAATTCTACGCAATCTTTTACACAGCATAGAGGATAGGCTATGGTCTTGGGGGAAATGTTTGCCAATTAAATATTTAATTCATAGTATCTCCAGAATCTACAAAGAACTCTAAAAAATAATAAACCCAATGAAAAGCTAAGCAAGATATGTGAACAGGAAATTCACCAAAGAAAGCATACGGATAAATCCATGGAAAGACGCTCAATGTCATTAGTCATGAGAAAAAAGCAAAGTAAAATCACAATGGGATACTAGCACCCGTCCATTAGAATGCCAAAAACAAGATGACTGATCAAACCAAGTGCTGAAGACGATGTGAATAACTGAGCTCTCATACCCTACTGGTGCCCATACCAGAATGGTATGCCCACTTTGGAAAGCCAGTTTGGCCGTTTTTTTAAAAAGTTAAATGTATACTAGCCATATGTCTCAGCCATTCCACTCCTCTATTTTTACCCTTAACTCCACCCTCAAAATGAAACCATGTCCATATGAAGACTTGCACATGAATGGTCATAGTGGCTCTACTTGTAATCACCAAATGCCGGGGACAACTAATGATCTGTTAACATATGAGTAAAATACAACAGGAATATGACTCGGTGAACTCCTGACACACACTACACGTCTGAATGTCAACATTACTGTGCTGAGTGACAAAAAGCCAGACAAAAAAAGTACCACTTGATGATTTCATTTGTATGGTATTTCAGAAAATGAAACTGATTCATCAGGAACAAAAGCATACCAATGCTTGTTTGGGGATGGAGAAGCAGGGGTGGCTGAGAAGGTGGGAATACCGAGGTGCACGGGGAATCTTTAGCGGGATGACAGGTATGTTCACCATCATGATCTGTGGAATGATTTCTAGGATGTACGTTTCTATCAAAACTTGTCATTTTTTAAAACTAAAAAAACAGATGCAGTTTATTGCATGTCAATTCTATTTTATTAAAACTGTTAACAATTTTAGAAATAAATTAAATTAACATTCATAAAAAGAATTCAGAGAAACTTAACAAAAAAATCTGTTCTGGATGCCTACAATAGAAATCAACGTCCTCGCTCCTTCTGATGTTCAGTTTGCATGTTAAGTAAACACAGAGGAGTGTTTGCACCAGTACTGAGAACAGCAAGGAAAATGCACTCACAGGAAGTGACTAGTCTGAGATGTTGATGAAAAGCACATGTAGCTCATAGAACTGCTGGGAGATAAGAGCACAGAACACATGTTCTGATGGTGTCTGGTCAACAGCAAAACTATCAAATATTAGTCACTGGTAGTTGGTGTTGCATATTCAAAGAGTCTAAGTGTACTTAATGGATAAGGATATTCTCCATAAGATACACTGAAGGGTAGAAAACACATGTTATTATTTCATGTGGGTAGCTTTTTCAGTGTAATTTGGTCATGATACAGTTTAGTCAGCTGCTGAGAGTCTCAGTGACCTATATTCACATCCTAAATGGCCACATTTCTGAATATGCCTGAAGTTGTGTTGAAATTATATGGAAATATACATCTGTATAAGAAAATAGGTATCTCCATATTTTTTTTTTTTTTAGGCTTAAGTAGATACCCCTTATCTTGGAATGACAGGACACAGGTTAAAATGTACGCTGAATTAAATAATTTGATTTTTAAATATTTTTTAATAATTTGAGTGGAGATCACCAAATTTAGAGACTATCATATGATATAAAGATGTTCCATTCTTTTACCCAATATTCTTACTCAATATTTAGCAATCACTAATGTAAAACAAACAGAAAATGGAGGCCTATCTTAGACAAATAATGGATTTGAACACCCTAGACTACAAGAATTGCAAAGGCCCTCAATTAGCTAGTGCAGCTAAGAATCCCTTACATGTAGGAGATGATCTGGAACTATCTGGAAGGAAAGGGTGTCAGAGCACAGAGAGAAGGAAAGGGGAGGGAAGGGAGAGGGCGGCGTTTAAAACTGTGATCCCAGCAAAGTCATGGTGTCCTTCAGAGGTCATCATTTTGGTCGATTTTCAATATTTGTTGCTTATCTGAAATTTTAATTTAACTGGGTATCCTGAATCTTACCTGGTAACTTTCCCTGCTGCCCAGACCCCATCCCATCTATCCATAATTATTTTTTTTTTAAACTTAGTGAGTCTACCTAGCCAGCATGGTTGAGAGGTACTGATTTAAAGAATCTGATCCAAAGAATCTTGGGGTGTGTGCTTGTGCATGTGTGTGTGTGTGCACGTGTGCACACATGCACTGAGTGTTTAATAACAGGTTTTACAAATATTAACAGAGGTGCAAGGAGTATGAGCACTCCCTGGAAAATTCCCAGTGATAGCCTGAATATTTTGTTAATTAATTATTTCAAGAATAGCAACACTATTATCAGTCACCAATCTTGTAACAGGCCCTGCGTTAGGTGCTGGGGACACAATCTAAAATAAGAGACCGGTCTGTATCACTAAGGTTGTATCTAGATAAGACTGTAAGATGATATTATGGTAAAATCGGAAGAGAAAACTTCCTTTATTCCAAATCTTTCTATTCCAACAACAAAGAGCTAGAATGGGAAAAATACCTTTCACACCCCATTTCTAAGGTACATTACAGCACGGCATGTTGGAATTAACCGTTCTCAGTGGCCTTGCATCAAGAGAGTATTCACTGAGAGGATCCAGCCTATTCTGTGAGGCTAGGGTGCCCGTGATGCAGGAAACCGGACTGGAACACAGACCTTCAATCAACCATCATATAAGGGCACTGGATTGGGCCTGGGGACAATGCTCCATTTGCAGTAACCGTCAAAGCATAATAAAGAATTAGATGTCAATATATAAAGTGTCTAATTAAGCAGTGCTGAACTGTTTAATTCTGGTGTGGCAGGATGATTATGGCATTGATGTTGGTCTTGACAATGGGGTGCACTGGGCATGGAAAACGGATTATCCTCTATCTACCCTTGCTCCAGATACATCTTTCACTGGGACGGGACTAGTAGATTTAATACCCCATGGTAGTAATGGTACCTTTTAAAAAGGTTTTTCCTGGGCGCCTGGGTGGCTCAGTCGGTTAAGCATCTGACTCTTGGTTTCAGCTCAGGTCATGTTCTCAGGGTCATCAGACTGAGCCTTACACTGGGTTCCATGCCGGGTGTGGAGTCTGCTTAAGATTCCCTCTCTCTTTCTTCCTCTCTCTCCCTGTGCCCCTCCCCCATTGCTCATGCATGTTCTCTCTCTAAAAAAAAAATTAAAAGTTTTTTTCCTGATAATTCTATAAAAGTCAGCCTTGAAATGATGCATGGATCTCTAATGCAAAATGTATAGATACAACTTTCTTGTTTTCCCGTCTTGTTAAATAATTACTGCTTTACTAAGTCTAATGTATAAATGATGCCTTCCATTTCTTAGCTTTGTAGAGACCTATAAGCAGTGTCTTCAAAAAAGGGAGGGCGTGAATATGATGAATGCCCCATTTGGTATTCTACTCCGTGAATGGTACTTTAATTTTTCATGTCATGATGATCAGAACTAGAAAAAAGTCACATTGCCCCTATCTCTAACCATCTGTCAGTTGAGATAAATCAAATTATTCCTAAAAAAGCCTTTTCCTCTGGAGTCCCCTCACTATGTGCATTGATCATTTCCAGGTCATTCTGTAGGATTCATTTTTCTGCAGATTTCATTGTTTTGAATATAAGTTCCTTCCTAATATCAGTTATCCCATTTCTCCAGCTGTGGAGAAAGTAGCTGAGGCCCTATACAGAAATATGTTGGGATTTTTTTGTCATAAATGGAGAGATTTATAAGAATATTGGAGTTTAAAAATATGTTACCATCACCATATTTTTATTTTTTTATTTTTTATAATAATATTTTTTATTATATTATGTTAGTCGCCATACACTACATCCCTGGTTTTTGATGTAAAGTTCCATGATTCATTAGTTGCGTATAACACCCAGTGCACCATGCAATACGTGCCCTCCTTACTACCCATCACCAGCCTATCCCATTCCCCCACCCCCCACGCCTCTGAAGCCCTCAGTTTGTTTCTCAGAGTCCATAGTCTCTCATGCTTCATTCCCCCTTCTGATTATCCCCCCCTTTCTTTATCCCTTTCTTCTCCTACCGATCTTCCTACTTATGTTCCATAGATGAGTGAAACCATATGATAATTGTCTTTCTCTGCTTGACTTATTTCACTTAGCATTATCTCCTCCTGTGCCGTCCATGTTGCAGCAAATGTTGAGAAATCGTTCTTTTTGACAGCTGAGTACTTTTTAAAAACTATGATTTTTTTAAAACTATGGGTTTCCTAACAATAAGACAAATTGCTTTTATTCTGAAGTTGAATACATTCTGCTAAATGTAGACATTGTTACTTCATATAATATAAATATTTACTTATTAAACTATCACAAAAGTAAGTTTTCAAGCTTTGTAACAGGTCTTAAGGCAATATAGTTATAGTAGAGGGTTCAAGTGAGCATATTGTAGAAAGACCACAAAGTGGGTCAGCTCTAACTGTAAGTTACTTAGTTAAAAATAGCGTCTCCTCTAAACATAGATCATCAGTAGAGTCTACTGTGATTTGGTGTTTTTATTCCTAAATGCATTTCTACTGCATAAATAGGTCCTCCATCACTGCGGTATCACAGAAACTGCCTGTAGTTAACAAAGCATTTCAAAGAACAGAGAAGAAAAAAACATAAAATGAAGCTATTTCTTAAACCAATATGGCACTATTGTAGAGTTATCATATGACTTGAAATTTCAGAGAATGACTCACGGTATTTTGGGGGGACTGAGAATATTATTAAATTGTGGCAAAGGCAAACCTGGGGTTATTGTCTCATGCTAAAGTCTAAAGGGCTGTCCTCAAATGGAAATACCTTGGCATAATTAAAGCAAACATTTTAAGCTGGTTAGATACTGACAACTCTTTCGGCCCACTAATGAATCTTATATAGGATATCAATGAATACTACATCTGGGACACCAAATGTAGAGCTCAACTGTAAAACTATACAGAAAATAAAACATTACTAATTCATGTCTTAGTTCATTCAACAAATACTGGCTGGCCACCTCTTACGTGCACACAGCAGAAGGATTTCCTTAAGAGAGCTTGGATCCACTGGGGATGGCAGAGATTAAAGTTCCTGGCAATGCGCCAAGACTCAGGAGAAGTTGGGTGTGGGGTAGACAGGGTGGCCAATGTCTTGGTTTACCAGGGACAGTCCCAGTTTATGCCTGCATTCCTGTCAAAATTATTAAGAGTTCCCCATTTCACTATAAAACATGTCCTGGTTTGGTCAATATAGTATAGAGTCAACGTTGTCACTGGCAACAAAAAATATAAGACTCTAGAATAATTCTACCTGTGGTATTCTGCTCTCTCTAGAGAGAAATCTACTAGGGATGGATTTCTACATTTAGTGTGTATGATGAAGTTAGTGTCTGAATAACCTCATGTCCACTATTTACTCCTTGGACTCTCGACGTGGAGGTGATCAGGGGTGTGACACTGAGTCAACACAACACTCAAGGTTGAATTAGTCACATTCAGAAGGACGACTATGATGGGCTGAATGTTTGTTGCCCCATCCCCCTGAATTCATATTCTGAAGCCCTAATACCCAGTATTTGGTGACTGTATTGGTCAATAGGGTCTTCCTTTAGAGGTAATTCAGGTTACATGAGGTCATAAGGATGGTGTCCTAATTCAATACGATTTGTGTCCTTATCACCGGACAGCATTCTTCCTCTGTCTCTCTGTCTGCTTCTCAGTCTCCAATCCTCACTCTCTCATTCTCTTGATGTTCACGTTTCCTGGAAAGGCAATGGGAGCTCATGGCAAGAAGGCAGCTGTCTGCAATCTAAGGGAAGAGCCCTCACTAGACACCAACCCCATTGGCATCTTGATCTTGGACTTCTAGTCTCCAAAACAGGGAGAAAATAAGTATCTGTTGTTTAAGCCACGAGTCTGCGGTGTTTTGTGCCCAACACAGTGACTGATCGCTCCCACTGTCATGCTGGAGCATCCCCAGATTCAGAAATAGAAATTTAACTTATGCATATGGAATTCTGGACATTTAACTCAGCAAGGCAAGATAATCAGATTTGGGATTTCAATTCCTTTGGAACTGAATATCTCTGGACCTTCATTTATAAGACGTATTAATCTTTGAACTTTCATTTCTCACTGGGAACTTAATAATGGAAGAAAATGTATAGTCAAATTTGGGGAACATCTAGGCTACTGGGATTTTATTATCTGAGTTGCTCTTTTGTTTTATTTTAATATTTTCATTTAATTCTGGTTGCAGAATCTCTGATAGACTCAGTTGGATACTGTGTCTAGACAGGGTTTGCAATTGGAAATAAAATGCACTTATAGCCATGAATACAGAGTGGCCTCAAAATCAATTAAAGTAATGCACTTTTGGCCCATTTCAGAGTCTTTGGGTGCAAAATCCATATTGCTTGTCCGTGGTCCCAGAAGGTACACAAAAAAGTAGTGGGGTGCTCATGAAGGACGGGGTGTCCCCTCAGGAGACCAGCCACACCCCAAGGTCGTTGACAGGCTTCGTGGAGGAGTCCAACGTCCACTGTCCCAGAACACAAAACACCACAGGGATTCACCAAGGAAGATTCCTCTTCCTCTCGGCTGTTTCCTTAGAGATGAAGGTGGGATGGCACTCTGGCCTCTCTACCCACACCCTGTCATTAGGCAGGGTGCAGTAGCAGACTCATCTGATTGGCAATTTTGGTGAGAAAGAAACAGAACATTCTCAGCTGCTCGTGAACAACCCTGCTCGCGAACAACCCTGCTCGCTGTTCACTGTTGGTACAGCCTCCCTCATGGGGAAGTCTAGCTGGGTCCACACTGTCTGAAACTGAGGCTCACGCTGCCCAGTCTCAGGGTTGACTCTATTAGTAGGCGCTTTTGGCTCTTACGCCAAGCAATGTCTTTGAAAGGTGACATTTTGATCATTTTGTCTTCTCACTTTGGTCAAAGATTGAATAAGGAAAAAGATGCGATCGATTAGGTCCCTTCAAAGATCCCAGTGACAACCCGAGGTTCTTTGTAGACTCCTGAATTATTGAGATCATTCAGATATAATCAATGAAAACTATCGCATACTAATGGTCACATTAAAAACCACTGTTGTTCTATAAACAGAATTAAATAGTTTGTACGTAATGAAAAAGTAACTTATGGGTAAGTATTTAAAACTGGTTTGGCCCTGAAAGCAAGATCATTTTGTGATTCCGTTTTGCCAGACATAACTTATAATTAAAAACATGAAGATATATCAGTGGAGGCAAGTGGGGAAGCCCAGAGAAATGAGTAATAAATAATGAGATTCAGAATTCTGGGACTGAATTTTTATTAATGTTTTTCTAAAACTGTATTAGAAATACAACAGAATTATTAAAATACTTAATTCCTGTAGCTTCTTGTCTATTTTTCTGGCAATAATCACCCTGATTTCATTGGTTTCATATTGGATGCTTACTCAAGTGGAATTATCTAGTAAATTATTTTAAACTGGTTAGCATGGGGTATTGTTTCCAAGGTATGGTTAGAAAGCTGTAAAACATTTTTGTGTTCACTTTTTTGTTATTTTAAATGAAATCGTGCAGTTCTCTGTCTGCGAGGATCACTTGTTTTACTCGCATGGAGCTCCTTTTCCAGGAGTCACGATTGCTCCGTCCATACTCCATCAGCCAGCTGCCCCCATTGCCGCTGGGTGACCATGCAAGGTCACTGGTGAGGGCGGGGACACTGGTGGCCATGGAACTCAATGAAACTAAGTGGGTTGTTTTTCAGGAAGCAGAGCAAAGGAAATCCAGAGTGAAGGGCCCAGGGCTGAATGTGAGACATCTCCAGGAATTTATTTTCCCCACTGAGGTCCCGGTGCGGTTCTGGGGGTCCTGGGCTTCTGCTCGTGGCTGCTAGTGACAATCCAGCAGGAAGAGGATGTGGGAAGTGCTAGGACGTGGGAAGCGTGAGGATGTGGGAAGCGTGAGGACGTGGGAACAGGGCCAATGTCAGTACAACACCAGCATCGTGGATCGGTTAAAGACACCCTCAGGGATGAGAGGTGTGAGCCAGGACTGAACTCCGTGGGGACCTGAGCTTGCTCAGCTAGCAGACAGGAATGCTACTATAGCACGAGTTCTGGGGGTGGTGCGAGGACGGAATGAATGACACTCGGGCAGAGCTCAGCACAGCACCCAGGCCTCCACCGTGCTGATGAATGCACTCAAAGCACATTTAAATCAAAGCGGGCAACTCGTAACAACCTAATAACTCGTATCTGTATAATGAGAGTGGTTGTCTGAAAAGGTTATTATGAGGAACAGAATAATGAGGGTACAGTGCAGATCTGGAGCGTGACCCACAGTGGGCATCCGTGCACCGGGGGATGACTTCCCATCATGACATCTGATTCAGTAAAATGCTTGATGATAGGAAGAGGCGGCGAGAGCGCAAGGCAGAAATGCACGACGGATGCCGTCCGGAGAGAACATGCAGCAGGTGGGGGCACAACTGGGGAGCCGAGCCGGATCTGAGCGAACATCAGTCACCTTTCCTCCTCTGCCCCTTTCTGCGGACACGTTTCCCCAGCTCCACTGGAGAGGGGGCAATGGGCCTAGATAAAGGGTCAACTGCTCTGGGGCCCAAACTACCTGCCCTCTGTTTCCACGGGTCTGTCCTCTATGCCGGGTGCGGCTGTGCGGGGCCCCACACGGAGCTGAGCTCGGGCAGCAGTGACCTCGAGCCCGCAGCCGACCACCGTGACCGTCTGGCCCTTCATAGCAAAAGTTCACACGTGCCCCGAGTCGACTATGGGGCAAATGATGGTCAAAACCCGCTGAGCACCCCAACAGGTTCCCAATAAAGAGAGACGGAATGAGGCTCAAACAGAAATGGCGTCTAGAACGAACGCCTGACGCTTCTCTCCTATTTCACATCTCACTGAAAAGTCTTCTCCCCCCAGACTTCATTAAGCCAAGCCTGCAGATCAGTTTAAGCAGGAAGAACAGGGTAAGCCTTGGCAAAACCACCCTGAAGAAAACAGATCTTTTGCCAGTTAAAGCTTTTAGGACATTTAATAGCTCCCGAACGTATTAATTCACGTTTCTATTGAAGATGCACTGACAGTATCTGGCAGCACTTCATGTAACAAGGAGAATGTTTAGAACATTCCAGCTCAGACCCACGGCTCTGGCGATGCCGCCTCACCGGGCAGCCGAAACCTGTGCTCGGAGTCCAAGAAACCGAAGCGTGGCTTCTCTCCTCCGTCTCCTGCACCCGCTTTCACACCACCGCTGTGTTCTTTCACACCCTGACCTTTCAGCAACAACTGTGTCATTTAAACAGGCTCAATGATTCAGATTATTTCTAAAGGGAGCTCATCCCGTGACAATCTCGGAGGACAGATCATGCTCCCTCACCACGCCAAGCATCGTGCTAATACCCGGGGTGGGGCGGGGGGGGGGATGCTTCTCCCGGACAAGTCCTTCTGTCTTTTCCAAATAAGGTTGCCTCCCCAAAGGGTCAACCTTGGAGTGATGCTGTCCTACTCTCCCCTGCCAACCGTAAGTAAGTCCCTAGATGAACGGCGGGCATGACCCCCAGAAGCTTGCCACCCAGCATCCAGAGGTAGATTCCAAAAGAGTTCCCCACTGTATCTGGAAGAAGATAAAAAGTGAGAGGCTTGTGCTCTGAGAAAAGCAGAGACTCACCGGAGTGAGAGCTGGCATTGGCTGGCTTCCCACTGAGAAGTGGTGTTCATTACAATGTCATGAGCCCACATGGCCTGAAAGAAAGCTCTGGAGAATGATGGTACCACAACTTATAAGGTAAAAGGCATGGTACCATACCTTGAAGGACTCCTCAAAACAATTTCCCTAGGGGCGCCTGGGTGGCTCAGTCGGTTAAGCGTCTGCCTTCAGCTCAGATCATGATCTCAGGGTCCTGGGATGGAGCCCCGCACTGGGCTCCCTGCTCAGCAGGAGCCTGCTTCTCCCTCTCCCTCTGTTGCTTCTGCTGCTCGTACTCTCTCTCTCTTAAATAAAATCTTAAAAAAAATAGCTAAACAATTTCCCTAGAATTGCCTCATACTATTCTTCCCCCAATTGGAAACAAAACAAAACATGATGGTATTATATTATTCAACACCTTGAACTCACATATACTTACTGGGGAGAGATGAAATAATGGCAATTCTCATGCACAGGCTTGGCTATGGAAGATTTTTCGTATTGTTCCCAATTACTCGCATGTTCTCCCTTCAAGGGGATATGGTAGCTGGTTCTGGCATTAGCTACCGTCCATGGCTTCTTCCAGGGGATAGATCTGGGTTGGTCTGCAACTGTTTGACCAATAAAACACAAGGGCAGTGATGCTGGGCCAGTTTCAGGCCCAGTTTCTAGGAGGACTGCAAGTTTCCCTTCTTGCCCCAGGAACTGGGAGCTGCCAGGGAAGAGTTCCAGACTGTTCCGCTGCAGGAACACCAAGGCACGTGAGCTAAGAAGCCTCCTTATACGTCCAGCCCAGCTAACGCCAGCATCTTCTGCTATATGGCTGTGACCTTCAGAAAGACCCCAAGCAAGAACTGCCCAACTGAGCCCTGCTAACCCACAGAACTAGGAGAAATAATACAGTGCTGTTTTATGCCATGAAGTTTTGGGGTGGTCTGATACACAGCAACAGATGGACTGAGCCAGAAGTGTGTTATGTGTTGTTTAGTATCTCCTAGGAGTAGGACACTTCTCTACCCTATTCATGTTGGCCTTGGCCAAGGGATTGCCTTGAACCAATGGAATATAAGCAAGTGACAAATGCCACAGCTCGGCAGACTTTGTAACGAGCATTCTGGCCATTTCTCCTCTCCCTCCGACACAGAAAGGGCCTGTCCCACATCTCGGCTCTGCCTGGGGCCCGTCATGGAAAAGAGGCCCAGATCGGAGCTGGCCTGAGCTGAGCTGTACTACTTCCAAATCATAGTCAAATGAGTGCAAGAAAGAAACAAAGCTTTGCTGTTGCAAGCCACTGACGTGGGGCTTCATCTTCCGTAGAGTCTACTGCTGAGTGTCGTCATTTACATGTCATTTACGATGCCACCTGAAAAATCTCACACACGGAAGAACCAGGCCAACATTAGGGAGTGACTGAGACAGAAGAGCATCTGAGATCCTTTCTGTTCAGTGTCACTGGGTTGGCTCAAGAAGCACGAAGGGTGACCAGCATTCTGTTGGAGTCCAGGCATGCAGTAACACCTGTCCCTCACCCAAGCAGCCTAGGGCCCCGTGCAGGGCAGCAAATATTTTCTGGAAGGGGTCGGAGAGTAAATGTTTTAGGCTTTTGTATGCCAAGAGACAAGATTGAGGATGTTATACAGGTATGTCTGTAACCATTTAAAATACAACAATTCAAAAATGCAAAAGACGTCTTTAGCTCTCAGGCCATATGAAAGCAGGTGACAGGAAGATCTGGCCCACGGGCTCAAGTCTGCTAACCTCTGGCCCAGTGGTTGAGATTGGCACATAACGGGCTATTTCTAGGGAGCAAATAACAAGTGTCTTACACAAGCCCTTTCTGAAGCCTAGAGAAGAGACACAAAGCAATTTGGGATTCTGTGAAAGATTTTCCAAAGGAAAGAATGCCTGAGTGAATCTTGAATATCAAGTAAATACTACTGAGTACAGGGACATAAAGGTAAAAAGGACGAGAGAGTTGTTGAAACCACAGGATACGTGCACCTAAACTCTATTTCCTTCCGTTAACACAAGAGTATTTTATAACAAGAACAAGCACCAAACACTTCCCAACATAATTCGTCCAGCTTTGCGACCCAGTGACACCACAGAAACACATCCTACAAACACAGGTATCCCAGGCAGCCTCGACTGCCATCACAAAATACCACAGACTGGGCAGCTTAACAACAAGAAGGTTATTTCCTCACAGTTCTGGAGTTGGGGAAGCCCAAGATCAATTGGTTTCTACGGAGGTCTCCTGCCTCACAGCCAGCCACCTTCTCCCTGTGTCCTCATTCAGCACAGAGAGAGAGCACGCTCTCTGATGACTCTTCCCACAAGGACACTAATGCTATCGGATCGGGGCTCCACCCTTATGAGCTCATTCCCCATGGATTACCTCCGATAGGCCCCATCCCGAAGTACAGTCACAGTGGGGGTTAGGGCTTCAACCTATGAGTTTTGGGGGGCATACGATTGAGTTCACAGCAACAGGAAATCCAGTCATGTATCACGACGCTCCCTTCCTTTTTCTCGTGTATCCAACCTTGTGGCGGCTCCTGTCATGGGAGACAGGACCTCACGTCTTCATCATCCCACTGGGGAGCTACTGAGGCTGTTAGACAAACACTCAGCCAGCGTACCTCCACATGTCATCAAAATTGGGTCCTCTAGACTAATGCGATTCTCCTGTTTCAGTTAGGAGGACTCCGAATGATCGACAGTTATTAAAGCCAAAACACCACAAAGCAAATTTGCAATATCATCACATCCACCTACAGATCCCACAGGAATGTCATTATCCCCATTTAGTGTCATGCTGGATTTCAGAAACAATAAACGCCGTTCAAAGAAGTCGGTGCTTCCTTCAAAACGGGACAGCTTTTTCTTCCCTGTCCGATATGCTGGTGGCAGACATATTCCTTTTTGCGTACTAAACAAAGTCATTTGTTTTCAAAGGGTTTTATTCTCTAACAATTAAGACAAGATGATAGGAAGAGAAAATAAATATTTTACATAGGAACAATACATTCTGTTATCTGATTTTGGCAAGGAAAACTTTCTGTTGAATTGCACCTCTAATCTTTGTTTATATAATGATGCTTGATTGCCTGGGGGGGTGTCAAAGTTCTGATGAGCTTTCTAAATAAATATTAAATTATAGCAGCATCACCTTGCTGTACACCTGAAACTTAGGTGACACTGTGTGTCAACTGTACTCAAATACAAAAATTACGTTATTTCCTGATATGACACTACGTGGATTATGTTTTATTCAAGTTCTATAGAAACTGATCATCTCTCTACAGATCAGTGTTTTTTGTGACAATAGCCCAGACTGGCATCCTTCATTTAAGGAAGATGGTGGCAAGATGCCTGGGTGGCTCGGTCAGTTAAGCCTCTGACTCTTGATTTCAGCTCAGGTCTTAATCTCAGGGGGGTGAGTTCAAGCCCCATGTTGGGCTCGACTATGGGCATGGAGCCTACTTAGGAAAAAAAAAAGATGGTGGCAAATTTTCACTGAGATAAATTAATAATTCCATCTCTATTGATATGCCACTGCAAATAAGGATAAGTAGAAATCATATCTCCTTTCAAGTAAGGGGCTGGTGAAAGAAATAAAAAGATTCACCAAAAAGTATCATTTCCCATCCCCACTACTCTTTTAAACAAACCACGGCTATGGGCTCTGTTATGTAGAAATATTGCTTTACGTTGAATGACGATTAATCTGCAAGGCCAGGTGCATTCTGAAAGCACTGATTAAACACTTAAATGCACAGGCATTGTTGCTGAGTAAGACACGGTCCCTGCCTAGAGGTCATGGTAGAGCAAGAGATGCGTATATGTGAAATGCTGGACTTAATTTTAAAAGAAATCATCTCCTATACTGTTTTACTAGAGGCAAGTCCTGGTTGAGCATGTATGTCAAAGGAGACTTGGAAAAAATACTAAAAAACAAAGGTAAAAATCATCTTCTAATCATTGTGTTATGTAATATATACACACATCTGCGCACACAGAGTCACGCTCAGCGTCCTCTGCTGGGGGAACAGGGCAATTCAAATAACTTGTCTTCAGGTAGCAGTTTCCTCACGCTAGTGGCTCAGGTGGAACTTCTGGTCAACCAAGTGTTACATCTCTTTTCTTAAATGAATGGTTTGTCAAATAGATTTTTCCTCCTAGTTGTACCGTTAGTTTTAACCATAAATTCTAGATTTTATTCTTGTAATATTGATAATATTTTATATCAATATTATTTTAAAACTTCACCTTCTTTTATACAGGATTACTAAATACTCTTTTTCTCTCTTTTTTTGTTTACTTCCTTATTATGTTTTAATTGCCTAAGAACAAACATTATCATTATTTTCACCAATGCCTGTGTTGCAATAAAACTTTATTTACAAAAATAGGAGGTGGGCTGGATTTGGCCAATGAGAGTAGTTTCCGTGATCTAAAAAAAAATATTTCATTCATAGACATAAGGGAGAAAATAATCACATATATATATGGTCTTTTATTTATTTTTATTTATTTATTGAGGGGGGAGGAGCCAGAGGGAGAGGGAGAGAGAGAGAATCTTTTTTTTTTTTTTTTTTTAAAGCAGACAGGAGAGGGAGCCAGGGAATCTAAGGCAGGCTCCACACCTAGTGTGGAGCCCAACACGGGACTCGAGCTCACAACCCTGAGATCGTGACCTGAGCTGAAATCTAGAGTCAGATGTTCTACTGACTGAGCCAGTCAGGGCCCCTATGTTCTTTTAAATAAAAAATTTTATGTAAACATTTTATGCAACAATTTTTGAAATCTTTAAATCCAAGGAAATCTACTCACATAAAGTAACATGAAAATGGATTCTAAGGTATCAAAGTTTAGTAACTTTTATAAAAGGCTTGGTCAGTACATTTCATTGTTTCCAAGAGCATTTTGTTTACTCAGAAGAATATACTCAAACCTTGAACACGACAGGTTTGAACTGCGTGGGTCCACTTATATGGATCATTTTATATAAATATAGTACAGCACTGTAAATGTATTTCCTCTCCCTTATGATTTTCATAATAACATTTTCTTTTCTCTGGCTTACTATACTGTAAGAATATAGTATATAATACACATAACATAAAAATATGTGTTAATCCACTGTTTATGTTATGAGTAAGGCTTCTGGTCAACAGTAGGCTATTAGTAGCTAAGCTGTGGAGGAATCAAGTTACATGTGGATTTCCAAGTGTGCGTGAGGGGGTAGGCACCCCAACCTCCCCTGCTGCTCAAAGAGTCAACTCTATAAACAATAAAACCAATGCCTGAAACAAAGAACAAGCCAGAAGATCTTCAGAATGCCACACTAAGCATGCACATAATGGTTCAAGAGCAGAATGTACCTTAACAGGAAATCCAAGAAGGGAAGGCGAACAGGGTATCCATATCGGATGATCTTCACCATGTCCAGGACCCCAATATATTGTAGCTGAGCAGACACATAAAAATTATCAAACGTATCTGGCAGCCTTGAGTTATTGGGCTTGATGCAATGAACAAAGTGCGGAGTGCGCTTCTGAAGTTTTCCGATAATATCCGTTAGAGATTTCTAAGGAGAGAAGCAGAACACAGCTGGTTCTCCAAAGACACTGACTGAAAATATAAGGAGCTTTTCAAAAGAAGTGTTTATCTTTAATCCACAACTCTTTTATTTATTATGAACTCTCTGTGGTGTGTGTGTCTCTGTGTATGTGCGTACACGTGAGTGCTTACTTTTATCTGAAGGTACTCAAGTGGGCAAAAATGGGGAAAAATACACATATCCCTCTACAGTTGATATAATCAAAATCTAAATTTTGGAAAACCAAAAAATCCACTAACCCTCAGTTGCGATGCAATGGTGACTGGACCTCCCCGTTCCAGCCTTTGAAGAAATGTAGAAGTTCCTTTCTTCTTTAATAACTGTAATGAAAATAAGAAGAAAGGAAGGGTGAGCAGATTTATTTATGTAAGTATGTAGACATTTATTTTTAATTGAAATATCACTGACATCAGTTTCAGGTGTACAACATAGTGGTTTTAGTAGTATTTTCCTAAATTCCACGGAGAAGGAAAAAAACCACCCTCCCATCCATGTAAATTCGCTCACAGAATGACACAGATTCAGAGCCGACTGTAACAATCAGCACCAAATGATTTTCAGCGATGGTACTAAAAATTGGGGAAACGGGCAACTACTTGTTAAATAATACCATTAATGCCAACCTGTCAAGTGCACGGAAGTTGCCATCCTGTATCTATTTGGATTTTGAGAATTAGAGCCTGACTGGTTTAGCGGAACAACAAGCCCACGCTGGGGCCTGTCTGGGTCACCATATTGTGCGTGTTTGTCAGGAAGTGGTAGCTTACTGCCAGGCAAACGGATACTCCTCTATGTTACAAAGATTTGATGCTCTAACAATCAATGGTTTATTCCCTTAAGTTCAACCACAATCAATTTCTCCTCATTTTTTTTCATTCCGTTCCTCTTCTTTTTTTTTTTTTAACTACTAAAAGGAGTTAGTAAATTACCTGTCTGAAAAATGGCAACAGTCTGTGTTTTCTTCGATAAGTCATTATATACAGCTCTTAAAAGAAAAAAAAATTCATACGTAGCAAAGATTTAGTGATAATGGAGATAAAAGAAGTCAGTGGAAATGAAGTCAATGGGGAAAGAAAGAAAGGGCAGAAGGTAATTAATTAAATCCCACCAGGGGTTAAAAGGAACCCCAGCCACTAATGTACTATTGCAAAATCACACAGACTTAGACCAACATATCTATTGATCCAAAATCATTTATGTTACAATAAAGAGGTCTCGATAGAAGAAAAAATCTGATGAAACGTTCTTGTCAATACGGTACTGCTGCTATCATGGCAGCCGCTCATTTCCTTCCATTAACATGAACTGTCAAGCTGAAATGATCAATTGTAACTGACAAGGGAATGTAAAACGAAGCGATTGGTCCAAGATCAACCGGTTTTCTAAAAAGCAGAGCCAAGTGTGAATCTCAGTTAAAGAGTGGGTAGAAGGCCATCCTGCCGGTCACAGGTGGACGTGCAGGGATGCGGGCAGTTTGAACGGAAGTGAGGAATGAAACACTTAAGGAATAATCATAATAAATAAATCTCCATCCCTTGAAATTGAACATTCAATTTCCCTTTCTGGGTGGAGGAGCTACTGTGAATTATCTTCCTTTTGCAGTCCTTTAGGGAAAAGACTAATGGCATCTATGCCTGGTAATGTTTAATAATTAAGGTTAAAAATTACAGTTTAGAGGTGTATGGTGATTTCTTGCTCATGATTTCCAGGATGATTGAGAAAGGAAGGGCCAGAAGGTTCAGTGAATCCCTCAGGAGTAGAGATCTTCCTTACAAAGGGTAAGCCTTTGTCTTTTTTTTATGTAAAAAATGCCATTTTGTATGCAGTGAGATTGAATTTCTGTGATCAGACAGTGCAGGAATGACTACATCAAAGGATCCCTAATTGTAGGGTCCACTGGCTAAACACACATACACACACACACACACACACACACACACACCCTCTCTCTCACTCATTCCTAATATGTTATATACATCTTGCCACTCTTCCAAAATAGAGCTGATTTTAATTATGCTTTTATTTTAATTGGTAAGCTAAAATGCATTCCAACAAGCTACAACAACTGAATTTCTAAAATTGATTGTCCTGGACAACTTCCCAAACATATTTCTCATCTCTATAGTTTTGGTAGAGGCAGACAGAGCAAACCAGGCTACGATCAGCCACTGAATCCTTAAAGTTAACACATTTTATACCTATTTCCTATCAGTTTGAGACAACTCACTGAATTTGTAGCTGTTCTTCAAATAGAACCTTTATGTTATTCATATAACCACACTTGTGTAGGCCAAGAAAACATTAAAAACTAGTATGATACAAAAGTAAGCTTAAAATCTACAAACTAGCCAATAAAAAATAGTTCCAGCCCCAGAAAAATACACAATGTCTGTAAGAGAAACTACAATTTATTGTTTAGAGACCTAAAACCTCTGAAGTGATTACTGTCAACAGAATAAGGTAGCTAAGTCGATTCCCTGGAAGGTTACTCTCCCTGAAGTTACTTCCCATTCATCAAAAGGACAGTGACCGAGACAAGGCACAAATAGGACGTTGCAGAGACAACCAATAAAATTACTCATGCCCTATCTGCTGTCGAATTTTCACTCTATCGGACGCTCCTCTACTGTCCCCTCTCTCTTATGGTTATACTTCAGGCAGCGTCCTTTTCGTTAATTTTTTAAATTAAAACATCAATTTGTTTCCATCAGTTTTCAGAATTGCACCTTCAAAAAAAAAAGTAAGTAAATGTACTAAGACACAGACGTAAGAACAACCAAACAAGAATCAGAGAAACTCCTACCTTACTGAGTTCTAGATAATTCCTGTTTTCTCCAATAATTGAAGAAGCTGCCGTTTTCTTACTGAGCAGGGTGGACTTCTGGCCTCTGAACTTAAAAGAAGGATAGGAAGTCACGAGGGATCCTGTCTGTGACAGTTTCGACTGGAACAAATGATGGATCACGACATTTTCACTAGCTAGGAAAGAAATAAAGGGGTATTGTGAGTGGCGTTCAAATCGTTATGTACACAAGCTTTAAACACACTCCTCATTCCAGGGCCGTAGAGCACTAGACGTCCTCAGTGCAAGACTAAGTGAGAGGTCCATCTTTCCCTTTGCCTCCATTCTATTTTCTCCACCATTAATCCACCGCTGGATGAATTCCGACCTTCCCTGTCCTTGGCCAGGAGTCCTAATCCTGCGTCCCCTGTCCTCCGCCCTCAGCACTGGCCCTTGGCTCTCTGAGTAGCACTTGCTACTCTCCTAGCCGCGGGAACTGTATCTCACCTGCTTGGGTCTACGGGCCTTCACTGCCCTTGGCCAAGTCGTGAAGACCTGTGGTTTCTACCAGCAACTTTCCACCCCAGAAACACATGTCCCAGGATCTAACCCGTCTCCGGGTCGTGTGTAAACACCTGCGGGGGACCCTGTCTCATTTGCTTGTACCAGTTGTTAGGGGAAACGGTTCAGCTACAAAGGTAAAAAGCCGATGTATATTACATGTTAGGTTATTCAAATTCTACTAAATTTTGGTTACAAATTAGAAGAGCATAGTGAAAACTGTATATGGAGGTTAGGGCTCTATAAGACGCCTTTGTCACGTTACCTACATTTGTATGCACACGATCCTCACACTTTACTTTCCTTTTCCACAAAATGACCATGACACACCTACTCTGAGGATTATACAGGATTTAAATGTGAAGTCATGTGCACGTCATTTAGGATCATGCGGACCCATCAGCTCGGTAGCACTGTCCAGCAACAAAGCCGTTTTTCTAGCTTTTCCACACCCAGATGATTTTGCTCGCTCAGACTAACATATTTAGTAAAAAGCAAGGACAACCCAGTAGAAATGAGCTCGTCAACGCCCCAGACCTCAGTGTTTCTTAATACCATTCTTCTCTAAAATAAAGCTAGGTTTCTTGGGCACACAGCTGATTTGGAGGCTCAGCAGATTATCCCGGAACATTCTGGAAGGCTGGAATATAAGGAAGTGCTGCATAAGATCACGAGAACCTAGAAAGAATGTAGGAGCTGGTTTGAAGGGGTCCTCACTGGAGGACAACACCTTGAGCAATGTTAGCGTTAAAATAATGATAGTAATAGATCGTGATTCATTAGATAAAATAAGAATCTATGAGCCCATCCTGATAATAATTTAATTAGTTAATTAATGAGAAAGGGGAGTTCTTACATTTGAATGTCACAATTGATAGAAAATCACCATTTGGAACCATCAGAGAAATGGGTGATTCACGCGAGAATCATGCACGTACGCAAGCCAGCAGGTGAAAGTCTGATGTGGAAGAGACCAGTTACTCTCCTCACCTTCCTTACCGACTACTTATCAATGACACAGCAAAAGAGCAGCTTTCCATTATGGAAGCCTGAAGGGTGTCACCTTAACAAGGCTATGTCACCAGTGGTGTTTCGAACAATCAGTGCGTCCCCTGAAGGTGATGGGTGAGGTCCCTCCAGCTCCCCTGCGGGATTCCCGCCGAGAAGGGGCGCGTGGACGCCAACGTGAGCAAACAGCAAATAAACCCAGACTGAGGGACAGCCTTCAACATAACTGGCCTTGAGGTTTTAAAATGTCAGTCATGAAAGAAAAAGATAAGCAGAGAAAATGTCCCAAATTAAAGAAGACTGAAGAGCAATGACAACTAAATGCAATGACTGGCGCTGAATTGGGGGGAAACCATGACAAAAGACATTGCTGGAGTGAGGGGCAAAGGGACAGAACTCGGGTCTCAATGTTCAATGTTCAATACTCTGGCAGTTGGCTGACGTTTTGTAAGCTAATGTCCTTTATCTTAGGATATATACCGAAGTGTTTCAGCACAAAGATGCCTGTGACTTGTTCTCAAATGGTTCAGAAAATAAACGTTCATGTACACACACACACACGTACACATACATGCACACACGTACACACGTGCATGCACATATACACGTGCACACAGAGGGGAGGATGGTGGGGAGTGGAAGACGGGTGGGTGGGAGGGAGAAGATAGAGTAAAAGAAGGGAAATGAGGAAATGAATCTGGAAAAGGGCATATAGGAGTTCTTGGTACTAATTTTGTAACTTTAAACTTGAAATCATTTCAACATAAACGGTTATGTTTATGTTAAGCATCCCCCGGAGGGGATCTGTAAACAGTGCATCGAGTGCCTTCCTGCCAGTATACCAGGATAAGCTAACTTAGGTGCATGGTTTCCGAGCAGGTATGCAGAGGCATTCGGAGACAATAGACTCAAGAGCTGTTAACATCATCGACAGTAAATCTTAAAATTGTCAAAATCCAGTGTATTAAGTGCTCTGGATTTTGACTCTTTTGCCTCTTTCTGAGCCAAGTAGACTTTATTTCACATCCAGGCTCAGATGAGAGCGCTCACTGCATTTCTGCATGAGCTGTGTCTCCAAGCTACCTGCCTCCACTTGGCCAGGTGTCTCACGGACAAAGGGATGTTTGTTCAGATCCCATAACAGACCCTACCACCTTCTTCAACTGGGAGCTTTTTGATAATATGAAGATTCAATCAGATACTATAAACAAAGTACCTAGCAAGGTACTCAGAATTTAAAAAAAAAAAAAGTATTATTGTCTATCAATTACACTTGCTTTTAACAACTATTTACAGCATCAAAACATTTCACAAATTCATAAAATACTATCACAACCATGCATCTTTTTCTTATATGACAGAATGGGTGAGCAACTATGGCCTGTGGGTCAAATCAGGCCCACTGCTTGTTTCTCTAAATAAAGTTTTATTGGAACATAGACATGTCCATTTGTATTGTCTACACCTGCTCTCTCATTATAACAGCAGAGTTGAGAAGTTGCTACAGAGTCCTTATGGCTTGCAAAGCCTAAAGTGTTTATTCTCTGGTCCTTTATAGAAAACACCTGCCACTTCCTGTATAAACATATAAGAATGCACTGTAAATTTTGTCCCCTTGCTCAGATGCCAAAAGTATTTAGAATGAAACAAGACTTACTTGTGTTCTCCTAGAACTTAATAGCAAGTATATACAAAAGAACGACTTTAAAATATAGGGACTCTGTTAAGATAAGGAGACTCTCAGTATCACTAGCCATCACATTCTCTTTCTAAATATCTATTCTATCACCTGAAACACAAAAATAAAGAAAAAGACATTGCACCAACTTTAAAACCATGCTATATATCAGATCTTCAAAAAAGATATGACTCAGATGGCAGTACATTATAAATGGAAGCTCAAATAATTGAACACGAAAAGGAAGATATTTCCAATGATAATCAATATGATCAATTATCTCAGTTCTTTTCTTCTACATGATATTGTTCCAATCCCATGCTCCTCCCACTAGTCTCTGTGTTAAGAGAACTCAATCACCCTAAGTTCTGAGAGACAGGCCGAGTAATTCCCCGTGAAAAAACAATCCATTGCATCTGCACTGCTTGATCTAAGGTAAATACGTTCCTCAAGCCAGCGGTGATACAGATGTCTTATTTCCAGACCGAGGCAACCAACTATCTCATGAAAGGCTATCCTAGGCTTCTTTTCCCAGGAAAAATAAATGATCCAGCTCATGTCGAGCAACTTAAAGCACAAAAGATGATACATTTTAATTCACTGAAAAGGTTGTTAGGAAAATGAGAACCAAGGGCTACAGAATTGCGATCAAGAAATCATAACTAGAGTAGGCAGAAGTGCACATACTGACACGTACAAATGCACCTTATATAAGTGCAATCTATAGTTACCTGTTGTCCAGAAACAGATACAGGTGCATAAAGGGCTAAGATTCACTAAGTAGATGCAGCCTATAAACTGATATATGCTCATATGCACGTGTGCGTGTGCATATAAATTTGTACACTCCCTCTCCTTCGTGGGCATTGATTCTTTATAACGAAAGTACATAAGAATAAAACACCACCCTTAGGTATGTTCCAGACTTCATCTTCAGTAATGAAAGTCACCCTGCTGTGGCCTAAATAATTTTGGAAGCTGTATTAATCTTCATTAGTCTTCACAAAAGAGCTTTTTTTATATTCATACTACTGGAGTGGTAAAGGTATTTTTTATTTCTATCTGCTAAAAGCTTAGTTAAATTATGGTTTCTACTCGACTCCAAATTAAATTGTAGCCAATGTACAGCGTGGCAAGATCCATTCTTTATGATTCCGGGCTTTAGAATGTAAAAGATATTTCAATTCCCCTGTCGCTGGTGGCATATTACAGAGGACAATGTTCGGAGATGGAGAAAGAAGGAATGTGTGGCATTTTAACCATAGGGGGAAAAAACTTACTTTTCATTACAAACAGAAGGTTCTGTGAGAGGGTGTCTTTATTTTTTTCAATTGCTCCCACAATTTCATACATTACCTATAATAAAAGAAAATGGCATGGTTACTAATGTTTAAACGTGGCACAAAAATAATTTCCTTTAAAGAATAATCTGACTCAGAGGAAGTTTTCAATTATTCACCGGAGAGGCGTTTCGGGGCTTCGAGTTCATGTTACACGCCAGTTCAAAGCTCCCATCCGGGTGCTCCCTTTCTGCACATCACACAAGGCACACCGCTCCTGCTTGAATTTTCCAAGCCCCCCCCGGATTGTGAGTTTAAGAGAAAATGGTGGTGACTCACATTCATGCAGCCCCCTTTATTCTCGAGGACCCTCTCCTGCCCAGAACACTCACTAAACCAGGGAGGACGACTCCGCCATGCCTGGGGAAGAAGGCGTGCTTTCAGTTGGAGAAATTCAATGGCCTCTTTATTGAAAGAGTCCTTTTGGATCATTTAAACAGTTAATCTTTAAAATGAAGAACACATGGGGTGGATGGCTGGCCCAGTCGGTAGAGCACGAGACTCTTGATCTCGCGGTTGAGAGTTTGAGCCCCATGTTGGGTGCAGAGAGAACTTCAAAATAAAATCTGAAGAAAAGATGATTCTGCATTAAACGCATAGATACAGACCACACACACACACACACACACACACACACGCACACACGCACACACACACAAATTGGACTACCTGATTTTCTCTAAAAACATTCCTTGTCCGTCTTTGCCCCTGTTCTGGCCTCGTCTTGTAATGGCCATTCCTAACCCCACAGTAAAACTCCTGCCATACCTTGCGTGCAGGGACTACATATAGTTCAGCTCTGTCTCCCTCCAGCAACTAGCAGAACGCCTGTCCATTGGGCACAGTTCATAAATATTCGGTGCAATGAACAAAAAGGTTTTCGTGTATCATGACCAAACACAGCGCAACACTGTGCCATTTTATTAAAAATTGTCCTGATAAGTCTTTCGTTATCACAAGACCATGCTTTGGATCTTGTGCTTTTTGGACCGTGCTCTGGAAAGTTCTCATGAAGGGCACCTGTACCGGGCTACGTGGAGAAAAAGCTAAAGGTCTCTCATGGAAACTCAAGGCCAGCGGGAGCCTCCAGTTGCTCAAGTCACCTAGGAAACAGTATCTCGCACGCACATCCACGTGCAAATGCTCAGCTGGGCAGTGTGATGCTTGTAGGAAGCATGGAGTTTAGCACAAGTTTCTACTTTGTATCAAATTAACAAATCTTGAAGCACGCGAGCTTAATTATTTTCGTGACAATGCGCGAATTACTAGAGCTCTCTCTCACGTGTTAAATAATAGTCTGAAGGGTGCTCCAAGTCTGAGAGCTTCGACTTACTCATAAGATAGGGATGACCACAGTACCCACAGGATTTGGGTTCACAGCTCAACACAAGCTTGAGACACTGCCCACAATGGTTACCGTATCATCGCAATATAATAATGCAAATGACTGAGAACGTGATACATAAAATTGGCATCAGGGACTGTTAGCACAAGGTTCCAAAGAATATTTTTTTCCTGGTCCCAAATCTGGAATGAAGTATTTCCTCAAAGAGTCCTTGCATACTTGAGGGGAAAATCAAAATGAGAGACGCCCCCACCCCAGATCCTAAAAGGTACACACAGTGCATTACTGGTGGGCTAGTCAATGTTTATAGTTTTCAGCGGATGGAGTCAAGGAATACACAACACATACCAAACACATAGGTGAGAGGTTGTAATTTTTTTTTTCACTTTAAAGATAGAATACAATCGGATTCCAGATTTGATCTTTTAACCATGACAATTTCTTCAAGTCAATGAAGTTTAATATTGGCCTTGTCAAAGGCAATTTGGAAATCTAAGTAAATGATATCCACTCATGTCCATTTATTACGTCTATATATAACCTGCTACCATCACCTTAAAATATTTCTGAATTAAGCTTTTGATTTTGAGATCATTGCAGATTCACTGGCAGTTGTAAGAAATAACACAGACAGATCCTGTGGACCCTTTACCCAGTTCTTGCCAATGGTATCGTCCTGCAGAGAGACCACAACCAGAGTATTGACATGGGTGCAATGAGGACGCAGGACATTTACCTGAGTGCACGGACCCCACGTGCCGCCAAGTTATGGACACACTCACATCCCCGAAATCAGCTGAAGCTACTGGTAGGTTCTGGGCTCTTTACTCTGTTCCATGGATCTACACGACTATCCCCTCACCTCTGTCTTGATTACGGATGCTTTATAAGAAGACATTAAATTAAATGAATTCTTCCCACATTACTCTTCTTTATAAAAATTGTTTTGGGCACCTGGGTGGCTCAGTCAAGTTAAGTGTCCAACTCTTCGTTTTGGCTCAGGTCATGCTCTCGGGGTCGTGAGATCGAGCCCCGGGCTGGCTCCACGCTCAGTGGGGAGCCTGCTTGAGATTCTCTGTTTCCCTCTGCCCTACCCCTCCACAAAAAAATTAATAAATCTTTTATAAAATTGTTTTAACTATTCTAATTTATTCACTATTCCATGTAAATTTTAGAGCAATGTTGTCTATCAATAGCTCTATATCTAAACAAATTTTTGCTATGATTTTGATAGGAATTGCATTAAACCTGGGTAGCAATTTGGGGAGAAGTATTACTATGCTGATCGTCAGTGAGACTATTGACCAGGCTGTGTTCTAACCCACGAACGTGACGTGTCTCCTATGCATCTCTCTGCTTGCTCTCGTCACGGTTTTGCCGGTTTCAGCATACAGATTCTCCACATGTTTTGTTAGATTTATACCCATTTATACCCGTTTTTTATGAGCAATTGTAAATGTTATTGTATTTTTAATTTTGGTGCCCTTTACTAGTATATAGAAATACAGTTGATTATTTTACATTTATATTGTATCCTATGACCTTGCTGAACTCACATAATAGTTCTATGAGGACTTTTTTCCTTTTCCCTTTTTTTTTTTAGTAGATTCCTTAGGATTTTACACATAGACAATCACGTCATCTCCAAAAGGACCGATTTGTTTCTTCCTTTTCAATATATCTGCCTTTTATTTTATTTCTTATTGCACTTGCTAGAACTTCCAGCATTATGTTTAATAACAATGGTGAGAACAGACACCCTTGCCTTCTTTCTGATCTTACGAGCGAAACACAGCCTTTCACCATTAAATATTACGTTAACTGTAGGATTTTTGTAGATGCTCTTTGTCAAATTGAGGATGTCTCCTCTAACCCTACTTTTCTGAGTGTTTTTATCATGAAATAATGTTGAATTATCAAATGCTTTTTCTGCATCAATTCATATGATCATGTGGTTTATTTCTTGCTTAGCCTGTTAACACGGTGGATTAATTCTGACTGATTTTCAAATATCCTACCAGCTTTGCATCTCCAGAAAACAACAACAACAACAAATTATTCATGCTGGATAATTCTTTTTACATATTGTGAAATTATAGTTGCTAATATTAAAAGTCTTTTTGCATTATCATTCATGAGGCTCACTGATCTTCAGTTTGTGTGTGTGTGTGTGTGTGTGTGTGTGTGTGTGTGTGTTTACTGTGTCTGGTTTTCATACTGGGTAATACTAGCTTCATAAGATGAATCAAGAAGTGTTCTCCCTTCTATTTTCTAGATAAGATTTTGTAAGTTTAATGTTAATTTTCCTTTAAACATTTGGTAGAATTCTCCAGCGAAACCACTGGGGACTGGAACTTTCCTTTTGGAGAGATTTAAATCATAAATTCATTTCCTTGATGGTTACAGTGATATTCAGTGATGTATTTCATTGGGTAAATTGAGGTAGTTTGTGTTTTTGAGGAGTTGGTCCATTTCATCTAAGTTGTTGTTTGGGACCGTTGATTATATTATTCCTTTCCATCTCTTTGGTGTCTGCAGGGTCTGTGGCGAAACTCCCTGTTTTATTCCTGATAGACTTCAGTTTGTGTCTTTTCTCTTCTTTGTTATTCTTTCTACAGGTCTGTCATTTCTTGGTTATCTTCAAACACCCAGCCCTTTGTTTCACTGATTTTCTCTACTTTTTTGAACTTCGTTGATCTCTGTTCTTGTTACTGCCTTCTGTTTGCTTGCTTTGGTTTTATTTTACTCTCCTTTTTCCAGGTTCTTGAGGTTGGACCTTAGATCATCGACGGAGACTTTCCCCTTCTCTAACATATGCATTTAGTGATACACACTTTCCTCTCCGCATTGCTTTAACTGTGTCTCACAAATTCAATATGTAGTGCTTGCATTTGCATTCAGTTCAACATATCTTTTTAATTACCTTGAGACTCCCTTTTTGATCCATAGATTAGACAGAAGGGCATTGTTTAGTTTCCAAGTATTTGGAAATCTGCCTGCTATCTTTCCGCGGTTGATTTTTAGTTCGGTTGCATTGTGGAGGTAAGCCCACTCCCTACGATTCCAATCTCTCTGAACTTCTTTAGTTTTGATTTACGGCTCAGCATGTGGTCTTTCTTGATACATGTTCTGCTGGGACGTAAGAAGCATGCACATTCTGCTTTCATTGGGCTAAGTGTTCTGTAAGTGAGCAGGTCCTGTTGGCTAGCGGTGCCGTGGAGTTCCACCATATCCTGTGGAGATCCTTACCCATGTCCTGTCACGTGCCCAGAGCAGGGTGTCAACGTCTCCAGCTCCAAATTCTGTTTCAGCTGGCTTCCTCTGGTGCCACTCCGAGGGGAAGGGAGGTACAGCCTTGTGGTTGCCACGTGGGAGAAGCCAGGCTCCCCACTCAACCACCTCTGAGGTAGAAGAGAGCACACTCATCACGGCTGGGCAGAGAGGTGCTCTGGTCTCCCGCGTCCCCCGTCATATCTCCCTGGCTGCGCAGTGAGCGGATGGAAGGGGCTGGCATGTGTCTTCACTGCTTCCTGCATGGCCACCACTAAGGGGATGTGGGGAGAGGACAGCTGTGGCCGGGTTACCTCTGGGGGTGGCTAAAGCCCCAGCCCCCCACTAGGCCTCCTCTGACACCCTCTGCAGTGGGGAGGTGGGGGTATGATACAAATTCAGAAACTTAGCACAAAAATCTGAAGGAGGCCCATCCATTTCAAAACTGCACACCCTAAGAGGAAAGCTGTATTTTAATAAGTGTAACTAAAAGGTTGTGTTTGTTTTTGCATTTAAAAAAATGATAGAAAACGAGGTGACCACAGCTAAAAAAAATATATAATCTAGACTAAAATAACATACATTTACTCTTTTATCCAGAAAAGAATGCAAGAACGTGAAGGTAAATTTTGAGAAAAAGATGGAATGGAAAAGCACTAAGTCAATGAGCACTCTCGTCGGATCCCCGATGAATCTTCACCTTCAGAACGATGTCTACACGATTCTTCCACGTGGGGCACGTTTCCACTCTACCTTCCTCCTCACTTCCGGCCACTCTGCGGCCCAGTCACCCCCTTGGCATCCATCCGGCCTTTCCCATTTCAGCAAACCTCCCAGCTCCTCCGGGGGCCAAGGCCGAGTCTGCTCGGCAGGCCCAGCGCTCCGGGCCCCGAAGCTGCAGGGGGGAAGCAGCAGCGGGCAGGGCGCACACCTTCCAGGCTCCAGCTTCAACGAGTCCCGGCGCCTGGCGGTAAACACATCAAGATACTGTGCCTTCTCGTCTTCAGAACACGGAAGGTCATGTCAGCCTCTCTGTGTCTCTCCACCTCTGTCTGTCTGTCTGCCTGCCTCTCAAGGGGATTTTGAACATCGTGAAGAAGGTGGTGAGCGCTCGGCTCCACGCGGTACCTGGTTTTCTAGTCAACAGCCTAAACCTGCTTCTAATGCTCGCCTCTACCTTCTTCTCTGACCTGCTCCAGAACTTTTTACAGCATCGACCTGAGAAGGACTCGCGATGTCCTCTAGGTCCTGTGCTGAGGCTGCCACGAGGACCGCCCATCCTGTAGCTGTAACCTCATCGGTCAGAATCCCGTGTCACTCGGCGAAGGGACCGCTGCCAGACCGAGCAAGTCTCCCGGGAGGGGTAAGCACCTGAAGCTCGCTGCCATCTCCGCCTTGGCATCCTCGGGACCTCACCCACGACAGCGGCCTCTAGGAGGCAGAGGGGGCCATGACCGCATAGAAAAGAAACCACAGAAGCCGCAAAACTCAGTGGGACCAACGCCCCTGGTTCCCGGGCATCCAAAGGGAGGTGAGCCTCAAAGCCTAGTGGAACGGATGGAGAAATTTCTATGGAAGGGAAACAACCAAGGAGAGAGTCAATGTACCCTAGAAATCACGCTGGCTTTGTGAGTCTGTGCTGTCAGGAGAACAGAGCAAGGTCCGTCCTCTCAGCCGTGCCCCGGAGGAGGAAGGACTGATGGACAGGTGCTGTGGGAGCAGCAGGAAGCAGGTGGGAGGCAGAGGATTTTCTCAGTCACTCGGGTCAGCTCTCTCGCTGCCCTGCCTTGCCTGTCCTTGCTGGCTTATTATTCAGGGATGAAAGGAGAAAAACATGAAAGTAGCAAAAGATAGAGGCCAGTCTATGCTTTCAACTACTTTTTTCCTTTTTCCCCTCTGTCTTTACATAACTAGACCTCAGACTTGACTTTTTTTTTCCTCTTGAGGGCTGGAAGATAGGATTCATGTGTTCAGTGGCGGCGTCCCCCATGCATGTAATGGAGACATTTATATGCATACAGCCCAATTCCCATGCTTAAGGAAGCTGTCTATGGATTCAAAGATTCCTTTGGAATGAGTCTGCTCCATGAAAAGACCCCAAAGGAAACTTAGCATTTTGCTTGTGTTTCAGCAGTTAGCAAGACCCATGCAAATGCTTCGGCCTAGGGGCCCATGGAAGAGGAGTGTGGGTGAACCAGGGACGGGGCTGGGGGTGCGGGGGTGCTGTTTTCCCGGAAGTCCTTGCTGTAACACTCCAGGACTGCAATGCACACAATCAAAAGATAGATTAGGTTAGCTATATAGGTAAAATCAAGCTTTCCCCATGGCTATGAATCACACTTGATCAAGCTGCCTCGTTTCCCAGGTCCACAAAGAAAAGTTATGAAATGCTAACCTCCTCCTTCTCACTAAGGGTGTCAGGCTCGGGCTTGGTTGATCACCAAGGAAACGGAAGGCAGAGGTGAGAGAGCCCCCTCCACCATCACTGGCTTTCACTCCCTGAGTTGACAGCAAGGGCAGTTGGCTTCCTGCCCTTTGATAGGGATGGTGCTGGGGTCGCCCAGCTGGGCTCCGTGTACTCTTTACACCTACAGTGCGGTCCCCCTGCGGGCGCCTGGCACGCAGCAGGAGGCCATGCAAGGTTGTGGAATGTGTGCTCACATGAGCGCCTACTGTGTGCTAATACCTTCAGCGTTTCTGAAAACATGCTTCACAGAGTACCTGCAAGAGAGCATTCTCTAGGGCTTAATACACATGCACACGCTTTAGAATTCTCCCGGCTCTTTAATCATAATTTTTAGGAGTAGAGCCAAGGAACCTGCATTTCTAGCTGGCTCCCCAGTTGATCCTGGTGCACGTGCAAGGATGAGAATCGCGGCTCCAGGTACCAGCACGCCGCGTAGGCTGCTCAGTGAACTCTGTCCTCCCTGGGATGCTGGCAGCGAGCGAGGGAGCCCAGCCACAGGTGTGCAGAGAAGTGTTTCCTGGGCGTTGTAGATACAGTCCAATGATAAGAGGAGATATTGGCATAGTTAAAAACTGCCGATAAGTTTAAGATGACCCTACACTATATTATATACACATCGTCAACCCTTTTCCAGAGGAGAGTTAGCATTCCTAAAAAGCTGTTCAGAGAGGATTTTCAAATATTTGCACCTGAGACAGTAGCAATAGAATCCAGCATTTTTCAAACAACCCTGATTATTGCTGGGGTACCCTGTGTAAGCTATAAACAGTGCTGGCAGTCTGGGGACATAAAATGAATAAAAGTTTGCTGCAGTAGAAAGAGAAACGGACCCAGGGTTATAAAGAAGAGTTCTTATCCTAGTTTCCACCTGCCAACCGAAAATACACTTAGGACACATGGATCGTGACCATTAGCTGTGGGCATGACATCATCAGCTTCTCTGGAAGCCAGTTTCTTATTTATTCAATGTAAAGTTCACCAAGGTCAGTTCCCACTAAAGTCTGGTGACTTCGCCAGCACAGCCCACAATACAGGAAGTTATTTTAAGGGAATGGGAACAGGCAACGTATGCACACAGTAAATGGGCACCGGTAGATACCATCTACTTAGACTTTCGAACTGCCTCTGATGTGGCTAATAGCCAAGGTTACTAAATATCATGTTCATCGGATTGAGGGCATCATCAGGGTTCCAAGACTACATGTGGAAAAAAAAAAATCAAGAAAAATGGCTAGGGCAAGTCTTTTTCTAATATTTTTATATTTTACAGACACCTTATAAAATACAATACACGTGTATTTATAAAATTGGGAAAACAATAAAATTAGGGGTGCCTGGGTGGCACAGCGGTTAAGCATCTGCCTTCGGCTCAGGGCGTGATCCCGGCGTTACGGGATCGAGCCCCACGTCAGGCTCCTCCGCTATGAGCCTGCTTCTTCCTCTCCCACTCCTCCTGCTTGTGTTCCCTCTCTCGCTGGCTGTCTCTATCTCTGTCTAATAAATAAATAAAATCTTAAAAAAAATAAAGTAAAAATTACTTGTAATTCCTTTTCTTTTTCTTTTTTTGTAATTCCTTTTCTCAGAGATAGCCAATATTAATCTATCTATCATCTATTAACCCTATCCAAGTCTAAGCACGCACTTTACAAAATAAAAAAAAGGACCGGCCACACATCGTGCTTAGTAATGTCCTGTCCCATCTACATACACTGTCTGCTGGCCGGAGTGTCCCTGCCCTGACCGCCCCGTGGTGCTCGGACCCAGCCATCCAGCTGGGCTGCGGCAGGGGCCTTGGGCAGAAGACCAGAGGGTAGGATTCTTGGAGACTCTTTTCCTCTCCAACATATGGGTTCCATTCTCACCCCAGAGCTTCCTCCTCTTCCCTTCCTTTCTCCAGCCTTAGAGGAGGGGGGTGCTTCCACTGGGACACGTGTCTGGGTCACCTCACTGTCCCTTGTCTGTCTCTTCAACTTCTCTGTACTCCTTTCCTCCTCCTTGAAAATCTGGTGCAGCCTGCTTTCCACATGGCACCCTGACTGACCTCCACCGTTCCCAGGGGCTCGCTTTGTCTAGTCGTGTCTCGTGCTGACAGCTCGGGAAAGGACCGGGAGAGACACCGGGCTCATCACTGTGCAGAACAGCCGAAGAAGGCGAAGGAAGCTCTTGACGGTAAAGAGGAAAGCAAAGAGAACGACGTGGGGCCTGGAAGGGGCTGATGGAGGCGGCAGACAAAGCAACGAGAACCTGTCATTCTAGAAAGAGTGAGTGTTATAGGAGAGCTCAGCTGTGCCCATAAAATGACTCAGGCGGAGAGAGCAGAATGGGTCCCAGCACACGGGCAGGGCGGCACAGACTCACAGGCTAGAGGAGAACAAGCAGAGAGTGCAGTGTAGGCTGGGAGCCCCAACATGACAGCTCTCGACCTTCCTCGGGCAAACTGGGAAGTGAACAGAGAAGCCCCGGAGTGCCAAGCCCTGGTGTCACAGTCTCTGGGGGAGGCGGGGGGGCTTTTACGGCCTCACTCAGAGATTCACTCCTTAGACAGCAAGCGCCTTCCTCTCCTTTGTTCTCACTCTTATCGTGCTGATCTAGGGACCGTCCATGCTACAAACATCAGGATGAGGGGGTCTCAACAGTGTGCCCATTCTACCTCATTGGGCAGTAAGCTGAGGACGAACCACGTTGCTAATTATAGTATCGCATAAACAGTGTGGTTCTAATACGGAAATCTGTATTTCCACAGAGTTGAAGTGCTAAAAGTTAAAGTTTCTATAAGGGAGCCACCTTGGGGGCGCCTGGGGGGCTCAGTCGGTGAAGCGTCTGCCTTAGGCTCAGGTCATGATCCCAGGGTCCTGGGATCAAGCCCGGAGTCAGGCTCCTTGCTCAGCGGGGACGCTGCTTCTCCCTCTTCCTCCTGCTCCCCCTGCTTGTGCTCTCTCGCTCTCTCTGTCAAATAAATAGAATCTTAAAAAAAAAAAAAATAAAGGGAGCCACCTTCAATGACAAATCAGGGATTTTAGCATCTCCCAGATGATAGCATAGAGAGCTTTCATGAGTTTCTGGCAGCGTGGGTATTTGATGTGTGTGTCCGTGTGTGTGTGTGTGTCCGTGTGTGTGTGTCCGTGTGTGTGTGTGTGTGTGTGTGTGTGTGCACGTTTGCTTTATCTATCAATCTACTGTAATTGCTTTCTATAACCATGTCTACCTCTATGGGTCTATTGCTCTCATACCTAGTTCAAGGACACAACAGTTGCTTTATAAAGCATGCAAATATGGCCATAAATGCTTTTCCACAGCTTCTCCCCCTCCCCAACCCCCGTCCCCTAAACCAAGTGGGAAGGGGCTTCATGGGATCCCTCTCATACGCTGACATTGTCCCACCACTTAGGCAGACATCGCAAGCTGGTGTTTAACTCCACCGAGAAGCACAAAAACAGAAACGGGTGGGTGAGGGGCAGATGTGGGCACAGGAACAGCCCGTGCTGCAGTGGGACAGACTCTCCTGTCAGCTTCTGCAAGTGCAGAGCCCAGAATGTAGACGGTTTTTGATGAACTACAAAGGCCGTGGTGAAGTCCCCTCATGTGGTCCCCAAGTCCAAGTTCTGGGACATCCTGGCCAACAGGGCATGACCTGGGGCTGGCAGGACCGAGCCCAGGGCAGAGAGTCTATGTGAATGGACCCACCAACCGGGGCCATGGGGAGCAGCCAGCCCCAAGGGTCAGCACCACCCAGGCAGGGGCACCGTGTCTTGGGGACCCACGAAAGCACCCAGGCAGAGCGCGCCCTGAACGCTGAAAGGCACCGTTTGTGGGAAACCCCTGGGATGATGTGAGACCACGCAGCTCAAGCAAAGAGAGAAAACAGGACTCCCGAGGCCTCTGTATGGACAGCGACCTCTGCAGTGGAGGCAAGGGGGCCCCACCTTTCAGTGAGGTTTGTAACGATGATTATTAACAAGGACGAGAAGTTCTTCATTACTGAACTGAGTCTGAGTGCCAACGAAAGCAAATGAAGGACGTCCTATTACTGGACAGAGACCAGAAATATCACGGGAGCTGCCTGGGTTTTTATCTGGTTCCAAGGAAAGGACTGTCTCTGCTGAACTTATTTTAAAAAGCAGTGTGAGCCAAAAATAAAATTGAATCTGATTACATCCCCCGAGTTGCTTGTTCAACTACCAGGTACATGAAGAACAAGAGTGTGAAAATGATCTCGAAGAGCTGGTCTTTAGAAGGGAGAGGGAATTTATTCTTCTACCAGGCAGACAGAGGCTTGGTGGCAAAATTGCTTAAAAGAGCGGTTTCTGAGCAGCTGATAAGGACAGCTGCCATCACGGCCCCGAGTGCGTCTGTAATTAACAAGTGGAATCAGGATAATCACCTTTAACTTTGAACAGTGTTACTGGAGAAACAAAAAGATCAATGGAGCAGAGGCAGTTCATACACTTTTAAGTAAAACTGCTCACTCATTCCTTAATTGGTAACTGAGCCTCTTTGGCCAGCTGGTGGCAAGAGCTGTGAGCGAGGGGCTGTGAACTAGGGTCCCAGGGCAGGGAGGGAGCGTTTGGATTCAGGACTAAGGAGGGGAGGGGGGGCTAGTATTTGGCAATTAACTGGGTTTCTGATTTTACCATGCGTCGAAAAGTGGGACAAATACGGGAAATCAGTTTCACTGCTTTACTTTTTTGAAGCGAGTTGAGAGGGAGAGAGAGCGCGTGGGAGGTGGTTTGGGAATTGGGTGCAGTTGGCTTCTGGATCTGCCGAGCTGACGATATCAGCCAAGGAGAGATCTTAACAAGCACATATGCAGGCATGAAGCCCACAGACAAACAGACTGTAGTTTCAGGACTCATGTCATGCAGGAAAGGGAATCTTGAGGGTATATAAAGTCCCAGCAGGAGACATAAAATACTCTACTGGGAAACATCGATATTTATGGAATGGAAGTAAATTCACTTATCAGTCAAATTTATAATCCCTTTCACGTGATGCAAAATACGATTCCTAGAAAAGAGGTGGTTGGGATTGCCAGGTGATAAAAACCCAAAACTTTGGAATATCTTCTCGAATATAAGACATCACATCAGCATGTATGTAAAGATTGGATTTTAGGAAAAGAAATGAAAGATCATCTTCAGGCAAATATACATGGGTCTGATAATTTTTCATGTGTGGTTTCAGCTTTCTATCTGAGGTTTGCTAAAAAGAGTCTCAATTTCATGTGTAGTGGTAAACTGATCTCTCTATAGCCATCAATACTGATAGGTAGAGGCTTCTACTTTTTACTTTTCCATTAAGCGATTCTATCTAACAGTATTGCTTGCTTTCATTCTCATTCACTTTACGTTATAAATACTAATAAACAAAGAAAGTTAGGAGCACACAGTATTATTGTTAAGGGTCCTTATCTAGCATCTGAATATAAACATTACCTTGAGATTGCCTTATCTGAAATTTATGAATATGCCTCATTGGTTCCTTTTAAGGGAAAAAAAATCAACTAACAATAAGATATCAATATTCCAAGAACCCTGAAGTTCCTTATTTACAACTTTCTGTTGGTCCATGGCGATAACAGAACCTATTAAATCCTCTAAGAAACAGCAAGATTCCCTGAATGAGAGCCTGCATTTTCTCTTCCAAACAAAACTCTGGATAAGGAAACATTCATCAGGTCTCCTACAGAAATTTACGCCAGAGGCACAATTGATATGAGCAACAGAGCACCAGGGGCCTTGTGGAGTTAATTTTTATTTTTCCAGGATCCTGCCCAAGAGGTGAGCAAATACAGATGGAAATTAAACTCGTTCTGTGTGGGTCAAGATATCTTTGTCAAATAACCTTTAATAGTATCCATTTGGCTTGACCAGACAGAATTCATTGTTATGTCTGGGGATTCTGCCTAGAGAAAAGGAAAAGAAATAAATGGAAGGCTCCCTATTGATTAGTTCATCTCCTTTTTCTTTTGATTTAAAGGTTCACTTTCCGAGATCTCTTGAGCACATCGTGCCTCCCACAGATCTCCGAGGTGAGGGCCAGTCGACAAGCTACAGAAGGCGTTCGTGGTGCAGGTGGAACTGGGAAAGTGAACAGGCCACCATTGCCTCTGCATACGTGTTATGTAAATACGTCTGAGGGGCAAAGAGGCTTGCTGTCATCAGTGCATCTCCTAGAATCTACTGCAGTGTCTCTACTTCTCAGATCTGAGTAACAGCAATCTCAACCGATAAATTTCAGACTTCGTTTATCCAGTGACGGGAGTAGATCTTATTCAAGGAGAAGGAAAAAAAAAAATCAGACGTTTTATAGACTGGCCACAAATCAGTAACATCATTTTCCCCCACATGACTTCTATCAGCGATGTTTTAGTAATATGGTTCTCATAAAGGCCTGTGGAAGTCAGCGACATGAACACTAATGATCAAGGCCTCTGTGTCTGGGATTACAACGTGCTCCGCGGGGATGCAGTTTGGGGGACGGAAAAAGGAATCCTGATGAAAACAATCAAAATCCACCCACAGAAAGACCCATCTACAAGCGCATTATATAAAGGTGCACTACATTTTCAAACTGTCATAAAATTACATCTCAGAATATGTGGTAAAGAAATTGCAGAGAATGCTTTCATATCCTTCAGGCAAACAATAATGGTAAGGATCTTCTAAAATCTGCAGTAAAATTTCACACACCTCTTTGCTCCATTAAAATATGAGTCATAAAGCTAAATGATAAAGAACATAATTTTTTACAAAAATTCTCTTAGATCAAGGCAGAGCTAATTAACATGAAACAACCTGTATATTCAGCAAAAAACATTAACATAAGTTAAAACATTATCTCAATGTTTTCTCTTCTATTATTACAATTTTCACGTATAGAGAAATATCTCTTCCTGCATCTTCCACTGAAGTTTTTCAAGCACAATAATAAGAAAATACTATATTATAACTCTGGTGGTTACATTTTCCCTATCACCTGCTGAAATGATAATAATTATGCTATGAGAAATAAAAATAAACTTTCTAACATGACTTACAAAGCTTTGCTTCAGGCACTGGGCACATTAATAAGATATAAAAATGAACAAATCTATTTTTTAACAAATGAAGGATGTTGATCAATCACTTAATTCAAGTAAGTCAATTGGGCCCCTAATATTCTCGCCTGAACATATAGCCAGTTGATCCCTGACATACTCTCTAGTCTTCAATAGTTGTTACTGATGAGTTCAAATCTTGCCAAATACAGTGGTACTTCTGCCTGGAGAGACCTTCAGCTATTGTCGGGGGAAATATGACTCATATTTGATAGAACATCTCAAAAGAATCATATGTGCCTTGATTTCTTGCCCAATACGTGCCCTTCAGAACAAGTTGATGAGGCTAACAATTATGTTCCCCTGAACTGCAGACTTTTCAGATGTGGCAACTGAGGGTCAGGTCCTCCTCAATGTCCTGGCGACGGAGTCCCCACGGGCCTACAGAGCTTCTCCACCGAACCACATGGATTCTACGACTATAGACAACAAACACTTGAGGAATCTCACACCCAGTGTGGTGGAGATGGGGAAATATGTGGTACTCAAAATGGAAAGTGAAATACGGTATTGTGACCTACTGCCCCGTAGTGGGCTGAATAGCATACCCTCAAATTTCATGCCAACCCAGAACCACAGAACATGACCTTATTTGGAAATAAGATCTTTCAAAGATGTCCTTGTATAACATGAGGTCATAGTGGATACGGCGGGTCCTAAATTCAATGCCTGGTCCCTTCAAAGAAGAGGAGGGCACAGAGATCTGTGAAGACAGAGGCAGTTGCGTCTACAAGCCACGCGACGTTGATGGCTGGCAACCACCAGAAGCCAGGAGAGAAGCTTGGAACAGAGTTCTCAGACTCCGCGGAAGAAACCAACCCTGCTGACACCTGATTTTGGATTCTGGCCTCTGGAAACGTGGGTAAGTCTCTGCTGTTTCAAGCCAGCCAGCATGTGGAACTTTGGTAAGGCGCCCCCAGGAGACTCATGCAGAGCCGTTCAATCCTCGGTGAATCACCGAACGTCACCAAGGCTTACTTAACGGGAAAACTGACATAGCAACGATTATACACAAGGCCTCAGAAGCACGTCGTAAATCAGAAAATGCCACACAAGCATCAGACATCACTACCAATTAGGGAAGGGAGAGATCAATGAAATGTGGATTAGGCCAAGAATTTGGTCCCAAGATGGATAAGGTCTGGAAAGATAGGAAAGGGGTATTTCACGTGAAGCAAATCACAGGAGCAACAATAGAGGTGGAGAAATGTCAGGGTCGCTTTCAAATGAATCACACGTGGTAAAGAAATCCCGTAACGTTGTGACTTAGAACCACTCCTTTCTCTTCCGATCTGTACATGTTGAGTCGATGGACACATGTGTCAGTTCCAGGGGCTGCGGTAACACGTGACCACAGACTGGTTTGCTCAGAATAAGAGAAATTTGGTTTTTTACCGTTCTGGAGGGCAGAACCCTGACATCGGGCATCTTTATATGCCCGGAGGCTCTAGGGGACACGCCTTCCTGCCTTTTCTTGCTTCTGGGGGCCCTAGAGCTCCTTGCCCCGTGGCTGCCTCTCTCCTGTCCCTGCCTCCTTGCTTGCAAGTTCTCCTTTTCTCTCCCAAATCTCTCTCTGCTTCCTTCTCAGAAGGATACTTGCCTTTGGATTTAGAGCTCCCCCAGATCATCCCAGGTGATCTCCTCACCTCGAGATCCTGGACGTCATTACATAAGCAGAGACCCCTTTTCCAAATAAGATTCCATTCCCAGGTTCTAGAGATGAGCACATGGCCATATCTTTTTGGGGATCCACCACTCAGCCCACCGCAATATTTAAGGGTTTGGAGAGAGAAGGAGGCTGAAACATAGACACATCATCTCAGGCAAGAACAATATCACCAACTTGATTTGTATAAACCAGGCCGGTCATACAGGACGCTCCTCTGGGATCCAAAGAAAATCACTTTGTGTTAAAACAAATTATCGCAATAAACAACTTCCAGACAAAAGAACTGACGAGCAGACAACAAAGGTCAGACAGGCAAGTATCATATATTTTAAAACTGTTACTTTGACCTGTATTTTCATTAATTTAATTTTTATTACTTCAGATTGCCTTAGTATCACCTAATCTATTCTCTTTTCTCACATTAAAATTTAGGACCTTCAAAATACTATTTCCTATTAGAGTTAGTTCAGAATCACCTTAATGGAAATTCAAATTTCCTGAGAGCCAATGTCTTTTTCCAAATCATAATTCTTCTTTCTTTCAAGATTCTTAATTTTAAAAGCCAATAAAATTAGACACAGTTCTGGATTTAATGCGTATCCACCATTTAAATCACCACTGGAAGTTTAAGAGCAATTCCTAAAGCAGCTAATCCATATACGATTTAAAATTTGCTAAAACAAATAACAACAAAAACACCCCTCAGCCTTCTTCAACTCAGATCCACGCTCATTAATGAGACCTTGTTAATATTTCATACACAGCCTCTTCCCACTTACTTTAAAATATTTCTGTAATGGAGATTGGAAAATAAGCCAGGCTCCTATGAGTAATGAAAAATTCAAACGTGTTTAGGAACGATCTTCAGCTATAATTCAAACAATGTTGCTTAAACATTTCTAAAAGGACCTGGGAGCCTCTGCTCCAGACAAGAGTCAGAAGCACGGTGGGGTCTCGTAGTCAGAGCAGAACAGTCCTTCCTGGCGGGATGTCAGTCTTATCGCCGGCCACAATGATCATCCTTCCCGTGAGAGCTAAGTTTTCACTCACGAAACCAGGTAACCCAGTCACAGAAGAGCACGTGGCAATCCGAGTGACACTCTACCCCATCCATCTGGCCAAGGAAGAGGCCACAAAGAAACCAAAGGACCCCAGAGCCACGGAGCTCTTCGCTGGGATCAGCTGTAACACCAAAGGGCCCTTCGGGAATGTTCACACTACTGTCCAAAATAGATCGTGGATGCTGTTCCTAAGCCAGTTAGCTCTTTGCTATGTCTCTTGATTTATAAGATGCAGAATATGCTGCTTTCCTTGAAAATGCAGTAGCTCAAAATTAAATATACGTAGCTACATCTGATGATTAGAAAGGCATATGGCTTGACATATTGCCACAAATTACATATAATCTATACTGTAACATGCGAATGAGTCCTTAGGGAGTCCTTGGGCTAAGACTCATTAGTAGATCTCAGTGAAATGAAAGATTTTTATAAAACCACAAAATTGACTCCAATTATGGAAAATCCTGCTTAAAACATAAAGGCACTTTTACAGAAAAATTCATAATTCCATGGGGTTTGGCTCCGTGGCAGCTAATCAATTGACTGGCTCTGCTCTGCTCTATTGCCATCAGAGCTCAATGAAATAATTGTATTTATTCAAACCATTCATTGTTTTTCCCCCAATTTTTTATTTTATTTTTTAATGTTTTTTTATTATATTATGTTAGTCACCATACAGTACATCCCTGGTTTCTGATGTAAAGTTCGATGATTCATTAGTTGCGTATTAACACCCAGTTTTTTAAAAAAACAACTGAAATTGAAATTCTATTAAGTGGCTTTAGAATAATTTTTAAAAGCAAACATTTAAACAATTAACAAACAACATATTATTCCAAAGCTTGGTCCCATTCTGTTTAATGCAATTAGCATTTATTGAACAATCTGATACATCTCCAAGATTCAATACAAACAGCCTTACGAGGCGGGTCAGGTATAGACGGACTTAAGACAGCTTCCATGAAGCTTAGAGGAAAATCGGAAAGGAGTTTTCCAAAATCACTACCCATGTCTTACTGTAATATTTCAATTAAGTCCTATAAATTAATAAATGCTCAATATGAAGAAAATACAGATTAAAAATTCGAATACAGGACTAGAAGGTTTGCTAATGTTATCAAAAATGTTAAAGGCAAAATCTCTCATATGTAAAAGGTAGTCAGTAAGTTAATAACACTCTGGGAGTGTGTGTGAGTGTGTGTGTGTGTGTGTGTGTGTGTGTGTGTGTGTGTATAAAATCTTGCACCAAGACCGTCTCCATGGCCATTCACTGCTCAGTCCGCCCACGGCGCCATATACTACCACTTCCCCCAGGGTGCTCCTTGCCCACCTGTTCCATTCAGGTGTGTGTCCTGCTGACCCCATTTGTCCTTCCTTTCTCTTGGTTTTCATGATTCAATTTCCTACTCCTTTTCTCCATCTTCTCCATGCTCTTCCTGAGTGAAATTATCAAGATACACATTTCCACAAATATGCCTATGTTTCTAAAAACAACCAACCTATTTTATTTGTCACATCCTATTGAAGTCTCTACTAAAAATCTCAAATTCAAAACATCTACACTGAATATCTTTCCTTCCAGATTGTCTCTTCTCCAGGATTTCCTCTCATGGTTGGCACTGGAACCATCCAACCACAGAGGGGAGAGAGACGCCTGTCATTTCAGGCTCTGGCTCCTCCCTGTTTGGGACATCCCGTCAGTCAGCGTGGCAGGCTCGTCTCGAGAACACGGCCTCTGCGGTGTCCAAACGCAGTTCTTGCCAGAGTTGTTTCCATTGCCCAACCTCTCTCCCCCAGTCCGACCTCTCCTGTGTTCTCAGGTTTTCCTTACTTCATCCCCCACACTGTCTGGAAATATTTGGGGAGTTAACACTGTCGAGAGGACAAAGTCCTGAGTAGTACGTGTATATTTATTCATGATTTGGTCCAAAAAAGCTTTTTTTAAGACTTATCTCCGGCCAATCTCTAGAGACTTAACTGTACTTCTTGCACCATTTCCCAAATACAGGGTGGGTGGACGCGGCAGAAGGGCCCACAGCTCTCCCAGGAACAGCCGCCTTCTTACAGCGCACACGTTAGAAGGTGGGAAAACTCCCAGACTTCCTTGCAGCTAGCGTCTGAGTGTTCTTAAGCTTCCAGCAGTCTGGCACTACTGCTCAAGCTTCGGAAGGTAGGCGTGGTGGAGGCCGGGCTTCTGCTGCTTCTCCTGTGGGTGTCATAAGCATGTCAGGACGACGCTTTGTCTTCTCCGGCACTGGAGACCTCCCGGCCCGGTCACGGACCACTGACTTCTCCACGCTGACTGCCAGGGAACGGCACGTTCCTGGCGTCAGCAGTGAGTGGCGGGAACTGAGAGTCCCTGGAGCAGCAGCTTCTCCATTTGGCTGGAAGCTTCCGGATCAAAGATGAGGCCACAGTGATGTTGGAAGCCCCATCCTGTGCTGTGGTTTTGAGTCATTCCTGAATATTCAACTTGGAGTCTCCTGATTATTATTTCCCTATATCAAATTATTTTCCACTTGAACAGCGATAGTGCATTCTGTCCTAGGCAACGGGGTCCTGGGGGATGGACGTGCCATTCACACGTCCATGTCTCCACCAGAATGCTCCTTCCTCTTATCCTTACTGAGCTCCTAGGCCACATTTGACCTCCTCTAGAAAATATTTCTACGCTTTCTTTGGGAGCCGAATGATTGCTTCCTTCTTCAGTAATACAGAACATTGTTAATATTACCCATGCTATTACAAGCAAATTATATCATAATTATTTGTTAATTTGCCTTTTTCTTATTTCTTGACAGTGAGATATTTGAGAACAAGAAATATGGTTTCTTCATCATTGTCTAATGCTCTGGGTTTGGCATCTAGTACAGTCTCGGTGAACATGGACTGAAATGACCTGAAACACGCGGATTTGAGCTTTCACCCTCCAACAGGCAACTTCTGCTAAGTGCCAAATGGGGGAAACCCAGGGGCCACACATTCAAAGGTGGACGATAGTAACCATAGATGGGCCTGAATGGAAGGTAAGTGCAACATGGATTTGAGTATCAAAAGATGGATACGTGTGACCTTGTGAAGAAGACAAGGTGGGTATTTCAAGCTTGAGCAGGAGGAGTGGGAACCCGGAGGATTGTGGAATGCAGGAGACAGTGAGTGAATTAGAAAAGTCCCATGAACAGAGGTTTTGCCCACGGGGATTGTGACACAAGTCATGGCTAAAATGACTGGCATCAGCTCAGAGAAGCCTGGGATATTAGCCGGGCCTACGCGGTGTGAGGTATTGTAGACAGGTAAGAGGAGGTCCTTGAAGGCGTTTAAGAAAGAAGCACATGTTACCAAGCTGGTTAGGGAACTGAGAGAGGGCTGAGAGTAGCTTTCTTTACTCAGGTTGACATGCTTTAAGAAAAATAATTTAATACTAAAAACTACATTGAGGGCAAGTAAAGTCAGAAGACCAATATCTGCGTGGATAATGAAGGGATCCCGAAGTTCAGAGCAGAGCCGTCTGTATTAAAGCCAAGGCCCTTTGGCTCACATTATGCTATAATCTGGGGAACATTACGGAAAGATCTGATTACCTGCTTTATCACCCACACTCTGAAGATGCAAAGTCCTTCTCAGGTTAAAATAAAAGAGCTCAGAAAAATAAAATTGTGTGGGTTGTTCACCCAACTTTCATTCACTGAAATAATAAACTTTAAAATATCTAAAACTTGAAAGCTTGCCCTGAAGACGTTTGGTCCCTTAGTGTACATGCCGTATCATGCCGCTCTTTCAACTTACCCTTCCCGCGTAGTGCATGGTAGTGAACGCCGTGCCCTGGTCTTTGAGTGCCACATTCCCGTTCCCATCCTTCATGGGGGAATAGACTGCATTTGTGTTTGAGGATTCAAGGAGACTTTGTAGCTTTTTGGGAAGATTTGGTTCCGTTGACCAAATCATCTGACTTTCTTCATCCAATAAAGAGAGAAATCCAGATGGCTTCTGAAAATCAAGAAGAGATAGTATTATTTCTTCCATTACTCAGTTTGATGGGTTTGTTATTGTACGTGTATGCTCATTTGTATTTTCATTATATTCATATAAGCACTCAAAAACTGAATTAGTCTACTTTTAATGCACAGCTATGTTTGCTCACTATTGTATCCCCAATACCTAGCAAAACTCTGATGTAATGTAGGCCCCAAACAGTGCTGGATGATTAATAATTGATGATGAATACATAAAGAGTGTGTTTTAATGTCATTCAAACACCAGAGTTATTAAAAAGTATATTCTCATCTCAAAAAGAAAAATAAAATTTCCAACTAAAGGAGAAGTGTAATTTTTCTTGACCTCTAACCCGCATCGACTGCTTCATAGTTACGGGGGGTCGAGTAACTTCTCCAAAAACAGAACCTACAATCATGCTGAGTCATAAAAAAATGTAGAAAAATCCTATTCAGCAGGAAGTAGAAGTGACTATAATATTCCAATATTAAGACCTGGAAAAAATGAAGTTGGAAGCTATAACTTGTAAAATTCAAATTAGAAGTCTGATAGTTTATAGCTGTCAAACACGGAAGCTAAAGTCATATATAAGAAACCACTTAAAATTAATCTCACGTGAAGGAAAATGCTGCTTGAAAGAATTTCTCAACCCGTGACAGTTCGTTCCCTGCACACAGAACACCATTGTACCCACCTGGTTTACACATCAGGTGAATAACTTTGACCCACTGCTGTGCTGTTTATCTTTTCATCCCTAGGAAAGTTCTTCTGTTGACGTGTCAAATCTACCTTTAAAAATCAGGTAATTTATACTACTTATTTACCTCATTCTGTCATATATCTGAATTCTTCACATCAACTCAGTGTGCTTTTGGAGGTGTGAATACCATAAAATAATTCTTCGCAGGAAGTGAAGAGATCTCTATTGACCCCTATAGCCATTCAGTTTGTATTTGACCCAAGGTCACCAAACTAAACCACCACAGGCCTTTCATGTTATTCATTGGGCCAACAGAAAGTTGTTGTGGCTGAAATATTTCACTTGTTTTCAGCCTTTTGGGGTTTCCTGCTCATGTTAAAGAAAATGCAAAGACTATATACAGTTGTCACAGGGCTGCAAAAGTTGAGATTCTTCCAGCTCATCCGTAGAGAAGAAAGGTTGACAGTGGCAGCCATGGGAAGGCCCATGCCTGGTGGGGGCTCACGTACCAGGGGGAGCCCTTTGTGAGACATCTGGCAACTGAAGGAGCATCTCTGGAATGAGCAGACAGATAGTCTCTCCAGGAAGGAAGGAGAAGAGTGACTGATAAAGGGGGAAGAAGCACTAGGAAGAAATTGGGTAGGCCTGCAAGAAGCAAGCTGACGCACCCCAGCGAACGACCTAGGTCACTAACACCTCCAGAGACTTGTGTTACCAACACAGAAATGTATCTGACAAGGGGATGTGGCGAAGGAAGTCCGCTGTGTGGTACCTTCTCAGATAACCAGGGACCCTTTACAGAGCCAGAGGTGAAAAATGAAAGTATAGGTACACAACATGGATGGAGAGAGGCCCTAAAGGAAAAATCAGTGAGGAGCTGGCAGAGGACTGGTCTCACGTGGGTTGCCTTGGGATATCAGACTCTTCATTTCAATGTATAACAAGCTATTTGCTGAAGAGTAAGATATTGATCCATAAGACCAGCAGTTGCTTCCTCACCTACGCATTTGCGCAGTACGCCATGACACTCTCCGTCTACTGTCACACTTACATCCCCCGACACACACACGAGCACACACAGACATGCAGTGGAAGGGTGAATGGGCTCGTTAAGAGTGTTGCAAATGCATCCATGTCTTGGAGGCAGTGACAGACCTCTTTGGAGGCTGGAATTTAGAGCTCTAGTGGGTGTTTCAGTAACCCAAAGTTAAGGACCCAAGTAGTATAAGGGAAGGGATCACTTCCAAAATAGCCAAACTGCTCTACTTCAAAAGCAAAATGATGTTTTCCAAGGATAAGGTGGTTGGAAACCAACAAGATGTTTTTTTTTAATTCTACCAAATATTTATTTTTTTTAATTTTTTAAATTTAAATTCAATTAGCCAACATATAGTACATCATTAGTTTTTGACATAATGTTCTGTGATTTACCAGTTGCATATAGCACAAGATATTTTTTTAAAGCATTACAATTTGGATTGTGTCCAAGTTTTTAAATTTGTACATATTAGGGTTTCCGTATGTTTGACATTAAACCATGAAAGAACGGTGGTAATCAAACTTATAGACTTGGAAACTTGCTGAAGCCTCTGAAGAAGAAGTCATAAAAAATGGTCTTCAATTCCTTCAGAAGTGAGGGCTTAGGAGAGACTGGATTGTTCTACGAAATGCATGCCATTTCACCTCAACAACAGAAAGCACTGAGGACTGACAGGGTAACAAAATGCACTAGACACGTAGAGAGTCAGGTCAGAATCTGGATCCATCCTCTCCGTTCATGGACATAAGACAAATACGTGTTCATTGAAATATGAATGTGGCTTAAGCAAAAATCACAGATGTTGCTGAGCAGGAGAGGATTATGGGTACTAGGAAGGAAACAATAAGCTTCCTTTGTACTGTAGGGTATGCCTGCCTGGTACACAGATCTGCAAATTTGTAGGTAAACACCCAAGCTTCACCCTATACTTGATACATCTTTTCATTTTTATGGGTATCAAAGAGAAGTAGCAGTCAGAAACACCCACTCCCATTTCCAACTCTTACTGATGAGGGTCCTCCCATTGAAATAACCATCACTCCATGGTGAAATCTCAAGGATGGCCATCGAAAACATAGAAAGAATGTCATGGCCATGGAAGACATAGAAAGAACATCATTCTGCTGGCCACTGGTTAGCAGTCAAGGATACAGCAGCAAGCGAGAATGAGGGCAGCAGGTGTCTGAGGCTTCCCATACATGGTTCCCTACATTATCGCTGTCGGTTTGAAGACATTTTTAAACCCTACATAGAGAAGTTATATACCATGTGTGTCATGATGAGGGAGGGCTTTCTTGAGGAAGAGGGCTTCTTCTGTCATTAAAATAAAGAAGATTGACAAGTTGGTAAGAGGAACAAGAATAGTCTACATACTAGGTAAATGTATAAAATAAATTTACAAGTCTACACTTATAGAAATACAGGGTAGAAAATTACAGCCTATGTTCTCCAATGGCTGAAAGGTATCAGTTTTAAACAATGTTCAAGTGTCTGAGAGATATTATTGATAGACGTATATCATGTCTTCCTACATTGGTACAGAGGGATTGCTGTTTGTATGGCAGATTTTTGTTTTTATGATAGAGATACTGAGGCAAAGATTCTTGCATTATAAGGTAGAAATAATAAAGGTGAGGATCGACATCAGCAGATGTTCTAAGATCATATGTACATAAACATATTTTTCTGCCAATGTTTTTCCATATCTTAATTTACAAACTTTGAAGATAAAAAGATCCTGTTGAATTTGTTCTATGATCTTGTTAGTATTGTTTTATAAAATATTAATTTTGTACATTGAGCATTTGTAACTGTGCCAAAAGGAGAGTTTTATTGACATAACCAATGCTGAACATTTTTATAACAAAATGATCTGGTATTTCTAGTCCTTTCAATGAATTGATAATCCTTCAAAGGCCCCTTCAGGAAAAGGGTAACTTGTGCTCCCAAATCGACTCTGAAAAAATAAATTTCTGAAAAAATTCTGAAAGAATAAATACAGTAAATTCTCAGATATAAAGCCATCTCAAAATTAAGGCCCCTTGAAAGAAAATTCTTTGTCTTCAGCATATTTAAATCCTGTAAAGTATCTAATTATATTATATGAATACCTGGAAAAAAAAATCCAGAACTCCAGTCTGGTTACCAGGAGAATAAGCAGTTTCCATGGTAACTCCCTCTTGTACACACTCTGCTTGCTCGCGTAGAAAAAGCACGTCATTGATGTAGTGGTGCACCTTCTCGTTGGTCATGTTGACACAAAGCTATTGCGGGGGAGAAAGAGAACAATTCACAAGGATAATTACGGCCATGCACATCCACTCGTTCCATGACCATTTAGATCGGTGACATATTGACTCAAGAACGTTCCACACCAATTAGTCTATTGAGATAAAGCATTACAGGATTGTTTGAGAAGTCAAAGAGAAGAGTTTCACCTGGTATTGTTGACTTCATTGGGTCTGATTATTCAATTTAAAGTGAGTATGTTAAAAACAACAAGTATAATTACAACATTAACTCACAAAGTTAGGGTTTAAAATACAGTTGAGTATCTCAAAACATTTCCAAAAGGAAATTATATCTGGGCTCTAGTCAACAACTGAGGATAAAAGGTGGGTTTACCAGGAAGGCCCAGAGACAGAAGAAACATGTCCGGCCTCCTCACTTGTGTTACGTATCCATGATGGGCAACAGAACGTGCGTTTCGTTCAGAAAGAATAACTGCTCTAAGACTCTGTTGTAGAAATTATTTTATCAGAACTATTATTCCTCCAACTGTCAATTTTTCTCTTCCCCCCAGGAAGCAAATATGTTATTTCTTAATCTTAAAAATTATCTTAAAATACTAAAAATCAATAAAATACCCCAAGTCTAACAAAAACGAAGTCTTACACTTCCTCTCTAGGCTATCCTTTCACTTTTCTGTTTTCTTTTCTAGCAAGAAAACCTCAAAGGAGTTGTCTTTCCTTATTATCTCTAATTCTTCTCCTCTCCACTGTTGAAGCCACTCCAAAAAAACCGTTGCCCACCCCCCAATGTTTCACCAGAATCACATTGGTGGGAGTCACCAATGACATGTGCATCCCAAATCCAGTGTTCAACTCTTGGTGTTCATTTTCCTTGACCTCCCAGCACTACCTCATGGTAATTCCTCTGCTTTCCTGGAAAGCTGCCTCCACTGTCTTCCAGGACACCATGCACTCATGGCCTTCTGCCTCTCGAGCCTCTCTGTCTACACCCACGTCCTTCATGAGCTCACTCGGTCTCACAGGCCATGCACGCGTGAGCCACTATATTACACCAGGCAAAATCCAGAAATTGCTTAGAAATATTTAGAATTCAGTAACTCACTGAAACTAATTAAAGATGAACAATTTATATAAGTCAAAATAACTGATAAAAAGCTTTTAAAAGAAAATCACATCTCATCTGCAAAGGAAACAATATCTAGGATCATATGTAATACGAATGTGCTATAGTTATATAATGAAAATGCCAAAGATCTTGTAAATCACAGACTGAAATAGTCACTGGAGGAAAGAAAGACCACCTTAGGGTTCTCTTTTGCACATATCCAAATTCTTCTCCAAGTGTGGTGTCATCGTAACATCTGCTAAGTGGGAGCTCTTCGTAGACAATCCTGTCCCTCTACTGGGAGCTCATGGTTTCTCTCTCAGACATATAAGAGAACCCCTTGGGTTCCAGCTTCCAATCAGCAGGCCAAGCCACTTTTGCAAATGACCAACACCAGGAATGCCTTAATTCTGCATATGGATATCTGCACCTGCACATGAGGGCGTGGCTACTCGTGGTCTAGAATAACGTGTGCATAGAAAGAGTCATTTTCTCACAGATCCAGCTATTTGGGAGGATGGGAGTTGATGGGATTCTACAGACATGAAGTCTCAGAGGAAAAGGTTTCAGGGAAGAAACAAACCTATCAGCGCAGGGCATCGGTCGGAACACTGAGAGAGTTTGTCCCGAGACCGATGGTGTAATTTCAGGTTCCATTCTTTACTTCTTACCAGGACCAGAATTTTGTGCGCAGACACAGCTCAAATGTCTTCAGAAACTGGTGACATAGTGACAGGACTGTGGGCATGGGGCTACCTTGACCAAAGCATGATTGGACAGCAGAAAAGGTAGGGGCTCAGATGACCTAATGCAGTCAAGTTATTCCAACAATGAATGTACACTGATATTTTGTTACTAATATAACAGGTGGAAAATAATCAATACAGAAGGATACCAAATAACACGTTTAAAGAATAACTATATTAAAAATAAGATCTGAATACCCTATCTGGATACTCAAAGAATAACAGAAGTAGTTCTTATTAGCTCCACGTCAGAAAATGATGGTCCAGGGCTATTGCCTTGTCTCCAAAAGCTGTTTTTGCATCTCTGACTTCACAGTAAAGAAAAAAAAAATCACTTTTGTAAATCTGGTGATAAAATGAATGTCTGTAGACTGAAAAAGCTTTCCTACTGCATTCTATTGCAAAATAAGATCTAAGTTAAAACTAAAATAAGAACCCTGCCACATTGCTGCTGTCTTGGAAATTACTTTAAAACCTAAAGAACTGGAGACAATTCATTTAAACTTAGAATTGCTCTTTGCCTCATCTTCTTCCTCCTGCTACTCCGGCCAGGGTCTCTGGGATTTCTTGAATTTTCTTCCTTCTATCTGATTCGGCCAGTAGCTGCTAGAACTTCTCCTCTCTACCCCTTGACAACTAGAGTTCATGAGATACAGGCAAAATTGGACGTTCTTTATGTTTAACCTAAAACTTTCTTAGACAAACCCTCACTTTCACTCATCAATTCTCTGAATATAAAAATATTGCAACCCCAGTCACTCCAGGTGACAACATGCACGTAAGACATTTAGCTCGACATGCTTGGTTGTTATGGCAAAAACAACCTGAATGTGGACACGGACCAATAAAGTCTGCACATCATAGCTGGCAAGGAAAGAGACGGAACTCATTCTTTAAATATCCCATGAAAAATACTTCCTTCCTTGTACCTGATACAGCCTAGCTTCACCCCCATCCACTTGCTTTGTTCCGTCAAAACTAAGTGAGACCAGCTGACCAAGATCTGTGCTTAACTTATTCTTCAGAGTCTAAATTTCCAGATGTGATTCTGGAAAGACAAACCCTTTCCATAAAACAGTGTCGCCTCTGTCCACAGTAGCAGCACCCCCAGGAAAGTCATACATTTACTTGTTGCTCTCATTTGATCATAAACAAAAACCAGAAATGTCTGAAAATTGTTGTTGCAGACGAAAAATGGAAATCTTAAAAATTATTTCACTTTGTTTAAAAAATATTTTGAGATGTTCCCCCAATCTAATCAGGTGTTACACTCCTTTAATACCGAAGTAATTTTGTTACGAAAGATGAATCAAGGCTACCAAAGACTGTTAAAATTCAGGGTGAACTATTTACAGTAAATGCACGGAAAATAAATGACTCCCGTTATGGAATGAAACTGCTGGAAAATACTCTAATTACGTGATATACACAGTTGTCATTTTTCAAACTTTTTGATATTAAAAAATACATTAAATCATTTAAGATAAACACATAAATAGATTCTATATCTCAGCAGTCCGAGCTTCTACCAAAGAAGTGGTTTAAAAGTGGTTATGGAGAGTATGCCTAAATGTAGTAATTTTAGGCAATGGATTGCTCAGAAGACAAAGGTGGAAGCCATGAAAAATAAGGAGATGTCTGATGCTGTGTGACGCCTGATGCGTCACTGTCGGTCACTACGTTACTGTGCGATGAAGCATTCCAAAATGGGAACAGCCCTGGCCGATTCTCTATTGTACAAGAAATACCAAATTACAGGACATGGATCTCTCCCCTCGGTTGAGATGCCCTAATTGCAGATACTTAGATGTGGATGTCTCGAACACACTGAACAGAATTCTCTTATCTCGCATTCAAAATAGACGGCTGGTCTGTAGTTGCAAAAATTACTTTCCATGACAACCTGACTAAATCCTCATGCCCTGGATGCGTCACAGCTGAGCATCTCCCTGTACACCTGGCTGGTCTGACTGACGCAGGTTTTTTTATACTACGGACATTTCAATTGCTATTGTTTAACTAATATTTTACTGAAAAGTGCCGAGTCTTGGCTTCGCTGAATTGCCACTATTTCAGGCAAAATGGTGGTACCAAGTGGGATTGTGATCGAAGCCACAGTAAAATTAGAAAAAGCTAGAGGGGGCGCCTGGGTGGCTCAGTTGGTTAAGCGTCTGCCGTCAGCTCAGGTCATGATCCCAGGGTCCTGGGTTTGAGACCCACGTTGGGCTCCCTGCTCAGCGGGGAGTCTGCTTGTCCCTCTGCCTCTGCTCCTGATCTCTCTCGCCCTCTTGCTCTCACTCTCTCTCTCTCAAATAAATAAATAAAATCTGAAAGAAAGAAAGAAAGAAAGAAAGAAAGAAAGAAAGAAAGAAAGAGAGAAAGAAAGAAAGAACGAACGAGCTGGAGGGGGTCAGAGTACATCTTTTTCTTCCTTTTTTTCCTTCCCTAGGAAGGCCTAAAGTAATCTGCCAAACTTCGGCTACCAGAAAAAGGATCTGGCCTGTGTTTTTGGATACAACAACTCGATTTCTGACTCTCCTGGTCAAGATGACTCCATAAAACATCAGCTTCTCTACCGAGCCTCGACATTTTTAAGCTGCAGGATCCAATGGCATTTTGTGGCATGGGGTGATCAGAACAATACATCCGAACCTTGTTTTGTACATCATGTTCTTTGCATTTGGAGGGGGAAAAAAAGAAGTCATTTATTAAAATCCCATAGGGAAAATTCCAGCTTGATGTGTAAAACTGAGTAGGCTGGGGAGTGGTTTTTGACTCGCAGGCTTTATTACACGGGTGCTCTCTGAAACTGAAATGTTTTGGTGTTTCTAGCAGAGAAGACCAACGCTGAGTGGTAAAGGTAATCACAGGGAGCATATACAGTTCAAACTGGAATGGTTTTCAAACTCATTTTGAAGTAACGTGTACATCACAATTTTCTACCAAACCAGTTTGCCTTTCCCAATTCTATATTGTTTACAGCACCCACTGTTTGAACCAAAGTTAAAATCTAAAAAGAGCATTGTAGCAGGAACTTCAAAATTGCCAGTAAATGTGGCTAAGGGAGCTAATATGAATACACAGCATATGTCAGACACCGAGCTGAAAATGGAAAAAAAAATGGATCCCACCAATAAAATGGTGGCCACACTCATGGCCAGAACCTGCTTATTCCTGATTCGGCTTCACTGGACTGCTGTGTTGTGGGTGTATATGTGGGTGTGTATTAAACACAACAAGAGAAAGATACGGGGAAAGATGTTTCTAGGCAAATTAGTTTACATTTCTAGAAGCATCAACCTGCACTGATGACTGAGAAGATGATTGACTTCAGTACTTTGACATCATCCATCAGAATCATAATTGGGTTCCACTAAATTTCTGGGTATTCCTCGGAGTATCCTGAATGTGAGTGAAGGTGAGTATTTACAGATGAAAACGAGCAATTATTAAGTACTGCTTAATTAGCACGCACCCTTCTCTGATTAAAATACATGCTTTGTACATTAAGTGCCGTTGCTAACTGGTTTAATAATAAAAATTATGCACCCCTTGGAAACACTCTTTAGTAACAGAATATTATTGCTTATCCAGATGGCCTATCATTTGTATTAATGACAAACTTAATTTCTTGAGTAAATTTTCACCAACTGTTCTCCCTTTATTTTTATTACTCAGTGAAATATCTCTGAAGCAAAAATACAATAGAGCCTGACATTTACATCACAGAATTAAAGGAGGAGGTTAATTAAAGCCGACTCCAGCTGAAGGCAGAGCCCCAGGCGTGAGACAGCGATTCGCATTCTTCCTGCGCACGGCAAATGCCTCGGAGCTTTTACAGAATGCTGATGTCTCGGCCTGACCCCAAGCCAATCAAGTGAGAGTGAGGCCCAGACACTGACATACTTAAAAGCTTTCCAGGTGATATTAATATGTAGACATGGTGAATACACTGAAACAGATGATAGTACAGAGCATACACAATCCATTTACTGATTTGTTTCTCAATTAATACAGATATGTGTCTATAATACACTAATGAAATATTGTTAGATGGTGCAGGAATGATGTCAGATCTCAGTCTATATTTTCCACACGTGTGTAGCGGAACACTAATTGAGATGTCAATTGATATTGTCTAAAAAACAAACAAACAAAACCACTAAATCAGAACTCCACTGGAGAACACTGAGCTCAGCTAAGCTGAGCTAATGGGCTTCTCTGCAGGACTTCTCAGGGCCTTTCCTGTGCTGAGTATACTGTGAATCTCTACCTTACTTTTTCAAAGCACGCCTCGGGGCTTGCCAGATTGCTCTATGTTCTTTCCCCAACAAATCAATCATTCCCAATTTTGACACATTATCTATAAAACAGCAGGTGCAGGGGCTGGTGAGGGAATGGCACCTCTCTGATTTGTTTCAGCTTTGAAAGCCTATAATTCATTTTGCCTTCTTTGAATGTCCTATTACGGTAGAGGCCTTTCTTCTCTCTGTCCTTGTTTAGGGAGGTCTGTTTACTTTCTCTTAGCACCATCTGTCTCAACCTGATAGACCACAGGGCCTCTGCCAACACTCTGATGTCATGTACAACTAGAGGCTTAGGGCACCATGTAGGCGCTGCACGCTGGGCCTCTTCTGCCTGGGAGCCTTGGTCAGCAGGTAGCCCACCCACGCCAAGCCCCTGCCGCTGCTTCGAGGTCTTCCCTGGATTTGCTTGGGTTTCACCCTTTCCAGTCTCCCTGCCCCTCCACTCCTCTTTGGTGGATTACCTTTCTACACAAAGCAAACGTCCTTGCAAACGTCCTCTGGTTTCCCTTTGAACTTTCACAATTAAACTCTGCAGAAGAGGTTCTAAGCAAATGTAGATGGAAGTTACTTCACAGGCGTAAAAACACTGTCTCTAGTCAGGGGCGCCTGGGAGGCTCCATCGTCTAAGCAGCCAACTTTTGGTTTCAGGTCATGATCTCAGGTTTGTGGGTTCGATCCCCGCCTCAGGCTCCGTGCTCTGGATGCAGTGAAGTCTGTTTCAGATTCTTTCTCTCCCTCTGCCTCCCCCTCCCCGCCCTGCTCACACTCTCAGTAAATAAATAAATCTTTAAAAAAGAACATTGTTTTTATTCAGGCAAAAACCACTTTCTCAACATTTCTCTTACTGATTCTCTGACTTGGAGCAACACAGGCTCATAAAATAAATTCAACATTCTAATGGGCCTAATTCATACCTGTATTCTCCTTTAATGGGAGTAATCACTGTTCTGGGATTTGAGGGATTAACTGAAGGGATCGGCCAACAATAAACCCATTGGCCAAACCGACTGTCATATTCTATATAATCATCTACTAACATCAGAATTGGAAACTACAAACGAAACGAAAAAAAGTGTTTTGAGATATTTTGTATGATACCTTGTCCATAAAATATATCCTTCCATTTACACAGAAGCCATGCCCAGTTGCTGGAAACATAACTTCTGGTCAAAATTCTCATCTTTTAAAGCTTCGGGCACTATACTTTCCAACAAAAAATAAGTGTGTGTGTGTGTGTGTGTGTGTGTGTGTGTGCGTTTAGCAACAAATCTCAGCTTAATCAATATGCCTTCTCATATTCACTTGTTAATGCAGGCCTAAAAACAATAATATGTAATTTCTATTGAAATATCGGTTCTTTTTAAAATAGTTGTCATTACCCAGGATTAAGTGCAAAGCTAAGAGGCACTGAATAAATAACTAGCTCTCAGGACAGTGGTCACAAGGTGGCAAGGACAGGGACACAGCAAGCCCTCGGAGGGCTGGCCTTGGGGCCACGGATCCACGTTCCCTGCTGGGCCAGCAAAGCCTTCCCCAGAGGGTTGCTGTGGGAGTCCGAGATCATCCAGGAAAAGCATCCGAGTCACAGCAGGGCTTCGAGAACTTGTAGCCATTAATGATTATTAGCAGAAAACTACATGAATCTATATTCCTGGTTAGCACATTTGGGCTTTAGATCTGAACACTGACTATTGTAAACGTGGGCTTTTCCTTGGCTAGTCATCACTACAAGAACTCGAAGCGCTCTTGTCTAACGTGATCTGATGTACATTTTCAAATCCATTTCATTCCTCTTTCAATGTCCTGTAACATCTCCTTTTCGTCATTCTGGTGGTATTCTGCAATAAAATAGATACCCCTGCATTCTCTAATGTATTTATACATCGTAAGAGGATTTGGTGAAAAACTCCACGATGGGGAAAAGAAAGAATGTCAAAATTTACTAAGATTTTATTTCTACATTTAATAGAATAAATGCTGTTGTGTCCTTAGAGAAATACAAACAAATATCCTCATGGGCAGGCAGCAGGCAGCATTCGAAGATGGAGAGTAACAACCCACATTTACGTCTGGCTTCAGAGCACCTGCGGAACTTGGGGGGAGGGCACACAGCTTCGGTCCCGAATTCAGAGCCTCGTGCTGTGTCCTTCTGTGACTTACTTAAATTATCCGAGCCTTGCTTTCCATAACACCAAATGGTAATATTTTTTAAGTTACAGAGTTTGGAGGGGAAAATGTTATTAAATGTACAGTTCAAATTGCTTTTCCCTGCCTCATTTTTTGGTTTCTTCAAAATTAGCTTTTTAAAAACTGTCACCTGAAGACTTCTTTTTTTTTTTTTTTAGTTTTATCTTATATGTATGTATGTATGTATGTATGTATGTATTTTTCAGTAGGCTCTACACCCAACGTGAGGCTTGTACTCATGACCTTGAGATCGAGTTGCACGCTCTACTGACCGAGCCCACCAGGCACCCTGCCCTCCTGCAAGAAGACTTCTAGTCATACTGCTTTTTAAAAAATAGAACCCAATATTAGTGCAACAAAGTACATTAAAATAGCCTCTCATTATTTAATGTCTGTTTCCCTAGAGGACCTCAGTAGCACTAGACTAGTATTCCGCTATGTGAAGAAACTAAATTTTCTCATTCAGATTTTTCTTAAACTGAGTTGAATATTTAATATATGTACAATCTTGGACTCTAAATGTGACGTGACTTAACAATAAAATATTTTTTTGTTTTCGTAGATCAATTGATTGAGTGCTAAGTGGATTAATATTGAAACCTACTTTTTTTTTTTTTAAGTAGGCTCCATGCCTGGTGTGGAGCCCAACATGGGGCGTGAACTCATGACCCTGAGGTCAACAGTCAGATGCTTAACCCACTGAGCCACCCAGGTACCCCAGATCAATACTGAAACCTAACAGTTGTCAGGACATTAATTATGGTGAAAATTGCATGGGTCCTGCTGTCCTTGGAGCTAAAATGGCAACGTTTTCATGTCCGATTAGAACTGGTCCTTCTCCCATTTGCATCGTACAGACCACACCACATGCCTGCACACTTCTTGGTGCCTGCAACAGGGCCTGGAGCTTCGTACACGTGCAAATAATGTCTGTGGAATGAACGAACCGTAGACTGCCTTGATACAAATAAGCCAGAAACAGGTCCTTCTGGGTACTGTAATGACGGTCTCTGTCACAGAGCAGAGACTGTAGCCCTCACAGCTCTCCCATCTGTAAAATGGGATACCCCACGGGAAGGGTGATGATTTATCCTTGTATCATTTCCAGGACAGTGATTTCACAACTAAGGAGTTTACGGTATTTTTTTTTCGTGAGTTTGTCCAAAATATATAATCTCATTTCATAAAATTATAGAAGTCAAGTTATCTGGCTTTTTTAGTGTTTGAACACTTAGCTCAGGCCTGAATGAATTAATGTTCATCTGGACTTTCCAGTAAACCTCAGTTTTTAGAAGAGAGTTTGTAAGCAGGCAAACATTTCAAATCCTTGACAACTCTTCCGGAATCAGCTTAGGTGAAGCCTGGCTTGAAGATAGGTCATGTATCACAATTTTATCTTCTGCAACAGAAGCTTTAAGCTTGAACAAATGTATTCTCTCTTCAAATTCTCCTATATTCTTACAGTAGGTTGTTGATACGCAATGTTACTAGATTCCACAGCTCCAAGTGTTTCATTATACACAGCTGCATTTTATGTGTGTAGTGGGAAATGTAGGAAAATTATTGAATGTTAAATCATCACTTTCCATGACTTTGTTCTTTGTGCCTTTGGTAAAGATCTGTAGTATGTAGAGCTTTGCAATCCCATTTGTTAGGCATGGAAACAGTCTAGCATTTATTAAAATAAAATTTATGTAATCTCAAAATATTCTCATTTACTTAGAATTGTATATTAAGGACAGTTTTAGCATATTCCACAGTGAACAACGTAATGAACCCCCATCTGCCATCAATAAACCTAAAGAATTATCAACTCATGGCCAATTCTGCTTTATCCATTTTCCTACTACCCTCAAAACTAGACTCATTTGAAGTAATTCTCAGACACTGTGTCATTTAATTGGCAAGAACTTTAGTTCTCTAATTCTCTAAGATCTGAAGACTTAGAAAACACATCCACAGTACCTTTAACACACATAATTTCTACCAACAATAATTTCTTCACTTCATCAGATATCCAGATTTTACATTATGTTAGTTAACTCATAAATTTTATACTTAAGCAATTAAGGATCTACACAATGTTGATGTGTTTAACTGCTCTATTTCTTAGATCTCTTTGAATCTATAGGCTAGCTGCCTTCTTCTATATTTTTACCCTTGCACTTGAAGAGATCAGGCCATTTGTCCTGTATGGTTTCCCGTGCCTGGAGTTTGCAGAGAGCATCCTCATTGTTCACTGCATCATGTTCCTCTGTCCTCAGTCCTTGTTATCTAGTAGTTAGCTCAGGAAACTTCATTATATTCGGGTCTCCTCTCTTCCTTCCCGCCCTCCCCACCCTGCTCTCTTTCTTGACAAGAACAATTGAGAGGCATCTTGCGTGCGTCTCTTTTTGCAATGTTAGCCGTCACCGATACCCCTGCCTTGATTCCGTCTGTACTTATCGGGAGCAGCAGATTGGAGCTCCTCTAACTCTGCCATTCATTCTTCAGTTATTTGTAGCAGGACCGCCCCAGGTGACCTGTGTCATGGCTTAGGGAGGACGGGCATCTCTAGACACCAAGCCCTTTTGTCTAAAGTACGTGACTTTCAGGAGCCCTCTACACTGGCCCCACTGAGGCTAGCTGCTTCATTCTGACCACGTCAGTCTGGCTTCACTCCCATCATGCTCCAGACATGCTAGTTTTAAACTCCATAGGAGTTACTGGTTTGCACGCTCGTGCTGCATCCAGCTTCTCTCTCAAGTTCTCTCATTGTTTGCCGTGACGTCTCACTCTTCTTGCTTTTCCAAATACATCATCACATCTGGAAGTGGAAATATTGTTACTCTCTATCCTACTTTCTAATGCCTCCTATTGCTCTCTCCTTTCTGGCATCATTGACGCTGTGATGTGTAAGGGATACCCCAGACTTGTTCACTATCTTTCTGTTTCTTGAACATTACAAACTTGGGATTCACTGCCTGCCTGACGCTGGGGGCTCAGCTGGAGAGGCTTCTCCCTCGATGCGTTAGGAGGTATTTTTACAGAGCTAGAGATAAGCGTTATATGATGAAGGAAATAGGGTTCATAAAATGCGGGTATTACATAACACAGAGAGAGCTGGCAATAATGTAACTATTTAAATAATGAGGGTGGTAGATTCAGAGCCTCCCAAATCACACTTTGGGGCTCCGACTACTCAGGATGACCCCCCTTCCAATGAACCGTCCAACTACTGCTGAGATACATATGAACATACATATATCTAACTAGATAGTCATATGTTTTACTCTAACTATGATTTTTATTAGAATATGTAAAGTAGCCCTAAATAGAAATGAATCATTAAAACAGGATTAGCATTTCCTATTAGCTGAAATAAATTCTCATCTAAAGAACCGCAAAGGCCCATCTAATCTTCTAGAGCTGCTTGGGGACACTGAGGTCGGAGATGCTGAGGTTTTGAAGTGCGTCTCAGTATCTCCTCAAACTGTCCCTGTTCTAAACGTTTGTCAGGCTTCGTATAGAGGAACAGCTGGGATATATATGTTTGTTCCTGAGCAAGGAAACCACTAGGAGATCCACTATGAAGATGTTTTCTTATGAATTCATTCTTGAGATTTCAATGGAAACTGTATTTGTTCAGCTTCTATTATATAAGAAATGCTGTACCAGACACAATTCAACCCTGCAGGAGTTGACATTCTAGCAAACGACTGATAGATGGGTCAAAAAGCTCAAAACAGAATAAAATAAATACTTATGAAGGCACTAATACTCTTCTGGGTTTGATACAGAACACAGTGTTGATTTGTTAAACATTTTGTTGAAAGTTTGCAATGGAATACAAAATAAACGAGTTCACATTCTATTAGCAGCTCAAAATCTAGAATGCGACATTCAAACCAAAGCCTTTGTGATAAGTTCACATGCAAACTTAGAAATTTGCTGGGTCGCCTGGGTGGCGCAGTTGTTAAACGTCTGCCTTCAGCTCAGGGCGTGATCCCGGCGTTCTGGGATCGAGCCCCACATCAGGCTCCTCCGCTGGGAGCCTGCTTCTTCCTCTCCCACTCCCCCTGCTGTGTTCCCTCTCTCACTGGCTGTCTCTCTGTCAAATAAATAAATAAAATCTTAAAAAAAAAAAAAAGAAATTTGCTAGATCCACTGTAAGCTGAGATTTGGATTCATCACAAAGAAAATAATTTTATTCTTCTAAATGGCTCCTACAACCAAACAAACCTAAGAAAAAGGGACAGGTTTTTAAAAAATTTTTTTTTTCCTAACTTAAACCTAAGAATTGATCTTGAGATTCTACCCAGAAGCGTCTAAAACTATCATTTGGTATTTAATAGAGACTCCTTCTTTAGATTGAAAACATGCCATTCCTTGTTCTGTGAAAAATCTCAGCCTGTGAATATATTCTAAAATACATAATTAAAATACTTAGCAGAAAGAAAGAAGGAGGGCTATAGGTAACTGTAGTAAAAAAAGTGAGTTTTAATCAGAAAACAACACACAGGTGTGTCCGTACCAGTCATCAGCACAGGCTGGACGGGCCGGGGTGTGGGGGGTGGAGCCGGTGCTGGGAGCCCTGCATTGCAGCGGCCGTGACAGGACCCCCCACACCTGTGGTTTCTGCCTGTCACTTACCAGGAGATGGAGAAACCAGGGAGTCTCACTGGGGACAGGAGAGCCTGTATGTTTTTAAGGCAATAACATCAGGACTCAATACTGCTGGCCAGACGACCTTCAAGGACTTGTGTCGAGAGCCGCATCTCGGTCAAAGCCCGGAGACCCAGGTCTGTCGCGCCATTTTACCGATCAGTCTTCTAACTACCCCCTGCCTCTGTACACCACTAGCTTTCTTACAGTAGGTGATGAATAAATCAAACCACAGTCCTCCTTTTGCCACTCACCCACGGATACAGAAATCTGAAAGGGGGAGAAATCTGTGGTCTTCCTTGTCTGATTTCATACCAGACTTTTAAAAGTTTGGTAAAGAACATGATTCATGATGACTCATCCTGGATTAGGTGAGTCAACATGATTTAGGATCTACTCACAAGATGCTGCACCACTTTATACGAAAAAAAAAAAAGCTGAATTTTAAAAGGTTTTCGAGTTGTCCTGACTTACAACAGCGGTGGTGGCTCTCGCGGTTTCCTACCCGTGGACGGCAGCTAGAAATTGACACCGGAACCCTTAGAACAGTCATCTTGTTAAGTCCCACAGCTCTGCAAGCCTCTTGCTGTCCTGACTTTACAGCCCAGGAAACCTCATTACTGATGTTTGCTCCCGACCAAGACAGCTCTGCTCGTAGAAGTCACAGAACAGGGTTTCAAACTCCCATCTGGTGTCATTCACCACCACGCTATCTCCCTTAAAAGAGCAAAGCCAACAAGTGATGTCATTATTAACAGCGTCCCCTAACCACGATGGCTGTGACTCTTCCCGTGCTGTAACACAGCCTGGTTTTCTCTCTCCGCCCCGTTTCTCTGCACAGGCTCGCCTCCCCTTCTCTGCCGGCTGGGGCAAGTTCTATTTCTACTCTCTCTTCTCTAACACTTAATTTTTAGATATACTTACTTCGATTAAATGATTCATACATTACTATGGAGATCCTTAAAAAAAGAACTACTGTTTTTCAGAGTGCCCTAAACTGTAAATGGATTAAAAATCATCAGTGCCTCTTGAATCTATTTTTACGAGTTTCCGATAGTTGTACGTGTGAATGTCACATAGAGACGATTCCTACAAATAACAGTATTTAGCATAATGCAGTGTTTCCATTCTGATTTTTGGCCAAGGTTTCTGAAGACTTTTGCCCCGATTTTACACGGCGATGCCCTCGGTCTCTCTAACCTGGTTGAAAGAGCATCCCCTATCTTTTAAAACAAGTGATTCTGTTCTTAAAAAAAAAAAATGATTATGCCAGTTTACAGATAACATAATAAGGATGAATATGTCCATGAACCAGAGATATAAATTTTAAAACCGGACAGCAAAATACTTAATTTAATTCTGTATTTGCAAGTAATTATGCAAATAGTCTCTCCTGAATTAAAGAGTTCACTTATTAGTTGAAAAGAAACACATTATATAAAGTTTCAAAAGAAACCCACTTACTTGTTCAAATTCATTCTTCTGAAATTCCTCAAAACCGAAGATGTCCAGTATTCCAATATCCAAAGTCTGTGGACTGAAAGGAAACAAAGAATCAGTGAGCAAGCACACTTAGATCTGCAAAGATTATGTTATGATCTTCCTAAGGAAATCCTTACAAACACAGCCCAAGAAAGAACATGATACTTGGGCGTCCACTTGGAAGCAAGCAATGGGAGTCCCCCGCGATACTCCTGCTTTCGAGGTGAACTATGTCCCCTGCCTTCTGCTGCCATCTTGAGAGGTCCAGCCACAGACGTGGAACCTCAGGGTGAGTAGGGAAAGGGGGCAGAAAACCTGGAGGGTGGCAGGAGCCCCAACAGCCTGCATTCTGCAGGGAATGGGGGCAGCACGCCCGGGGAGAGGGCAGGTGGAGGCTGCTTACAAAGAGAGACCCAGATGATTCTGGTCCGCTGTCCCCTGGCAGGCACACACGCAGCCCCCCTCATTATCGCTCCAGAGCCTCAGCGGGACCTGACTGCTGGCCTGATGTTCTGCTGGTGGGGTGATGGTCCGTCATCATTACGAATTGTTTCAATACCACTATCCTGGGTGATGCGGACACTTCGTGGTTTGCTCCCCACTCGTTTGGTCCAAACTGTGCAACTGACAACCAACTCTCTTTTTGTACCTGTATTTCGTGTTTATTAAGCAGTGCATAACCAGAATATTGTAGGGTCTGTTATATGTCACATCAATGACCAGTTTCTCTCAAAAAAGGTAATGATTCTACGATACCCTGTCTCCAAGATTACTTCTTGTCGACGGTACAAATATGAGCTTCCTCAGCAGGAAAGAGAGCATTTAGGAGCCCTTCACATACATTTCACACGGCAGAGAGTACAAAGAGCAGAGTCATCGAGCGGATGCCACCAAGTGACTGATTTAATTTTTTAGAAGAAAAAGTCGTCAGCTTTGTACCTCACCCTGTGTGCCCAACTATACTCGACGTGGGTTACAGAGATAAAGCGTTAGCACAGAAACTATAAAAATGTACGAGAAGACAAATGTGATCATTTTTTCTGCTTTCAGTTCTGAAACAAATCAAAAGAAAAAGTTTAAAAGTATGATGACACAAATACCAAACTGGATAAATTGGATAAATAAAATTAAAAACTATTAGAGGTGTTTAAAATGGGTTTCTCATTCATTTTCATAGATTTTTTCCAATCTGTTGGCCCACGTGTGTCTCCTTCCACCTGGTGACCTCACAACTTGCACAAGAAGAGGCCCAGGTGATGCTCACTCAGTGGTGACCGTGCCGAGGTGTCACATGAGACGTTGCTTTGTTCAGGGTGTGTGTGTGTGTGTGTGTGTGTGTGTATGTGTGGGCGTGTGAGTGTGAGTGTATGTGAGTGTGTGTGCAAGTGTGTGAGAGCGTGTGTGTGAGTGCATGTGTGTGCAAGTCTGTGTGAGTGTGTGTGTATGTGTGTGTATGGGAGTCTGTGTGTGTATGTGTGTGTGCGTGAGTGTGTGTGTGTGAGTGAGAGCATGTGTATGTGAGTGCGAGTGTATGAGTGTGTGAGTGCATATGTGTGCAAGTCTGTGTGGGTGTGTATGCGAGTGTGAGTGTATGTGAGAGTGTGTGCATGAGTGAGTGTGAGTGTGTGTGAGAGTGTGTACGTGAGTGTGTGTGTGTGTTTTCCACATAATAAGCTGCATTGTTTCTCTTGCAGGAGCTTGGTGACAAAGTTTGCCAGGTTTTGGAGTTGCTCAGTCTTGGGTAGGAATCCTGGTTCAGACATTTTTGGGTGGATAACTTTGGGCAAGTTAGTTCAATTTTCTGCGTTGCAGTTTCCTCATCTATAACACGGAGATAGCAAGTCACGTGGGCCCACCTGGACGGCTGTTACAATTAGAAGTGATGTCAACACTGCTAGGACAATCGCTGGCAGTGTGTCTCTAATCACTGCACGTTGCTTTTCTTTTTCCTAAAGATTTTTATTTATGTATTTATTTTAGAGGAGGGGAGAGGAGCAGAGGGAAAGGGAGAGAATCTCCAGCAGACTCCCCACTGAGCACGGAGCCCTACACGGGGCTTGATCCTATGACTGAGATCATGACCTGAGCCGAAACAAAGGGTAAGATGCTCAACTGACTGGGCCGCCCAGGCACCCGTACAAGTTGCTTAGGCAGATTATAAATGTCAATCTGATGACAGATACCAAAGAAATAAAATTTTAAAAATTAGGATGAGAAAGATATTTCTATATACTTCTGTTGGGAGTTTAAATTGGTAGCGTCTTGGAGCACCTGGCTGGATCAGTCAGTAGAGCACTCGACTCTTAATCTCAGGTCATGAGTTCGAGCCCCATGTTGGGGTAGAGCTTATTTAATTAAATAAATAATAATAAATAAGTAAGTAAGTAAAATTGGTACAGTCTTCTTAAAAAACAACTTGGTTATGCGGCATAAAGCTTTGAAAAGTTCGTATCGTTTGAACCAGTATTTCCACATACAGGAACCTATGCTAAGACGATGATCAGAAATGCAATGAAAGACTTACAAGCAAGGATGTTCATCTTTATCTTAGTTATGGCAACCACAACAAACAGAAATAGCTGATAGCCCACACTAAAGACATGAAGAGCTAAACTGCGGGCATCCTATGATGGATTGATTTAATGAATGTATCAAGTTAATTGAATGTAATATATAAGTTCTATATGAAGAATAACCCCAATTATATATTCAGAAGACCTCAAAAGAAGTATAGTCAGCCCAAGAAAAGGAAAAAGAAATGCTTTTACTTCTTTTTACTGTTCTGCATTTTCTAAGGTTTCTAAATTTTTATGACCAGTAAGTATTTAATTGGTGTTGATAAAGACACCATGAAAGCATGGGAAATGTTCTTGAACAACAGAAGCTAAAAAACTAAGCTGGAAACAAAATTTATACCATTTGTATTCTTACGGTAAACATAGTATAATTGTACCTGTATTAAAAAATAAACCCATGGCACAGAAAAAGTAAAGCACATATTGGCAGGAGATTTCTTGAATGGTAGATCTAGAGGTGATTTCTTAATTTTAAAATGGTCTATACTGGGTATTATAATACTCTTTATCATTAACCTTTATTTAAAAAAATATATATATATATATGAGGGAACACCTTTTGGGCATTTCCTGAGTTGGTGGGGAAAGGGACAACAATGACGTCAGGGCAGAGAGAGGAAAGTGGAGCCCAGCAGGGAGGGCAGAGAAGGACGTCTGGTTTTCCAGGAATGGGAGAAGCAGCAGGGACCCTGGGACTGGGGAGCGAGAGCACGGCTGTGGCCGAAACGCCACGTGGTGGTGGCGAGTCTGGATATTTCCTGCCAACTTATACCAGAACCTCCCCCTCGGACCTTGACTCCCTGCTTGATTCCCTGCTGGCCTTGACAACAGTGGCCGCATATGTACCGCACATCCTGTTGTGGGAAGGCGGGAAAAAGGCAAGAGCTATGGGTGACACGATGTCACACTACCCTTCTCATGAGGACGGTGACTTCGTGTCGGCAAGCAGAGGAAGGATGCTGGGCCCCCCAGGCGTGTCTGGGCGAGGAGCACGTGTTAAAGATTCCAGTTCAGACTGGGGAAAGTCGATGATTAATTGGCAATTCAGAATAGCATAAATGTGGTTGAAAGAGCACCCCTTTTAAATGATTCTCCCCCATATTTCACGGATGCTGGATTCCAAACTATATTTGGTTACAAAATAAAAATGTTTTTAAAGAAAAAGAGGGGAAGGAAGGAAAAACCAATGTCAGGGTGAAAACAAATGCATTTTAAGGATTAATTTTGCAACTATCGACAGATCTAACGTGTTCATATTTTTCAAAAATCTCTTTCATCATCCAGGATTGAATGACGTGCGTGTCTGTTATTACAACAGCCTTTCTGCAGAAGGGTCGCAGGACTTGCAGCCAGCAGAACACCCATGCTCTGTGGCATTCAGCACTGCTGTCCTTTCTCATATTGATATCTTGACTTGCATTACACCGGTGTTTAACCCAACATCCAATTTCTAGCAAGGAGGAGCAGAAAGAGGTCATCCGATCCACTGGGATTCAATCCCACAGGCAAAATTAACATATTAATGAGATGGTCTGTTCGTATTCTGCCTTAGAATTCTACTGATGGCTTTCCTGATGGTTCACAAAACTGGCTCACTTGTATTTACTTATTAGTAAAATGCAACACCTTTTATATCAGACAAAATATTAAATGCCATGGCAATTGTCTGTTTTGTTTTTGCCTTCAATGGGGTTTAGAATGGGAAGGGAGGAGGGTCCAAATTAAAGAGAATGTCTACCTTGAAACATGGATGTGCTAATTTTCTTGGGGCAGAGAGGTCTGGGGTGGGACGTGCATGTCCACATTCGTCCTCGAGCATCCCTAGGCAAGGAGGTGAACTAGAGGGTTGCCTAAATATTTAGTCAGTTTAGGAAACAGTTGAATCCCGCCTGGTACAACAGGCTTAGATTGAGCCAGCACAGACGTGAATCAGCCTCTTTGGCTGATCGCTGATCCATGGGAGCCCAGAAGGGGTAAGACTGAAGTATAAAAGCACAGCGGGCCAGAGCGATTGGCTGTCCAGACACCCTGCCCTCGGGGTCAGAAGCACTTTCACGGAGCCTATTGGTGCAAAGTCCCTGGAGATGCTGGACACGCGACGGCCTCCACCAAGTCCAGGTCCAACACGCTGAAGAGTTTACTTAACATAACTGGCAAGGCGCCTCATCGCAGGGCTGATCCTGCCAGCGCCCAGTGCGGCAGCTGGTCTGAAGCTTGCAGGGTTTTCTCGAGGCTGTGAGAAGACGCAGAGGGGGGCCTCCCCGGTGCATACGTTTGGGAGTTCCTCCCTTTTAGTCTTTGACCGAAGAAAAGTGCGTGAGGCTTCTCCTTTTTTGCAAACATGTCAGAAATTAGGGAAAGAGTCTGTGATTGCTGACAAGGTGAACTAGAAGCCGGGTGACCGGAGGCGGTGATGTTACCAAAGCAACTGCCCGCCCCCTTCTCGCCCAGTGATACCCCCCACACACCGGCGTGGCTCCGAAACGCAGCCCATGTTCGTGCTCCTTCCCCCTGGAACGAGAAGTTAGGGAGTAAAAAGCCGAGAGCTCTTGAGGTGAAAATTGCCATTAATTAGCCTGGATATACAAGAAAGTTTTGGGCTGAGGGTAAAACTCAGAGCTACCGTCTTAGGGAGTGGTGTGTGCCAAGCACCATTACACCTGAAATGCCTTATTTCATTTAGCCTTAACAACGACTCCAGGAGGTATGTACAATGATCCCCCCATTTTACAGAGGAGAATACTGAGCCGGGACAGTGAAGGTTTAAGTGGCCCAAGGGCCCACAGTGGCATTAGGTGGACCAAGGACTGGAACGCAGGCGGTCTCACCCTCACCCCATGCCTGCAAGCCCTGTGACTCACCGCCTGAACCCCCCGCCAGCTGCTGGTCCTGGAACCGAGTCCAATTCCAGCCTCCGGGAGCCAGGACAGGAACGCTCCCCGAGTGTCATTAGAGTAGAAATAATAAAAGATCACTTAAACCCTCCGTATCAGCGAAAGCTAGTGCTCACAGCTGAAAAGCCTCATACTTCCTACTGTTAATGAACACACATCCTTCTACAAACGCTGCATCTGTCACGGGAACATAGATGTGTGTTTCGTTACCAGAAGCATCATTCAAAACAAAAATCAACCTACCATAGAAGTTGCTTCTTGAAGATCGTAGTAACATTCAGCTTATATGAACTTTTACATTCCTAGTCTGAAACAACCCTCGCATCAGATCGAGAGCAGATGACTTAAGCAAATTTTGGCATCGCCGTCCCAAAGATTCAACAGTTTTTAAAAGTGATGGCTAGGAAAAGTAGATCGAAATATGAAATGGGGTCATTACACTTTTAGGGATTGATAAAATGAAATTTCACAGGACAGAACTGTTTTACTAAAGATTTCAACGTGAAGTGTCAGGCTCAGCACAGGAATCTGGGCCTCTTGCTTCCTGTTACACTTTAAAAAAAGTTAAGTCCCAGATAAATGATAAAATTACTGTAACTAACGTAGCATTTCAACCTACTAGCTAGAGACCACAGGACAAAGTGCTGCCCAAGATGTAACAGACCCACAGCTCAATGTGTCCCACGTGCTGATTTCATGCACGTGGGCTACAGCTTGTGCTCTTCTCATGGAGTCCTTTTCTCCCTTCCTAGTGATTTCTCGGCACCAGTACCCTCCTTCTTATGACGTTCTGGCTACTTAGGGTTGCAAAGAGCACTTCAGGATGTTTTTGCAATGTAACAGGAAGTTTTGAGAAACAGAAGTCTTCCTTACCCAACGGTTAGGGATTTGGGGGCCAAGAAGATGAGGGGACCAAGCATTTGGGGACATTGGGAAGCGGGGGGTATCTCAGCATCTCTCAAGTCACCCCCGAGATGGAGAGCTGTCTGTCCAACAACTGCCCTGGAATGTGCGTCCTCACAGTCTGTGGTTCAAAGTAGGAGCTATAACAATTAAATTAATTAGACAGTGATTTGTAGCAAGCAGATGTTGTTGGATAACAGACTGTCCCAAAACTCAGTGACTGAAAACAGCAAGTATTTATTCTGATCCCTGAGTCCTTCTGTCAGGGGTGGGATGACCTCCTCCAAGCGCCTGGGGTTGGCTGGCCACTGGCTGGTTCACAGAGCGTCCCTTACCACAGGGAGCCCGATGACAGGTATCTGAGAACACAGATTTGCATCAGGGCTCAGAACTGGGGCATCATCGTTTTTACTGTATTCTCTGGGCTACCGCAAGTCACAAGAGGAGCTCAAATTCAAAGGGAGGGAAATAAGACTTAACTCTGGAGAAGAGAAGTGTTGAAGTCAGGGACACAGAGAAGAATAAAGAACTGGGACCATCTTTGCAATCTATCAAAGCCTTTTGAGAGTGGCTTCTAAGTAATTCATTTATTAGTTCATCCGTCTGTTCAGTGAATGTGTACAGGACACCTCGTTTTGCAAAGCACTGTGCAGGATGCTAAACGCCCAGATACAAAAAAGCAGAGAACAACTTGGCTCTTGGGAACATGTCCATACATAGATATTTTACACTTCAATAATGCCTCACTCACCTCACCCTAGTCTTAGCTCTGCCTATAACCCTGTGAAGTAGATATTGTCCTAATCATGTTATAGAAAAAGAAATTTCAGTGCAGGAATATTAGCTAACTTGCTTCAAGTTACAAAACTAATAAGTAATAGAACAATAATTTAGATCCAGTTCTGTGTGACTTTATGCCACTGTACCATCCCATGGAACACATAGGAAAAGTCCTTTAAAATCTGGAAAGTGTTATTTAGCATTACCACTTTCAAGCTTGTTTATACTCTCAATGTGTTTTGTTCAGAATTAAATACTCTAATAAAAAAAGAAATAAATCATCTGTATTTCAAAAGGTTAATTTAAAAATTAACTTTTAAGGGGCGCCTGGGTGGCTCAGTGGTTAAGCGTCTGCCTTCGGCTCAGGGCGTGATCCCGGCGCTGTGGGATCGAGCCCCACATCAGGCTCCTCCGCTAGGAGCCTGCTTCTTCCTCTCCCGCTCCCCCTGCTTGTGTTCCCTCTCTCGCTGGCTGTCTCTATCTCTGTCAAATAAATAAATAAAATCTTTAAAAACAAAATTAACTTTTAAAACTATGCTTCCTTATCACTCTTCTGACAGTCTTCAATGTGGGAGATATTTTGGGGAAAACTCAGGTTTCGATCCTGACGTACCGGAGTTCATACATCAAGGCCGTCATTTCCAGGCTGTGTGACCAAGGACACGTACTAAACCTCTCTGAATTCCAGTTTCTTTTTTTTTTTTATGACAAAGTACTATATTTTTTGATGTATAAAGCAACTTACCATATTAATAATAATAACAAAATATGAAAATGGTTAATGAATTTGAAAAAACATATCATAGTAAGAAGGCATAGAAATGAACGATAAACATGAAAATGATTAATCTCAATCACAAATAAGGTATTGTGAATTAAAATAACTATGAAATAACATTTGTCACCTATAAAATTGGAAAATATTTAAAAATGGGTAAGGAAGGCAGAATTAGGGACTCTTGAGCACTTCCTGTGGGATGGTAAATCAGTCCAGCTTTATCAACACGTTCAATTCCCATATTGTTTGACTCAGAAATTCTACTTCTAGGGATTTATCCTGAATATAGATATGTAATAATATATAGATATATATAATACAATATATATGATACATAATAATAAAATATATATCACATATATTTATTTTTTCAATAATAATTTTTTATTATATTATGTTAGTCACCATACAGTACATCCCTAGTTTTGATGTAACATGCAAGCAATGAATCATGGAACTTTACATCAAAAACTAGGGATGTACTGTATGGTGAATTCCAGTTTCTTAATCTAAAATGGGGAGACCACCATACCTACCTCATGGCTAATGTCAATATTAACTGCAATAATCCTCAGCTCAAAGCCCAGCCCATTTTATAGGTAATAGCCAATAAGTGATCACCACGATAATTGTGTCTTTTTTTAAGTGCACGTTTATCACGTCTCACATCTGCACAGAAGCTGGACTTGGAAATGTATTTTTAAAAAGATGGTGTGTGAAGCAAGAAAACTTAAAAGCACAGAGCCGACAAAAACTAAACATGTCAAAAAGCACAACCTCCTCAATTAGAAATTATAACAGAAAAAGGCAAATGATATTTAAATGGTGCTACTGACATTTCCTCCCTGGTGTTTTCTGCTGGGAGAGGCTGGGTCACCGGGAGCCAGAATGGGACATTCTGCTCTCGTTTCGGAACACTGAAGCATTATTTATCCTGGGAGACCTGCCACGATGCTCAAATGACAGGCATAGAGGAGCATAATAAATACAGATTTGGTTAACTCTAGTGAGCAGGACAGGTTATCAGGGTTGAAAAGAGGCCAAGTGCATTTCCCCAGTTAGAAATGAAACAAGAGAGCGGGCATGGCTAGCAATGCAATGAATTTTATCCTTTGTATAAAATACACAAGCTTTAGCCTCTGCAATCTTGGCTTGAGAAAGAGCTGGAGAAGTAGAATGCTAGGAGGTTTTTTTATTAGCCTTATAAATCACTGAATTTCTTACACATTTTGTGGAATCTATTTGGGTCTCCAATAATATTTGCAAATCATATGATAGTCATTATCAAAAAGGAAAAACAACTCCTGTTTGATACTAAAAATGTCATATTCTCATAGTTATGACAAATCTCTTTTTTCCTCCGTCTCCTGAAAACATGTACTTAATGGAAAAGTACATAATTATTTATTGGTTCAATAAGCTGCACTGTTCTTGAAACAATTTATCACATTATCATGATTAACATTTAAATTTAGCCATTATTGTGTCCGTAGTATATGGTAATTTTTATAACAAGGGTGGTAAAATTTTAACTGTTATTTTGTATTTATTATGTGGTAATTTAAAATTACTTCTGAGTATTTTAATATAAATGATGCCTTGGTAAAACCTGAATATTTTTCATTCCTCTTGATCCTTCTATTTGAAAAAAAAATGGATCTCAAAAAATAATGAAAAACAAATGTACAATTACAGAGAAAAGGTTCTTAGCTCTTCAGGAAATCATTATACATATGGGTGTTTTGGTAAGGAAATGGAGCAGAAGGAGAATTATTTAGAAAGCAGGTTTGTCTCAGATATTTTGCTAAATTGTGTAGTTTTGGTTGTCATGGCAATAGCACCATGATTTAAATAAGTCTATACAGAAATAGAAGTCACTCATACTATATTCATAAGAATCAAAGAAATCTCATTATTTAATGGGGAAAAAAAAAACTTCCCAGTTTGGATGAGGGAGGGAAAAACATGGTGTGTCAAATTTATTTTTCTGACAAACTGTTTGTTATTTTATCTGTGAAACAGCATAAAGACAAAATATTTAGAACTAAACAACAAAGGGAGCATTACATGGTAAGCGTCTGGAAGGCACTAGGCCCTTGGGAGATACTTGATAGACTCGGGGTCAGCAAAATCATCGAAAAATAAGAGACAAACATTCCACTCAGGAAGTCATGGGGGAAAAAAAAGAGCAAAATTCAAAGAAAGTTGAAACAGGGATATAACGAAACTTCAGGACCTAGTAAAAGGAATAACATTAATGTGGGAAATGAAAAAAAAATGATTTTTTTAAGATAAATAATTCTTACAGGCAAGTTTCAAGCAAGATTCATCAGTGATATTGGGGCAAAGACATAAATTTAAGGAATGTCAAAATTGTCAAACTACAGCTACAGGAGAGATTGAAGGATTATAAAACAAAGCTATGATTTAGTTGCTGAATACATCTAAAATATTAAAGCGGACAATTTTCTAGAAAATATAAATGACTCAAAAAATAAACAAAACAATCTGATTAGGCCTATAAACTTTAAAATAATTAGTATTCAAAAGGGCAATCCACCCTCCACCTCCCAAAAAGATTTTAGAAAGACTTGCACCAGACATTCAAGGTGCCTATCATCCTCACTTAGCACAAACCATTCTAGAGAGGAGGAATCAGAGAAAGCCACCCAATTTACTTTTTCACATAAACCTGACAGCAAAGGCTTGTATAAGAAGAAAAAAATAGAATCTCTTCTCACTAATGAAAGTAAATGTAAACATTCTTAATAAAGACTAGAAAATTGAATCTAGGACATCATGACCAAACGGGGTTCACATGATAAATGAATTATTCGAAATAAAAAATACACATCAATATAATTGCCACATGAACAAAAAAAAGGAGAGTTATAGTAATCCTAAAACGTAGAGGAAAAAACATATAAAACTTAGCATCCTTGATTGAAAACAATCAGGAAAGATTATCTCCTGGAACCTTAATTAAGCAGATTACCTAATGGCAAATATTTAGAGATATTATATTAATTTGGAAACAAGAGAAGAAGATCCACTATCACCACAAATTATCAACATTGTACTGGCAGTGCTAGCCAAAGCAATAAAAGAAGAAGAAATAAGAGACATGAGAGACAAGAGAAAAAAGGTAATTATGATCATTTACATTAGAAAATAGTAAGATATTCCACAGGAAAATTATTAGAACTAATAAGAAAAGTCAGCAGGGTTTCTAGATAGAAGATCAACATATGAAATGCAAGACTGAGAGTCCCAATAAACAAATTAAAATGTAATAGAAAAATAACAAAAAGTACAAAGTACATAGAAAACAAATCAAATAAAAATGTTCAAGAAACTGATAAAAAATACAAACAAAATTTAAGAAAAAAATGAATAAACAGAAATATCAATCATACTTATGGAAGGAAAGAATCAATAAAGAAGCCAATTCTCCTCATATTAATCTATAAATGTATTTCTAGTCGAAATCCCCAAAGAACTTTTTTATGTACTGAGTCGATTATAAAATTCATATACAAAAATAAAGATCCAGGGATAACCAAAACAAATAAGAAAATAAAAAGTTATTATGAGAACTTACTTATTAAAACAATATATTATTGATACAGCTATAGTGAAATAGATTAAAAATCAGGAGGGGTGAAAAAAACATTTCTAATAATTGGGGATAACTGGGGGTAGGAACCATGGAATATTTGAATAAAAATATAACATTATATCAATGCTTCATATAAACAGATGTTCCTGATGTATTGAAATCTGAGGGTTTTAGGAAAAAATGTATGACGACTTTGAAGTAGGGGAAGACGTCAATGATAGGGCCCTAAAGTCAGACAAGTGGGCATCACTGCACATCTCTCCCAGGCACATCACCAGGGGACAGGGCAGAATCTGCCACGTTCAGCCTCACTCGTAATCAGGGAAATGCAAATTAACGCGCTCCCTACAATCCTACCACTAAATATATATCCTGAGGAAAATACTAAACATATATCTCAGGAGACTTATACCAGAATGTAACACTGTGTATAACGGAGAAAAAAAAAAAAAAGATACTTAAGTATCCCTTGAAAGGGAAAGAGATGAGAATATTGTGGTTTTTATCATCGAAGGGAATTAACGCAGCAGTTAAAAAGACTGGATTAGCTCTTTATGTATCAGTACAGATAACTCTCAAAAGCCGTGTGGATTTTAAAAGGGAAGTACAGCGTCAATGTACTGTATGATAGCATTTCTTCAATTCTTAATGGCTCACAATGTTCTAGATTTGTAATAAAAAACCAACCTCTAAACAAATAAAAAAGCAAATGTGGGAAATTTATACCAAATTGATGACATTGTTGTCTGTGGGATGGAAGGGGAGGAACGGATCTATGTTGGTAAACAAAAAGAACTTGAGCTTATAGCTGCAATTTCCTCTTTCTTCTATGGGAATAAAAATTTGAAACAGAAGTGGCAAATGTTAGCAGTGTTAATTCTAGATAGTAGGTGAGTGAGGGACTTGGCTATACTCCTCTGTGCTTTCTTGATTAGCACATCTGCCCCCACCTCCAAAAAAAGCCCGTTAATGAAGAAAGATATCATATGTTAAGTGGGGAAAAAAACCAAAACAGGGTAAGTCTATTTTCATTTTCCCACAAATGCACAGCAGGTGTTCCACCATTTCTGTGAGATATTTGAAAATTAGTAATATACGTTCATTTTTAAGATTTAAGTACTTTACATTATAATTGACAAAGCAATGTATAAGATATCTTTGTACCAACTCTTAATTACTGATGAACTGATGGTCTAGAATTTTAGATTATCCTTCTTGCCTTTTGATTTGTAATATCCATGAAGCACTTTAAATCTTTGGAATCATTTCAATAAATTGTTAAGGCAGAAAATTGAAACTAGTAAGTAAACATTTGGTTTTTAACTGGACTCATTTACACCTTCAATCCTTACTTCAGAAGCAAGCTTCACTTTGTTGCCAGTTTTGTGTCTGTAAAGGAGGACAGCTAATCTCTATAACCTTTTCTGAACTTTTAACAAGAATTTATAAAATACATAACAAATGAGAGACAGAAAGAGAGAGAATGAGATTTTACTTAGGATTCTCGAGTTTCAATAGATCATATGCTCAGATGTTTTCTTGGGGAAATTATCAATTTATCAAAATAATAGTGAAAAAACATTTACTTTCTAGACATTTTCTTCTTATTCCATTTTTCTATCATCATGTAGATTGTTTCTTCACTTATTTCATCTTCCCCCCCCCAAAAAAAAACAACAACAAAAACGGAGGGGCATTTCAAACTCTCCCTGTGATTCCTCGAGTGTTATGGGGAAGATGTGCGTGGTCTGGCAAAGAGATTTAAATTATCTTTAATATTCCTTTGCTCTGCAATGATCACTGAGCCCTTTCCCATCGCACACTGTTGAGAATCACTGCAGATACCTAGTCGATGACGTGGGTAGTCCCAAAGAGCAGAAAACATTTAACTCTGGAGTCAGGTGATAGTCGGACAAGTTCTCTTCTATACTTGGTGGGGGGGAGCACAGATATTCTCAAAAACCATGTGCCTTGTTTTCAATAAAATCTTTCCTACTCATCGGACTCAGGAAGGAGGAGAGCACAGTCTGCGTTTAGCCTCCAGTTGGAGGGAATGATGGCAAGCCCTCAGCTGAAGCGGAGGCGACCTTTCTGTGGGTAGCATGGCATGGTCATGACACTGCTGGGATCTTTTGAGATTTTCAAGTCCCAAGAATGGACAGTTCTCATCACCCAGGATGCTCCCAATGGCTGTCACTCTGGAGAAGAGTAATCTTCAAGCTTGCAGCTCAAAGACTCACCCCACCCAAACTGACCTTGTTTCCTTGCAAAGGATAAAACAAATGAAACCTCCCTACGAACCATTTATAAATATTATGGCTCCATCCCATAACCTTTTAAAAGTCCTTTTAAAAAGTCATAGGTTGCACCTGACATTTAAAAGAAAAAAAAAAGGTCTTCTAGTTAAATAATTGAAGAACCATGTAGGATAATATAATCACACACACCCCCGACTGGAATTTAGGCTCATGCACCATGTGGGACTGAAGGAGCAGGTGCAGAAGTCATGACAAACCCCCCTCGCAGCAAATCAACAACCTAGAGATGGGACTTGAAACTGTCACAGGACGGTAGGTCAAGTAGAGATGATCCGTGCAAACAGTGCAGGTATGAACTGTAATCTGAAAGAGATTTTCTTCAGCTGGCCTGCAAGACAGCAGAAGGGCGCTCTGCCCTCAGCTGCACTCAGACCCCTAGCACCTTGCAAACTGACTTTCTGACCCCCTGTCACTGACGGACAAGAGATCCTTGACGAATACTCGGTTACAGCTAAACATCGAATCTATGACATCTAATCTTCCAGAATAGATTCACACGCTCACTGTCATATTAGTGTTCTAAAAATCGTTACTCATCTATTAGAAGGTACCTCAGGGTATTGTTTTTAAATCATGGATTTCATCTAAAATTTTAGAAGATAATTTTTAATTAAAAAATTTTTTTTTCAACAAAATCATTACCAAAAAATTCGACTTAAAAATCCTCGAGAACTACCAGGAGACTAGGAACCACACTGAAGGTATTAATTCAGAATTTTTTCATTTCTTTAATCAACAAATTAAGAAATTATTACAGCCCAGGCACATGGATTTTGTTTTGCTGGGTATGGTCTGTTAATCCCCAGAAATTATGTGAGGGACTCTGTGTGTGTGTGTTCATGCCATTTACCAGAATCTCAAATGAGACTCTGACCTAAAAAAAGACACTGCAACATTTCATAAGAACACTGAATGCTACCTGATTGCATTAAAGACAGATAAATGGGTAACCACAACAAACTTGCCTACAACTTCTAAACAGGAAAAATATCACTTTCTCCTTAGAAGCCTTGGAAATCCAACAAACATGTGCATATGCACAATAAATACTCGAAATTAACAGTGCATGAACTGAATTCTTAGCAGATCAAAACTAAGCAGAATTCCCAAATAAATGGAAGCCGTATACCAGTTGACCCCACCAGTCCACTGTATTTTCATTTCAGAGCACCGAGGTAGAGAACGGCCCTCTCTGCCATCACTGAGACAGTCTTCAGACCCAAAGCAGATTATCCAAAATGCTGACACGGGTTTCTTTTTTAAACCAGCCTGCAGAACTCTCCAAAGCTATAATTATATTTTCCCTACAGGAAATATTTGTTCTCTCTAATTAAGGAAGAATAGCGTGTCTCATCTAATGAAGGAGCACAATTCTTCTGAAGACGAACATTAACTCGCTTGTTACACTCTTACTGCGGGTTCTCTATGTTAATTTAGATGCTCCCATCCTTTCCGACGTTGTCAGATGCTGGAGAGGAATGGACTCACCTGGCATCCCGACAGCACCTAAAATGTATGTCCCACTGGACGTGCCCCTCTTTCCTCATTGCAGAGAGCGTGTCGTCAGCTGTGACACTCGGGGACGCCGCCCCACGACTGACACCGCTGTCCTCGGCAGTGACCCCAGCCAGACTGCTGAGGCGCACACGGGCCATTGGTGACTGTGCCAATGGAAATCTTTCTGGCCATCCAGCACGTTCCATGCTGACTTACAAAAAAGGATTTTTTCCTTACTATCAAAATGTGTGAATTTAGAAGCAGGGTAAGATGCAGAAAACATCCTACTGATGATTTCCGGAACCAAACCATCGAATTGATATGTGAATTCAAAGGAAAAAAAAAGAAAAGAACTCCTAAAGAAAACTTCAACTTGTCTCTAAAACAGTCTGGCTTTCTTTCTCGCTGGTGTATCTGTGCAACCCTTCTGTCTGTTATTCAAACCCACACTACACGTATCCTGGGTGGGAGAGGGGACATTTAATAGTGTGAGAAATTTCACACATTTTCAACAGCCTCCTTTTCTCTCCATAATCAATCTATGGATGGAAGGACAGACTCTGGACATTTCCTGGGGTGGTGACCCCCTACCTCCCAGTGAAAGACAAGATCGCTTTCCTATTTAAAGCCTGGAGCCTTCCTTCCAATTGGACCTCATTTCCCCACCTGTCCCCAGATGCCCAGAGCGCCCCCCCACACCCCCGGAGTACCAGCTCCCTGCTCACCACGTGTCCACCGCCTCACAGCCAGAACCTCGTCCAGGCACCACCCACTCACCTGTCCACGGAGCTGGTGTCCTGCCATGCGAGTTTCTCCTCAAGGAACCCCTCCTGCCTGGGAAATACCATGATGTCTAAGCCACGTGGGCCTCACTTTTGCACCAATAAAGCAGTCACACTGTGCTCTGGGCTAGTCCGGCTCTCTGCAAGCGAGTCACGGATGTGTCAGCACAGAAAGGGACAGAGGACGGAAATGGATCGATATGGATCCACGGTCACCTGCTTACTGCAAAGACGCAAAGACACCAAGCAAACAGGAAACACCTCTCGGGTCCGTGAGTGTATGTGAACAGTGACATTCCTGTTTCTAAAGAACAACATATTTCCTCGATTTGCCACTCCCCTAAACACACACCACCGAACCAGAATTCAACAGAGGAGACTGGACCATGTCCCGCTTTCCAACATGCCATCCATCCGCATCTCTCTGGAACCCTCTGTCTCCACAGACTAATCGCCGTCAGGAAGCCTTCTTTCCAGCCACACCCACCGGGATTTTAGGGGTTTTACCCAAGTAGCCATTCCCGTGTGTCAGGTGCCACCCAGACAACCTGGAGTCCTCTCGTCATCCTCACATAAGCCTGGGCAGCAACCAGAGTTCCCGGAGCAGCCAGGAGGACCAAGCCTGGATGCCTGAGGACTCAGGGTGAAGATGAGTCAAACAAACTGTCGGTTTGGGTGTCTGAAGACATTTGGGGGGAACTCTTCCAAAGTCTCTATGAGTCACTGAAGCCGAATGCAGTTAATCATAAAGTTTTTAAATGTTTATGTTTAGCTGAGCTAAAATATTGTAAGAACGCAATACAGTACACGCATATTTAGGAAACTGAAGGCTCAGTACAACCTCCCCCCCCAATCTCCATATGTAGGCTTGAAACTCCATTTCTTTACTGCATCTATTTGCATGCCAGATTGTGCTGCCCAAAAATGGGGATTTCAGAACAAGCAGACGTGAATGAATGAATGAACAAATGAATGAAGGAATGAACAAATGAATAAGCAGGTAAATAAATAAAGTGTACCGTCCACACCACTCTACCACCTGGCCTCTTCCCCTCCACCTGCTAACCGTCTTCAACTCTCCGTCTATTTATTCTTAGGGTGTGTCTAGTGGTAAAAAGGAATTCACTCCACAAGCTCTAGGTCTCAGCCAGCCTCACGGACGTAAACCATTGTATTCAGAAGGCATGATGAAAACGAGTGAAATAAACTGCAGGTCTTAGCGTCCGAGACATTTGGGGAGCCGTCCCAAAGTTCCCCCAACCCCTCTCCTGCTCAGAGCCCCTGCATGCAGCCAACTCCACACCAAAACTCTGATGAAAGCACCACGTTAGGCACAAGTAGTCATTTTAAGTCTAACATTGCCAGTCCAACCGCAGGGATGTTAAATGTTGCATTATGAAACAGGTCCAAGTTTAGGAGTTGCAAAAATTATTTTATCACCTTGTAAACCAAGGTATTTATTATTCATTCTACTTTAGTTAGAATCTCCAACACTTAGCTCATTTCAGAATCATACGGATGATATCCTCTACAAAAGTTAAGTGCAGTTTAGAGCCTCTGTTTTGTTAAAAAATTGTAAAAAGTGAGTAATGAAAATGTCTGCAATGCCTCAAGGCGTTCCATTCCAGAGTCCTTCTCTGCCCTCAACCTGGAGAAATCCTGCCCGAGATGCACACCTGGGAAGGTGTGGAGACCAGCCCGCTGTGCGGTGAGCCTGCATTGAATGGACTGCCCCAAGCACGGGTGACACGTGGGGAATGAATGAATGAATGAATGAATGAATGAATGAATGAATGCCCTTCTCACCCCTGAGGACTACGGAGGAGAGGTTTAGCATGGCCAGAAAGGTCAGGGATAACCATCCCCCAGCTATCAGACAGCTAAAACATCCCTCACTTCTTTGTCTTTGCCCCCATCTCCCATGGGAGCTGGGGGCACGGAGCCTACCTCACTCCCTTCCTGGAGGGTAGTTCCCTACCACCTAGGGCCCAGTGGCAGAAGAGGGGACTTTCATCTGGAGACACTTTTAATCTCTGTTCCAACTGGATATTTGGGGACCTAAGAGGATTCACAGAACTATAATTTGTGATCAGAAACGTCCTGGGACCTACTGCTGTTTTTTTCTCAGGGCCATAACATATTCTCCTCATATGATCGACTCTTTAAGAGAAGGTGAGGCATGAGAAAAACATGTGTTTTCATGACACCAAAACTCACACTTTTTAATAGGGTGGTTACACCGAGTAATAATACTACAGGTCTGAAAAGCTGTGGACAATTTCACTTATGTTGACGCAATAAAAGAAACATTTTCTTGTGGGCCAACATAATATTGTCCATAACGTTGCCTTTTCAGATGAAAGATAAATTTAATGTGTCTCCTTACTATCTTTTTCAAAAGGTTTGTAATTTTATTAAGTAAAGGAAGAACAGATACTTAAGAGCAAGGCTTTCCATGTTGGATGTTCTGCTAAAAACAGCCAACCCTTACCATGAAACAGAGAAGGATTTCTATAATGATGAGGCAAAATCATTCATGGGAGTAGGGAGGTATTAAGGAAATTTATCCAGAATCCTCTCTCTGTCCCACAGTTGGTGCTTGAGGTGACGTTCTGGAACACAGCGGGTGGACCCTCGAAAGAAACCTACTTAGAGCTGTAGGAAGACTCACTGACAGAAACTCAGGAGGTGACAGTCCCCACGTGTGCGCACATCACAACTGCCATCACAGGGCAGACAGGAGCTACAGCGCACGCGGGAAGCAGGGGGTCATAAAGTTGCAGGACACTGAGGCTTCCTGATCATGGAAGCCAACTCCCTGGGGAACAGGAACCCTGGGAATCATCTCAAGATCTCCTGAGAAGAGTAAGCAGAAGTGTGTTGGAAGACTTCTCCTCAGGGAGAAGAAGGGCTGTATCCCTGGGAAGGGACCTCACCACACAGCTTTGGATTCACTGGGAAGGAAACTGGCCAGTGAAGAATGGAATTGAAGGCCTGCGTTTCCAGTGTTCTTGGCACTTTTCTACATATGAGGTTATAAGAATGTACATATCTCCGTGTGGTTCAAACATGGAATTTCTCTATGCCTACACTGCTCATAGGGTGTCAGCTGACAATCTACAGGGGAGTTGAGGCCAAGGACTACTAGACACAAGGGTCTTCTATGTATCTAGTGGCCACACCTCGAGGACTGCAGGAGGGGAGGACTGTCACACCATAAGACAGATGGTTCGGCTGTATCTTTTCAAAAATACCAGGAAAAAAGACCCGAACCACTCAGCACAAGAGGCCCAGAGCCTACATGCTTTCTTGCATCAGATGGGCCTTGGGTCTTTCGAGCCAATCAACTTTTTTTTTTTTTTTTAAGATTTTATTTATTTATTCAACAGAGAGAGAGGAGAGAACACAAGCAGGGGGAGTGGCAAAGGGAGAGCCCGAGTAAGGAGCCTGATGCAGGGCTCCATCCCAGGACCCTGCGATCATGACCCGAGCCAAAGCCAGAAGCTTCACTGACGGAGCCACCCAGGCGCCCCTCAAGCCAATTAACTCTTAAATTAACACTCACATCTTCTTAAGGGGAGATACTTGCCCTCGTCCTGGGGTTTCCTTCCATGGACAGAAGGTCCACCGGCTGTCAGTCTCCTGGTCTCTGCAGGAGGGCCTTCCTCCACTGCCACAAGCAGGAGGCAGGCCTGGTGGGAGGCTTGGAGCTCTCCTGCCCGGGGCGGCTGCCCCCCCCCCCCAGTACTGACGGGGCCATGGGCCAGCCAGCCTGTGCGACAGTGGAGGTCAGAAGCAGCTTGTCCGCGTTCAGAGGCACCTCTCGCGTCTGCTGTCTCCCTCACAGAATACACAGAACTGGTGTCTTGGCTCCTAACGCCTGACTCCATGGTCCTACTTCTCCACTGATTATGAATCAGACGTGAAGATTGAGTGATAATGCCCCCAAGGACCACGAAAGCACTGCATGCACTTGGACGTGTGAGGACTGGAGGCGGCGGCAAGCCCGTGAGCAGGTGCTGGGCAGACGCGCCGGGAGAGCCACCGAGGCCCGGCCCGCGGTCATTGTGCCCGAGATCACGACCAGGCCAGAAGGAGGCGCGTGCTGGCATCACGGAACAACATATTAACCCTGTGTACCCTTCATTTTAGAGGCCAAAGTTACAGTTTAGAGAAAGAAATGTCTCAGAAAGCAGTTAACGCACCGTGACTCTGATTTGTGTAGCAATTCTCAAAGGGAGGTGCATGGTGGGGGGGATGTCCATGATTCACAATTTCCTAGAGCTCCCGTTGCTTCCACAATGATTGTGTAGTTCTTGGCTGTTTCACAGGATTCCTTCTGAAGGTAGTTTATATGCATGCACTTTGTGAACACTAAAGTTTTAAACAAAGTTATTATGTTATTATATCATATATCATACACATTATTATATATTATGTATATTATACACATGACATATATTATTTTATACGTATATGATATAAATTATATTATCATATATGTATATAGTTATATTATATATTATTATATATGTAAATAATATATAAAATATACATATATGCTATATATTATATATATTACTATATATGTTATACAATACTTTGATACATAATATATATTATTATATATAGGATTGTGAATATGATATAGTAATATACATTACATATAACGCATATATATAATAATGTATATGATACAACACATTGTATATATTGGTTTTGTTCATATTTTTATCATTATTCCTTTTTGCCTCCTTGGACCACATCACTGTCAACTGAGCCTAATAAATAAAGTTTTAGTATGCTTCAACTTCTGGAGTGCCCTGACCACAAAGTGTGTCCCCTGAATGAGAGCTGCCCCAGCCTGGTCGGTCCCCAGACTGTCGCGGCCAGTGCGCACAGCCTGTACGGACATCATGACCACGGCGTGCCACAGGCTGGGAGACAGCCACACTGCAATCTTACTGGCTTGATTCTGGCCAAATACTGCAAATGCCTTGGTTCATCATAATTAACCAATCATTACCATCTCCTGCATTATAACTCAGGATTTTAGCTTAGAAGCGACCCTATTAGAATCTAGGTAGAGAAAGTAACATCTTTTAAAGTGTACAATATTATTAGCATTGTACCTATCTTGCTGTAATCCAGGAAACGAGCCCAGCATTCCAAGAACAAACATTTCATCTGATTCAACTTCACTTGTTTTCTTTTAATAACTTGTTAGAGTACATCTTATTTATAGTTATTCTCTCTTGCAAAATTTACCAAAAAAAAAAGCCCAAAAAACAAAAAAAAACAAATGTAGTGTGAAAAATACTCCCCATCCACATCAAGAGTGCTCGCCAACTTGAACCACGTTTTTTTATATAATGGTTTTGACATGATTACACATTTCAAAAAAATGGAGAATTCATAAACAGTCAAAGCCTAAGTTTATCCAAATTTTGAGACCTCTCTGAGACTTAGAAAATGGGTCTGTAAATCTACAAATCCTTCAGCTTTCCATGAATTTCAATGAGTTAGAAATACTGCAAACATAACCTTTCTTTGCAGTATTTTGAGATTTAAATTTAGGTTTGGGTGACCGCAGGGAGAAATAAGAGAAAAACATGGGAATTATGACTCATCTGAGAATAGTGTTTCTTCTAAGTTAAATTCTAACACATTAAATCATTACTAATTTCCTGCTAATCCTTGTCCTCATTCATTTGCTTAGTAAAGAATTTTAAAAGACAGCATTAACACCCTAAATTTACATATTGACACAGTGGCAATATTCCCACTGAAAGGGAAATAATTCGCTTTCCAAGGTTTATGTTTGTATATTTTTCTCTGTGTGTGTGTGTGTGTGTGTGTGTGTGTGCACGCGCACGCAGTCAAACATCGAGGCTATGTATAAGTTTTTCTAGTTACATAAATTTAAGGCTCTGTAAGATTTATATGCCAAATGGAGGGGTGCCTGGGTGACTCAGCTAGTTGAGCATGACTCTTGATTTCAGCTCAGGTCATGATCTCAGGGTCATGAGAGCAAGCCCTGGTTTGGGCCCAGTGCTCAGCATGGAGTCTGCTTAAGATTCTCTCTCTCCCCCTGCCCCCTGCCCCCACCCCTGCTCATGTGCTCTCTCTCTCTTTCTCTCTCTGTGTCTCTAAAATAAATACTTAAATCTTTAAAAATAAATAAATGTCAACTGGAAATTTTCTAAAAGTTTCTATGTGCCTCTGAATTTATAACATTAATTATTTTCAATGTCAATTTCAGCAGTACAGCCAATAATTTTATACAAGATTAATTTGTAAGACTTAGCATATTAGTATCATTCTGTGAATTACTTTCATATTTAAAGGAAAATGACAAACTAACTGACAATAAATAATTATAAACCCAAGAATCCTCACCATACCAAACTCTAAAGTAGAGCTACTAAAATATTGATAATACTACACCTAGATCCCAAATCCCAGACCGTATTGACGTGCTGTGAGATTTACATGTGCACATTTTAATGAGGCCTTCAGTGTCCCTTTGTCCTTGAAGTCTTCTGAGATGCCCACACTTCTTTAAGAACTGTCCCATTAATACATGTGTTACTTCTAGTGTTTTCCAAGAAACCTCCAAAGGCAGCAATTTTTAGGAATTTAGTGAAGAACTCTATACGGACAACAAAGAAATTCTCAAAAGGTTTCATTCAAAGACAAGCACACGTGTGAAAACTTCTGGATGCATTTCCTCTTTCAATGGCCTGCTCAAGGTCATTATTAGTGACAAGAATACTAACAAAGTTTTCCATTGACAAGATGCCATGGAGGTCTATAATTTTTAGATCATCAAATAGTCCTGAAAAGCTACTGCTTTAAAGGTGATTAAGGCCATGAGTCAAAATGAGTACCATAGAGACCTTTTGTCAAATAACCTACAAATAAGTGAAGAAAATAGAAGGCTTACTAATCAGAAACACATCCTCCAATTGGTTCTAAGAGAGACATGGACTCCTCAACAAACGTTAAGTGTTTTAGATATTTTTAAACAAGACATCTTCTTCCCAGATTTATAATGATTTTTTTTTACATTTCTCGGTGCTCAGAAGGCCATAAATACCATCAGTCCAGAGAGAACGCATGTGCATCTCTACGCATGAGATATGATTTGATTAATTCATCAATGTGTGTCAATCAAAGCGCCTGCAGGAGGGGAGCCCCTTTAGTCGGTGACAAGAGGAGTAACACTGCAGACCCGCGTCCGTCAATCCTACCTGCCGTGCTCATCTTGACTGTGGAGGCAACAGTTCATGGTGCCCACCAAGAAGCTGAACAAACGACTGAACAGGGACTTGGCCAGGAGATCCCGGTAAAATTCAGCCATCTCCACGGTGTGTCGCCGGATGATGGTGTCTCCTGGAGTGGCAGAAAGGAGAGGAGGTTGAACAAGGCTTCCCTCCCGTAGAAGCAAACAAGACCGAGCACATCCGTTTTATCCCTTCCACATCCCCCTACGCCAAAACGTGTCAGAACCACGCGACAACGCTAATAAATGAGGTCTCTGCCAGTTCTTGCTTAAAATGTTTCCCAAAGAGAGGGCCATGGACGCTGTTACCGACCCTGAGCACAGCTGTGGATCTCGAAGCAGGCTGTAAAATTTCCTCTCCGTTAGGGAACCAACCGTTGGCGGGGCCCTCTTAACAAGTGTTCCGATAACCGCTCTCTGGCTTGAATATGAATTGTCCCCAAGGCCTTTGCAAACCTGGCCATCTGGAAAATTAGTCATATTTTAAATATTTTCAAAGACATGCTCCAGCTAACCAAAAAGTGAGCGTGGAGTTTGGGAACAGGTTGGGGCCTTCAGGTAGAAATGTTTATGTTATTCTCTAAGAGACGGTGATTGAAATCTTGAGTGATAAGGTTTTAGAAGAGACTGCAGAAGAAACCAAGGAAAACAAACAAACAGGGACGATATGGAGCTGAGCCTGTGATAGCTTTGATGCTAGAGACGGAGAGGAGGATGAGTCTAGCACTCCTACTGCGGGGCTGTGGCCAGCCCGGCTAACCTGGGCCACACGGCCGAGCCGGGGGTTAAGTAGTAGGATGAAGACCGTGTGAAGTAACAGCTAAGTGAACTGTTGGTCAGTGGAGGAGAACTTCTTCTGAGATAGGCAGAGATAAAAGAAACAAAAAACAAAAACCAGCAGGTAAGGAAGACTCAGAGACCTACAAGTTCAAGGCCATCGAGATCAACAAACAAGGTGGCCATGAAAGCAAGTGTGCCATTTATGACATTATAGAGTTAAGGTCTCCAGAGTCAACATGATTGAGGGTGTTCATTCGTCACCAACATGGCAGGCAAGTAAAGACACAAAGACAGTGTAAGCAGAAAAACATGCGTATAGTAAATTCTAGATACTAATGGTGAGTTCAAGTTTTCTTTAAAAAGTCATGAGACATGATTTTGGAGAAGTTCAAGAAACAATACAGTTAGATGCAAGGGCTGGTAGGAAAATGGCTCAGAATAAAGCATAAAAGTGCAGTGGGCCCGAATACTAAAGGGCATGCTGCGTTATCCTAAAGGGATGAGGCTTCCTCGGAAAGAGCTGGAAGCATCATTGAAAGGCTGTTGTCCACGGACGAAAACCATATTTGCAGAATATGATTCAGAAAGACCATTCCTGAAGCAGTGGGGAAGGGAGACAATATGAGATAAAAGATTAAAGAGGATGTTCCGTGATCTAGGGAAGGAATGACATCTTAAGGCAGTGGGGGCAGAGATGAAGAGAAGGTAGTGAGGAGAGAGATTTGTGGAGTAGAGCTGACAGGCGTCTGGTCTACTCAGGGTAGAAGGAGGAGGAAGAGGCATCAACATGACTTTTGCACAGATGCCTGGATAATGGGGAGATTCATAAGGTTCCAGAACATGGAACGGAACCCTCTAGAGCTAGGAGGCAGAAATGATAAGCCATGTACTGAAACATCTGCAAGTAGGTAAGAGGAGCAGCAGGTAAAGACGGGTGATTTCGAGAAAAAGATCAGAGGATGGTGAGTCCTCAAACTTTCATGAAGAGGAAGGTTGGCTGGGCAACAATTTCTAGGGACCAACCAAGCACATGTGGGAAACCCGCTCTCCTTGCCCACAGCACAGAGAGATGCACGTGGCACGTGGAGAGTCATGGCGGGAGTCGGACAGCATTAGATTCTAGTTCCAAACGTGCCTTTGCTAGTGATTCGACGTGCAAAGTTACGTAGTCACTTTGAATCTTAGTCTTCACATCTGTTAAAAAGAAAAAATGATGCCCACTTCATAGCGTGAAAATCCCAGCATTTACGGTACTTGGCACAGCGCCCGTCAGCTCATAAGCGCCCAGCAAACGGCAGCTCTTCTTATGACTTACGCCGTAGAGGGGAGAGGACGCTCGTCACTGACGAGGGTGCCAGGGCATGCACAGACGCTCCCAATTACTTACCTGAGCATGTCCTCTTGGATTGATGATTTGTCTAAAATGACTGATAAGCGAGAAAAGGTGACTAGTTCATCAAAACAGTCTCTCAAGAGCTTCAAGGGGTGTCCAACATAGAGTCACAGCAAGTGACCAAATGGGCTCATAATGCTTTTCTCATTGGGCACTCAGTTCATAGAAACAGTTACCCGAGGTGGGGAAAGGAAGGCTGCCTTTGCTCTCCATATCTCAAGGAAGACCACCAACTGCACAAAGGGTAACGTCAGAGGATAATAAAGCTCACCTTTAAAATACTGGACGTCAGTGGTGAGAGCACACACCAATTCGTCGGTTGGCACTTGTAACAATCCGGCCACTAAAATGAAAGCACCGTTGAAAACATAAGGTTAGTAGATATTTTTGGATGGCGAGAACATTACACTTTATGGTTGTTATTTATAAGTTTATGCTATAGATCCATTAGGAGCTGTGCGTATTACAGAACACTGAACTACCACTTTAATTATCAAAGTAAACTAGAGAAACCGCTTCCAGTAATCACACCGCTAATGAGCTGCTGGGGCTCCTGCCTTAAATCACTACAGGTCTTTTCCCTCCTTGCCTTCACGGATGGCCCTGGGTGTTTCTCCCGGCCCCTGGTTAAATTACTTTGATATGAGGTGAAGATGTGATGTTCATTGACGATTTGTGGTTTGAAGGTATTTTGAAAAAATCTGGGAGTGACTAACAAGGCAACTTCAAAGGGGATAGAGAGGTTTTTGGCAAGACCTTTGAAGGGAAGTAATTATATTGTTTAAAATGTTTGGCTAATAACATGCCCCCAAAATACACTGGGCGGCAGGGGTGGGTGGGGGTGGAGAATATTTAGAACAACATAAATAAACACAAGTATGTGCCTAAGAATCGACTCTGTAAATGTGGGAAGCATGAGAACATCACATACGTATCGCTATTCATTCCCCAAACCATTTATAAGAAAGAAGAACAAAGTGGATGTAGCTCTCTTATTATTATTTTTATTATTATTAATATTTTTCCACCTCTCTGAATTCTGCTCTGGGAAGAAAGGGCTTCTTCTGCCTGGCTTTTCTGTACTTTGTCTCCACCTACTGGCAGGTCTGCAAAGCTGCACACCCATGAGGTTAATGAGAGCTCTGTTCCACTGACCTTGTTCCAGAAGCTGGAGGTCAGAGACAAATGCAGAGTTGGCCTCGGTCAGAGCAGTGAATCGAATGTCTCCAATGTGTAATATTGCTGCCAGGATCACAAACAGATTCTCTACCTCCTACGCGTTTTACAAAGACAGAAAACACATAGAGTTGCTTAGAAGAAAGATGAAAAGACAAATCCTTTAAAAACCTAATAGCTTAAAAAGCTGATGTGGACCCTGTTGGTGGGGCTGTGACTTTTCAGATCCTGAGTGTCTGGTAAGAGAACTACCCATCTCCAGCTAGAAACCAAAATTGCTTTCATGCACATTTCCTCTAAATCAATGTCTCTGCTCCTTAAAAGAGAGTAAGGAAGTGGCACTCTGATATAAATCGACAGTTTCTAGATAGATCTCATACTGAAACATGAATCACTGTGTCCTGATGGGTCGGACTGGCGGGCCATCACCGGCGCGGTCAGATTGCACACGTACTCCCCGGGCTGACGCGGGGCCGCACGCTGAGGCGGCTTCCCAAGAGGACACGGGCTGTGATGTCCATCTTCCCGTTATGCCCCTTCTACGATAAACTGATGGTATGATTAGAGGACTTCTCACTTCTGCTGGGAAATTCAGGAAGGCACGATACAAACATCTATGCCTAGATTTTAAAAATGCTAATTGTTTTTAAGGTATTTTAAGGAAAAGAGAAAGAAATGGATGTTGGCAAGAGCTATTTTTGAGCAGAAGGGAGAAGGAAATAAGAGAGTGTCTGCTGAAAGAGGAGATCTGAGAATCTGGAACTCTGCATAAGGAAAGAAATTGGACCTTAAATTTGGTTTATGGACAGTCATTTTGTGGCGACAATGAAAAATCGAGAAAAGGTTGTAAGCTGAGAAATACTTCTCTAGAACAAATATTTAGTATCATGCTATCAATAGTAACTCTGGTTAAGTTTCATGCTGGGCAAGTGACATAATCTTTTAAATTCTCATTTTCCTAATCTGTAATTTTGAAATAAAAAGCTGCTGCCTGTGAAAATTTACTAAGAACAACCCGTATTTGCTTTATAAAATATAGATGGAACAATGCAGCCCTTAGGACCTCCATGAATCTCCCCTAGAACCGTTAGTTTTCACCACAAAGGTTAACTCTACCAACTTTAAAATGAGAACGCTGACAAGGACGGTGTCTGAGTAGTTTTTAGATATACGATACTCTGGGATTGTGGCATTACTTACACACGGCTTTGGTGACCCGCAAATCACAGGGTATGGCTTCAAATGTTACTCACTTACACTGGTTTGGGTCACAGTTTACTCCTCACGCTACCTGACAACTGCTTCCCCTCTGTAATAAACCCAGTCACTCCTCAGTAGATGTTCCAGTGCCCTGTGACGTGGGGGCTCTGGAGACACGGTCATGAAGGCTTTGTTCGGACCTCCAGGATCTCAGAGTTTAGTGGTGGAGACAGTATGACCACTAGCCACACTACGAATTCCGGTGTGCTGAACACTACGCCCTGTGAGCAGAGGGCTGCTGTCCTGGGTCTATGGAGCGTGAGCAACAGTCCCCCGCCATCCCTCAGGGCATAGGGGGAGGCACCTTATAAGCAAGTCTTCCTTGAGGGCCTTGCCAGCCCAGAAATACCTTCCTTCTAGTCTTACCAGACATGATCAGTCCCTCCTAAATGCGCTAAAATGTCACCATACCCGTCACCCTAAAGGATCACAGTGAAGCAATTATTTTCATGTCTTTTGTTAAAATGCACATATTTCTTTTTACCAAAAAGATTGTTGGATTCTCTTATTAGCTACCTTAGGTGGAAAGCATATTTTGGTTGCCCTGCCTTTGAGACTCAATCATGGATTTTTAAAGCCCTGTTTCCAAGCAACGGATACTTTGGTAGAATGATTCCTTACCCATGGCTTTATCCCGGTTTCCTAGAAGGAAGCAGAAATTTCAGGCACAGAAGAAGGGGGAAAAATAACAAAAAAGTACAACAGTAGCAAATGCAAGGACAGAAAAGTGCAAATGGGTGGGAGTCACTAAAAGACAGAAATAGAGAGATTGGATCATTAGAGAGAGAGAAAAAAAGAATAAACAAGATACCGTAAGATTGTGTGTCCCTAGAATTCCCATCTCTGAGTGGGGCGAGGGTGAAGTACCCAGAGCTATTTCCTTTAGGGTGAGTCCCCTCTCCCCACCCTTCCCCACACCTCACTGCCCCGTGAGCTGTATCCATGGGGGCTAGGGAAAAATAAAAAGCAAAAACAAAGATCCAAATCCATCAACTTACTAAAAGAAAAAGAAGATATATAAATCTACGGCTAAATCCAGGTTGCTAACTACTGGCATTCCAAAGTTACCCCTGCAATCTCATATTAACTGCCAATGAGGAACTGGCTATAATTCAAAATGACACCTATGAATGAGGAGGGAACAGCTAACGTGTAAGGGGAAGAGAAATTTGAGGGGATGGTGAGGGTCTCCAGGCTTAGCTCGTTTCAGCTGTCTTGTCCACTAGACCTGTGCTGTCTGATTCAGTAACTACTGATCGCACAAGGCTACTTACATTTAAATTTATTAAAAGTACGAAAAATCAAAAATCCATTTCCTTATTGGCACTAGCCACATTTCAAGTGCCTGCTAGCCACACATATGGACCTACCATACTGATGAGCACAGATCCAGAACATTCCCATGATTACAGAAATTTCTATTGTAGAGCAGTGGTTTGAACATCTTAAATTGTGTTTGGTAATTCTTGAAGAACAAAAAAAAGCTTTACGTTGCACAGAAAGGTAAGGTAGTAAGTCATCAGGTTACTTTCCAAAGCGATTCTTAGCAGCAAACAGCTCCCTCCTATTTGCCAGTTCTCTCTGGAGTTGGTCAATGCACAGTTCTTTGACCTATTTGCTCACACGGTTCATCTGGGAAAAGGTCTCCTCAACCACCCTCTTGGAAAGACATGCCCTCTCCTCTGGTCACTATTTGTCTTCACAGGACCTGTGACCCTGCGCACAGTGTTGTCTAACTCCCCCACGAGAATGTAAACTCTAGGAGACAGTCATTGAGGCTTATTCTCTGCTAAATCGTGAGTATTCCCACCAATATCCGGAATATGATAGGGACTCGGTACATGTTTTTGAATGAATAACTCTTGTACGTTAGTCGAAGGGTAGCTTTCTCAGTGAAATATTTACGGTATGACTCACCAAGTGACTGAAGCCGATTACACTCAGGGCTTGTTTCAAAATAGCGAATTTCTCCCTGTTCAGAGAGTGTTCTGCTGTTGACATATCGTCTGGTAGGGTCTGGTTCAAATACCTGTGAGAACAGAAAGCACACAGCCTTATGGCTTGGCTTGTGGTCAAACTGCAGTGGTTAGAAGTCACTTCCGCCATATTTGGTCTCTAGAATAATAGCAGTCACCTGGACATTGTGTACCCTGTGTTTACAAGGCTTTGACACATAATAGCACATGATGTTTCAGGAAGGAAAAAAAAGTTCTTGTTGTACCAGAACCTATTTACCCTGTTTTACTTGGTTCTCACCTGAGTTGTCCCCTTCCTACCTAAAGGAGAAGGTCACAGATGTTTTATGTACGTCACATAGAAACCTGCTGGGTCCTATCCTATGCTTTGTAATTAATACTTTTATTAAAGACTTTTAATTTAGAGTAACTTATTATTTCTTCTCACCAATATCCTTTAATTATGTGGTGGCTGATTAATCTGTTGATTTATGCCTCTCATGCAACAATCACATAGGGATCCCTTCCCAAATACAGAGTACTAGCAGCTGAGGGTATAAAGAGAAAAGGCTCGTCCTGGGAAGCTCAGCACCAATGAAAGCGGTGTATTGCTGTGCTCAGGAAGGAGAGAATGTCCTATACAACGTACAGTAGAGTATGGGAGCAGAATAACAGAGATGGGCAAGAGGTGTTTGTAAGTATTCAGGAAGGGGACCAAACCCAGAGTGGATGATGAGAAAAGCCTGGGGGAGAGGAAGAGGCTTCCCTTCCAAGAGCTGACACTTAAATAAGAATCTTCCAAGCAAATGCAGGACTCAAGGGTGCCCCTGGAAGGCTTAGCAACATATACCAAGGCACACAGCCTTGACCACGCATGGTGCATATAGGGACTCAAGCATGTCGGCAGAATTCGAGCCTGTGGAGAGAGAAGCAGAACTTGAGCCTGGAGAGGTAGTCAGAGTTTTGTCTCTCTTGCAAAACAGCTGCCATTATGTCTTAGAAATGGTGGGCTGTCCTAAAGGTCTTGAAACAAAGAAAGGGCAGGATCAGACTGGTGTGTGGAAATGAGTATTCTGATAGTCAGTGGAAGATTACCAGGAACGGGCAGGGCTACTACGGGTGCTGGGTGAGCCAGTGGGATCAGCGGTGGTGAAGACAAGAGGAGGGACAGAGGTGTTGTGGAGGCAGATCTGGCTGGGTGAGGGGACAGACGGCACAGAGAAGAGAAGAGAGAGGCATTAATGATGCTTTTCAAGATGACGTCTGGGGAAACGGGCTGCAGAGGCACCTCATGCAGCAGGGCGTTCTCAGAAGGAGGGGTATGTTGTTGAGGGAGAAAGTCTTCTATTTCGTATCAGTCATGTTGGCTTTGAACTACTCATTGAAGTTCGAGTAGAATTCCAAAAAATAATCGGCTGGAAGGACCTGAAATTCAGAAAAGCCTAGAAAACAAGATCTGGAACTCATCAACGTGCCGATGACTGAAACCATGTGACTGGGTGAGCTCACCCCAAAGAAGACACTAACGTTCTAGGGATGAAGAAAGAACTGAATGTTCAGGAAGGGACAAGGAAAATCACAATAAGCCAGAGTCATCAAAACAAAAGGCTAACACTTTTAAGTCTGGTGGATGGGGACAGAAAAGAGACGACAGAAACAAGGAAATGCGTGGTGTTGTGGGGAGGACACAGATCACAGTTGGTGGGGCTGTGAGCCCGTCTCCTCCCTCGGTCCCAGCTCTGAAGCACACAAGTGACACAGTCCAGCCTCTGGGGTGGGGACTGGGAGGGCCTTCGGAATAGTCACGTGCTGAGCTGGAAGCCCACGGAACCCGGATAAGAGGCTGACAGAACGGGAGCGGTGGGGGTTTTGAGGAGCAGAAATTCGCGAGGAGGAAAGAGGGCTTGGAACCAGGTACGGTGGACGGTGGAAGGGACATGGCCTCTCTGACCTACCAGGTAAGGTGATAAATAGGGTCCGGAGGCAGCTAGCACCTCAGAGCAGCCCCTTTGAGCTTCAGTGTTTCTAAGAGTCAGAAGTTGGATTAGATGGCCGGGCGACCTTGGCTTGAGGAGGTTGGAAGAATCTGGAATATCTGCTGTGGAAAAGGGATATGACCGCCAAGCAGGAGGTGTCAGAAGTCTAGGGGCCGCTGCGGAGGGCCCAGGTGGGGCTGAAGCCCAGCTCGCCTGCTGCTGGCTCTCTCTCCAGACGTCCTCCGCTGTCTGACCAGGACGGCTGAGTTGGGGGTTGGGGCAGTGGGACCAAAGGAAAAGCTCAAGGGCAGCAATAACAGTGAGAACCTGGGTTATGGTGGTCAGAGTCATTTTGCCTAAAATTTACAAAACTGTAGTGCCTCGAAAGTCTTAAAAATAGGAACCTGCAACCTCTCTCAATTCTCCTGGCTCCCCCAGCAGTTTCCCAAGTCCCTGACGCCGTCTTTTCTTTCCCACTAACTTGATGCCATGGCCTAGGTCAGTATCCCATCAAGAGGCGTCGCCAAACCTCTTGCAAAGAACAAGGGGCCCCTGGGAACATTAGAGAGTCAAAGAGGCAAAATACCATGGTTTCTTGGACAATAATAAAAAGTAATCAATTAAGAAGCCCTACCTACAGCCATTTAAAATATTTCAGCGCCCCCATCCCCCATGTTTTGTGTCCTTATGGTAGAGAATTTCCAGCAGCTGTGACGTGCTGCGTGGAGCCGTGAGAACTGGCATTGTCACTTCCGTTACAGCCCGGATGGAGGAAGCCATGTGAAATTAACCTTGGTAGTTGCCGATGGGGTGTTAAGTACGAAATGGTCCAGGAGAAACCCAATCACAATCGAGGATTTCAGAGGGCAGTTTGCCTGATGGAGGAATGATGCTTGAACATTGGTTGTATTTTCCTCTGTGGCCAGAAAACTTGTTGGCATGAAAATGACCTCCCCCCACCCACAACAGAACTCAATGTCTTCTATATAAGTTTAAAATTTCTCCCACTATTCAGTAACATCTAGAATGATCACTAGAAGTATAGTTCTTGGCTATCTGCAAAACTGTATCTTCAAACGGAAAGGTTAGTATCAGAAAAAAAATTTGAAAGTTTATTTTTTGGAGATTAAAAGTACTCACTTTCCCTTTGACCTCATTTATTAATGAAACCACACACAAAGACAGAGAAATACTTGAAAAATACGCCCAGAAAATATTACAATCAAGAATCTGCAGACTTAGAATCAAGTCTGGTTTGACCCTTTCTGATGACATTTTAAACCTTTATTTTCTTATCTGGAAAATGGAGTATAAGTAGATTAAAAATTGACTAAAAAATTCTCCACTTCTAGTTCATGATGATTTTATAAGAAATAAGATAACAAGTGTGTGGTACGGTTTCTACACTCAGGTCACAATGCACACGTACAGCGTGAGTGCTTCCTGGAAATAGTGTATCTTGCACATGTGGGCAGATTTTAGTCCGTGTGCTCTGTCATTAACGAAGCTTTTAATCAAATAACTAATTCAAATCAGGGAACATTTTGAGAAATTATAACAAATGTTACTGACAATACAGAATATTCTAAACAATAAAATATGTTTTCCTGTTCTTCTACAGATAAGATAAATAGATGAAAGGAATAGACCATAGTTCTCACTTCTTGACTATTTTTTCATGATAAATTAAGTAGCATGCAAGGTTCACGACCGCACGAGCAATATTATCATGGTATTTCCAGATGTTTCTAACCCTTGGAAATAGCTCACGATGATTGGGGGGTGCAGGTTACAGACTCCCTGGTGGAAGCCATACTCCAGTGAGGTCTTCCCATCATCTCAACACAGTGGTTGGAAACCACCTTAGATGAACCTGTGTTAAGTGTTTCATCTGACTATTTCCAACTTGTCACCTAATAATTAATGGTCCCACAATTCCCAGGACTGAAATCTTAGAACTCAATGTGTTTTATATCATCTCTTTTATGACTCAAAAGAATACACTTACTACTCAAATGATCTTTTTTTAAATCATCTCCTCCTAACTTATATAACTTGGAACAGTGATGTTTGGCAACACAGAGATTACCTCCGAGTCCAGTGTCAGAAGCATCAGAGATTGTCATTTGTTGAACCAAGAATCTTTGCTATTTTGTTTTTGACAGGCTTAGCAAGTCGCGGGAATGCTCCAGATGAAGCTTCTACCACGGAGCACAAGAGTTACCATGCAGGTTGTGTAATGTTAAAACCTGTATGTGGATTAACACTGTTTGACTAATTCTACCCAAAGGGAAAGGCAATGGGAACTGATCATTTCGACTGTATTTTTTAGAAGCCCTGCTACAGTTCATCCTCACATTGACCTTGAAGAGAGAACCTATCATGCACCCATTTAGGGTAGAAGGGAGCTGAAGCTTCTAGAATGCCCCCCAGCTATAAGCGCGGACCAGCACACACTGGGTATGGAGCCTCCGGGGCTCCCCGAGCTCAGTTACAAGTTTCGTGCAGGGAAGACCAGTCCTATGCTTGCACTGCGGGCCGGAAATGGAGTAGCTCCCAGCTCGGGGGAGCATCTGGGAAACGCAGCGGAGCTCGTGCTACCTCTGGGCAGGGGTCTCTGCCACGGTGGGGAGGCCTCCAGCGAACAGCCCAGACATGGCTGAAGCATCTTTGATGTGATAATGGAATTCAGTGGTGGTGAAGATGAAAGGGAAAGCCAGTGCATCGGACGGTGAGCTAAGGAAAGGAATTCGGCAGTCTAGGTCAGCCAGACCCAAACATACATCTTGTCCCCAAATTCACACCACACCACTAAGACTGGCTTAGCACGAGTGAGCAAAATCCGAAGGGCTTAATTGCTGCAAACAGTAATCCGACCAAAGGCAATATGTAAAGTTGGGCTACCTTAATGGTAAATCTGTAGCTACTGTCATTGTCATCATCCCATCATCATCATCATCAATATGACTTTTTATTGACAATTTGCTATGTAATAGGGTTTTTACATAAATCCAAGTATGTGATGAGAACCCAGAAGGAGGTAGGTTTCAGTGCAGCATCAGAAAATATTTTCTAATTAACTTTTTGGAGAGCCACGCACTGCTTTTAAGGTAGTAAGCTTCCTGTCATTAGTAGGTAAGCTGAGGCTTGACAGCCACTTAAATGGGTTTGCTGAAAAGAAAGTCAAGGATTAGAAATTAGGTTGTGTTAGATGACCTTTTATTGCCGTCGGATGGCAATATTCATGCCCTAAGTGTGTCCCTGTAGTAAAACAGTGTCACTTCACACCAAGAAATTTCAAAGCGTACGATTCAACTCTTTACGCTCATACTCCAGGCATGACACGCAGACGTACACACATATTTGACACATGTGTGCCTGTGCCGAAGCAATATTTAACGTGCATCTATGAAATGTCATCAGTACATATTAAAACTCCGTAGTCGTAACAACACATTTAGCTCTCAACAGGACTACGGATAATTCTATTTACAGTCCTATCAAGAAGCAAATAATGTGCACTGAAGTAAATTCAATGATGTGAAGTCAGAAATTTACTTCCATACAAATCTTGACTGAGTGTAATCGCATGCTGGTCCCTCTGTTCGGTGGTGGAGGAAAGACGTGAAATGAGATAGTCAATGAGGAAGATGAGCGTACCCTCATTTTTATCATGTGTTTAAATGTGGATTATTACTATATAATGCCATTGTCTGTGAAACAGGGAAGGACAAGCTGATTTAGTAGGTCAATTATATCAAAAGTAGAAAATAAAGTTCTATGGTGGGAAAGTTATGTCCATCCTGATTTCGGGAACTAGTAGAAATATTCTACCAAGGAGCAGATCCAAGTCCCCATGTTTCTCTGAAGACACGCCGAAGAACACACTGTTGTTCCTCTGAGAAAGTCAGTCCTGACTAAATGCTCTTAGGTTTCATTAACAACAACAACAACAACAAAAGGACAAAAACACTGGAAATTAGGAAGTCCAATTTTGTAGAAATTGTGATAACACTGCTATCAACTATATAAAATTATATTTTTAAAGAGTGAAGACTCTTGATCGTAAGTGTTGGCTGAATTGGTCACCCCAAGGAGACGTGTTAAGTACTGCTTCTCAGCAGACCTTGTCTCTACCACTATTCCTGTTCATTTCTTCTCTCCAAATGTTAAGCATGGTCAATCCTTCTTGAGGCAAATTCTAGGAAAAGTAACTTTCTCGGTTACTAAATTGATGAGTCACACCAAAGTCCTAATAGATGTGAAATGTGTTACTTAATAAAGTTTCTATTAAGCAGGTTTTTAAAAGCAGGGGCAAATACACAGACTCGGATAGAGAACCAACCAACCCCCAGTCTTCATCCTCACAAAGCTCAGCATCCAGACCCAGCACCATCGCACGCTCTGTAACTTCCATGATCGACTCATAGTTTTACTTTCCCTTGGATAACTTTGAATCATGGAGCTGTGCTATTTTCTCTATATCTCCATGGGTGAGTTTAAGAGGTTTCAGGAGGGGCTCCTGGGTGGCGCAGTCATTAAGCATCTGCCTTCAGCTCAGGGCGTGATCCTGGCGTTCCGGGATCGAGGCCCACATCAGGCTCCTCCACTAGGAGCCTGCTTCTTCCTCTCCCACTCCCCCTGCTTGTGTTCCCTCTCTCGCTGGCTGTCTCTAATAAATAAATAAATCAATATTAAATAAATAAATAAATAAATAAATAAAAGGTTTCAGGAAACCAAAGTAGAAAGACAGAAGGATAGATGGCAGATTGGAGGTACATTTCTTTTCTTTCTTTCTTTTTTTTTTTTGTTACATATTCTCCAATTTCCCAAGAATCAATGATTATTATATATAACCAGGAAAAAAAAACCTCCATAAAACTATGAATTTCAAAAAACAGGAGCATAATTCTCTAGAGAGTCTCCCAGCGTGTTGTGTGTCTCGGTAATTTGTTTCATTTCATTGCTGAGTCGCATTCCACGGGAGGAGGAATGGACCACACTTTGTCACACCATGTGGTCATCGGAGGAACATCTAGGTTGTTTCTAGTTTGGGACTATTATGAATAAAGCTGTATGAACATTCATGTGCAGGTTTTCGGGTAAATGGAAGTCTTTGTTTTTCTAGGATAAATGCCAAGGGGTGCAAGAACTCGGTCCTATGGCAGCTTTGTCTTTAGATTTATATAAAAACCTGTCAATGGCATCACTCTGACACGAGGAGTGGGAATTCAAGGTAGTGGTGATATGATCTGAATATCAAATACAAACAACGACTGTTTGCAAAAAAAACTCCACCACGGAATTTCAAGGGCCTGTGTCCCCTCCGGGTGCCAGTGGCTCCTGTCTCCCAGTGGTGCCAGGAACATTAAAATAACAGACGTGCAACTAGCAAATGGATACATTCTGGAGACGCAAGGCACAGCGCAGTGATTACAGTCAACATAACTTACAAACTTCACAGTTGCTAAGAGACTAGATGTTAATTGTTCTCACCATAAGAAAGAAATAATAATTATGTGACAGGATAGAGGCATTACAATATATATAGTATGTATCAAACCAACACATCTTACACCTTAAACTTAACACAATGTTGTATGTCAATTATATCTCAATATAAAATTAATTAACAAAGAAAAATCAGCTTCCCAGCCTGTGCTCGCTGGTCAGCACCGTGGGCCAGACACAAGCCAACTCTGTGCCCAGGACACACTGGGAAGGAAGGCTCGAACACAAATAAAAGATATTACTAATAAAGCCCCGTGCATGGCCCATTCACCATGTCAGAAGCTCGCAGACGTTAAACATGATGAAGCTCTCAGGGGTTTATCTGCCCCTTATAAATACAAAAGAACAATGTCTTCTCTATTGTGGGCAAAGCTGCCTTCTACTTGGGGGTGTTTAATATGTAAACAGAAACCAGATAAGGCAAAAGCAAACAGTTGGCATCAACGCAGAGAGGACTGTTTACTAGTTTACTGACGAAGGTGGTAAACTGCCCCTTCTTGCCCAACCGCCCCCACCTTGCTCCTAAAAAGGAAATTCTTTTCTTTATTGTTTTTAAACTATCTGGAAAGTATTAGCGAATTTTAAATCCCCCCCCCAACGGGATATGAATAAGGTTTTTATTAACCACAGGTTCGGATACATAAATCTCCACCAATGAAAATATTAATATATTAGCCGCAAACTATTTTGTTTGGAAAGAGGAAACCCTGCCAGCGGTCTTCAGGAAAAAAACAGAATCCATTTAATAAATTATGCATTCAGAAAGACTTTGGGTCCTGTGACATTCCCAGAATAGTTTGTCCATATTTTTCTCATCAGTCAGAGTATTTCTTCAGAACATCTGGTGAAACAAATTCTAAACTCTCACCATCTTTCAAATAGTGAATGCTTATGGTCAACTAACTGGTTTCTTGAAAATGTCTAATTCGAAGAGCTGGGGGTGGAGGCCCAAGGACGCAGTCGGCTGCATCTTGCCCAGGCAAGTGTCTGGGGGTCCGACCTCTGGTCTGCAACCAGGCCCCAAGCCTTGTGTCCAGCGTGGGCCTCTTCTGCCCAAGGAAGGGGCACCTCCCCTGGCCTTTTCACAGAGGCACTCCCAGACAATGATCAATATTTAAATGAGTGAAATGGGGCTGGAGAGAGGTTTTTGCTCGGAATGGGTGGCTTGGTCTGCTTTCATGCACCTGCTTAACAAGCCGCTGGCCAGAGGGGCTGCATCTGCAGGAATGGGGGAGGAGCTCGTAGTTCATACGGAGTCACCCCGAGCCCGGTCCCAGCTCTGTGCACGGGAGAGGCAGTCCTTGTTATATGTAAAGACATGAACATGCTCCGGGCAAGGCTGAACAGGTACGGAAGTCCTCCTCGGGGAAGATCGTTACGAAAAAGCCGTGTGCAAGGTCACGTTCATTACGCTGCTGTGAAGGATAAACTTCACCATGCCCCTGTGTTTTAAATCCTGGGGTAGGCAACTATGCTGAAACTCTTATAATATGTAATAGGACAGAAAATGAGAGGCAGACACGGCACTGTCTACCAATGTCCACTGCTGGGGAGTGCACTGTGCCCTCTCTCCTCTGGGGCCTGCCCGTGAACTCAGAACTCGAGCCAAGTGTTTCTGCAACGCTGACCCTGCGAAAGCACCACATGGATGGTAACCCACCTCTTTCAACGTGGTTGTCCTAAAAAGGACTTCTGCTTTCGTGTCAAACGAATTATTTCTATTACCTGCCCTATTTCACTCTTTCGGTCTGACCGATGACAACACTCACAGCATCCACACCTCTCTCTTTCTCCTCCAACACCGTGTGGAATGTCCCCTAGCCGGGATTCTTCATGCACCGTGGATCCAAGAGGTGGGCCTTCCTCCACGTTCCCCGCAGCCTTCAGCCTCTCAGCGGACGCCCAGGGACTCTGGTATATGGTCTGCATGGGTTCAAATCCCCTCCAGCACTGCAGGAGCCTGGTCTCCCAGAACCCATTCCTGCTCACCTCCAACCTAGTTTCTGCACTAAAGGCAAAGTTATCTTTTCGGAATGTAAATTTAGTGAACTCACGTTCCAGGTCAAAACCCTTAAATCCTAACTCCCCAGTGTGGCCATGAAAAGCCTGTACCATCAGGAGCCATGTGTCCTGCTCCCCTAGCCTCTGCGTGTCCTCTGAGCTCATGCTACACGTAACTTCCCTTGGTCCCTCATACAGACCTCTCTCTCATCCACCTCCGGGCCCTCACTCATCCTGCTTTCTCCATTGGGAACATAACCCACACATACCCAAGTCCCATGGAACATTCTGGGTATGTTGCATTGATCTCAGCAGCCCACTTTCTCTGGGAAGTCTTGTCAGTTTGGATGTCCCTTGTACGAACTCCCCAAAACGGTGCATTTCCTCCACAATTGTGCTTTATCAGACTATACAAATTGCCTGGACACGTATCCCCATGAAAAAACAAGGCCAGCCTTGACAAGCAGTTGTCATTCTGGATTGAAGAAAATGACTATATGCACAAGCCTCTGTCAGATTAATCTTCCCTACCTGTACTGCCATCATGTCAGTGTTCGACTCATAAACATTTCACCTACATCATCAATTCTCTTCCATGTTTTCCAAGACTCCTCACAACATGGCTCTTCCCCATCAGACTATTCTTAGTTTGTTGTACTTTGCACACCTCTTCCCTCTTCCTACTGTAGCTGGCCACCACATGACTTACTACTGACCTACCCTGCTCTTTGCCACTTTCTCACCAGGATTCTCTTCCTGACCAGCCAGACCCAGGCCCTAGGCCAGAACAGGCTTTCCTGTCTCCAGTTTGTAGACCGCACATCTTGGGACTTCTCAGCCACCATAGTCGTGTGAGCCAATTCTGCATATAAATATCTGTATCTGTATATCTATATCTATATAGATATACATATATATCCTATGGGATATCATATATATATATATATATATATATAAAATATACTGGTTTTCCCTAGAGAATCCTAACTAACACACTCTCCTTTCTCCACTTTATTTATTCACACACTCAAATATTTAATAGTTCTTATTTAATATATAGAAATTAAATGGCACCCATGTGATTGCTTTTGGATAGAGAGCATGTCTTAAAGTTTCTCATGGATTCTCACAAAATCTAAGTCATTACTGATGGGTAGGTTTTATAAACACCTGAAAGCTTCCACATGTATCTCAAAGTTTTCATATATACCTGGTCAGTTCCTCATGTAGCTGGTAGGTTCTCAATATACCTGGAAGGGGTTAAATGTAGCTGGTTGATATATGATTAGTGAGCACAAGCTCCGCCCCTTCCCTTTTCCCAAAGATTGCAAAAGTAAATGAAAAACCTATGTCATAAAAATCAATCATTCTTTTGCCAAAGTAAACGATAACCCATAAATACCACAGTGAAGAATTTAGTGAAGAAAGGCTGGTACATCCTTACAGAAGTCGTAGGAAAGAAGCAGGACAATATGGAAAGGAGATGGAGTGAGGAAATAATAAAACAGCTTTAAAAAGAATGTTTCACTTCATTAGTCTGATGGCCTTTCCTGATAAGATAATTAGACAGTAAACTTAACCTTCAGCAAAAACATGGCATGTCCACACCCTTCCACAAAGGCACACATCCCATAAACAAAAGCTCAAAGCCTGGCATCCTTATAGCACCAAAATTATGCTAAAATGTTTCCATCATGTGAATAAGAAACATCAGCATTTCAACAAATGGTGATTTTTATAGAGAATTTAAGATGACTAAAATAAAAACGTACTATATAATTTTTAAAAGATTTTAAAAATAAATTAAGGAAAATCTCCTCAACCACAAGACCTTATTAAAATGTAGATTGTCCCTAGTCAAGTAATCTAGCCCGAGACCAAGAATGCAATGAGATGATGTCAGAAATGGAACATAAGAACTGGTTATTTCAGGGTAGGTTCGTAAATTAGAGTAAATGCCTTATTTCTCCTTTTGCTAAATATCAGTTCTCATTTCAAACCTGAATAAAATGATTTGGTTAGCACATACGAAAACACTTCTTTGCCCATAATTGATCCCAATAAAATCAAGAAGAAAGTGATGGACTATGTGGGCTCTACGCCAAGACCTTCTATCTACTGCACCTCTTTTCGCTCCCATTTCTTAACAATTTCTAATGAGGTACAGCTGAGGACTTGTTGTCTTTCTAAATACACTACCTATGTTCAATAAAATTATGTATCATACAGGGGTGCCTGGGAGGTTCAGTCGGTTAAGCGGCCAACTCTTAATTTTGGCTGGGGTCGTGATCTCAGGGTCATGGGATCAAGCCCTCCCATTGGGCTCCACACTCAGCGGGGAGTCTGCTTGAGAGTCTCTCTCCCTCTGTCCCTCCCCCCAACTTGGGCTTGCCCACACGCTCTCCCTCTCTCTAAAATAAATAAATAAATAAATAAATAAATAAATAAATATTTCATGAAGAAAACTCAAGACACAGGACTCCTGGGTGGCTCGGTTGGTTCTGCCTCTAGCTCTTGATTTCAGCTCAGGTCATGAACTCAGGGTCATGAGATCAAACCCTGTGTCAAGCTCTGCACTGGAAGGAGATTCTCTCTCTCCCTCTGACCCTCCCTGCTCTCCCACCACCCCCCTTTGCGCACACACACTCTCTCTCTCTCAAAAAAAATTATACATCATACAAAAATATCATCCACAGATGATATTACAATGCAAAATTTTTTAAAAATAGAGCCGAGGTCATCTAAAAGGGAAATGATAGAAGTCATTAGCACTCAAAGTAAGCTCTACTTCTTGGTTTGGTTCTGAACTTTGAACTATTCCAGGATTCACACCTCCATGCTGAAGTTAAGCTACTTATAATAACGAGAAAACACTTCTCATGAAATAATGCATGCAGTGCAAATAATAGGTTAATCCTGCACGTGGTCCCTGATCACATTGTACTGTGTTTTTAGGTCAAAATCCTTCCACATAAAAGAACATTTGCAGAAAAGACCCAAGCACGTTGCCTAAAAGTCAATACAGTTTGGCATTTTAAAAAATTAACCGAAAGTCGAAAAAGTCTGAAAATGCATTAAAATCCAAATGATGTGCTTTTATTCCAGATGTGATGTCTAACTGTGAGAAGTTCATATGAGAAATGCCAGGAAGTTACACAAGGACATTAAAAAGTAATCACTTCCCTAGGAAGGCACTAAATCAATAAAAGACTGGTTTTTCCAAGGTTGGGTTCTGGAACCTTCAAGACCAGTAAGCATAGCTATTCTGGGCTTAATATGCTTGTCAGGACCTAGCAGAATCAGGTCGCCCTTTTACTAATATTACTACTACTATCACAACATTCTCCTGTATAGAAATAATTGTGTAGCTTTCCTAAGCCAATTCCACTTATTAGAAATGTTTATGAAATAAAATTATAAGGATAAATACGATGAAGCTCAGATGTATCTTCAGTGTCAAAACATAAATAAAGAAATTTAAATGGTTGTGAGGGTTTTTTTGTTTTGTTTTGTTTTGTGCTGTGGGTTCCTTAAACTTCATAGAAATCCCTCTGGTAGCTTCTTTCAGCCCAATCTGCTGCTTCTAGTAACTTCAGTATTTACATTTAAGGGATAAAACCCTTCAAAGAGTTAACCCTGAATCTCAACTTAGATGAAAATAAAGGCTCCTAAAATTAGAAAGATTAAAACCACTAGATAATTCCTTCTGATTTGTGAGGGAATCCAAAGCTCAGAACTAAATTAGATAAATAAGCTGATAAAGTTAAAAACCACAGTCGTTATTATAAAAAAAATGACTGCCCGTGCCCTATTTCCTTTTTCCTCTCGGGCTTAAACAGATGGTGATCTCGGGGAAGTTTTATTTCAGAATACGGGGGGCTGGCGGCTTGCAAGCCCTCTCCCGGTGCATGCAGGAGCTCCCTGTGTGGTCGTGGGGGAGTGAGCAGCGGTCCAGAGCAGGCCGGGCACAAGAAGGAAAGGGTAGGATTACAGTGTCTGTACCCAGACTCAGAACCCTGTGCAGCCGATTTTCTAACACCAACCACTCCAAACGCCCTTTTCCATTTCCTCGGATTTCTATCTTCACATAGAAAATCTCCTCCTGCTGAAACTGAAATAATCTACTGAACGGAATCAATCACACATCTTAGCCAACGAAAAAACAAGACTTATTTTATCAATTTTTTTTACAAGATCCATTTTAAAATGTCAGATAACGTAGGGCATTGAAAAGGTTCACGATCTGACATGTAAACACCTATACCCCGTCTATATAATGATCTAGATAGGAAAGGGCTGTAGGGTTTCCTGTATCAGTCATTTTGCATTTCGGCAACCACTCCATATTATGATGTGATCCTCGTAAGTACTATTCTTGTCGGTAAAGCAGATAAGGAAAGGAAACACTGTACCAGCCACCACTGGGTTCGCCAGGTGTAGGGTGCTAAGAATACAGCTCATGTTGGAACCATGGGTACTCACAAACATGTTTTCATATTTTTCCTCTTTGGGGCCAGAATATTCATTTCTTTCATTGGATGAACATTCTTACCCTCACAGCAAATAAGCTCCCTCACTGATCAATTTCATTCACTGTATCTCAAAATTTAATTTAATGCCAACCATGCTTCCCCAGAGGGGCCTGAGGCCTCAATAAAGCAGGGTTCCCACTCTCTTATTACTAATAGGGAGGATTTTAAACAAAAATACAGACTATGAAAATTATTCTAATAGTGGTGACCATGTCACACTAGGTCTATGCTGCTTGAATGACTCAGAGAAGCTTTATAGAGGCAGATTTGAAGAAACTGTATGCTTGTGACAGACGGCATGTCACGTTTTTGCTACTGTAAACTGCTAATGTAAGACAGGAAGGCTTCAGTCAGATAAACGAAATGGTGCTTCCACATGTGCCAAGAATTGTGACTACCGAGGGTTCAAAGACCGAAGGAGACGCAGTATTTATTCAGACACTTCACACACGTCAGCAGGGGAAACAGACGTGTTCAGACAAAATTATAGTAATATGATGACTCGTTCTATTATATATTACATAGAATACTAATATATATTACAGCAACGAATATCTAATTATTAATTCTGAGAGAGCAAACTGATATTTTAAAAGGTCGATTTTTTTTTTAAATACTAAAATGCCGGTGCCTGTTTCAATCCACGGGCTTGCTCAGGAACTCTAGATGTGCATTTCAATGAGTCACAGAACAAAATGTTAACAATTCCATAAATGCACTCACTCTCATCAGCATATTGTCTAAGAGGCTTTATGATCTTGGGGATTCTTCAAACATCACTCAAATCCCTGTCTAAGGGAGGTGAACTTAGCAGTACTGCAGATACTTAGAGGAAATGTGCCTGTAATAATAACAATGATAGTATGCGAGACAGAGAAACAATAATCAAATAACAGAGTTACTGTTTGAAACAATAAAGCAGAATTTAAAAACCCAATCTCAAATCAATAAAGTACCTTCCATGAAATGCAGACCCGCTGGCCTCTCAGGGATTCTGGGGAAGTACAGAACTGGGTCAAGTACAAACTCAAAACACACTGGGTTGGTGCCAATTAAGCCACAAAATAGATGGTTGTAAGTATGCATAATTAAACCGACTTCTAGATCTTTCAAAATATTCAAAGTTAATTAAACAAAATTAATTTTCTTTGCAAGAAGGAGGGAAATGTGCTTGGAGTACCCAAAGTAGTAAGACATGACAATATTAAATCCCAATTCATTTGGACTTCCCTCGTAGCAGTGAGCTTTCCCTATTGATACCAAAAGGAAAGGACATTTCTCTCCATGAATCAATGCTGGGGGAACGTTCATTAAGACAAAAGAACAAATGGTCATGGATTGGGGTCAGGTCTCTTTCCTGGCCCCTTTCTGCATGTCCATAGCTCATCTTTTCAAGGTCATTCTATCACACCTGGCAGGACCCTTCTCTCTGGGACTCTCTCTGAACAGGGAGGGGACAGGGAGCAGGGACAGTGGAGGCCGAGGTCTCAATCCATCCCTGGGTCCGACCTCTTGCCCTGACTCCCACTGACCTCCCCTTCCTGTCTGCTTCTTACCTGAGATGGGCTCCCTCCTACAGATCCCACCAGAGCCATTCACTGAGAACCATCAGCAGGCTCGTCCAGAGCCTGTTCTCCTGGGAAGCTGAGTGCTTCCAGCCCACCGTTCCCAACACAGAAATGTAATAGGCAGGTGGCCCAATTTAGCAAAACATACTACGAGCAATCCTTCTTCTGAAAGCTAAGTCGTAGCAGTCGGCTGGGCCGCCCAGGCCAAAATCCCCGGGTTTATTTTATGTTTCAGGGATTCTCTGTGAAGAGCTACTCAGTGGGGTATCAGAATCTTGTCACCTTAACTCCCCAGTCGCTTGTAGCTGTCTCCTGTTTTTCACAGTGTTCAGCGTCTCTTTTTATTATTAATTTATTTTGCAGAGGCTATCAGTCAGCAGTAATGTCATGGGGAGGGTTTATAGGCGCAACGTGTGGACTGTTTTAACAAGCTAATGCATTTGGTGTAAGAGACAATTGAGAAATAAAATCAGTCATCATTGCATGATGTTCTGTTTACCATGAAATATTTAAACAGGTGAGATACTGCAAGCATGCCTAGGACAAACCATTTTGTACCTGGATGTCCCTCTCTCTCTCTCTCTTTCTCTCACACACACACACACACACACACACTAGTACAAAAGATACAACAGGTCATCAACAATAGTATGGCATCACCAGGTGTAATATCACCCAGTACCTTCTACTGATACTGATATTCTGAGTATATTATTCCAGATAAAAGGGTTAGATTAATCTACCTAAAAGCTAAGGCTCTGGATTAGCTCTTTCTAATAATATTCTCCAAATAAGTACAGAAGTGTTTAGAACTTGTCAAATTATCTAGCCGTAATCAAACTTAGTGACATCCATGTCCTGTGTGGACGTAATGATGCTTAATTACCCACACGTGCACACACACACGTGCACACACACACCAACATGATCTATCTATTCTACAAAGATAGGTAGCCGATATATCTTAAAATAGCCTGAGACCACTACTTACTCTGGATTTACACTGAAGAGAAACAGAATCTCTGTATTTCTTTAAGCAGGAAAGATACCATTTGTGAAGAAGGAGACTTTGCTTCGTAAACTTCTAGGACCATGTGGACCATGCCTTTCAAAGGGAAAGCTGAATCTCACCATGTAAGGAACAGTCCCGGGGCACCCAGAGGGGACTGTGATCTAATCTCCGGGTTAGTGGGAACTCTGATGTATTCTAACTACCAAAGGGCTAAGGTCCACATGGGGGAAGGAGAACACCTTGTTGGCCCTGGAAACTATATAAAGCCAGACAATCACAAGGCTCATACCTCAGTGGGAGAAACGCCATACAGTATCTGCCTACAGACAGACCACAAGGAAATTTATCTGCGTGGATTCTGGGTGGGCAAATGTCTCCCTTCAGAGAAGTCATAATCATACCCAGCCTTCCCTTGGTTTCAGAGGTTTAAATTTAGACTCCAGTGCCCTTAGGACATTTTAACTAAAGAATTAACATAAAAGTGGTCCCAGGCTGGTCAAACTCCTGGAACATTTCACCAAAGCACAAGGACGATGAATGTCTGTACAGGGCTAACCCACCATTCAGGCTACTCAAGATTCTTCGAGCCTGGCCACCACAGGACACCAAATCACACCCCAAAGGACAAAGACACAGAGAAATAATCCCCTCTGGGCAGACATAATAAATAGCACTAGTAAAATCTCGAGACCTTCAGATAATGCAATGATTGGTTATAGATGTTATAATGAGCATGTTCAAAACAACTAAAAGAACTGGAAATATAATATGAGAAAAGAACAAGGAATAATGTTTAAGAAAAAGCAGATGTGAAAAAGAACAAAGAACTCTTAGAAATGGAAAAAAAGGTCATTGAAATTACAATGCAATGCACGCGTTAAATATCACATTAATCACTGCTCAAAAACGGGTTGGTAAACTGTAAGAAAGCAGTAGAGAAACCATCCAGAATGAACCACCGAGAGACTGAGATGGAAAATATAAAAGAGAAGCTGGGGGAGGAAACAGAGAAGGAACAGCAGGCACCTAAACGAGTTCCAGAAAAAAAGAAAAGGGGAAAAAAAAGAGGAAGAGGGAACAGTTGCGGGGATGATGGCCAATAATTTTTCAAATTTCAAATAGTTTTTCAAGTTTGGTAAAATAAACACATCTGATGATTTACAAATGAAAGTCTCAAACAGAATAAATAAAACGAAATCCATATGAATAATCATCGTAGCAAAACTATACAAATCTATACACATGCACATGTGGGCTCACATATATCACAATGCTTATTCATTTATCCATTTTATCCCACAACTCCTACGTGCTAATGATGGTGCCAGGGTCTAGGGCATTAAGTTGATTAAGTCATGGTCTCAAATCTTAGGATACTGGCTTTCTGAATGAAGACGGCCACGCACAGAAACACTACATGGGCCATGGTGGATTCCACAATAGAGGTGTGCACAGAGCTCCTTGCAGATGGGAAGATGGAAAGCTTACCTTCCCGTAACCACAAAGGACAGAGGAAGGAGGCGGGGAAAGCTTCAGAAGACAGAGGTACTCTAAGATGAACATTTATAATGAAAATGTTTTCTAGATGGAGGAGAACCCATGCAAAAGGAACGGCGTGATGGCATTCGTTCATTCTTTTCCTTACTGAACATGTTTGACCAGATTCATGACGCGTGCTCTGACTGGAGGACAGAACACTTAGGTGGGAACTGGTAGGAGGGTAGCTTGGACTGGAGCAGCCAGACATATGGATACCTAATTTTTAGGCAGGCTGGAATGCCTGAGAGCAATGGTTTTAGAATTTTTTCCACCATGAAAACCTTGACTCTCAGTAATTCCAGTACATAAAACAGGCACAACAGTGATCGTGAGCTGGAAGAGGACGTGTCTGCGTGTGTCAGTGCGTCTGTCACGGCTGGAGCCCTGGGAGTCAGAAATCCCTGCTCTCACGACTGCATTTTGCTTGTGGAGGTCCTCGTTAGGTCCATCTCATGCACAGATACGTCATACTTCAGCAGCATTGTTCAAAGAACTGCAGTGTCTCCACTTGTCTATTCTAAGTGGTTATGGCTGGTGCACATGTCATCTTTCTATTTTCGCATAATTTGTTTTGTAATTCAAAACTTCACTGAAATATACTATTAGAGAAAATACTTTGTCATTGATTGATTGGATTTTCCAGGTGGACAATCATCTGATTTACAAATAATGGTGATTTTGTCTCATCCTTCTTGATAATGCTTCTTCCTTTGTATTTTCTTCCTTATCACAGTGAGTCCTACTTTAGCGTCAATGCTTAAAAATGTCTGAGTCTATTTCACAACAAATATGATGTCCAGTTAAGACTGAAGATAATTTTGTGCGTGTGTTGATGTGAAAGATTCCTTCCACTACTATAAAAAACAGATTTGGGGGACGCCTGGGCGGCTCAGTCGGGTGAGCACCGGGCTCTTGGCTTCGGCTCAGGTCATGATCTTGGGGTCGTGAGATCGAGCCCCATGTTGGGCCCTGCGCTCAGGAAGAGTCTGCTTGTCCCTCCCCCTCTGCTCCTACTCCTGCTTTCTCTCTGTCTCTCTGGAATAAATAAATAAAATCTTAAAAAAAAAAAAGCCTCATGTTCTACAGATTAATACCAACAAGGTGTATATCTCAGCAATTCCTTTAAAAACAAAAACAAAGGAGCACCTGGGTGGCTCAGTCGGTTAAGTGTCTGCCTTCAGCTCAGGTCATATCTCGGGGACCTGGGATCGAGCCCCATGTCTGGATCCCTGCTCGACACAGAGTCTGTTTCTCCCTCTCCCTCTGCCCCCACCCTGACTCATGGTCTCTCTCTCTCTCAAATAAATAAAATCTTTAAAACAACAACAACAAAAAAACAAACAAAAAAACAGATCTGGAGTTGACTGTTACTGTCTTTTGGCACCTTCTAAAATGGCCAATTGATTTTCCTCTTTGTTCTTATTGATGTGATGTATACTAATAATTAAAGTTCCTGATATTGATCATTGAGTTTCTTTTAATGGACTGCTAGATTCTATTTGCTAATGTTTTATTCATGCCTCTATAAGTCCGAAAACTGTCTATGCTTTTCTTTTTTTTTTTTTAAATTTTATTTATTTATTAGACAGAGAGAGACAGCCAGCGAGAGAGGGAACACAAGCAGGGGGAGCAGGAGAGGAAGAAGCAGGCTCCTAGCAGAGGAGCCTGATGTGGGGCTCGATCCCAGAGCACCGGGATCACGCCCTGAGCCGAAGGCAGACGCTTAAGGACTGTGCCACCCAGGCGCCCCTGTCTATGCTTTTCTTGTATTGGCATATCTTCTGATGTGTTACCAGCATAGATATGCTGGATTTTTAATTTGTCTATAAATTTTTGACACTGAGGAAAGTTTTAAAAGAAAAATAGAGACAGCCAATGCATCATTCTCCAACAATGTGAAAAAAGTAACATTGTGACATATTTACTTCAGATCTTTTTTTAAACAAATTTCATAGATAAAGTAACATCCCCACATTGATACATTATTTTACTTCCTTACCAGATGAAGTAAGCATGACCAATTTTGTGTCTATCTTTTCAGTCTCTTTAATTTTTTTAAATTATAGATGTATACATCTATAAAATATGTAATGTTACTATTTAAAATTATAAAAATATTACTTACATTGCATCATTCAGCAAACTGCTTTGTTAACTCAACTTTAGATTTATAAGATCTATTCTTACATATAGTTAAGGCTCATTTTTCTAAATTGTTTTAAAATACTCCACCATGACACCTGACTAATTTATTCATTTCCTTAAATGTGGTAATTTATTTTCTTTTCTAATCATTTGCCAGTTTTGGAAGTGTGTCAGTGAAGACCATGTATATGTTTTTCTTTCTTCTTCTTCTTCTTCTTTTTTTAATGCACATACTGTGGGTTTCCCTAAGCCACAGTTTCTTGACCTTGGGACTGCCGACATTTCGGGTCAGGTCTGATAATTCTTTGTTGTGGAGCCAGCCTGTGGAACTTAGGGTGTTTGGCTGAACCCTCTACCTCTGCTCAGAGGGTTCCCAGTAGCAACTTCCCAAAGTGTGAACCCAAAATGTGTCCAGATATCGCCAAAAGCTCCTGTAGAGTTGTACCAACCTACAATGATCTGTTACGTACATGTCCAACTTTACCATCTATTACCAAATTGTTTGTCAAATGGTTTTACTAGTTTCAACTCTCATCCGGAGTGTGTGAGTGGCTAGCTCTTTGAGTTACCTGATTTTTCTTATTGCTGCAAATGTTTTCATTTTGAAATGGTATCTAACTATTCTTTCCATTTGCATTCCCTTAATTACTTGTGAGAACGTGCATCTTTTCGTATGTTTACTGGAAATCTGGGGGTTTTCTTCTGTATATGCTGCCTTCTGAAAAAGAAACAGAGGATTTTTTTCATTCTTTAATTTTTGCAATGATTTAAACAATTTTCTGTGCTGGGAAGGTTTGGAAGGACATGCTTAGGAATTTCCTGGGTGTGGCTCCTCTCCTGTTTGGAAATGTCCTGGTTCTTCTATGGCTATTCATCTCATTTGACTTTTCATTTCTTTTAGAGTCAATTTCATATTTGTACGAAGGATTCTTACTCATTTAGAGCTACTGCCTTTGTGGTTGTACATACCCCTGATTTCTAGCACCAAAGATCAATACTTAGTTTTCTAGTGATGTTTTTGTTTGCCTTCACTTCTGGCTTCAGTTTCTAATTTTATTACATTGTGTACAAAGAATATACCCTGTACATTTTCTTAACTTGGGAATTTATTCAACTTTACTCTATGGCCTAAGATATGATCAAAGTCTTTATCATTTTATTTATTTATTCATTTCATCAGGATAAGTGCACTCCTTAGTCTCCATAGCAGCAGTTTGTTCTCTATAGTTAAGAGTCTGTGTCTTGAAAAAAATAAATTAAAAAAAAAAAAAAGAGTGTGTTTCTTGGTTTGTCTTTTTTTTTCCTTTGCTGGTTTGTTTCTTAAATTCCAGATATGAGTGAAATCATACAGTATTTGACTGACTTATTTCACTTAGCATTATACTCTCTCGCTCTATCCATACTGTTGCAAATGGCAAGATTTCATCCTTTGTTATGGCTGAGTGATATTCCATTGTAAATGTATAATATACATACTACTTTTTATCCCTTCATCTATCGATGGACACTTGGCTGCTTCCATAATTTGGCTATTGTAGATAATGCTGCAATAAACAGAGATACATGTATTCCTCTGAATTAGTATTTAGTATTAGAATTTTTGTATTTTTAGGGTAAATATCCAGTGGTGTACTTCTTGGATTTTGGGGTAGTTCTATTTTTAACTTTTTGAGGAACCTCCATACTATTTTCCATAGTCGCTACACCAATTTGCATTCGACCAACAGTGTACCGAGGGTTCCTTTTTCTCAGCATCCTTGCCAACACTTGTTGTTTCTTGTGGTTTTTATTTTAGCCATCTGACAGGTGTGAAGTGACATCTTATGTACTTTTCATTTGCATTTCCCTGATGATGAGTAACGTGGAACATCTTTTCATGTGTCTGTTGGCCATCTTTGGAGAAATGTCTGTTCGTATCTTCTGCCCATTTTTTAATTGAATTTTTTTGTTTTTTGGTGTTGAGTTGAATGAGTTCTTTATGTATTTTGGATACTAACCCTTTATTGGATATATTATTTGCAAATATCTTCTCCCATTCCGTAGGCTGCCTTTTAGTTTTGTTGACTATTTCCTTCGCCATGCAGAAACTTTTTATTTTGGTGAAGTCCCAATAGCTTATTTTTGCTTTTATCTCCCTTGCCGCAGGAGATATATCTAGAAAAATGTCGCTACAGCTAATGTCAGAGAGATTAATGCCTGTGCTTCCTTCTAGGATTTTTATGGTTTCAGGTCTCATATTTAGGTCTTTAATTCATTTTGAGTTTATTTTTAGATATGATCAATTTTTAATAAATGTCTAAAATACAGTATTGATATGAAAAGCTATCATTTGCTTGCCTGCTATATCTCTGCTCTTTATTTTACTTTTAGGCAATTTAAGCTCAAAAGCAAATGAAGCTTTAGGCCCATCCACTTTCTATGAATTTTATTTTATGGCACTGCTATTTGTGTGGTCCCTGCATTAACTTAAATCTACACATGTGCCCACATACACTCCTTTTACCTAACAAATCACTCCCTTCTTTTCAATTATTCTTATGTTCAAGTTTTTGTATGTGTCACAAGTTTTCTCATATGTTAACATCCACTCAAGGTGACCTATCCAAATGCAAAACTTTCCCTATTTCTAGATGAGTGCCGCGTTGCTGAGCAGGCATCGAAGACCTGGGATTAGGCATCTTAATAATATAGGTATGAAATAACATACGGGACTTTACGTAACACTTACATAGAGAATGGTATATAATGCAGTATGTGACATAACCTAACACTTACATAGAGAGTGGTATATAATGCAGTACGTGACATAAGCTAACACTTACGTAGAGAGTGGTATATAATGCAGTACGTGACATAAGCTAACACTTACGTAGAGAGTGGTATATAATGCAGTACGTGACATAAGCTAACACTTACGTAGAGAGTGGTATATAATGCAGTACGTGACATAAGCTAACGCTTACGTAGAGAGTGGTATATAATGCAGTACGTGACATAAGCTAACGCTTACATGGAGAGTGGTATATAATGCAGTACGTGACATAAGCTAACACTTACGTAGAGAGTGGTATATAATGCAGTACGTGACATAAGCTAACGCTTACGTAGAGAGTGGTATATAATGCAGTACGTGACATAAGCTAACGCTTACATGGAGAGTGGTATATAATGCAGTACGTGACATAAGCTAACACTTACGTAGAGAGTGGTATATAATGCAGTACGTGACATAAGCTAACGCTTACGTAGAGAGTGGTATATAATGCAGTACGTGACATAAGCTAACGCTTACGTAGAGAGTGGTATATAATGCAGTACGTGACATAAGCTAACGCTTACGTAGAGAGTGGTATATAATGCAGTACGTGACATAAGCTAACGCTTACGTAGAGAGTGGTATATAATGCAGTACGTGACATAAGCTAACGCTTACGTAGAGAGTGGTATATAATGCAGTACGTGACATAAGCTAACGCTTACATGGAGAGTGGTATATAATGCAGTACGTGACATAAGCTAACACTTACGTAGAGAGTGGTATATAATGCAGTACGTGACATAAGCTAACACTTACGTAGAGAGTGGTGTATAATGCAGTACGTGACATAAGCTAACACTTACGTAGAGAGTGGTGTATAATGCAGTACGTGACATAAGCTAACACTTACGTAGAGAGTGGTGTATAATGCAGTACGTGACATAAGCTAACACTTACGTAGAGAGTGGTGTATAATGCAGTACGTGACATAAGCTAACACTTACGTAGAGAGTGGTATATAATGCAGTACGTGACATAAGCTAACACTTACGTAGAGAGTGGTATATAATGCAGTACGTGACATCACCTAAATAACATAGCTCGCTGTTAATAACGGTGTTACTGCGGTTCCTGATGTGACATATGAGGAAGTATCTGGCACTGGCATGGGCCTTCTGCTCTTTGCCCTCCGAGTCTTTCCTCCAGGTTGGTCCCATGCTGTCCTCACTTCTTTCCTGAATGCCTCAGGAATACGTCCTCATTTCCTCTCTTTAGCAAGCTTCTCTGTCCCTGTCTCCTTGGCATTCCTCCCCTCCAAGCCCAGGGAGAGGAGAAAGCCTGGAAGGCTAGCTGGACAGGCCTCTCTGGAACAGCCGCTGCTGAACACAGCTGAGAAGAGATGGGCTAGAGGATGACACTGGGGATTTCTAAAACAACAGACATGGGAGGATAGAAAGTTCTAGAAATCTCACAGAGCAGTTTCAGACAGAGGCCCCCCTGAGCAAGTCCTGGCCACCGCCCTGAAAATGGGTCTGGTTGAAAGCAACTTGAGGGGGAAAGACAGCAAAGCATCGAGAGCTCGCTGGGCTCTGAGTCTGACTGATGTCTTGCCTTCGGACATCCCAGAGCTCAGCATTCTCTGCATTCTCTTTACTTCCTTATCGGTGGAAATAGCAGGAAAGGCAGCCTTGTGGGGTAGCCCTGAGGACTCAGGTTGGTCTGAACTTCTGTGATGAACACAACACATCCCCACCATGGCCCCAGAGAAATGTTACAGCCACCCTTTAGCTTCATTTCCACACAAAATATTTGTCCCGCCTGACTTTACCTTGTCTCAGAGGAAAATTTGCAAACTTTCAAAAATCTTGTAAAACGTGAATACATTTCCAGGTCAGAAGGTCTTATCTGAGAATCAATTCAACAAGCTGGAGCTTTATTTAGGGTTCTCGGGGGACCTCTGAAGGTTGGTACAGCACCTGACGTGCCAGAGATGGTGGTTCTCATTAGAGCATGTCCAAATCCCATGGCAGTGAGTCCCAGGTACCCAGGTCGTGCCCTGGTCCCATTATCCCAGAATCTCTGGGAAGTGGGAGGCACCCAGGAGCTTAGCAGACCCCAAGGGATGTGAGAAATCACTAATTCAGACACAGTTCTCTTGCTGCTCTCTGAAGGAAGGCAAGAGAGGGAAAAGATGCTAAAATGCAAATATAGCTCATTATAACGCCGTCCTCACTTAGGAACACCCTGGTATTTGGACACAGCACTCATTTTCACCAAGTGTCCTGCTGCCGTGTTTGCTCTCCATCCAGGACATTGTCCGTACTTGGCAAATGCCTTCTCCTGCGATCACGGACGGCATGCTGCCCGACACGTGTGGCGTGGCTGAGGGCCCCGGGTTGAGCTCCTCTGTCTGACCACGCTCTCAGTTCTCGCCTCTTTAAGGGTATTTCTCACGCCAGGACTGCAGAAACTCACCCGGGTCATTTTACACTGTGGTATTCGTTGCTCCCAACACAGCGCCTTTCCCCTACACAGAACTGCAATCTGACATGGCTGATTTCTGTCGCATGCCACGTGTTTCTCTTACGTACCACCTGCCATTCGAAAGGTGTACTGAGTATGGGGCAGACGCAGTTCACTGGCATGCGTCACCGAGCACGAGGTACTCGTTAGGGAAGGAAGGGGCCCGTCTGGAATGAGCACGCCATCAGCGTTCGTTCACGGAATTGTTGCTGCTTCTCTCCAGAAAGTGCATCAGAAAACACAACTCCTGTTTCTCTTCTGTGCGGCCGTTGGTCTCTAGATACCTGCCCCACGGGTCCTGTCCGGTGCCCACAGACTTTACACTCAGCCACTATCTTTGCTTCCCTCTTCCTGCTGCCTTTGCCTTCCTGGGCTCATCTCGCTCCTCTGTGGGCTCGCAGCTCCTGCTTCCCGTCCCCCGCAGCCGGCACAGAGCCTCCTCACCTGCTCCTGGAGTCCTCAGTCCAATGTTCGGGGCCCTTCTCACACTGTAACTGAGAAGGCACCTGCTGATGGCCCAGATTCTGAGCACTTTGAGCGGCTTCCGAGTCGTGACCACGTCCTCTTCTGCATCCTCACAGAAGAGCGCTGTGCCTGGGGCCCAGGAGGTAATGCTTCCTTCTGAATGAGTGAGGGAAAGATGAGGGGAGACTTGAGTCTCCTGGACCAGTGGCCTGCAGCCTGCGGATGGCAGGTCTTCTGGGCTCCCCCTTTTCTGCCCAGGATGCCGTTGGGACCTCTCCGCCCATTTCAGCTTGCAAGAGCTAGACCGTGCGCTGCCAGAGTGCAGGCCTAGGTGACAAGGAGGACCGAGGGATGAGCCATCTGAGCAGGCAGCTGCGTGTGGGCTTCAAGCCACGGCAGCTGCCACGGCCCAGCCCCGGCAGCAGGCACTGGACTAGAGGCCCCGCGGGCGAAGCCAAGAGATGGAGGTCTGCTCTGTTTGCCAGGGGGTTTTAAGCAGGGTGGACAGTGAGGATCTGACTTCTACTTTAGAAAGAGCACCTGACCGCAGAGCAGAGCATGGACCATGGTGGGACCGTCAGTGGTCGAAAGCCCGAGAGGAAGGCTTGAAGAATTTCAGATAGGCGAGGCTGGGCTTGGTGCCCAGGAGTGTAGTAGGAAGATGGGAAAAGGGAGACGGATCTGCTGTGGAGGTAGGAGGCATGGCCGGGACTTGCCCACAGGCGGGTGTGGGAGGGAGGAGAGAGAAGGACAACACTGCAGGTTATGGGAGGAGTGGGATGCCGCTTACAGATGCAGGGGAGACCTGGAGGGAGCTAGATGTGTCGGGGAGAGAAACAAAATGATTGCCCCAAAGCTTTTAGCAACTCACAAGTTTGTAGTCGCCTTACAGACACTCAACCCCGGTTCTCTCCAGCCACCGCTGGAGAGATTACCCACGTCTGCAAGTTAGCAAAGGGCAGGGTTCGCAAAGGGGCCCTGCAACTGCGGAGTGCCCCGGGCTGTGAATGGCTTGCCCCACGCATCTCGGCAGCCCACTCTCCCCTTGCTGCACTGTTATTCCTGAAAACAAACGCCCTGCAAGAACTTCACGGCTCTAAAGATGAGTCAAACCGCTTAGAAGATAACCCAGAAAAGCCGGGACGGGTGGGAGCACTGCTGTTCCAGAATGAAACCTGGCCCCCATGCGTCCCACGTGACACGTCCCTGCACTCGGGGCACCCGGTGGCTGATGCTCCGCTGACTCTTCAGAAGGACCCCGTGCCCTGCATTGTGCACACACAGCGTCCGGAGATGCCAGGACTCCGAGCCCTTGCTGGAAACACGTGAGTTTTCTTAGCCACCACGAGCCAAGAAAACAGAGGTCACGTTCACAACAGCCTCCAGAAATCACTTCTTTGCTATTAGGAGTGAACAGGAAAAAGTGCAGCTGAACCCCTCGGGGTGTGACAACTGGATTAAAATAGACTCGAGGCACTGAGCAAAGCCCACCAACCCGCAGTCACGGCAGACGGTGTGAACGCAGAGCCACACGGCCCACCGACCCGCACCCGGGCCACGCCACCGGCTCCTTCCATGTGGCCTGGAAGCCCTGGCTCTGAGATACACAGATCCAAGTGGGAGAAATGCAGCCTGACCCCCCAGGACGTGAGGACAGTTTGGAATGTCACCACACGAACTGGGATTCTAATTGATTCTGGTGAGACACGGCGGCTCGAACAAGGAGAACATCCTCCCCTAAGTCCAGCACCGGAGACGCTCAGACAAGGGGGCGAGCAACTCTGGGAAGCAAGTTGTCAGTCACCGTAACTCCACGGAAGACATCTGCGGGGTGCGGCTGAGAGCCCGATGAACCCCCTTTCCCAGGACTCCGGAAAGCACCGGCCGGGGGCTGTGCTGTGCTCTTGGAGGTCTCTCCAGGTCGGGGCTGCTGGAAGGAGCCACACGACGGAGGGCACAATTCCACCAGCTCACAACGTCTCTGGTTCGACGTTCCCGACCACGACTCCCAGGACACCTCACAGTCTGATCTGTGGAGTCCAGCTGGGGAGACTGACGCAGCCAACACCCTACGCAGACCAAGTTTTTATGTATATAAACTCAGAGGTTACGGGGTATATTTCACATACGTTTTACCTGGACCGCCCTAAACGAACAGTGGCAGGCAGCAGAAACCCTGGGTTCCTCCAGGATTCTCTGAGAGGGTTCTAGCCGACAGAGTTCAGTAACAAAGAGACCTCAGTGTAGGAACAGATAAAACCAGCCAAGTCCGAAAACAAACACCCCAAGAGCAGTGCTGGAAAGCCCCAGGTTGTGGTAAATAATAACCCAGACAAGGAGAGTCATGACATCACTCTGAAAATCGTCTTTATGTGAGGCACAAGCAATGTGTTTGGGGATAAGAATACATACAGTCCAGAGTCCAGTCATTTTCAATCTCCCAGTGATTGCGACAAGCGTCCGTGCCCTCGGGAGCTTAAATTCCCACAGCGGGGACACACGAGGCACACAGGAGGCCCCGAGCTTTGGTCAGGGCACGTGGAAGACAGACAGACAGAGACAGACAGAATGACAGAGACCGGTGGGCGGGGGGGGGGGGTGCAGCAGGTTTGGGTGGGGTGGGCTTCCCAGGAGCCCAGACGGGGGCACGTTCGTTAGAGATTTCTCGTAGATATCCCAGTGCTTAGGGGGCCACGCAAATGCATCTTCTTATAAGCACTGGTTTATGCATTAGTCCCAGCACGCACGCACTCTAACACGTTAACTCCTCTAAGGCGACCAGACCCAGAACTGCCGGCCGAAGAAGACGGAATCACTGTGCCATCCTGGAGAGTCCATGGAGAAGCCTCCTATAGTCAAGAGCTCACTCAGAAAAGATGCCACCATCAGAACAAAGCTAAGAAAACACCACATAACAGCTCACACATCAAGGCCCACGCCTCGGTTCCAAAATCAGTCTACACATGCAGGCTGGGAAAGGATCGGCTTGGGAGTCATTACTGTCAAACATCAAGTCTCTGCATGTCTGGTCATGGTGAGGTTCACAGAAAGTCCTGCCGTGGCAGAAACCCCAAACAAGCAAAAAACAACGAGGCCCAATGTACTTGGCCTGAATCCTGAAAATTCTGAATCAGAGGGTGAAGGAAAGTGTATGAGCAGAAGGCCTGTAGCAAGAAGGGGAAGTGAAAGTGGGGAGGTTTGGGGTCATGGTCGGGGAAGAGGGGTGGGCTGGGTGGAGTGGGGCTCTGGTGAGCGTGCAGAAGAAGGGAGGAGAGGGGGTGGAGGGGGGTGTGAGGAAGGGACAGTGGTGTGGGTTGTGCGGGAGAGAGGGGCCCAGTGGGTGTGGGGGTGGAGAGGGAGTGGAAGAGGAGGAGACAGAGGGGAGAGAGTGAGTGGAGGGGGTGTGGGGAGGAGGGGGGCTTCTGGGGGCCCAGGGGAAAGGACTGGCAGGAGGTCAGGCTTCTATCTTCTGTCCATCCTCATGGTACCTCACTCGCACCAGGAAGACGGACAACTGTCATCGGGGCCCTTGGGGGCTCCGGCCTCTCCTGATGTGTGAGGACATTTCTTTGGGGGCTGCAAATATCTCGTGGCTCTTTTTCCAACCCTTGCCTGAAATCTTTCACCTGTTGTTTGGAAATCAGGGTTTGAAAGGCAGAAATGGGGTGCACTGAAGCGAGGCCTGGGCAAAGCCACGTGACATTGGGTGATTCCATCAACGCTGCCCTGTGTCAGGCTGAGCTGTGGGATGAGTGCAATGACATCTGTCAGGTTCTCAGCACACACAAGTGTTGGGTAGTATGGTTGGAGTTATACTTCCCACGTGCCTCCTGATTCGGGTTTGCAGGAACAAGCATCATTAGCTCCAAAGAGCCCCTTCCTGTCACTGCACGGAACGTGATTTTAGATTTGTGGGCACACCCATTTTATCACAGGGGTCTCCATAAATATCCACATCACGTTATCCGTTTCAAAACCCACCCTGTCGTAGGCACGGTGTGTGTCTGCTGTGACCCTCGCTCAGTCCTCTGGGGGACACACCCGATTGCTAACAAGGCACACATTCCCAATCTGACTGGGTCATCACCTCTTGTGATTAAATAAATGCAGGTCTTTGGACTTAAAGAAGATTTTTCTTTTTACTCTAGCCGCTACAGAATGACAAAGCATCTGAAGCATTCCAATTGATTTTCTGCCCCAGGGAAAACGTGAGCCAGGAAGTTCTCCGTGTTCGGGTTCTGCCTTAGGTTGTAACAGGACCCGCTCTGCTCCCTGCTGTAAGGGGGGGCAGCGGGGCGGCCCCGCCTGTCGCTGGTGGGAGCGGCGCCCCCACGCGCCCACCGCCCTGCCCCCCTCCTCTCCGCATCTGCTCTCCCTCACCCTCGCTTCTTCAAAAGGCTGTGCTGATTGTCATCAAAAGATGCAACTAAATTTTACAACTGAAATATGTCAGAGTGACAAGACAATCAACGTGCAGACTTGCCGCACAACAGAAATTCAGGTCACACACACGGGGAGACGACTTCCCAAGGTCCCAGTTCTTCTAGGGGGGCTAACACTCTCATGCAGACGCACAGGCTCTTGCAAAGCCATGACTAGTTCGGTCACCCACACATGGCCTCAACGGAGAAGAGCCTTCTCTGGGACCAGTACCAGGATCACGGGTGGTCCCAGCGCGCCCGCGAGGGCTGGCCCCGCTCCGGGGGCTCCCGCGGCAGCCCCCAGTGGACCACCCGCACCACTGTGCTGAGGCCGGCCCGCGTCTCGGGAGAGCACGGGTGGAGACGGCGTGCAGGACTCCCCCAGACTGCCGAGGCCGGGAGGGGGCGGCCGACAGAAGCCGGGTGCCTACAGCAGCCCAAGGCCTTTATCGTTGGATATTTACAAAGTACACAACACAGTCTCCCCGGCCGAGGACAAAATCGTGTGTACTGATTTCGGCAATGCGGTTCTATCAGCCGGACGAGGAACAGCTCCGTACCTTCCAGCAGCCCGCGTCTGCCCACTGCCTCCTGCGGACTACAGAGGGAGACTGAAGACCGCTGCGGAGAGAGCGCGTGGAAAGCACTGGTAAGAGGGATTTTTATGTGGCGTGGCCACGGACTCAGGAAGGGGATGCAGCCAGGCCGGAGCAGACTCGGGCTGGGATGGTAGGGACGGCTCACCCTGGCTCGCCTATCCCTCGGAGACGGTCACTCCTCCTGTGACCCAGAGGAAGGCCAGTATGGGACTGCCAGGGCCAACAGCGGATGACACCGATAAGCAGGGCTGGGAGCGAAAGTCATGACACCCACGGCATTAGCCTGACACACATGGTGGACGGGACGCAGGTCACACCTGAGTGTAGCTGTTTGCTATAGTCACATGGGTAGGTCTGAAAAGAAGGAAAAGGATTCTTTCTCTCTCTCTCTCACTCTCACACATGCGCACGCGCGCGCGCGCGCGCACACACACACACACACACACACACACACACACACACACACAGGGAACTGTGAATGAGTCCCTCTAAAATAATAGGGAGTCACCAAGCAAACACCTGAGCGTTCTCTGTGGCTCTTCTCCACAAGCGCCATTGGTCTGCCAGAGTCCTACCTCCCTCTGCAGAGGTCGTCACCACCACAGGCGGACTGACAGTCCTCTAAACCCATGCCCGTCCACCATCTTGATACAGTTCTTCATAATGCAGACTGCAATCAAATAATTTTTTATTTATAAGGGGGAAGTAATTATAAATGGAGAGAGACAGAGATGAGAGAGACAAAGGGAGACTGGGAGGGAAGGAGGCTCTTGGGAGTGGGAGGGAGCCCGGGGTCAGACACTAAGGCAGATGTGGAGGTCATTTCCAGTGAGTGTTCGCCGGGCGGTCCTGGGGTAAGCTGTCTTCACTTTAGTGAGAAACGTAATCACTGCCGTAGTTTCACACCTACACAAACTGGATGACACAAGCCACAACTCTTTATCCTAAACTTTTGGAAACAAATATGTTCTATTCACATTTTTTTTTTCTTTTGTAAATGAATGTAGTGTTTATATTCCCAATAAGGTTGGCAGTGTGCTTTAATCAAATATTTTAATTCTGGGAAAAACCACATGAATATTCTCAACAAGGGAGAACTATATAAAGATTATAAATACACTTGTATCAATTCACATTTAGATTCTGCTTCCAGTGAGCTCAGGTGTTAGTCTTTTCACCAGCACATGAGTCATAAACAAATTCTGGGGTTTCAGAACATTTTGTCTTTGGGAACTATGAAGAATCAACTGAAGCCCGATACTACAAATATTTAAATCTAATTTACTGACTGGGAAAGTGCGACGCAGAGCATTTAACTCTCCTAATACGAGATTGCATTTCCTTTTTCTTACCTGAAAGATAAACATGGTGACTAATCGTCTAATGTCAACTGAGTTTATTTCTTCTCTCAGCATAAAACTAAATTCTCCCTTGACTGATATTCAACTCCACTCTGAGACCAGAGAGAGAACCTCAAAGAACATGTTAACAATCTCTTCCTTCAAATTCCTTATGGCCTCGCCTGCTCTGTTTGCTTGTATCATTATTTGATACGACAGAAAAGCAATATTTATGAAGTATTTCTGAGCTAGGAGGTTTCATAGTTAAATCGGAATTTTCCAAGTAGTCGTCTGACCTGAGTGTAAGGAGCAAGATCGAAGGGGCAGGTAGATACAAATCTGCACACACAGGACGGAGGAGGCCAGGCCTGGCCGGGGAAGAGAGACGATATCAAAATGGCCAGCACTTGGTGTTGCATTTAAAGAACAACGTGTTAGGGGTGCCCGAGTGGCTCAGTCAGTCGAGCGTCTGACTCTTGATTTCAGTTCAGGTCATGATCTCAGGGTTGTGAGATTAAGCCCTGCACCAGGCTCTGCACTGGGCATGAAGCCCACTGGGGATTCTCTCTCTCCCTCTTCCTCTGCTTCCTCCTGACCCCCCCCCCCCGGGTGCACCCTCTCTCGCGCGCGCTCTCTCTCTCAAAAGTAAATAAATAAAATAAAATAAAGAACAAAGATGTGAGAATATTTGGGGATCAGGATACCTTCTTTGGCACTGGCAACTGGGAAAGAGAACACAATCCGACTGGAATTTCAAGGAACAGAGACAAAGCTCTGAAAAGAGTGTTAAGAGTCTGGTTATGCTGAGAAAAGGTATGTTTTCATCTGTTTTCTTCAAATCATGAGGCTGCGGCCAGCGGCATTAATGTTTATATGTCAGCACAGACTGTCCATTCCTAAGCACTAAGGCTGGTTATCACTCTCCCCAAATGGACAAACAGCGGTCAGTGGCAAGTGCTTGAGTACTTGGGTTCTGGAAACAGACCAGTGGGTTTGAAATCCCGGTGCCCCGTTTCCTTCCCACTCAGCCCTGGGCAGTTCATCTCCTATAGATCTCAGGGTGCTCATTGATAGAACAGGAGCAATACTAACAGCTACGTCACAGAACTGCTGAAAGAATTAAATGAAATGATACAAGTAATTACTAAGCATAGTGTCTGGAACTTGCTGTCAGTGGAACATTTAATACAGTCTTAAAGGTGGTTTCTTGTTCATTTTGTGCCTGTACATATAGGGACGCATGTTTATTTACATGCGTGAATGCACCCTCAAAATTCTGACAATACTATTCGTGTCAAAAATCTGAAGAAGAAAGAAGAATTACAAAGTTGAATTTAGCAAATGATTTTCTTGCTCTAGTAGAGGCACTAAAATTTACCTGTGACGCAAATTCATATATGGAAGCTACTTAATAATACTTTGGATTGAATGGATCATAATGTTGTTTTTTTTCAAGATTTTATTTATTTATTTTATTTTCGAGAGTGAGCACAAGCTGGGGGGAGGGGAAGAGGGAGGGAAAGAACCTCAAGCAGAATCCACACAGAGCTCAGAGCCCAACCCGGGGCTCGATCCCACGACCCTGAGATCATGACCTGAATGGAAACCAAGAGTCAGATGCTCAACCAACTGAGCCACCCAGGTGCCCCTCATAGTGTTGTTTTAACCTTTAACCCCCACAAACATTTTGGGGGGAAACATACAAAAAACAGAAATTATATGGAAATGCCTTACAGTTTTTACCTGCAAGCCTCCGGAGACATGTTTGCATGATTAATGGTCCTGTACACGGGCAGCTATTTGGCCCAGCCAGTTAGAAAATCCACAGGGTAAGCTGGACCACAGTCACTCGGTAGGGCGGAGCTGTACCCGCCGCCTGGGGTTCCTGGCGGCTGTGTCCTGACACTGCGGCTGACACTGGTCTGGGTAGTGGGGACCAGCCTGGCAGCTGGAGCATCATAGAGTTGAAAGAACAGGCTTAGCACGGCTGTTAAGCTCCCCTGTCTGCCTCTGTGGCTGTTTAACCACTTTCCTCTTGACTCCAGGACTGGTTGTCCTGAGACCTGAGCTGGGTTGCCAAGGTGACCTCTCAGAGACAGAAAAGAACTTTTGCTTCCTCTCCAGGGTTCCTAAAATGTGGAAGGTTGAGGGCTGTGTGTGTCACTTTCTTCTTTATGTTCGAGAACACATTAAAATAAAACAGATGTGAGAGAGACAGTGGGAGGCAGAGACTGAGAGAGGCGGAAAGTGAGTTTCAGGATCTCGTTACGCCTGTGGGAGCACCACTTCTTTCTTTTCCAGAGGGTTAGGCGATCCTCTCAATCTCCCTTTTTCTTTTCTCCTTTCTTTCTTAAATGTGTTAGTGTTGGTATCTGACACCTGCAAACAGTTCTAATGAACAGCCAATGTGAGGCCACACATACCTGGGTTTGGAATCTGGTTTTTTATTTACTAGACTTACTAGCTAAATGTCTTTGATTAAGTGACCCATCTGTGCTTCAGACTTATAAAAACAATTTAGACTATGCATAACTCCCACTTAGGGTTCCGAAGACTAACTGAAGAGGTAGAGCCCTGTCCCTGATATCTGTGTGTGTCTCTGTGTGTGTGTTTTCCCCCTCTTTCCTCTTCTGGGTGCACATCACTCAAGAATAAAAAGAAGGAAGAAACCCCTGCTCCTGACTCCTTGCTGTTGGCTTTCCACAAGTAAATGCACCTGCCTATTCACAGAGGTGACCCAACGCTTTCTATATTTTCAATATTATAACCTTCAGCTAGGATAATGCAATCTCTTATGGCTTAAAATTTTAATTATGCCACCTGATAAAGAAGTAACCCAGAATTGCTTTCTATGGTAGAGGTGACAAAGTCTACAATAGCCTCAGTTAGTTTTGCTTAACTAATTTTAAATAAAAAAATGTACCCAAACACTGACCTTGTACTTTCACTTTCAGTTTCCTTAAAAATGTCCTTGACACAAAGTTGCAAAGGCAGGGGTTGCCAATTTATAGGCAGCATTGCTGTGGACACAATACAGGGTTAAGGCTAAAAGTCAGCAGGACGTGAACTCAAATCTGGCTCCTGGTTCACCTCTCTGTCCTAATGGCCTGGTCTGCGCAATGTGGGTGTGGTCCTGCACCCCCCGCTCAGGTACAGGTGGGGATTCAAAGTGACAAGGAAGACGACACTAGGACAAGGTGGGTGCAGCTCCTTAGGCTGTATGTACTATAATTGTGACTATTATTAAGATAACTCATAACGGGGCACCCGAGTGGCTCAGTCGGTGAAGCGTCTGCCTTCAGCTCAGGTCATGATCCCAGGCTCCTGGGATAGAGCCCCGCATCAGACCCCCTGCTTGGTGGAGAGTCTGCTTCTGTTCTCCCCCTGCTCATTATCTTTCTTTCTCTCCCTTTCAAATAAATAAATAAAATCTTTTAAAAAAAGATAACTAATAACTAATAATAGAGTCTGGTAGCAATCAATTTTGGTTCCTCTTATCTTGAAACTTTGTCTTGGAGGCACCTTCACGATTTGCGTGCCTAAACTATGTGGCCAAATACATCTTTTATTGTATCACAAAACCAAGAAGAGTCATCCTCAAATAATATTTAAGTTGACCCTTACCTATTCTTTAATTATGCGAGACTTTCTCAGATGAAGTTAAATGTGCATAATAAATCCTTAGCTAAAATACGAACTCTCACTGAGAGTTAATTGCCACAGCGTCTACTGTGACAGGTGAACTCCCAGGCAGCAATCACAAGTTCAAGTACGCGATGACTCAGAGCTCCCTTTCACTAACACACAAGGTTAGAAGCAGGTCACGCGCTCTGAGTCAACGATTGCTTGCTTTCAGCTTATAATTCAAAATCTGACCTTCTCTGAAAATGCGCCATCACAATCATCTCCATCGCCCATCAGTAGGAAGGAAGGTTAGGAATGACTTCTTTGCAGTTCAGAGCCCAACCGTTCTGGGACTAAACCCCTAAAAGCTGTTTCAAGGAGGTTGAAGATCAGCAACTAATGCCTATTTCTAACTTTCATTAAAGCTCAATTCCCACAAACACAGACGATATTTATTCCGTACAAAGGGATTTGAAATAGAACTTGAAAAACAAACAGCCAGGAAAAGAAGAAGTAAATCATAGGAAGAACCATAAATAAAAAAGAAACCTTTAGTGAGGGTTTTTTTTTTTTTTTTGGTCCTGACCCTGTGGAGAGTTCGCCATCTAGTGGCAATTCTTGATAAATGCAATCTTATTTCTACTGCTTAAAATGTTAAGCCTTGTTTTCCTCGTCATTACTGTTGTTGTTGTTGTTGTTGTTTTAACAATCTGTACAGAAAGATCCTTATGCAAAATGTTATAAATATTGTTTCCATGCAGCTCAGCTATAGGAACTCACGTTATGTTCCAGAGTGAAGCAAGAGTGCTATCTGCTGGTTCTAGGTATCCTTCCAATTTTACAAGCAGGAAAGTATTTTTAGGTGCATTTAACACTGAAATAAACCTCCATAAATTTTCATGTGAGACTTTGAAAACTTTTAGTTCCAAAAACAGAGTCAAAGTTTAAAAAAAACAAACAAACAAAAAAAATAAACTTTCGTAGCTTTAATTCTAAAGCATCAGCTCCAACAATGTTTCCTCCTTGGAGTTCAATTATGTAAGAACAGAGGGTGGATACTGAATACGCCTCCAGCTCCCAGTTACTGTTACATGTGTTTCTCATGTTTCCTGCAGGTAACGAGTTGTTATTAATGAAGAGGAGAAAGGGGGCATTTGGAGGAAGCAGGCTTGCAATTCTTTGTAGCATTTGCTTTAAGACTCAATATACTTCATCAGCATTTCAGTACAAGTTGCACTGTGGAATGAGCGTTGAAAAAGCAAAGGCATTTTCAGATGGTCTATTTAATAGATACATCGGCACCTTTTTCAAGAAAATCAGATAAGTAGATGTGATGACAGTAGCAATGGTACTCTTCACAATAGTATGTATCCACATGGTGATTCTTCCCAGACCTATCGAGTGCTGATTTTAAGGAGGAAACTCGGAAAGGCCACTGATGGGTGAAAAGTTAGAAAGTTAGCAAGTTGAGATTTACACTGCTGACTGCAAACAAGCCAAACAATGTCAAAAACGACGGTCCTTGAGACACGTCATTACCAGATAAAGATGAGACGCCAACCCTAATTCATATATCAGACAAATATGAACTGTTCGATCCTGGCCAGCACACTGTAAAAGTGAGAAGACCCACAGAGCACAAACCACAAAAATAGTGTGATATATAATGAACGGTAACTTACGAAGCAGCTTGTTTTATTATTAAAGAACATTATGCCTGTGGAATTCTCATTGTACAAATGTCCCGATTGATAGTTTTATGAATCTGGGGATGTGGTGTGTATTTTTTATTGAGGAATGTTGTTTTGTTCCCATTAGATATTTAGAATACATTTTAATAAAATAAGCTCTTTGTTCAAGGGAATTGAATGATTCATGATTTTGCTGAGTTCTTTCCTGTTGGAACTTCTTACAAAGCAACCCCTGACTGCTTGACTTTCTGAATAGCCTGAGTGATTCCAAACTCTCTTTAGCAAAGAGGGATGAATGCTGGAACTGGACCTCAATAAAGAAAAGCTTGTTTCCTCCCCCACCCTCCCACACTTGGAGAGACGGGTCCAAACCTCAGACCCAGAAGTTAAACTGTTTCTTTGCCTAGTAGATTAGACTGTGGTCCTTTACTCTTCAGTGGCCTATGCTGGAAATGCCAAGCGCACGCATGCGAATACACACGGAAGCACCCCCCTAACCAATTATCTGCTATCGACGTTGAGGTTTTACTTGTCAGCAAGATTCGGAACACAGAAATCCATGAGACTTTTCTCCCTCGCGCCTGTTCCTGAACACCTGACCCATGGCTTCCAATCTGATGTTTTTCCTCCCACGGAGAACGTCTCCTGTGGGAGATACTCAATGTGGCGACACAAAGGCTAATTCCAGGGAATGGGTGTTTAGCACGGCTGCTACAGGCCCTCATCCCTTTGGTGCAAGCTGCTTTATGGTTCTGGGTTTGATTTCCTTCTTTATGAAATGAGGGGATTTGATAAAAAACATGTCTAGTACCCTAGGAACTTAAAATTTCCATTTTCTTCTTTTCTTTTTTTATGACTTTTACCGGAGCGCCCGGGCTCCTGTACTAGTATTTCCTTTTTCTTCTGAATTTCTGTAGTTGGGAGCACAGTAAACCCCGGAAGTCTTTAACTTTAAATAAACCACAATATTGATAAGGTCTTCTTAACCTCTTGACTACTTTTCTCCCATTCAACATGACACATTGGACCTATACGCCCGTATATAAGATCTTCAAAGAAATGGAATGAGTGGTTAATAATGTCGCGGTAAGTTAGATTACGGCCAATTCATTCCCTTTGCCTGGCCCTGCACCCCACCGTCAGTAACACCTCACAGCAATGGCCACGACAGAGCTGCCTCATCGCCCCCCAACCCGCTCCAGGAGCTCAGCGCCCTTGAGACCCCATCACCCCCCAAAACCCCTCATCTCTCACACTGGCATCTCCACCCTGCAGCCCCATAAATTTCCCCACTTCACGCTTCAACCAGTAACACCAGTCCTCAGGCCACACCCTTCCTCTCCAAGGATTCTTTAACTCTTCTCACAAGATTTCTCAAAAATTACAAAAACACACACCATTCTTCTTGAATCCAATAACAAACAGCAACAAGCTACAAATCAGGGGGTAACAGGTATCTGCAATAAACCCTTACCCCTTTCAGAGCCCAGCGCCTCTGCCCTGCCACGGATTTACCAGTGAGCTTGGGTCAGCACGCCCAGCGCCCTCTTGCTCCCTTCTCCCACCTGCTTCTCCCCTGAATGGAGCCTACGGTCCTCATTGTTTCCTTCTCATCCTGACCCAAATCTGGACCAATCTTCATGGGCAGACGCATTGGATCAGGCAGATGGCGGAAATGCGCAGAACATGAAGACATTCCTCAGCTCACCACCTTTATGACACCCCCCATCCCATCCCATGACCCATGCATCTGCATTCTAGCAAATGCTTCCTGCCTCTGGAGCAGAAAATCAGCTCTCCAGCTCACATGTGTGGTTTGTCTTCATCCATCATGCAATTTCACCTGTGCCTAATGAATAATGTTTGCCAAGTACTATTTCCCATTATTTCAAAAGACCACCAGAGATTAGAAATGCATAACTAATGTTATATCCAAGATACCCAAAGGAACCTAAAAGTTTATACAAATACTAATTATTTAAATCTGATCCAAAAACTAGGAAAAGAACTTCATACCTGTATTAATAACTTAATACATACACACAAATACATGCACACACCCCAACATTCAGTAAGCTGTTACGATCCTGTTACACCGAAGGTTGAAACCTAACGGTACCCAATTATTCTCTTTGACTCGCCACTTCTGTGAAAAATAAGAAGAAAATTTAAGACTGCTAAAATGCCATCACAACTTGAAGACAGAATTACTACAGAGAAGACAGGCAGTCACTTACCGATGCTCACATAAATTATGAAGGTGAAGTCCGTATTTTTCTTCAGCAGATAACCCATCCATCAGCAAGTAGAAAATGAGAAAATTTCTCTGGCCCACAGGTTGTGAAACAAGTCTGGATTTCTCGAGCATATATGTATAAATTCTGGCTGGTTAAGGGCGGAAAAAGAGTGATCCTGTTAAATGGCATTACTCGTTTCGTTTCCACAAATTTACACAAACTAGTTAATTGCAAGAGATAATAATGCAGCCGTTTTCAAGTGCAGACCTTTTGAAAAATATCAATCGGCTTTACTGTTTAGAGCAGTGTTAGGTTTCCAGAAAAATCTAGCAGAAAATCCTGAGAGCTCCATCGCACCCGCTCTCTCCTCCCCAAAGCACGGTTTCCCTTTATTCACACATTGCGCTAGTGCAGTAAATTCGTTAGGACTGATGAGCCAATATGGATACTTCGTTACGGACTGAAGTCCGTAAATGCATGTTGGTGTTCGCTCTTTGTGTTGTACACTCTATGGGTTTTAAGAAATTCATGATCCCACGTATCATACAGAGTTGTTTCCCCGCCCTAGAAATCCCATGCTCCGCTGTGTATCCCTTCCTCCTTCCCTCACCCCTGACACCCACTGGTCTTCTTACTGTCTCTGTAGGTGTACCTTCCCCAGAATGTTGTACAGATGGAATCACACAAGATGTAAACCGTTCAAGTTGTAATCATTTCAGTTTCTTTCACTTAAGAATATATACTTAAGGGTCTTCTTTGTCCTTTCCTGGCTGGATAGTTCATTTCCTGTATCCGTCAGTAACAGTCCATCAGACAAACATATTACAGTTTATTTATCTACTCACCTATTAAAGGACATCTTGGTTGCTTACAGTTTTTGCAATTACGAATAAAGCTGCTATAAACATTTGTATCCACATTATGTGTGGACATAAGTTTTCCACTCGGTTGGGTAAATACCAAGGAGTGTGATTCCTGGATCGTATGGTAAGACTATGTTTAGCTTTGTAAAATGCCACCAAACTGTCTTCCGGAGTGACTGCACCATTTTGCGTTCCCACCAGCAATTAACCAGAGTTCCTGTTGCTCCACGTCCTTTTGCCAGTAGTTAGTGTTGTAAGGGTTTGGGGTTTCAGGCATTCTAGTAAGTTTGCAATGGTATTTCATTTTTGTCTTAACACACATTTCCCAGATGACCTATAACGTGGAGCATGTTTTCATATGCTTCTTTCCCATTTGTGTATCTTTTTTGGTGAGGCGTCTAGATGCTCTGACCATCTTTTTCAAAGTGGGTCGATTGTTTTCCTATTGCTGAGTACCAAGAGTTCACTGCATATTTTAGCCAACAGTCCTTTACCAGATGTGATTTTGCCAATATTTTCTCCTTATCTGTGGCTCATCATTTCATTCTCTTAACGGTGTCTTTCACAGAACAGTCATTTTTAACTTGAATGAAGTCCAGCTTATCAAATATTTCTTTCATGGACTGTGTTTTTAGTGTTACACCAAAAAGTCATTGCCAAACACAAGGTCATCTAACAATTTATCTTTTAAAAAGTTTTACAGTTTTGTTTTTCCATTACATTTATGACCCACTTTGAGTCATTTTCTTTTTGCATGTGGATGTCCTGCTGTTTTAGCATAACTTGTTGAAATGACTATCATTTCTCTATCGAATTACCTTTGTTCCTTTGAAAGACCAGTTAACTGCATTTATGTAGGTCTATTTCTGAGCTCTTTATTCTGTCCCATTGATCTACTTGTCTGTTCTTTCACCAATACCACCCTGCCCTGATTCCTGCAGCTTTAGAGTAAGTCTTGAAGCTGGGTAGCACCAGCCCTCCAACTTTGTTCTTCGCTTTAAATGTTGCATTGGCTATTCTGGATCTTTTAACTCTCCATATAAACTTTATGTCAATATCCCCAAAGTAACTTGCTGGGATTTCTATTAGGATTGTGTTGAACCTATAGAAAAAATGGGGGAAAACTGACATTTTAACGATACTGAGCCTTTCTACACATGAACACTGAATATCTCTCCATCTATTTAGATCTTCTTTGATGTTTTTTTTAATCAGAGTTTTGTAGTTTTCCTAAAAAGATCTTACAAATATTTTGTTAAGATTTATACCTAAGTTCTTCATTTTTTGGTGGTAATGGAAATACTATTGTGCTTTTAATGTCGAATCCCAATTGTTCATTGCTTCTATATAGAAAAGCAATTGACTTCTGCATATTAACCACATATCCTGCAAACTTGTTGGCTTACTATTTCCAGGAGATTTTTGTTGTTGTGATTCTTTCCAAATTTCTACAGAGATAATCATGTCATCTGTGAACAAAGACAGTTTTATTTCTTTCTTCCTAATCTGTTTGTGTGTGTGTGTGTGTGTGTGTGTGTGTACACACACACATATATTTCTTGTCTTACAGCATTAGCTAGGACTTCCAGTACAATGCTGAAAACAAGTCGTGAGAGGGGACATTCTACCGTGTTCTGGACCCAACATGGAACTTCTGTGCACAAATATAACCTGACATAAAACACGTTCTTGGGTGTAACAAAGGCACCCAAAAAAGTTCTAGAATTTTCATAATTACTGTCTTACAGTTTGAAAGCACAAGTCATATTCCTATTATATTGATTATATTATATTGATTGTTATTATACTGATTATTGATATTGACCATAAAGTGTTCTGCTGTAGACTCTAGCAAGTATTACTATCGACCGATCAGAAGTGTATAGGGCCACACTATACAAAGACCAAAAATGTAGACAATAGTCTCTCACTGCTACAAACACTGGAAGCAACCCACTGCAGGAAAGGCAAATATGACCTGAATTTATGCAGACACAATTTAATAAATAGAAAGTATATTAGGAAAATTTCAAGACAGATATTGAAATCATAAAAAGGAGCCAAGTCATGGTTTATAGCCTGGTGGTAAATAGTGAAACAGATGCCTCGATAATAAGGTTCACATCCCAGTTAAGGAGTAAGGCAGGTGATGTGTTTATGAAGCAGCACATGCCCAGTGTGCAGAGGGTCTAGCTGTCTTGCAGTTTGTTGTGACCTCACATGCACAGCAGCACAATAACTAGTATCTATTGTGTCTTAAACATTCCAAAAATACAAACAAAAACCACCCATGTCATGAGAACATGTTGTTGACATGTTCAACATGACATGAGCCATCTCGGAACGACAAAAGGATCTAGGATGGGAGTCAGACCCCTGATTTTGCTTCAGAGATAGGATTGACAATACAGTAATCAACATTTATGGCTACCTGTTTGGTGGGCTTAGAAGTCTAGATTTTCTGGAGTATTTTTTATTTGAATTTAGGTTTGTTCTTATCATTATGAATGGCCAGTAAACAGTTAGGCATTTCAATTTCAAATGCAACTGTGAATTACCATAGTTTCTCTCTCTGCAGTAAGGATCCATGGTCAATAATTTTTTTTTTTGATCAAAAGGCGACGGTTCTCAGGGAGTCAAATGGATGTAATTATATCCTACATTTGAACTAGAATCATCATCTTGTGTAATGAGTCTGCTGATAATTATTCTAGAGTCCTGCCTCCATAAGCAAAAATCTGAGGTCTCCTAGTTTTGGTTTTATATAGCAAGTCTACTTGAGCAAATGGAACCGCTAATACATGGTTTCCCTCTGGTCAAGTTCAATAAGTGGTCAATTCAGCCTGTCATAATGATTATCAGGGCAAAAAAAAAAAAAAAAAACCAAAAACAAAACCCCAAACCCTCAAAATTAACACTCCCTATTACAAAAAGTTGTCCTATTAGAAACCTTTTAGAAAAGTTGTTGTAAGTGCATAAAGAACGTCTCTTTCAAAATATCCCATTAATCAGTTGCCCAAAGGTGATGCTAAAATTAGAACAGGGTGATGTAGTGTCTTTCCCATCTCTCCTTGAGTATTAAATCAGGTGACAGTTTCAAGGAGAGGTCTTAATTACTACACTTTCTTTCCTCTCTTTTTTTCTTTCTTACGCAAATTATTTGCTGAAAACATTTTCCATAGTATTAATAATATAAGCCCAGCTCGAGAGAATATTTCTAAAATCACACAGGAAATAAACGGCCATAGTTGTTCCTTCCCATTATTTTTTTAGTCTTCAACTACAGAAGTATCGAGAGGGAACCGTTGTCTCCTGACCATCATGCTTCTGTACGCAGAGAAAAGGCTGACCAGACACCCACTTGTCCCAGCCAACGTACCAGCTTCATTTAGAGCGGCATTCAAAACTAATCAAATTCCACATCATAGAGTGACTTCAATACCTTTAATCTAAATTCAAAAACAGTGTAATTAGTAATCAGCCCCGTTAGCTCATCTCCCACAGTGAATAAAATTGCTGTGGGTTAGAGGATTCTGATCAGCAGGATTTTGAAAAGAAAAAATATCTTAAAGGAGCTTTTAACTAGAAGAAATCACAAAACAACCAAAAACTCAAATTTCTGTGAGACTCTAACATTCTTCCAAATGGAGAAAATGTCAGCCTTTTCGTTGTGTCTGAAATGACACTGAAATAAAGGAAGGAAAATGATAGGTATGGAGTTAAGGAGGTTTGACTCATTCATGTAAATGTCCACACACAGAAAGAAACTTTCTGCTGAGGTTTTTTTTTGACTTCTCAAGACCTGTATGCTTTAAAAGATGTTTTATTTTAGGAATATTCCTGACTAGAAATATACCTGTGATCCTCTATCTTTCCAGAAATCTACATATGAATATATTGCTCAGAAAGTTTTGGCACTGTAAAGACATACATGTTTGCAGATTATATAGGACAAAATCTGCAGTAAAAAGTATCTTACAGAGCTATACTCATTTTTCTTCAATTATAAAAGAAAATGGAGGAAGTAAATCTCCTCTCCTTCAAAAAAGACAAATACTTACCCTCATTGCTCTTCCGACTGACTTCCAGAAACTTCCAGCACTCACTGTCACCATGCCCCACCCTTCTAGTTATAAATCATGACCACTTAGGATCTGTTCCCAGAGAGCCCCATCATGTCTTCAATTACCAGTCACCTAAAAGCACACTGTTGCTTCACCAATATATCTAAATAGTCTCTTTTTCACCCCTATACATTTGTTTTGACTTCATTATTCCAGATTAACGCAAGGGGTGGTATGAGGCAAGGTGTCTCAACTAGGGTCCCAAGCGCAGCTCCTGGTCCTGAATCTGATGTTGCCAATTTCCACATTCCTCTTAACTCCGATGTCCCCATACGAATGTGGGGATGAAGAGATACAAAGATCCCAGGCTTCCTGTGGCCTCCAAGAGGAAGGGACTGCCATTCAACGCACCTGCCATGTACCAGGTGGTGTGCTGGGGCTTTTCAAGACGTTGGCCTCATTTAAGTTCTGTTGTTGGTCTTTTATGTTGAAACCCAACTGGTTTATCACCACTAAAAGATGCCGCTCCTCAAAGGAGATAAGATCAATCAAAGCACTCTGGAACTTCTAAAAGAATGTCCAACTGAGAGTACAATACCAAGGATAATTGATGATGCCAGTAATGAAGATGAAGACAGTCGTCTGGTTTGTTTTTTTTTTTAAAAAAAACACAAGCGAAAGCCCTAAGAGATTTTCCATCCCATCTGCTGTAACTGTAAGGTTAAGTTTCCTACGTCGAAAACATAGCCTTGGCATATTTTTTGGGAGACATTTCTGATTGTTAGTAAATTTGAGTTTCCGCTTCAATAGACGTGGGTGCCTTCAGGGCACAGGTAAGACAGGAGCCAAGTAGTCTTCACTTCACACATGCGGACTCTGCGCCCGCCTCCCTCTGCAGACCCTTCCACACACTGCCATTTACCAATCCCCAGGGGACAGAGCGGGCACTAAGGAGGCAGAAAATGGTTCTATTCTTACCGTATACAAGCTGTCATTACAAAGCGGAATTGGCTCTAATTAAAAAAAAAAAAGTCCAGAGCTAAATATGGGTAGCTTTCCTTATCTATTTACACTCTCAGTAATCTGTGTTCCTTGCGGACATGAATGAGTTCATGATGGCTTTACACAATTTCCTCCCTGACATGAAGAATGGCTGTCCCATTTTATTGGCGCTTTACATGCATTCCTTAGACTCATCAATCCAGCAAATACTTGGGGAGTGTCCACTCGCCTCCTTGCCAGGCAGACTGGACCTGCCCCACCAACAGGCTTCTCTCCTAGTAGGAGACACAGACAGCAACCAACCCGACTGATCATGAAAAGGACCCTTTCAGACTTTGACAAGTGCCATGGAAGAAATAAGGAAGGAGACAGATCCAGAGTGAACAGAGCTGGGATCCAGGGGTCACCTTAGCATGAGTGGTTTGGGGAAGAAAGAGGGGTTTCTCTGAAGAAGTGACTTGAACTGAAACCAGTACAGTGAGAGCAGCCTGCCCATTGCGGGAGAAGAGGCAAGCCTCCTCCAGGCAGCCAAAAGCAAAAACCGAGCCTCGGCCTTATGTAAGCAAGGAACTTCAAAAGTCCAGTGAGGCTGGAGAACCTGGACCGGGTGGGGCGAGGTAAAGGGGGAGGTCAGGGAGGATGCGGGCACAGTGGGCTGTGAGGGCTACAGTCTGAAAGAACAGGGAGCCGGTCCTGATCTTGACATTTGATGAGGCCCGCGAAGAGCTATGTGGATTGAGAGGGGAATAGTTGAGGCATAATCATAGCCCGACAGCAGTGGCTGATTTCCACTTCCACTGGGCGACAAAGTGTGCTACCTTCTTAATTAACATTTACGCACGTAAACGAGGCAATGGCTTAGAAAAAAAATGAGTCTGAACACCACAAAGTGGGCCTGGTTTGAGTCTTTTGGAAGGAAGGGTGTTCCAAACAAGGCTAAATTCAGAAAACATGGGAACACAGAACCTCGGGGGGGACCTCCAGTGCCACAAGGGCCAGAGCGGAAGGGCTCTCCTCAGCTCATTGAACCAGAGGACATTGTGAATTTCGAGGGCTCCAGGAGGCGAGATGACTGAGACGGCCAGGAATACCGAGGGGGGGTGGTCAGAAATGGGGTGAGGCAGGAATGAGCCAGCATATCTGACTTGTCTTGCTGTGACTCACTGAGCCCACAGACTGGTGAGTCCTGGGAGAGCCTGGACACATCCCAACATGCAAACAGTCCTATTGGTTTATGCAGAGATATAAATTACCAATGAACAGACAGGGGAAAAGGGTTGGAACTATCGGCAAAATGAGAAGCAGACTTTAAGGGGAACTGAAGTACATCAAAGTGAAACCAAACAATATATTGTAAGGAAAATATTAATTTATACGAACCATGCAGAAGAAAGCATTAGAAATACGTAAGAGCTTATTTCAAAAGAAATCATAACAAAAACAATTTGACTTTGTTTCAGGATAATAAAGATTAAAAATTTTTTTAAAAAGTTGCCTTTAGTCTGCAAAGACTGCAGGAGAGCAGCTTCCAAAGTTTTGAAGTTTTAGCTATTAGTCCTCAGATTAGACAGTCTGATACTTTCCAAAACCACAGCTTATTTTGTTATTGTTAGGAGTGTACAATCCCGCAATCAAGCAGTTAGGAAAAGCATCAAAACCCCGTGTTTGCGGGGATGTGGTGACCTTGGAAAAGTCCTCCAGTCAGTGTTCACTGACCAGCATCCTCTTCGGTCGTCAATGTCCCAGAAGAGGAGAATTATCAGCTAACAAAGTATCTGGTGGGGAGTTAGGTTTACCTTGGATCGGTGGAACATTCTGGTTTTGAACATCTAGTTGCCAAACGCGGTCTGGGACTACGAGCTGCGCCTCGCCATGACACCTGCGGCAGCACGGTGCGCCCCGCCCGATCGCTGAGCTGAGCGCAGGGGTGAGTGGTGGCGCACATACCGCCGGCTCCCAACCACCACTGCAGCTCTGCCTGCCCTCTCCTCGGTGAGGGGCAGCTACGGCAGGCCATATGTAGCCTCCACCGTCAGCCTGAGAAACGTTCAACGTCAAAAGTAGCTTCTCTCCAACTAAGTGAAACAAGGCTGATGGGAACATATGACAGCGTGGTCTGGTGTCAAATTTTCTAGTTGGGAGAAGAAGGTAGGGGACATTCGCCTGACGTGCACGTCGAGACCCAGCCTGGGAGCCCCTTTGCGCGACACCAAATGCCCTTGCTGAAGAATGCTTTGTGACGTGACCTGTAGTTCCAAAGACGGCGAGGTCTCTATCACATGTTTTCGGAGATTTAGAAACAATAAAATGGTCCACTGGGGAAAAGACTGAAAGGCTACTACTCTATCGTTCGTCAAAACATCACACGTACTCTAAAAAGAATGGCAACCTCGTACTTCAAAGGACCTTAAAAGGACCAGATATGATCTTGATCACAAGAAAAAGAATTAGGAATACGGCATCCAGTATACTCCCCACCGTTAATTTCATGAGTGCACTTGAACCTCGCACCCTGAAACCCTCTCTCCACTCTTAGATGAAAAAGATAAATCATTAGGGATTCAAGACAGCCATACCTGCAAATTACCTCAAAGACCTAAGTGAAAGGTACTGGATGAGAGAAAGCAAATCCCCATCGGCAGAGTTTCCCTAGTATTTGTACACTATAAACTCACCTGTGGGGCGATGGTACGATGTTCTGGATGTCACTCCGTCCTGAGGCTGCTGGCATGTATACCAGGGAACCCAGAATAATTACATTGTTAAATAAGTGATCAGATGGGGGGAATAGTGGGCTGAGAGCCAGATTAGAATGTTCTTTATTAATTAAATTTTCTTCAAAATAAGAAACACTCCCTACTTTTCTATAGCCGGAGTTTCATAAAACTGAGCCTCATATTTTCTATTATAATTTGTGACTACATCCCTGATTAGGAAGCCGGCATTCAGTTACAAAGGTGTGAGCAACAGTATCCATAAAGGAAACATGCAGCATCTCTCAACCTTAGAGTTAGTAAGAGAATACTCCCTGTCCAAAAAACCCACCGTTATTTTAGAAATGCTGGTAATTAAGGGAAACTCGAGCCTACCATGAGATACAAACTCAACCTGTAACCCACATTTACTTGACCTAGTTTGAGGTGTAAGAACCTTACTCAAGTTCGTTTTACTATTTTAGTGAACACTTAAAATTCAGAAGCCTTTTCCAGGGGACTCATTTGAATAACTCAGCTATTTTTAAAACTTGTGTGAGGTAGTTTAAATGAATATCTCTTTTGTTTTTCTTTCAGAAAAGGAGCCCGGATATCAGATGAGGTCATTCAAAGCTATCACACTGGCCCGTAGCCTCCTGAAGTGCTCAGGGCATCTAGTTTGGGGCTAACGACGAGGTTCTAGAACTGAAAATTAGTTTGAGACGTCAAGACGACACAACAGATCCCCCTTATTCTCCGTGGTGGGCTGGATTGTGTCCCACAAATGGTATGCCTACGTCCTAACCCCCGGACCTGGGGACATGACCGGGCTGAGAGCACCGTGCCTGCAGATGTATTCACGTTAAGATGAGGCCACGCCGTAGGGCGAGTGCTTCTAGACTGGCACAGTCCCCGCTATCCTGCACATCCTACTTCATTCATTCACCCGTTCTGCCTGGTCTCTGTGGTCTCACCTTGCCATTTACAAATCAGCCTTCCAGAGTCCGCGTGGTTTGATCAAGGTCACAGGTGCCCGGACTGGACCTCGGACCCAGGCCTTGTGGCGTCTGAGCTCCATGTGGACTCTGCTGCCCTTTACAGTCCTTCCTACTTCTTACCCTCTGTTAGAGTTACTCCCGCAGGCTCAACTGTCCCTTTACTCATTTATTCACTTGATACTGAAAGCCGACTCTGCCTGATATTGTGCTAGACCCTGATCCGTACACTGGTGGGAAGAGACACAGACAGACGAGCCTGAGCTCCTTGACTATCCTGCAAGGCTTGAAGGGCAGGACCTGGTCCGATGACTGTTGAGCTAACGCTTCACACCACAGTATGAGCATGTAAGTGTCCAAAAAACATAAAATAAACTTTTTTAGAAAAAATGAAGTCATCCTGGAGCAGGACAGGTCCTACTCCGATGTGACCAGTGTTTATAAGGAGGGAGACACAGGGACAGCACCCATGACAAGCGAGGCAGAGACCCGAGGGCTACAGCTACCAGCCAACGAACCCCAAGGCCCGGCAGCACCCGTCCGAAGCCACAAGAGGCAAGGAAGCACCCTCTCCTTGAGACATCCAAGAGAGCATGGTCCGCTGACCCTGGACTTCTGTTCCGAGCCACCGAGTCTGTAGTGTTTTGTTAAAGTGGGTCCCGCACGCTCGCACACTACAGAACTCCCACACGGGGTCTTTCTTCTAGGCTGACGGGCACCAGGGGACAATCCTCGCCATCCAGTCACTCCGCTGGGCGTCGGAACCCCAGTCACCAGGTAGCAGGTGCTTCCTGTGCGGACTTGGAGAATGTGGAGCGTCGGGCAGCGTCTCTGGAACACCCCACAAAGGTCCCATGGAGGCTGTTAGGGGCACGCGAGGGGTCTGCGCCTTGGCCCTGCTGGAGCGCCCCCGCCCGGGGGAGGGCACGGTGGGTGCCTCACCACAAGTCACCGCGAAGGCCTCGCGGTCAGGGAGGACGGTTTCTCTCTGGAACGTCTACTGACTCCGCAGAGCTCGCATAGAGACCTTTGTTCTCAAGCTCCACTCCACGCGGTAGCGAACATCTGAAGGCACTCGCTGTGTTTCCCTTGACGCTTCTGCTTTTCCGTGTCCTTCCTTCCACGTCCTTCCGTGTGCAGCCCAGAGGCATGATGCTTGAACGCTCCCTCTCCTGGTACGCATTCTCGGCACACACTCCTCACCTTCCCCTTCCCCACAGCAAGCAGAGCCGCGCTCCCCTCGAACCCTTCGGGCTTCCCCGCTCCCGGCAATAGTCTCCACCAGCACCGGCCCTGTCTGTGCAGCAGCATGTTTTGTGCTTGAAATTAGAAAAAAAAGAACATAGAACCACCACAAAATCACCTGGCCGGGTTTGTAAAAGAACACAGCAAGAAGCTACCTCACCCATCAGCCTGGGCAATAGGAAGGGAACCAAGGATGATAATGAGGAGAAGAGGATGGGAAATGGGAAAACAACGTGGGGGGGGGTGGAGAGAGGTGGGGCACTCACCGAACCCCAGCCTACGGCACACCCAGTGGCTGGCATGCTGGACGCACCCGCGTGTCCGTGCACGGCTCCTGCACTGTCCCGAGGGCAGGTCAGGGGAGGGCCCCGGGATGCCGCTGTGAGCCGATGTCCCGTGAGCAGAAGCAGGTGCTCACAGCAGCAAGCTCGGTTCTGCTGTAGACTTGGAGACCGTGTCTTTCTAAGCTAACATGCTAACTTCTGTCCAGAAGGAAAGTCAACACGATCAGTAATGGGTGATGCAGAAGCCAATTATCGTATCTACGCCTTGGGAAAGGGAATGTGGAATCCAGAACCCACAAAGTCATGCGAGTGATGTCTGAACAGGTGGATTCCCCCCTGAGCCACGTGTGCATAAAACAGAGGCCACTCTACATGGGCTGGGACGGTCCTTCTCCAACTTCGGCGACCACATGAGTCGCTGAGAATCTTGTTAAACACAGAGTCCCGTTCAGCAGGTCTGCGTCTCCAACAAGCTCCCAGATGTTCTGTGAGGGCTGGTCTTGGAGTCATGCACTTGTCTTGGAGAGGCAGGGGCTACAACGGGTCCTCGTCCACCTCCAGCACCTGCGCCTCCAACCGCCGGTCCCCGAAAGCTCATGGGGCAATATGCCCTGAGTCGAAGAGGTCAGGCGGTGCCCCTCACTCAGAGGGACATCCTCACGGCAGTGTTGGAAAACTGATCTGGAAACCAGACTTGGAGGCTCAAGGCCGTTCTCCTCTGAGGTCTTCCTAACACAGTGGCCCTTCCAACAGAGCTCGTAGTCACAGGGTTTTAAAACGTAACTTTCCTGTTGCAAAATTTAAGCTGCTAACTTCAACATGGAAAATTATCTTCTCTGACTCCTTTGATGCATTTTTTTTCTTACCCAATTTCACTTAGTAATAATGGTTTTGACAAACACTGCAAAATACAGGCTTTTTGTTTCTAAATTATGGCCAAAACTAACTTTTGTTTCCTGAAGGGCACTTGAAAACATCAGATAAGATTGATCTCTTTCTACAATCATTGCACTTAGCAATTGTTTGTGTGCTAACAGCTGTTATTAAAGCTTCTGCAATACTTGATTCCTCCAAGTGCAGTAGGCACCCCACATACAATTCTATTCAGACGATTAATTTGCATGAATAATCTGTTTTGATTAGAAAGATGTAAAATCCCAAGTGAATTCTAAATTAGTTGAATTCTATTTTTTTTATTTTTTAAAGACTTATTTACTTATTTTATGGAGAGAGAGAGGAAGGGAGAGAGCATGAGTGGGGGAGAGGCAGAGGGAGAGGGAGAGAGAAAATCTCCAGCAGACTCTCCACTGAACAGAGCCCAAAGCGGGGGCTTGATCTCATGACCCTGAGATCATGACCTGAGCCGAAATCAAGAGTCAGAGACTTAACCAATTGAGCCAACCAGGCGCCCCTAAATTAGTTGAATTTAATAAGTACAGGCTGTTCATAAAGCACACACTACGTATTTAAACCAAAAAAGAAATAGCTCTGGTTGGCTTTAGCTGGGTAGTTATTTCGATGTTTTGATTTGTTTTAATTCAATCGCTTAAAAAATATAGATTGAGCTTTATCTGAAATAGATTTCAATGTCTGTTGTATGAAGGAACTGGGTATTCAAGTTATCATTTATTTTAACTGAGTAGGTGAGTCATTTCTATGTTCAATAATTAGGATTCATTTCAGCTATTTTGGGTTTGTTTCCATATTATATAGTTTATACAATAATCATCTTGAAAAGGTTCACCTCACATTTCTGAATATTTTTCAATTCACAGTGATTTTAGAATGCCTAACCTGGCATCTCAGGTGTGCACATTCAGGCACCCCCCCCAACTCCCTCCCTCACCCCACGTGCATAGGCACAGGTATGGACACCGTTGCCGCCATGTTTGGTGTTCCTCTGCCCCCTCCTGGTAGCTCCTGAGATCTGCCTCTGTTAATATTATGCTTACCTCCAGTTAAGTGTTTCCTCCTCTCGCAGAATTGTAGCTCAAAGTACTTTATGAAGCAACTGGACAGATCATTAAGCGTTGTCTTGGCATGTCCAAAGGCTTCCAAGATGGACATGACCTGTAGCAAAGTGGAAACATTTACTGAGCTCCTCATTTTAAAAAATAAAACTGGAGAATGATAGCAAAGACACAGACATATCCCCTTATCTAGGAGGTTCTCTGTTGTTTGTATGAGACCGTATTGAACTTTTATAGTCCCTCTTTCCAGCGGCAAACTACTAGCCAACTTGCCTCAGACTTACTAAGACAATGACACACAGGGGGCCTCCCTTGGCTTTGCTCTCTCTTCACACAAACATAAACAACTCAACACATGTTATTTAGGCTTTTAAACCTAACAGAACAGTAGAAATGCTTTTGTGGTTTTGAAGCAAAGGGATTAGATTTAATAAAAGTGATAGTGAGAATTTCTTTTGAAACAAACAAATGAACTTAAACATTTGCTTCTAACCTTCTTTTGAACAGGGATGGACCCACATACCCTTTCAACCCCAGGCCCGACATCATGTTCTCTCCTGTTCTCTCCCACAGAAACAGGAATAAGAGCTCCAGATGAAGCCGTTTCCCTCGGTGAGACTCACCACCAGTGCTCTCTGTCACAGGTGGGGAGCTGGGGCTTTAAGATGCTGTTTCAAACCTCTTCAGATCTGGCATCTGAGATTCTTTCCTGACATGTTTCCTTAAACCCCGACTATAGAGAAAACACCATTTCTTCTAACAATCAATGTGTCTGTGCTGATGATGGTGATCAAGCAATTCTCCAGAAAGTATGAAAATCTGGAAGGTTCAAAGGTATTTTTCTCCATCTTTTCAAGTCACAGATGTGCAATGCAGTTCCCGCATCAGCCACAAGGAGGCGCACACTAACACATTACGTTATTGATACAGTGGGTTCTTTATAATTCCTGGTGACGGTAGTTTTTGAGAATTTTATTCTAAGTTTAAAAAAACCACTTTGCTGCTACTTTTTAACGTTGTGGATACTGATCTATTAAAGCATTCTGTTCACCTGTAAGTATTTTATATGTTGAAAGATTACAAAACAATACTTGGATTCTAATCACAAATCCCAAGTGCTGAAAATTGTGGTAATAGTAAAATACACCAAATAGTAAAATACACCAGCATGTTTCCCCCCAAAGTTCAAAAGTAACAAATTATATGACTTTAAGCCCGTTTCGTGAATTCCCCGAACCACATTCTCCTTTACTTTAACACAGGGAATAACTCCTTCAGTGCTCACAGTGTCAGCCGTACACAGCTCTCGCCTTGGTGCCCGGCACACGGCAAGCATCCAACAAGCAACAACGATTAATTTTATTTTTGCTAATAATAATAGCAAAATTTATTTTGTGCCAAGCATTATTCTACAGTTTTTTTATATATAACATATATAATATAAATGAAGTTATATATAAAATTACGTGTACTCTTTACACACGTGGGTCTACACGTGTATGCACATTTACACATATACTTCTTTTAATGCTCACAACTAGTGTCTCCATTTTGTAGAAAAGGCAATTGAGGGACTGAGTCACTTCCCCAAGGTTCAGAGCTTCTAAATAGTGGAGCTGGGATTTGAACCCTGGCAATCTCTCTGCGAAATAGGGTGTGCTTCCTCACTGTGTCACCGGCCGTGACGGCTAGAACCACAATAAGAACACAGAAGGCATCAGACTCTGGAAAGCCAAGCCCATTGAACTAAATGCAAGAGCTCATAAGTGTTCTCTTGGTCCACAACTCAACCTTCGGATTCCGGTTACACCAAAGTAACATTTTTTATCTTTAATTATCTGCTTGGCCAATAGGTGGCACTAAATAAATGTGTTAAGAGAAATACCAAAAAAAAAAAAAAAAAAAAGCAGAACTGGTACTGTTTCACTGTTCACCTTAACTTTGAACAAAAGTAACGAGAATGTTGTACAACAGCAAAACTTCAAGTAAAAATATAGCAAAGGGAGGCAAGTAAATATTTCCTAAGTAGTCCCCCATTCAAATTTTATCGGTAAGATGTTTTTTCTATTTACAATTCTGTTTTTCCCTCTACAGTTTTAATAGCTGTGCCACTAAAAGCTATGTACTCCCATTACCATAGTAGTAAACGTACGGTATTTTCTAAGAGTAAAAATCTGTGGCTTCCTCAATAAAAAAACCATGTCTTAACCAAGCAGACGCCATCACTCTGCCCTGTAAAAGCAGTTACTCAGTAAATGTTTATTTAAGTAATTTAAATGGAGCTGAATATTCCTTAAAGTTGAAAGTCATCTGGTCCAGAATTAGTGAAAAGTCCCAAGCAGTTGTTTTATTCCCCCAACACATGATTTTTATGTTCCAATAAACCCAATGCCGCGGAAAATCCCCCGCTTCTACAGTTTGAAATTCAAATACGAGGATTCAAAACAACAGTCTTCTTCACTGATCTTAGCTGATTTGAAATTGTACAAGGGGAGCAAAAGCCATCTCCACGGTGATGCAGGTCAAACCCACTGAACTCGGAAGCCCATTGCGAGGGCAGAACGCAAGCCCCTGTAGACTTCTAAAGCAGGACAACCGACCTATGAGCTTAAATTCAGAAACGTGACGGCGGAGCGTCCCTTAAAAGTACGTGTGTGGCCTGCATCAGAGTGCAACACAAGCCACGTCTGGGGCTGGGAGCCAGGCTCTCCCTGGCCTCCCTGACCCCACCCAGATCCGGCTCTTCCCCTCTGTGCCCTCGAGGAGAGGGCTGCTTACGGGTCCACAGGGATTCCCAACAGCCAACTTCCCTCCAAATCCCTACACTTCGTTCTTCTGCTCCCCACGCTCCAAGTAATAATCTTTAATTATGTCATCGATGGAAACCACAAGGAAAATGCTCTCTACCCCTCAGCTTACACGATTCTCTGGGGACGGCCACCCCACCACGCCCTTCCTTTCATGTCCCCACCCTTCCTTCATTCTTCTTCAGAAACTGCTGACCAGAATAACCTCCAATGACTGCTTTTCTCTCGCAGTATCCTAAGATCCAGGGCAAACTGTTGGGCTAGAGGCAGCCAGCATCCTAGGTGGAGACGCCCTGTGCATGTCTCCCGCGCATGTGGCCCCTTGTGGCAGCATTGCCGTGGCTGCTGGCGGGAGCCTCAGAGCGATGTCGCCCCATCGGGTCTGGCCAAATGACTTTCCTATTAAGCTCACCCACTTCACCCAACGAAGCTTCCCTTCACCCCACCCTGCACTGAACTTCACGACGCCTGCAGGCTCCACCATCAAGGACGCCCTTAGGCACTCATCTCCTTAATCAGACTTTTCTTTCATGCAGGAAGTACAGGCCCATCTTTGGAATGTACACAATTTCACTAAATTCCTATGATGTTATAAAGGTTTACAGTCAATTCAGAAGGTTATCCAGCACTTGTATTTCATTCCCACACGTACACTTGGGCGCTGCACAAACACAGACTGGGTAATTTTCAGAAACGCTTTGGACACCAAAGGGTAGTCATGTGGGTTGTAATTTAGAGAGAAACAAACAAACAAAAAGCATAACTGACATGAAGTTTAAGCCATATTCAAGCCTGGGCGGTATTATTTCACGAGACAAGAAATCACTTATTTTTAGGATTTAAGACTAAAATAAACATGTGAATTAGAAATAGTTGGACTTGAAATTTGCATGGATATCGTAATATTGATTCCCAGGTGCTAACTGATTTGGAAGAGTTGCACCTATCTAAAGACATGCAACTTAGAATGTATTCACTTAAGCTAAGATGCAAAGCCAATTTACACGAAGTAATCTAGGATGCCGTCTAGAAATTACACAGCCTGCTCTTTCACAAAGGATCATTTTAATAAATGATTGCTTTACTCTATAATTTAAATTGGAGACTATTGTTCCTTGTCAGTACGATTAGGCCCACAGATCCCATCATTCTATTAGTTAACCTGAGTCTATTTTATAACCATGTTGTTCTATAATTCTCTAATTCTTATGTGTCAGTAGTCAGTATCTGACAATATCTGAACAAAGATAATTTATGCTCTTCTACCCAACTCGACTGAAAATGTTAAATTATACTGAGCTGCGTGGTAGAATTCTGCAGGTTCTCGGTATATACTTTGAGCTTAATAAACGGTTATGAATTAGAGTCATTAATGAACGTCTATGTCACCATAGATCTGCTGCAGACTGATTTACTGTACATTCTTCACAAAGAGAAAAATCTCCAGAATCAGGCGTAGGAATCCAGAAGGGCAGACAGAGTTTTTTAAGGACCTCTTTTTCAAAAGCAGAAAGTATAAGGAAATTACATTGATCTAGATTAAACAGAAGTCCCTCTCATTTCTAAATGAGGAATCACATACTAAAATGTCCAGAATATTCCCTAGTGAACACCACCATGGCAGAAATAACCCTGGCCTGCAGTTACGGGTCAAAAGGGTAGTGACAGAAAACCAAACACAAATAGCACAATTCTCTCAGGGCAATGGGTTTCTAGATCTTCAATGTCTGAACTTTTGGAGGGCACCATTTTAGGGAATAATCTAAGCTAACCAAGGTCCTCAGACACTTTCAAATCTCAAACTACCGAATGAAATGCAGAGTCTTTCTGCAAATGCACGCACAGCGAGCTCTGCGTAGGAGAGGTTCTAGAGGGCAAGGCGTGCACTTCCCAAACTTCACTGTGAAACGCACACCGAGAGAGAGGGTGCTGGGCAACACGGCCAACGGTGTGTGTCCTCACACACACGCAGCAAAATTTACAGGGTCCCGGTGACACACACATGGTGTATCCACATTAAATTCGTTTGATATTATTAGAGTAAATTAATTTAGGTAACTTGGGATAATTAACTGTATCTTAGGTGTGCCAAAAATACAGGTATCTTACGCATGCACTCATTCTTTTTCTACATAGAAAGTGAACTCCTACTACGTGGCAGGCTCTAAGATGGTGTCTCTGAATTCAAGGGACATGCACATGGCAGCCACATAAGGTATCGTGAATAAAGGACTAAGTGACGGAGGCACCACGGCCCAGTCTGGGGTGATACGTGTTCAAAGGTGGCTTCAGCAAGAATAAGGAACAGGGAACCTCTAGGAGACTGGAGAAGAAAACACCAGCAGGTATGACTGACAGGATACTGTGATCGTGGTGGCAGCAGGGAAAGCCTGGCATCGAAGTGACAGCCAGGTTTCCAGTGTGGAAATGAGAAAGTGACTGTGCCATTTGTTTGGTGGGTGACCTGGGAGGGAATGCTGGAGAAATGTACATTCCGTTCCAGCCCTGTCTTAGGGCCAGGAAGGCTGGTGGGCAGGGGTCTACACGGTAAGAAGGGGGTCACGTGGGGTTAGGACAGGGTGTGACAGCACATGGAAGGGACCGAGTCCTGGGACTACTGAGTGCAAGCCAGCACAGAGGGTAGGACCCCACAGCCCCTCAAGTAATGGGGCGCATGTAAGAGAATGACTGGATTATTCTAGAGTTATTTCCTATAAAATGATGAAATTGGAGGTTTAGCCCTGCAGGTGGAAACTCAAGAGCAGCACACTTCTGAGTTCTGACCATTTTCCTGATTAGTTACTGATCATCTCTCTGTCTGTTCCCACCCCCTAGGGGTTCCCACTCCCATGCAGGACCCTTCTAGCAGTTTCCGAGTTGATTCCTCCAGTCTACTGTGCCAGAGAAAACCTGCTAACAAAACTCTCCAGAACTGCGTGAGACAAGCACCTGCAGGTGTGTCTTTGGTAAAATTTCTGAGTTTTTCTGAGCCTTTCTCTTAGCTGCTCAGAGGCCTTTCCGGTTCCTCCTTGACTCCTGACAAGATTTTAAGTGGATGAAGGAGCACGATGAGGTGTCTTCATAAAAAAGTAAGTTTTACTGAATGTAACTTAAAATCAGCTCTAAATTGGGTGAAGGGACTCAAAAGGCACAATCTCCCAGTTATAAGATAAACAAGTCCTGTAGATGTAACGTACAGCACGGGGACCGCGGTGAGCACCACTGCTCTGTGTATTGGAGAGACGCTAAGCAAGTAAAACTTAGAAGTTCTCAGCGCAAGAAAAAAAAAAAAAACTATGTGTAGTGATGTCTGTTAATAACACTTAGTGTGGTGACCATTTTGCAATCCATATCCCTATCCAATCACTGTGCTGGGCGCCTAAAACTGACACGATGTGGTAGGTCACGAAAATCAACACTGGGGGTGAAGGTGTATCACCTGCCCGTCAATGTCACTAACACTTCCTGTTACCGATTCTTTTACATACATTGATACATAATAAATAAATAGTATTTGTTATCAGCTCTCAATGATCCCCCCAAAAAGGTGCTTATTGGGCCAAATCCTTCAAAGGTATCGATACACCAAAGTGGCACTTTCTTGGCAAACAACAACAATCTCTAAGTATATTACATGTTTTCAATCCAGCTGTTCTGAGCAAATATAAAAGAGTATGTTCAAAATATTTGAAAATGTGGACAAGAAAATAAACCTTCACTTGAGCTGCATTAATTTGTACCAGACAATCTTTTTTTCCTTTTATTTCTACAAACCCTGACCAATTTACAGTCAAACTACGGTCCTATTACGATGTCTCCTTTTCCTTGTAAACTACAGGTTTCTTGGCTCAACGTAGTCTCCAACCCAAATAAGAAACTTACATGTTTAAATTTGGAATCAAAGACGGGCCTGCTGGAGCCGGATCTGCAAGTGAGGTGTCTCAGGATTTGTTTGCTGGCCTCAGACTTGCCCGATCCTCTTTCCCCACTAAAAGAAAATAGAGAGAGAAAACCTAAGTTTACTGTTTTGCAGAATGTAATAAACAATCCGATGAGCAGAGACAATTCTCAGATACAGAGATGGTGAGGGGGTGACAGAACAACCTTTAATGTGTGTATGGTATCATCTAACTCTTCCCTTGATTTGTTCATCCGCAATATCTAGTACACATGTACTATGTCACCTGCCCTATGGTGTTCTGGATGCTGCGACGATGTATGAATTTAACGCAACGTCTCTAGATGCTGGACGTCACATCGGTGGGATGTGAGTCCGCCATCCAACGTCTCACAGGGTAGAACCACACACGTAGGTGAATTACAGCAGACAGACATCAGGCTGAGAAGAAAGACACCATCCAGTTGTCCTCAGCTTCGTAAATGAAGGTAAGTGTGGTGGCCCCCAGGGACGGCCTCCATGGCAGGGATGCAGGTGTCTTAGAGCTATACCACATGACCTTGCTAAATCTTTCGGAGCCTTCCAGACTCATGAAACCTTTCTATGCTTCCCTTGTCTTCTCTTCAAAATGAACATAAAGCAAGCAACTCCTGAAACGAAGCTGTTGAGACGGTCAGATGTGACCAGGTGAGGAAGGCGCCTGGCACGTGGCAGATCCTAAAATGGCCAGGTGCCTCTTGAGGCTGCTGTCAGTCTGACGTTCTGCGCGTTCCGTTTTCCTTCATTCTAGGGACCAACGAACACTCACCAAACTTGTTATTGATAAGGAGAGTACTTTTGATATTTCTCAGGTATACTCCATAACTCATCTAATCTTTTTTAAGGTTTTCATTTATTTATTTTAGAGAGAGAGAGAGAATGTGAGTGCATGTGCATGTGAGCAAGCAGGGGGAGGGGAAGGGGGGAGAGAGAATCTCAAGCAGACTCCCTGCTGAGCATGGAGCCTGACTTGGGGATGGATCTCAGGACTCTGAGATCATGACCTGAGCTGAAACCAAGAGTCAGATGCTTAACCAACGGAGCCACCCAGGCGCTCCATAATTCCTCTAATTGTTATAAATAATAACTATATTATATTTCTGACCTGAGATGATGGAGGATTAAAAATCCAATTACTGATATAAAATAAAGTTCTTACTGCTTCCAGATAGAATGCTCATGAAAACAGTCTTTATTCATGAAAACAGTCTTTATTCATCTGATAGCTTAAAAATTAAAAATATATATAAAACTCTTTACTAGTGCTGATTTCTCAGGCTTCTCCCCTGATCATTTGTACTAATGAATTTGATTAAAAGATGTTTGTCAGAAAAGAAGGAGCTGACATTTGCTTCTTTTATTCATGTCTCACGTTGTTAACAAATGCTACTATTCCCCTCCTCTACACTGACCATAAGTATTTTAACGACCTTTAGAGCAACCACACTAGCAGGGTAGCAGGTGACAAAGACCTACCCAGGATAACGACCTCCTTTTCTGGGTTCAAAGACATTTGCTTTTAGCCTTCTAATTTCAGAGAACAATTTAGCTCTTTCGTGGTGGAAATTTAACTTCTACACTTGTATTTAGTGTTATAAATATTCTCTTACTTAGCAAAATAATTCGATGTTTCATAAATCTTGTTTTTGTAGAGATGCTGTTCACATTCGTTCAGGGATAGATCTTGAAAACAGCATTTTCCTTTTAAAAATAGTGCTCCTTCCTGTAGATGAAACTTACTGAGGGCCGACTATGTGTCCAAGTCTATGTTAGGCTGCAGGGCTAACGAGGTGAAAAGATACTGCTCCCTGTGCCATCACTGGGGATACTCTCAAGTAAACACTAAGCACATGAGTGATGTATGCCTAAAATGCAGCAGGGCACAGCGAACAAGGTGCCCACAGGTGAAGGAGCAGTGTGCCCAGAGATGGAAGAAACCAGGAAAGACTTCCGCATGAGGTGGGGGGTGAGCTGATTCTTGGAGAAGGGGTAGAATGGAAGGCAGCGATTATTCAACAAGAAAATCTCAACCAGCGCTTCCCAAGCATGTGCGATGCAACCTGAAACGGGGTGAGTCTACAAGGTGGATGAGGCCAGCAATCTGCGGACATGACGACCCCAGGCACCTGTGAGGGTGTGTAGCTGAGCTCCTCCCTTTCCCTCACCACTGCACACACTCTATCATGACATGTAGGAGTAGAGAAAAAGATCAGTTCTCTTAGCTAGCTAAAATCCCATACATTTTAACTATCTCACAAAATCTCAACATGGCCATATTCCATTTAAACTTTGAGTAAAATACAAGGAAATGAAAGAACAAAAATGATACGGGATATGATAGTTTGGGTTGACTCTATAGGATATCACATTAAAACTAGAAATCCTAGCTCACTGTGTTCAAGAAACATCCCTTGACCTGCAAATCCGGTCTACGATTCAATGAGAAATTGACCAGAGACCTTGGGTGGGGCCAATCAGGGACCCATAAGAATTTTAGAGCCTTGTCTGCTAAATCTGCACACGACAGAGGCAGACCCTATACCGCATACTTCACAAGTTACTTGTATGTTCAGCATATAACATTAATTTAGATTTGCTCCACACGCTGTTAGGATAATGGATTTTTGTCACATGCGCTCTAACAATTAATTAAAACCATCTATCAAGCCTTCAGAAAATTAAAGATAAGATAGATTATGGTGAACACCAAACTCTCAGTTATAACCCAGGACAAAGATCTGAAAATTATTAAAAACTATTCCTCAAGATGAAGCCTAGTGTGCTAGTGGGGCCTATACTCAACAACAAAGTGAAAAATAAAATTAAAATTTGAGAATAAAATTTAAAAAGTCCTGCCCTAGTCCTAGGTTATAGGATGGCTGTTCCAGGCATATTTGTGTTTTGAACTCCAAATCTTAAATTATCCTTTGTAAATGCTGGTTGTAAGTTACAATAGACTCTCTTGGGGCACGTGGTTGGCTTAGTCTGTTAAGCACCCAACTCGGTTTTGGCTCAGGTCATGATCCCAGGATCGTGAGATCGAGCCCCACGTAGGGCTCTGTGCTCCCCAAGGAGTCTGCTTAAGACTCTCTTTCCCTCTCCCCTGCCTGTCCCTCCTGCTCTCTCTCTCAAATAAATCTTTTAAAGACACAATAGACTCTCAAAAATGATCTTTAAGTAATGTATTTAGCTGACTTCTAAATTTACTAATTTCAATGAATTAGTGTAATAAATGCAGAAAGCCTTTATCTTAGGCAAGAGAAGCCACATAAAAACATCAATCCTGAAAGAAGAAAGAGAATAACTAAAATAATAAGTCCTTGTGATCATAGATTTGCTCTTCATTTCTTGAAACCTGAATGAAGACATTTTTTTTAAAGAAAAATTGGTTGATACATGGCATTATTAGCCTTTAAAAATGCCCCAAAAAACACTTCTTCTTCAGAATATTAACAAGTCCTACTGGAAAAGCAATTCCATGGGCAAATTCACGTAGAAAGCATGGGGGGGGGGCGCCTGGGTGGCACAGCGGTTAAGCGTCTGCCTTCGGCTCAGGGCGTGATCCCGGCGTTCTGGGATCAAGCCCCACATCAGGCTCCTCCGCTATGAGCCTGCTTCTTCCTCTCCCACTCCCCCTGCTTGTGTTCCCTCTCTCGCTGGCTGTCTCCCTCTCTGTCAAATAAATAAATAAAATCTTAAAAAAAAAAAAAAAAGAAAGCATTGTGTTAGAGATAAACAGGTTTATTTACTGAAAGAACTTGCTAGATACTGTGAAATCTATAACCAGCAGATTCCCAAAGGATACAATTCATTGTCAACTCAGAACTTTCCTATGGACCAATGTCTTTCAAAAGAATTAAGTGGATTCAATAAGAACTTAGGAAAATCCATGGACTTGTGGCCATCATTTTAGGGAAGCCCGGGGTGGGGTGCTGGAAAACTCCTTGGGGTGGCCTCAGGGGGCCGGCCATGCACTGGTGGGTAAGCTGCTTTCAGGCCCAGAAGCCAGACTAGGGGCTCCCATCCTACATAGATCTACTGGACCCTAGACAAATTAATTACCATTTACTAATTCACACTATTGGGCTCACATCCCAGATTCACTATTTACTAACTAGAGACCCTAGACTAATAAGTTACTCCTCCTAATACACAGTCACCTGACACATAAAATCGTGATGCTAATAATAATACCTATCTTGTAAGATCGCTAAGGCAACGGATAAGAGAATATGTGGAAAGCATCTCATGGAGGGTCTGGCACTTACTAAGTTCTCAAAAAACATCAGTTGTTATTACTGACCACACTGGTATATATGCCCCACAGTCTCATGATTTTTTAAAAGTGTTCCCCTTTTTGGTCAAAGTTAGACTAGACAACTGGACAGATAAAGCAGATGAAAACACAGCTGCCTGATTCAAGAACAGCTGGGGCCACCCGTGCCCCAGGGCCTCCCTTACCCTGGGGACACTTCAGAACAAGAGTGAAAATAACCACTGGCGTGCTACTTTGAAAACCAGGACACTGACTTTGCAAGCCATCCATCTGACCTCTCCGGAACTTCTGATCACATTGATAGTGTAAAAGTGTAGAAATAAAGTGCTTACTTAAGTATTTAAATGTCTTTTGGGTTCTATCCAGGTGTCCACGTTTACTATCTTTCATTTCACTTTGATGAGTTGGGCAAAGTGTTGTTGACACATTCAGTCTCCAGCCAACACTACTGATCGTAACTTGGGCAAAGCCTTGAGGATGTCCAGAAGTCCCCTCTGCTAGAGGTGACCCCTAACACGGAGCATAATTCTCAATGGTGATCTTATTTTAATGCCTAAATAATTCTTTAATCCTTTATCAATACACAATCACATTTCACCTCTACGCCGTGTGTGTGTGTGTGTGTGTGTGTGTGTGTGTGAATTTTTGCTCCAATGTAAATCATTGTTTGGAGCATCTTGCTATTTACGAGCTCCTGTTACCATGATGTTTCAGTATAAAATACTTCCGGATGCACACTTTTGGTAAAATACAAGCTAAGGTAAATACCTGGAAGCAGATGGGAAAACCCGCAATCGCAGGGTCATAATTTGGACCTTGAATTTTGGACCACATCACAGAGTGGGTGCTAATAGTGGGTGCCTTTCTTTCCCGGGGATTCCCGAGGTTTAAAAGCAAAAACACTCTGGTTCTAAGTAGTAAATCTTCAGAATGAATTGAGTTTCAGGTTAAGCGTGTTGATATTGATTCCGCCACACTTGGAGCTATTTCTAAGAACAGAGATGTTTCTCCTTTGTAACAAGTCAAATTACTTTATTGCGAAGACACTGGCCCGCCAGGTGCTGAGGAGTCATAAACGTGAGCCAAGGAAAGGAGGACGGTCTTGCCCAAGCCCCCCGCACATCAGCGCACCGTCGGAGGGTGGGCGGGCGAGGGGCAGGCGGGGGGCAGGCTCACCTGAGAATGAAGCACTGGGGCCGCTGCTCCTGGAAAAGCCGGTGAAAGGCTCTCTCGGCGCAGGAGAAGATGTGAGGCGGCAGGGTGGAGCAGGGCTGGCCCGTGCTGCTGAGGTACAGCTGAGACACCTGCCGAGCAGGGCGGGAGGCAGACATCGGTGAGAAGGTTCCAGCTCCCCCCCCCTCAGAACACAGCTGACTTATTTCCAGTATTCAAACGCCGGGGAAGCCCGATGTCTGAGACCCATTTGTAACCGCAAAACGTCTGGGAAATTATGCCCTTTTCAGCACGTTTTATGTGTTCACAGTGATAGAACAGGGGCGGATGTTTGCTCCTTCATTACGTGGTTCACAGGCTCGAAATCACCGTGCCGTCCTTAAGCAGAGCAACTCACACAAACCCAAGGAAGTAAGGTGAACCTACGCTAATTTACATCACATACAGTGTCGCTCGGCAACATGTCATTTCAGGAACCTTAAGACAGAAAGGGTTTGTAATCTGAGTAGAAAACAGCTGCAGCTGAAACACAGAAGAACTTACAAACTTCTCAGAAAAACAAAAATGAACTTAATTTCAGTGACATAGTGATTGATGAGGATTGCCATGGTGCCAGTGTGTTTAGTCCCTTTGAGTTTCTAGTAAGTTCTACTACATTAGAATAAACACTGAATGATAGGGAGATGTCTGAGTCAGGAAGAAATATCAGACAAACTTAATTTTTCTTTTACAAAGTGACAGGCCTGTAGCCTCAAGGCTGTCAAGGGCGGGAAGCTCACCAGAAGATGGACGGGTACGCCTGTCCTGTCATGGCGGCCTGGGTCTTTGGTTCTGTGGGCATTACCGGAGGGCGATGGGAAAGACCTGACGGAGGCATCGTGACTGGATGGTCACAGTGCATCAGGAGCAGTTTCCTGATGGCAGGGGTGGTACAGAGGTTACACTGCGAGTGAACGCCTCTGTTTGCAGGAAAGGCACAACACACGTATTCAAGGCTGATGGGACAGCATACCAGCAAATCATTTGAAAATGGTTGGGGGAAACAAGTGATTTGTGCTATTTATCTGCAAATTTTTCATATGCTTGAAGTCATTTAAAATCATGGGGGGAAATAACTTTTTTTAAATAAAATAAGTGACCTACAGCTATAAGAAATAATTGGATGAATCTCAGGAACGCAATGTTGAGCGGAATCTGTCAGACACAGGAGAGAACATTCTATAAGATAAAGTATAACACCAAGTAAAACTGAACTACACCATAGACGTCAGGTCAGTGGTGCCTTGGCCAAGACGCTCGTGATCGCAGAGGGGAAAGAGCGGGGCTTTTGGAGTGTGGAAAATGCTCTCGGTCTGAGGGCTCGTGAAAATTCATCCAACTGGACTCTTAGAAACCCTGCTCACTGTATAAAAAAGCCAGAAAGCCAAAATCCTTAAATACCATGGTTCTGGTGCAGACACAAGAAGAAGAGATCACTGAGACAACCTAAAGAACTCAACCCAAGCCCACACATGGGTGTCAATTTAGGGTACAAAATGGGGCTGTTTCATGCATTAGTCATAAAGGATGGGCTGATTACTAGTAAAGGAAACAAACACTGATCTCTATCTCATGCCTTGTGTAAAAATGAATTCAAGATGAATTTAAATCCCAAATACAAACAGCAAAGCATAAAACATTTACATAAGTAAACAGAATAATACTCTCATGATTTTGGAATAAGGAAATAGGGGTCCCAGACACAAATTATAATGGGCAGGATCACTCGATATCAAAACAGTACATTTGACAATTGCTGTTCAACCACAAACATCTGTATGTAATACAATAAAAATCAAAGACAGAGAGGAGATTAAGCTACGTGTACTATCAATACATTAGCAATGTCTTATAAACGACTCCCACAAATAAATAAAAAAGACTGGAAATAAAATAGAAAATTGGACAAAGAATACAAACAGAAAAGAATAACTAATAAATATGAGAAAAGAAGCGGAAAACTCTGGTAACTAGGGAAATGCCATTTCAAACAGGAAGGTGACAGATATAAAATACTGGTAACTTTATAAACAGTTTAATAATAATAACAATGGCTTACACTTGCTATGAGCTTGCTGCTGTTCTAAGTACCTCATATGCATCCAATTCTCTTAGAAATCTATGACTTGGGTATGAGAATGACCTTCCTTTTTAAGGGTGAGGAAATTGAAGCGAAGAAGTTAGTAACTGGTCAAAGTTCACACAGCTAATTAGTGGTGGAACTTGGTTTCAAAAGAAAGTTTTCTCCAGCACTAGAAAAATGCACCTGTACTATGCAGAGCTGTTCTCACTGACTGGAACAGTGATTTGGTAACAACTTCTAAACTTAAGGTGGGCTTGACCAGGAATCTCTGAAAAAACTATCAAACATTAGCAAAATGCACACATGAAACGGTTCTTAGCACTCTTTGTAAGAGCAGAAAACATGCCAATAATTTAAAAATCAGTATGGGGTTTAATGGATGAATATAACGGATTGTGTTTTAATATGATAAAATACTATAGGGCATTTAGAATAAATTATCGAGAACTGAAACTATCAGAATAAAAAAGCACAAAGACTAACAAAGATTTGTTTTGTAAAAGGATATAGTCAATATATCTGAATATATCAGCAATATATCTGAGTGAACTAAAATGGAAAATAATGGTATTTGCAGGTTTTTTTCCTATGTACAGTAGTCTCCCCACTTTACCCGTGTGCTCTATGTTCCAGGACCCCCAGGGGGCACCCAAAACCACAGAGGGTACCAAACCCTACATACACTATGCGTTTTCCTATACATACCTAACTATGATAAAGTTTAATTTATAAATTGGGCACAGTAAGAGATTACAAATGATAACTAATAGCGAAACAGAACACTTACAACAATATACTGTAATAAAACTTGTACAAGCGCAGTCTCTCTGCCTCTCTCAAAATACCTTCTTGTCCTGTACACACACCTCTTCTTGTGATGATAAAAGATGATCAATTGTCTACGTGATGAGATGAAGCGCAGTGAATGACACAGGCATGTGACGCAGGGTCCCGCTACTACTGACCTTCTGATGCTACATCAGAAGTAGGATCGGCCCCCCGTTGACCCTGACAGCGGGTAACTGAGACCATGGAAACTGAAACCACAGGTAAGCGGGACAACCATATGTGCCCATGTATAGTGAACATACAAAAGACTGGATGACGGGCGCCTGGGTGGCTCAGTCAGTTAAGCATATGACTTCAGCTCAGGTCATGGTCTCAGGGTCCTGGGATCGAGCCCCGTGTTGGGCTCCCTGCTCAGCAGGGAGTGTGCTTCTCCTTCTCCTTCTGCCCCTCCCCCTGCTCCTGAACGCACTCTCCTTCTCTCTCAAATAAATAAATAAAATCTTTTAAAAAAATGACTGGATAAAAGAATAATAGTTTCGGGAGAGTGGTTGTCATTGCTTATGAAAAGGAATTTGCCTGCGTTCATAGCACACTACACCATCTAATCTAAGACACCATATAATTAAAACAAAGCTTTATTTTCTGTTCTACACAGAAAAAAACATTACAGTTGAAGTAGGGTGTGATGTTTCTTAGCACACTTTTCTAGCTGCATCCCAATCTCAGGAGTGTACGTGAACAAACAGGACTTCTTTATTTGAGATCTTTTCTGATTTTTGTATTTTTTAATTATTCCAGAATGTAAAATGGATATCAAAAGAATTAATGATAGTGATGTATACATTATAATTCATAAACCACCCAGGGAGTTCTAGCCCAGCTCTATTTTCTTGCAGGACATACATCTGCTCCTTTCGAACACTTGCACTAACACTAATACAAGCCCAACACAGGCCTAATCAAATTTTAACAGAATGCCCTTAAGCTCCATCTGTAAAATCTTGCTGAGAATTTCATTAGATGTTACAAACAAGGTGAGACAGAAGAGAGCCAGGAGCATATGTGACTCCTACTCTGTTTCTTCAAAAGTCCTCAGGGTCACATCTTCTCTTAAGGCCAAGTTGTACTAGACATGAGATGTGTAAGGGATCTTGGGTGTCTAGGTCTTTTTCGTGATAATCAAAGTAATCACATTTCTCAGACCCCTTCTCTTACACGCCCTCTCCTTTCCATACAGTGTTAGACTTTATGTTGTAGAATATTCCGTTGCTACCACCTGGTAATGCTTAGCTCGATGCTGATTCTAGGCTTTATAAGTAATGTAAATACAAAATAATAATGCTAATATAATAGTGCATTTAATTAAGATAATAATCAATTCTACTTCATTATTTCTATCGAAGCTTGAAGATTTTCACCCATGTGGTTTCAGTTTTCCGACAAGCCACGTAACCTTCAGATTGGTTATCATTGCTGCTGTCATTTTCATTATTACCGTTACTACATGTTCTCACTGGGTCCAGCAACTACCCTCAGCAGCAGCCACTCCCTTCCCACATGCCTCCTCTCTCCCTTCACCTTCTTCTCTCCCCATCTGCATCACCTGGGAACAAGAGGATTCTGGTCACTGGAAATTTTAAGTGCTTGACTGGAACTCGTGGGTGAGAGGACATCACATCAGTCCCATTCATGGGTACCTCCTTCTGCTTGGCTCTGCTTCCAATGAATAAGGTCTTTTTTTGTTTTTGTTTTTGTTTTTTTTAATGAATCACCTCCCTCCTACTTTCCACCATGCATGACACCTGTCAATCAACTGCCAGGAGATTGCAGAATCCTGCTTCTTCTGCTTTCTGAAGCCAACCATGCAGTCCCACAACTGATGACAGGGCTCCCCAACTGTCCATGTCCCCTAAACCATGAAACCTCCTTGATGTCAACGGCTTGACTTGCAGAGGCTGTTGGCTTCACAGCCTGGTACGGATATGTCACTCTACTTGCCTGATTGGATTGCCTACTCATTATCTGTACAACTACATATAGATGACATATTCTGAAAAAAACACTTCATTTTTAAAAAGGATCACATATAATAATAAACAAAATTCCTCTGGGCTCTGCATTTGTGCTGCTGAGAAGAGTCCGTCATCATTTGCTCTGGGGTTGCACATCCTGGATTTAAATTCTGTCCCTCCCACTCACGGAAGACTTTAGAAAATTTGTTCCTTCTACTTAAGGCTTGGCGTTTTCACCTCCAATGTGGAAATTATAATTCTTATCCTGACTGCCTTGCCTTTGTTGAGTAGAAGTGATGATAAACGTAGAACTCATTGCAGCAGGCCTGCCACGTGATAAGCCCGAGACAACACCAGCTCCTCCTTCCAGCCCCTCTTGTCCAGGGGTGATACACTGTGCTCAGTCACCCCAGCTATTCGCCCAACTCGAACATGCAGTGGGAATATCAGGAGACCAACAGCAAGCGGAATCTGAAAATGAAATGAAGCCCTAAGCCTGACACCCTACACGAGATGCCGTTCTACACAGTGGGAGAGCTTAATCCGCCACCAATAGAGGACAAGGAGAAAATGGGTACTGATCGTTTCTGTATCCTTGTGTACTCGAAAATATAATCTGGAGAAATTATCTCCAGGTCTTTTATCTGGAATGCCATCATTATTTTGCACATTGAGATTTCCAGGACATATATCTTTGGTTTGTGAAGTCCACAGTAAAGGGGACAGTGAGAAATATCTGAGACAAGTCTGACATCAGCGTTGGAGGGGGACAACGCGTACCCACTGCTGACGCGTCCGCTCTCGTGACATTCATGTGTTCACTGGTTTCCACAATGACACAACCACCAAGATGTCTGTGCTTTCTAATTACTACCTCAACGATGCATTAGACCTTTTTTTTTAAATGATTTTTTTTATTTTTGAGAGAGAAAGAGCATGCACCAAAAGCAGGGGGAGGGGCAGAGGGAGAGGGAGATGCAGACTCCTGGCTGAGCAGGGAGCCCGAAGCACGGGGCTCGAGCCCAGGACCCTGAGATCAAGACCTGAGCCGGTCAGGGGTTCAACCAACTGAGCCCCCCAGGGGTCCCTAGACCTGGTTCTTCAGTGGCCGCCATCTGCCCTGTCATTGTAGTCTCCCCATCCCTCCTCCCTTCCTCTCCCCCTACCCCTTTCCCTGTCCTCTTCTTCCACCACCTCCTTCCTCCTGCTCTCCCTCCTTCAGTGCTTTCTACTGTTTTTCTACCTCATTCTTAAACTTGGTGTGAATCCTAGAAACCTTATAAAATGAAATATCTATGTGAATTATTCCTAATCTTGCGTCCAAGTTAGAACTGCAACAGGATTTCAATTTAACCTCCAAAAACTTCATACATTCACCTGGTTTTTCCTCGTCAATTTTTCTTTTCTTTCATTTTCTTTTTTGTTATAGATTCTCCTACACTCACAAATTCAAAACCTGTACCTTTAAGAGATGCTCTTCTCTTACTTCTTCCTCAAATGAAATTCTCTGCGGTTCTTCTCCCCGTCTTTTCACAGACTCACTCGGCTTCTGCGCACTACCACCAGAGCCCCCGCACTAGGCTTGCTCTTGGATTATTTCTGCACCTACTAACTGTCGTCTTGCCTAAATGTCTCTTTTTCTCAAATTGATGGCGACAGACTTATAAACACTATTTGTATCAGACTTATTTGTTTCCAGGGGGTCTTTATTTTCTAAAATTAAAATCCAAACTCTCTAACTTAGCTTTGTAGTCTAAATCTACACCAGATTTTCAATTTTTTAACTTTTTGAACTTCTTGCTCTTATAAGACTAGTCTGTGCCTTCTTCTCAATGATCCTACACTTTTTGTCTCTCTTATGTGGTGCTAGACAATTCTCCAAAGTATATTTCCTCTCCCCTTACTAGAATCTAACTCATTCCTTTAATCTGCACCAATCACACTGCTTTTCGAAGTAATGCCTTTCTCAGGTGGGTAAGATTTCCTTCCCTTCAACCTCCTGACTTGTCAATTAATAGTGTACATTTTCAATACAGCTATCTTCCTGTCCTCAGCTACAAGTGAAGTCTATGATTACTTTTATCATTAGTGATGCATCATCTCTAGCCTGTCAACGCAGTTTCTAAGGATGAGGAGACTCTTACTTAGCAACCCCAAATATCGAACGTAACGGATTGTGTTTCATAGACTCAATATATGTTTCTTGGTTTGATGAAGCATTCTTGTTCCTGATTATAACGTTGCTTCTTTTGCAAAGCCTGTTCAGAAAGATCTGGCTGCTTTTCTATTTTCTCCCTCTCCTCTACCTTTTATGTGTGTAAAATGAGTGATGTCACTTGCCTTCAACATAAATGGGCAGCACAATAGTGAGTCCCCTCCCTGCTGGTTATACTTCATTTAGAACTGTCTGCCTACTGGCCCACTAGGTGCCATTCCTCCCCAGTGACTGCTCACATCACCTCAACATTTTTTATGCCCGCAGCCAGCTCAGGGATAGGGCTGCTTGCTGCCATGTGTTTCTATTAGTGGCAAAATGCCGTTCAACACAGAGGGCTCTATATCCATGATGAATGGCCTCCTAGAAATAAGAAATGAATGTTATGCAAAGCTTAATATAACACAGTTAATGGTAACAAAATTAAAATGAGCAACAGATGATGCATGCGGATATTTCAACAAGAAACACAGAAGTCATTCTCCTGGTCTATATAATCTTTACAGATATAATCATATTCAAGGTTTTAGTTTCTTCTTTTATTCAACTAACGAGGGAAGAAACTAAACTATCTGAACAGAATTTGTTAATTAAGATAATAAGCCTACACGTGATTATATAATCAATACGCATAGAAATAAGTGAAACTTTCTTCTGCATGTCCTTAGGACAGTGAGATAACGTGATGTGGCTCCATACTGAGTAACTGATTTGAAATTGCAAGATGCTAAGATTGCTACAGAGGATACTAAAACTGCAAGATACTAAGATTGCCCACTAATTCAGCCTAAAAATTAAGTCCTTATATCTACCTAATATCTATAATTATATCGTGAGTTATTACTTGTAGACCAGGAAAGTGCAAACTAGTTGATTCTACATAATGGAAATGAATTCCAAAAGCACCCAATACAGTAAAATCTCATTATGACATATAAAAAGTGGGCGGTTTCATTTAAGCTTTTTATCCATGCATATTTCACCTAAATATATTTATTTTCCTCTTACATTCTATGCCAGAGTCCACTGGAATTGATGGATATAAAGGATGATGCATGTAAGTTATATGTCGCAGTCACCGTTTTAAGTGTGAATGAACTGTTCACACAAAAATCTCAGGGCGTCATGTTCTATTTCTACATTAATAAAGAAATATGTCTCTTAAGGTCTCTCCTTTTCTCTGTTAACATGTATTTCTGAAAGACCTGCAAATACTACACATTACTTGAAGCCGTAAAATTGCCACACTATTAACACCCTAGAAACGAAGAAACCACAAAGTCACAGGTCTATACCATTTGAGATACAATATAACATGACAAGTAATGCCATGCCAAAACAATTTATTGTGGCACATTTTCCCTAATACTTAGAATTTGACCTCTAGATCTATACAAGAGTTTACATAATAGCTATATATGTATATATTTTACGCAATTACATAAAACTGGCTTTTGTCTCACCATAAGATTCTTATGGACTCTATGATCCAATGTAATACCATAAGTATAAGCCAGAAACAACACATTAATAGCTTTAAATAGCAGGGGTTCTCTATCTCTCTCTCTTAAATTGAAGAATAATGAACTTGTCAAGTATCAAAGATACAGAAAGCCATGTTTAAAGCCAAATAAAAAGCCCCAAATACTTATTTATAAAAGGCAAAAAATTGACAATATAACTATTTAAGTTAAATGACTATCTAATGAAACTCCAAAAACTTAGAAAGAAGGAGACGATAAAAAGAAAAAGCAGAAATCAATCATATAGAGAATAAATATACAACAGAAAAAAATTTAAGTCAGGAAATGTTCTTCTTTGTAAAGATTAACACAATCAAGAAATTCCTAGCAAATTGATTTTAAAAAGTCAGAGAAGGCATACATGACCAACACAGGGAATGAAAAGAAATCCCACGAAATTCTACAAACATTAAAAAAATAAATAGGATCATGGAAAATAATACGCCCCAACCTTTGGAAGTTTAATATAATGAACAGAATCCTTGAAAACAGAAATTATTAAGAACAAACATAAAAAGAAATAAAAATATGAACCGGGCATATGTCTACTGGATCATGATAGGTCAGGCTGAACTCCTCTGATAGAACTCTGGAGATGACTGCAGTGAGGGCTCCTACCCTGTCCGTCACGTGACCACACACTCAGGTTGCCCAAGGCTAAGGCTGGGCTCTTCGTGAGAGGAGCGAAGACAGTGGGCAAGGTGCAGCAGTTTTAAAGCAACAGTGGAAGTGACTTTGGTACAAAAGGAAGAAGTTGGAGTAGTGAGGGGGCACTCTACCTCAGGAGGAATTTCTATAAGAATCCTTCACTGATTCCTTGGGAGCTTAAAGAACGTCTTCTCTCTCCCTTCCCCTCCTCTCCTTCTCCCCCTTCTCCTCCAACCTCTCTCCTACCGCCTCCCCCTCCAGCATCTAGGAGCATGTCCCTGCTTCAGGAACATGTGTCTGCTCTGTCGCCTCTTTGTCGTGCCGCTGCTGTCTATGAGCTATTCTGCTTTCACTGGAACCAGCCTTGTACTTACAAAAAAAATAGAGCTTGCGCAATGATAGTCTTCATCTATTACTACTTGAAAATCATGCTGTGTGTTCAGTTACCTGAAATAATTTCCCAAAAGCAATTTCTCTTTTAATTTTGAGAGTCTCATAATTAAAAGTGGGAAGTCATTTGAAAAAACGTACAAAATTCAATATTGTCCTTTCTCATTCTCATTGTTTTAACATCACAGAACTTTTCTGACAGAGGTCATGATGTTGAAATAAGGACTGTAAACCAACTGATCTTGAATTAGTCAAGAAGGTATGGAAAGTAGAGTAATATTTAATTTTAGCAGTCTGTCTAATGATTATAATTATAGGAAAATGACATATTCTAAGTGTAAAGGAATCTTTTGATAAGATCACATTCTTTTCCATTTTTGTCTCAGAACAAATGAAAGTCATTATTATGCAAATTTCAATTTAGAATTTTCTGAGAAGTTTGACTTCACGTATTGTTTTGGGGTTCTTCTTAATCGATCATTTGATGTGAATAGGTATTTTAAATGATATTTTAAATTTTATACTTACCATGGTGGAATAAATTGGAAGCTCCTTGAATGGGTTAACAAGCAAGAGGATGTCTCCAATAAAAGTCTGTTAAAAGAAAAGGATATAAATAGTTGGTGGACTATATAAATGGAACACTTAAAATTAAAAATGATACAACTTTAAAATCACTGTACAAAATAGAGAAAATAAATAAAAGCCATACTTTAACATTTTGTGAACTGTTGTAAAGTTTGTGAATAAAGAAATAGGAAAGTCAAATTCAAATTAAATAAAACCAACAAGGGTGTTCCATTAAACACATAACAAGTGAAATGACTGGATTCTTTTTTTTTTTTAATGCCAAATCCTCTTTTATTCCAAATCATTTTTCTTCTTTTTTTATAATAATTTTTTATTATGTTATATTAGTCACCATACAGTACAGCCTTAGTTTTTGATGTAGTGTTCCATGATTCATTGTTTGCCTATAGCACCCAGTACACCATGCAATATGTGTCCTCCTTACCACCCATCACCGGCCTATCCCAATCCCCACCCCCCTCCCCTGAAGTCCTCAGTTTGTTTCCCAGAGTCCATAGTCTCTCGTGGTTCATTCCCCCTAAACAGAAATGACTGGATTCTAAGAATCGCTTTTCTTTCTTTTTTTTTTTTTTAAGATTTTATTTATTTATTCGACAGAGATAGAGACAGCCAGCGAGAGAGGGAACACAGCAGGAGGAGTGGGAGAGGAAGAAGCAGGCTCATAGCGGAGGAACCTGATGTGGGGCTCGATCCCACAACACCGGGATCACGCCCTGAGCCAAAGGCAGACGCTTAACCGCTGTGCCACCCAGGAGCCCCTAAAGAATCAGTTTTCTTAAAGGGGTTTTGTGAGGATCAGACTGAATAAAAAATATAAGATTAAAACACATGGCAAATATACTGAAGGAAATGAATGTCATAATGAGTTCTATGCTGCTACAGAATAAAAATGAAATGCATAAGTGAAAAATGAATAAAACACAGAAAGCAAATAATACTTTTGTAATTAAAAGAAGAACAAGTAATGAGATATAAAGGCACAAAGAACGGACGGGATAAATAAGTCAAATAATAAAATGATAGATTTAAACCCCCCCCCCAAATCAGTAATTACATCAAATGTAAAGCTAATAAATACTCTAATGAAAGGACAAAGATTATGAACTAGATTATTCTATATAGATTAAGAAAATTTGGAAGTAAAAAGATAAAGCAAGAATACCTGCAAACAATAATAACAGAAAAAATGTGGTTTAGCAACACTCAATTCACACATACAAAAAAAAAATGATGAAAAGGGACATTTCACAGTGATAAAATGTTAAATCAATCAGGAAGATACAGCATTTAAAATTTCTATGAGACCAAAATCTAGCACAAAACATATGAGGCAAAAACAGCTGTAAGGAGAAAAATTAATTCACAATTTAAACAATGTTTTTTCTTAGTAACTCATGGAATAAGCAGATAAAATCTTGAAATAAAAAATTACCAAGTGACTAACTGACTTATATACAGCACTGTTACCAAACACTTGCAGAATATGCATTCTTTAAAATTGAACACAGGTCAGTTTCATTATATTTAAAGGACCTGAATCACATAGAGTATGTACTCTGATCACGGTAGAATTAAGACAGAAATTAATAACAGATAACTAGAAAATCATCAAACATTTGGGAATTATACAATGCATCTGCAAATAACCTATGAGCCAAAACAGGAGCCACAAGGCAAATGAGAAAATATTTTGATTATAACACATCATAATTTGTGAGATGCAACCAAAGATATACTTAGTATGGAAATTACTGCCTGATATGCTATTTATAACGTTAAAAAAGAAGAAAGGCTGGTAGCTATGATCTAAGTATACTTTTCAAGGACCTCATCAAATTACATCAAAATATACAGAAATATAATCAGTATAACAGCAGAAATTAATGGAATAGAAAACAAAAGTCAAAAGGTGGTCTTCTGAACAATATAATAAAACAAGACTGAGAAAACAAGAGAAAATGCACAAACTATGAGTATTCTACATACGACATTTACTACAGACAACATAGACATGAGAAGAGATGAAGAGATGTTTGGAATCACATTTTTGCCACTATGGATATTTAGATAATGTGGACAACAACCCATCTTACCAAAACAAACACAGGAAGATAGAGAACATCTGACTAGTTTTTTCTGTAAAAGAAATTTGAAGCTATGTCTAAAAACCTTTCTCAAAGAAAATTTAAACTTCACTAGTGAATTCTTTCCAACACTGATGAACAAAATAAGCAAAATAAGCAATTACAGATTATTCCAGGAAAGAATTTTAGAGGGAACACCATTTCATTTTAAGAGGGCTACATAAACTTGGTATTACAAACCTAAGTAGTATATTGAAAGAAAGGAAGATTACAGGCTGTTCTCCTTCCTAAAGTACATGCAAAAATCCTGAGCAAAATATTGACAAATTGAATCCAGTAATACATTCAACAGATAATCTGTTTCAACCAAATAGGATTTGTTCTAGAAACATAAGGTTGGCTTCATATTAGTAAATCAACCCTTGTAATTTATAATAATAAAAAGTCATAAAATCAATAAATGTCAAAAAAATTTAATAGCATTCAATGCCTACTCTTGATTAAAAATAACAACTTTTAAAAACTATTAATATAAAGAACTCCCTTAATCTAATAACATTTAACCATACCTATGGCAGAGCTACTGCAAACAACTTGCTTAATGATAAAATATCGAAAGCTTTTCCCTGAGATCCAAAATGAGGTAGGGATGCCTATCTTAGGTTATTGTCACCTCCCATCATCTTTTCATTAAGAGTGCCATCCCGTGAAATAAAACAGGAAAAAAAGTAAGGAAGTTATCGATTTAAAAGAGAAAAATAAAAGTCATGATCTACATAATATGTGGCAGTATATGCAGAAAATCCAAAAGATTCTCCATATAAATCAATATTTACATATAAATTTAGCAAGTTTGGCAGATAAAACATGAAGTTCACAATCAAATTATACCTCTATATTTGTAACACACAAAAAGAAAGTGAAATTTGTTATTTTCAATATTTTCAATAAGAAAATAACATTTATTATAGCATCAAAGTTTGAAAAAGGCCTAGAAAGACATCTGATACGAATGGTCAAGACATCAAAAATTTAAAAATGTGCCAGAGAAGGTAACCATGGCCAAAGGAGGGACATTAACCTTCCATGATATATAGAAGACTTCTATATCAAGATTTATTATACTACTATAGTGATTAAGATATCTCGGATCCGGGGTGCCTGGGTGGCGCAGTCGTTAAGCGTCTGCCTTCGGCTCAGGGCGTGATCCCAGCGTTCTGGGATCGAGCCCCACGTCAGGCTCCTCCACTAGGAGCCGGCTTCTTCCTCTCCCACTCCCCCTGCTTGTGTTCCCTCTCTCGCTGGCTGTCTCTGTCAAATAAATAAATAAATAAATCTTTAAAAAAAAAAAAAGATATCTCGGATCCATACAACAGAAGGCAGATTCTGGAGACGGACCCACTCCCCAGGGTCACCTGGTCACCACAAAGGCACCAGTGCAACGTAGCAGGAGAATCCACATGGGGCAACATGAGTCTGGACCCTCCTCTTGTACCATTGTGAAATCACTTCCACACTGGTAATACACCTTAAATGTGAAAGTTAAAACAACCAAACTGAACGAAGAAAATGTAAGAAAATGGCCCAAGCCAAATTTTCTTAAGTGGGACAAACATTAAACATAAAGAACTTCGTAAAAACTGCAAAAGCTTCTATCCACCTACAGACCAACTAGAAGACAAAAATGCAAGCCACAGACTGGGAGAAAATGCTTGCAAATGTGCATATTTAACAAAGAAAGAGTATCCGGAATATATAAAAATCCCTACGTACCAAGAAGAAAAAGTAAAACAACCCATTTATTTTTACTGAATGGGCACCAAGTGAGACGAGATGGCCAAATGAGTGACACACACGGTCACCACCATCAGTCAGCAGGAGGATGGGAGCTAGAACCACAATGGGAGACCACAGCCGCCCGAATGGCTAACTTGTGTGAAAACTACTAACACAACAGCCAACACTGATTGTGCTGAGTGTTGGTGAGGGTGCGGAAACTGAAGTCTGTGGCGACAGTCTAACCACTCTGAGAAAGTGTTTGGCTGTATCTCCTCAGGCTGAAGGGACCTGTGACGCCCGAATTCCAGGGCTGGGCTCACGGCCCCATGAAAATAGCTGCACGCGGCCCCACGGAAATACCTGCGTACACGTGTCACCTAAAAAGGCCTACGATGGTTTATAACAGTATCACCCACATAATTCACGTAATTGTAACAGCATAATTCAACAACCAAACGGTGGAGACAACTCAAGTGTTCCTCCATTGTAGAGTAAATAAATAAATGAGGATATATTCCCACGGCAGCTGATTTTGCAGAAGTAAACATGGGTAGCTGTGGCTGGAAGCAATAAAATAGACGGTTATCAGAAATCAAACAATGAATGAAAGCAGGCAGACACACGAGAGAACACACCAGGTGAGTCCTTTTATATAAAATACAGGAAAAAACACCAAACGAATCCGTAGCTATATATGCTAAAATCTTTTGTGATGATTACAGTAAACTGAGGAAGGGGCTTCCAAATATTCCATTTCTTCATGGAACTGCTGGTTACCTGGGCGTGTTCACCAAATGAGGTCAGTGTTGTCTTGAATCACAACATATAAAGACAGTCATGCTCCACTCATGGGTTGTGATTCAAGACAACACTGACTTCAAAGGAGGACTGGCCAGGATTCTACAGCCAAGTAAAGGAGAAAAGGAAAGTAAAATGACTGAACCAAATGGGACCTTTATAGTGAAATATCTGAAAATTACTCAGAAAAATGAAGAGAAAAAGTAGACAGAGGGAGAAGGGAGAAATCTGCTAAGGAAGGAAAAATGCGGAACTTCAAAATAAAATCAAAATACTTCTAAGTTGCACTTTTCTATTGAGATATAATTTCTATTTTGATCTAAGTATTGAAGAAATTTGAGATTGTCTTTGCCAATGTATTTTGTGATAAACGAAAAAAGAGTCTAGAAAAATGTGATCTGAGTGTTAAGGATAGACTCCTAACGTATGAGTTTACATAGGCTTATGCCATATTCTCAAGAGGCTGCTTTGATGAAAGGTACTTTGTAAATGTTTTTCAGGAAAAGGATTTTTTTTTAAGTTAGAAACCTACAGATTTCCTTCACCTCATCTTTCTAAACTATCACAGTTTTATTTTTAATAGCCCACACATGATAAGTGCTCACAAGGGTCTATGCGGTTGAGTGGAATGACAGGGAATGGCATGGCAGGTAATGCATGTGGCGGGTGTGGCTTCAGATTCCAGGCAGGGGGCAGGGTCAGCTGGGGGAAAATGCGTCTGTCCTCATAATTTCAAATATCCTCCAAGTGAGAGAGACTTCAACTTCTCCTTCTTCTTCTTTTTTTTTTTAAGATTTTATTTATTTATTAGACAGACAGACACAGTGAGAGAGGGAACACCAGCAGGGGGAGTGGTAGAGGGAGAAGCAGGCTTCCCACTGAGCAGGGAGCCCGATTCGGGGCTCGATCCCAGGACCCTGGGATCATGACCTGAGCTGAAGGCAGATGCTTAACAACTGAGCCACTCAGGCGCCCCAGACTTCAACTTCTGACACAAGCTTGTCAATTTTAGCCTCTTGAGCTGCTCTTACAAAGAAGACCTGCTACACCCCACTGGGTCACCTGGAAGGAAAGGTTTAGTTAGTAAGTGGCTCAGGTGAGCCAGGCTGCCTACCTGGCTAACCGGATACAACAGGAGCCTGTGTTTGTTTGGGGGGTTTCTTTCTTTATGAGTCTTGAGTCCTACCAGTTGTATTTGTAAAGAGAATATTGCCTCCATGTTTATCTGCCATCCATAAAGAAATCTGATTGCATATTCTATTTCCGCTGTCCCAGTTGACAGTAATAATTCAGAGAAAGAAATGCCTTTGTTCTCTGCATTATTTAGGAAGCAAACGTCTCATCGCTTACAATTAATTTTGTTTGATGGTTTGGGTACATCCTACTGCTACTGGCTGTATGGAACCCTCATAGTCTGATATCCAAATGAAATGCTATACACTTGGCTAAAAGGGCAAGTTATGTTTGCTCCTGGGTTTTGGCATCAAAAGGAAAGAAAAAAGAAAGAAAAGGAAGGAAAGAAAGAAAAGAGCAACTTACAGACTGTTTTGAAAGATCATCTTATATAACCAGTCAGATTACAGCAAAAAGAGATGAAAATCCTGGTTGGACAATTAATTCAGCAGACATGGGTTACGTCGGCCTGATGGGCCCGTGGCAGTAGTGGAGGTCCACTCTGTGTATATTTTGAAAGGAGGGCTGCTAAGATTTGCAGGAAAATTATATGTGGGACACCGAAGTAAGACCAGTCCCAACACTCTAACCAGGCACTTCAGTCTGAACCTGGGAGCAGAGTAAGAGGGGCAGGGAGGGGCGTGTAAGGAGAGTGGGTGTGGAAGTCAGATGACCAACTCTTAACACAGCATCCACTGAAATCAGTACTTTTGTATTTGTGAGAAGAAACACTTTTATTTCCAATTCATCGTGGACTGATACTTTTGTAAAATGTAATAAAGGTGAATTCCTGTAAACATGGCATTGAAAAAGACAAACACATACAAAATGTAAGCCTGGATTCTTACTAGAGTCAACGGACAGAAATGAAACCATCAGATTGTCCTAAGAGGTTCTAAATGCTTACTCTCACTGCAGAACGGTAATAAAAAGTTCATACATCCAATGGTCCAGAGGACACACTCTAAGAATCACTTGTTATTATTCAATCAATAATGTTTAAACGGCTTGTCTATCCATTAAAGGCAAGTTCAAATAACATAACTTAGAGCACTCCTTACAAAATTGATCCCAGACGATTTAGCTCTTCAATATTTCAGGTATGGAAAAGAGGAAAATCATGTCTCATGCAGTGGCAAATTTATATTTGATGTGAACTTTAGCAAAGCACGATCCAGAGAGAAAGAGAAACCCAGTGGGCAGGAAGTATCTAAGAAGATGGTCCAGTGCCGGGAGGAGTTGGAGCCATGACTGATAAACAGATAGAAAGAGCTTGTCACTTGAGATTGGAAAGTGCTTGACCAGGCCTCACAGTGAGCAAACCTAGCATGGATCCCACTGTCACTGAGCCAGTCTAGCACAGCAAAGGGACATTCATCAAATCACCCGTGACACAGATCCTCACAAGTGGTGAGAAGAAAGATCCATCGTGACTTCATCAGAAAGGTCTGGGGGGGTTACTTAAAGACTGAAGAACTTCCAAGTGGGAGTTTATAAAGCGAAAGGAAAGGAAAAAAGTGTTTATTCCATGGGGTAGAAAGAGAAGCTTAGGGGGAAGTAAAACAGCCCAAGGAAAATCTTAACGCAGGCAGGAGGGCGAGAGAATCAACCAGTATCTGGGGCCCGGGTTGTGAATGAAGACTGTGGTCACCCTCCCATGAGAAGTGACAAGCCACAGAGACGTTTCAAGTCTGGGAGTGGCAAGATCACATCTGTTCCTGGATAAGAATGACTCTAGCTCCTGGTGAGATTAGGTTGAAAGGGGACAAGGTTGCCTCCGCAGGGTTTGGAGGCTGTGGAGAGGAGATGGCAATGACCTTGATGAGGATGGGGACCGCTGAGGTGCAGGGTGGATTAAGTGGATGTCAAGGTAGGAAGGAGGAGGAGGAGGAGGAGAAGAAGGATCAGCACCAGGTTGGAAAAGGTGAGAAAATGGAATAAAACTAATACACAATTAGCAGGGCCATTCCAGGGAGCGAAGTTACCAGCTTTCACCACTTTATGCCAATGACTCAATCCCATTCGTTTTGATAGAAGCATTTAATTGTAAGTGTATTTACAGTGGCAGGCAATTTATCCAAGCATTAAGATGCCGCACTGAATTTTCATAGGCTAATCAGCACCTGACGATTTATTACTCATAAGGAAATCTCAGACTTCACATTTACATGAAAATTACTTAATCAATTTCTCAGTAGACTGGGGAAAAAAGAGTGTTATCAAAAAGGGATAGCACATATGGGCATAATCAGATTTCTCTATAGACATTCTGATTGAATTGCTCTGAGCTGAATATCACAAAATCAAGGAGAGGGAGACAGACAGACCGACAGACACAGGGACTGAGATGACATGGTGTCTAAATCGTTCTGCATGTTGGATGAAATAACACATATACACCAGGGCAGAACCACAGCAAATTAATTCTCTATGCTGTTTGCCATCTGAGTCATATATCCGTATCCTGTTATCAGAGATTGGTGTATAAATTATTTACTTTACAGACAAAGCATTTCCTGATAACTTAAAGGGACTCTGGTTTCTCTTTTCATGCAGATAGAGATGACATCCTCCCAGCAGAGTGAACTGTCCCTCTTTAGCTTCCTTTTCCAGATCTAGCAGGTTTAAGTACAGGAAACAAACAGCATTTTTGGAAGTGACTTGCGGATCCTGCGGTTTCTAGCCAGATCTTCTCCCACAGCGAACTTGACACCAGGAAAGTTGTCAATCCTCAGGGTGTTCACTTTCACTTAACTACTCTGAAATCTGGATCTTTGCTGAACTTGCCTTAGAACTGAATCAGAATGAACCCGAACTCTGAGAAATCGACCTTAAGCTATCAGCAAGACCAGAAACAACAATAAGCCCCCTCCTTGTACTATCTGTGGCACGGAAGGGGGGGAATCGGCAGCAAGACAAAGCAGGGCACAAGGCAGGTTCAAGGGCACTTACATATATCTGATTGTTCCCAAAGCGCTTCTGAATTTCATAAAGCAGGGTGCCGTCATTCAGCTCGCTGAGCGTTGCCAGGTCATCACTGGGAGCGGGAGGCATCAGCTTGACCTAGGGAAAAAAATAAGTAGGATCAATTCTAATTGCTTTCCCATCAACTTTCTTCACAGTTGGATGTTCCAATTCTAATTACATGTCAAAAGTGTAGAGACCACGTGAGTTTGAAACCATTATTAAAAGATGAAATGGTTCACTTAAAAGGAACAAAAAATTCAACAGCCACAGAGAAATGTATTCAGATGAGAATTTCCATCCTATGCCCACGAGCGTGTGCACACACGCTCACACACACACACACACACACCAACGTAGGCACCCCCAGGGCTACCTTCCGTCCCGCAAAGGCATCAGTCTGCCAAAATCATTTCAGCACGTTGACTTTCCTAGTCCCCACTTAAAATGTAGACAGCCCTGAGCTGTTCTGAGTCCTCTAAGACCAGCAGCTGAAAAGCTCACGTATCTGCAGTGTTTCCAAAGCTAAAGCAAACTTCTCCTGTTACTGTTGTTGGCATGGTGAAGGAGCCAGTGTGCCTGGAACTTAGCTTCCGCATACATGTAGGAGGAGGCCAGATTTTGAAAGAAGACTCTAGAATTTTGGCTTGGGATTTTTATTCTTTTCTACATTACTCCTACAATGAAAGTAGCTGTGAGATTAAGATAATTTTGTTATAAAGCAAAACATGCTTCCCTATTCAACCTAATAGAAAGTGACGGAGTTAAAAAACTGGGAAATATTTCAAATAAAAAAGATGAATTTGGATGATTTAATTAGATGAAAAAATCTATCATTTTCAAGTTAGGAATGGACCATGGTTAATTTTACATACACAAGATACGTTGTGCAAAGCAGACACTTGATCTACAAAGACAGCTTTGGTTTTCTTTTGTCAAACACGGAGGAGGAGCCAAAGACCAAGCATATTCTTATCAAGGCCTCTGTGAGTTCATTGGTGCCCATAGTGAATTTTTAATAACAGCAAGTTTATTCGCATCATTTGTATTTGTGTTTGTACTGGGTATTTGGATTTGCCTTTCGTATTTATATTTGCATTACGTATCTTATCATTATATGTATCACTGTTAAAGAATTTGAACTTAAAGATTACTGTTTATCAGCTAAATGTTTACGGCATTGACAAATACTGCACATGAAAAAAATCTAAATGAAGGATGGTCTCTCTGATATGAGTGGTTTGCAAAATGCAATCTTTCTCAGGAGTTCATAAAGTGAAGTCAGTGCTTTCCCAGGCTGTTTCTAGTCCTAATGCATTCATCATGGAAACTCAGATTCTTCACTGGGCATCTCAAGTGGTCGGAAGAGTGGTTTGTTATGTCTTCCAGTTAGACGGGTATCACGCAGCGGTCTCTGGTAGGAGAAATACCACCGCTTGTGTAAGTGGTGAGCACTATATTCCAAGAGAAAGTTGTTTATGCATTAAAAATCAATTTGTAAAATACTCCAGGCATCATAAAGGTCAGGAACAAGCCTCTTCTCACCCCACACCATGCACGAACTCAGCGAACACCCTCAGTGCATTGTCTTTGCTGTTGTAGCATTTAAAAGAAATAGGCCTCAAAATCTCTTTCAGAATGAACCTTTAAGGAGCATATCACATAGTCTCATTAAAATAAGTTAATTAGTTCATTTTAATTAGTTAGAGGCATAGCTGGAAGACTTCGATCCTGTCACAAATATTCACTTACACAATCAAGAGTAGAATCCGAAAGCTGGTACTTGTGGCTGATAAAAATTGAAGTGATAACGTCCCGCCTCTCCTGATATTCTTCTGGGTTGTCAAAATCAGTCTGGGGATGGTGCGATATCTGTGTTTTTGGTTTTTCTTTTCACATTAAACACTTAGTTCTACTTAGAAGAGTCTTGTAGGCCCAAAATGCTGCCGGGAAAGTGACCAGCGGTCTGGGCGACCCAGGCACGTTCCACTCTGCATCTTTCATCAGTCACGCCAATTTGGGTAAAAATCTTACACACTGACCTGAGCTTCCCCACTGACAACATGCTGGAAACTGAAGCACATCTAGGCATCCACCATCTTTGTATTCATGGGGGTGAACGTGTTTAAACCTCAGTGGTGTGTCTTCCCCGCGGGGGGACCGTGAACATTTTTCTTCTGTAACATAACTAAGTCACTTTCAATTGTCTTTGATAATACGAAGGACGATGGTGTGTCCCTCACAGGAAGCTGTGAGGATGAGCTTGTGCGGAGGCCCCGCGAGGCATCTGCTCTGCGGGTAAGCGTGCAGTAATGGGTGCGTCGTTACCGAGGGAAACATCTGGAGAGGGCCATGAGCACCAAAGGTAAACTTTCTGCCAACTTCCCTGAGGCTACCTTTGGAGAAAGGAGGAGGCAGGCATTTGTCGAGGGCTCTGGGCCAATCTCTGCAGCCCTCAGCAGAGACCCTCAGCTATCATCTGCTCTAAAATCTGGAATTCTCTTTCACATACCCCTTTTTTGAGGAAGGATCTGCTGTGAAATAATAATTTTTAAAAGTTTGAGATTCATGGATATAGTCCAACATCCTTAATTAGTAGACAGAGAACTTAAGGCCCAGAGAGGCTGCATGGTTTCCCTGGGGTCACACAGTGGATAGGTCAAAAGGGGAAGCTGGGACAATACCCATCAGGGAACAGTGGAGAAAGTCTAGCAGACACCGAATAAACCGACAATATATATTCAATCATTTGCCTTTCTTTTTCTTGCTCACGGGCTCTTTGCCAGGCACTGTGCTAGACGTTTAGTACAAAGAGGGAGCAAAGGGATGAGGTCACGTACCTCAGAGTGTTTACAGTTTGCTGCGGGAAAAATAAGAATGCAAGTAAGAGACTGCAGTTATAAAAAGGGCTATGGGGGGAAACCACAGGATGCTCTGAAAAGTGGAAAAGCGGACTCCCGCTTGGATGGTCTAAGAAGTCCTCTCTGATGAGATCACAGCAAAGCTGCACCTGGACCTAATTCCGCAAGACCATCCTGTGGGGTGGGAGTGGGGGGTGGGCAGGGAGAGCGAAGAACGTGGAAAGGGCCCTAGGTGCTGCCTGTGCGCTGCAGAGCGGGAGGAAACAGGGCGGGTGGTGGAGAGGGGAAGAGAGACGCACCAGGGGACAGACAGACAGATGCCAGGGCAACAAGAAGAGGAGCGGCCACGCTCACCATGGTGGGGAGCTGTACTGGATTTATTACTTGTGACCCGTAGAGACAAGATCGAGGTTTACTTATACTGATAGACAACTGCAGTGCATCCAGGATCACAGACGCAAGCGTGTGCCCTTAGATATGAAAGGAATTCAGAAAATACGTACAAATGGGTGAGGACATATTTCCAAGAAATAAAAAGCCTACTGGCAAAAGTCTTCATAGAGAGAGAGACATAAAAGGAAACTTTCATTATCAATTTAGAGATGGATATAAATATCTTTTCTTTTCAGTGTCTTTGCAAGCATTTCCTGAAAGTAAAAAATGTATACATCTACATACACACAGATATGTACCCCAGAAATTGGATAAGAATGTGCAAATGTACATCTATACACATTTCACACGCACGTGTTGACACACGCATCTATACACATTCATGCATATACATGATCTGATACAAGCCAATAATGGATTGCAATAACTCTGAACAATGCAAAAATAAGACAAAAGTCTCCATCAAGTTAGCATACATATTTAACTCCCAAAGCATCATAAAAGGAGACAAATCAAGAGCGAGCTTTTTCTTTAGAAGAAATGGTTTACATTTCTTAAATAATAAACTTCCTCTTATAACCACAGCTCTAACAAGCTCAATGCAAATTTCTGGGTGTATGTTTAGAAAAAGCATGAAGAGTACTAACAGAAGTCCCACATGTGTTCCGACAAGCCCGAAAGAGTTATTGCAGACATCTCGTTGGTATTCTTGAGGATTTCCGTCTACAGTGGCACAGCCGTTTCTCGGGTTCGGGAAAATACTATGCTGACAGTAAAAATGGGAAGACGCCCTGGCCTGTCTGCAGTAATGAGATGTGACAGATACGGTGTGAGAGCAGGCCAAGGGAAGCATTCCTTGCACTTATCACATCAGGCTCCCAGAAGGATCAGGAAGGAGGCTTTCTTAATCGATCTTAGGCAAGGCTATCAAAGGGACACATTCTTTGCAAAGATTTCAAAAGCCTTGGGACACCTGCTAGCAAGTGGAAAGAAGAAGAAAAAGACACCTTTAAATATTTTTATGTTACAGTTGTAGGCTCGATAAAGTCTGCTGCCAAAGTCCGCCAAATAATTATAACACAAGGCAAAACAGAGAGGCGATAAATACATAGAAAAGATCAACATCCTCTCTCTAGGACTGACCACTATGATTTCTGTGAAGATACATATCCCTATCTATTACTGTAAAAGGAGAGATCTAGAACATAAACTAGAAACCGTTCAGGATAGAAAGTCGGGAAGAACTTCAGAGAAACACTTGGAGAAATGTTTCCAGATCCAAAGGGAACTTAAGTTTTGGGAATATTCTGACTACCCCGATTCCTGGCCTCCACTTGTCAACACTGCGTGGAGTGCCGTCCCCTTTCCTGTTCTGTTTGCTGGTGACTTTTCCTTCTGGGAGATGAACAGTATAAGTGCAGAAACTACAAGTCCAGTAGAGAAAAGAGGGGGTCTGACAAATGGGAAAAAGGCAACAGTACCTTGAGGAGAGGAAAGAGCCGAGAATTCATGATTGAAGAGGAAAGAGGAAGTGAGGAGAAACACGAGGTGACCGGGATGGTTCTCGCAGGGAAAAGGTGATAATCTGATAAACACTAAGTTTTCCAGAGCTAATCTCATCAGCACGCCCAGACAGCACTTGAATGATCCCCCTGGGTCTGCTATGCTGTTGGCTGTTACCACACAGCAAACCGATCAGGCCCTCTCACTTACTAGCGCTTTGCCTGGCCGAGGATTTACACTTTCGTGTACATGGAGACGGGTGTTTCTGTGGACCGCAGAAAGAATTCTCGCCCATCTTCAAAGTCCCTGTACCACACATGCAGCCGGGGAACGCCAACCTCCTCTCCTGTTTCTAGAACCATCACAGGTCCACAGGGCTCTGGAAGATGCTTGGTTGGGCGACCGGCTCTTGATTTCAGGTCCGGGCATGATCTCAGGGTCGTGGCATGGAGCCCTGTCTAGGGGCTCTGCACTCAGCGGGGAGCTGCTCTCCCTCCCTCTCGGCCCCTCCCCTGCTTGCACGTGCGCACGTGCTCTCTCTCCCTCAAATGAATAAATCAATCTTAAAAAAAAAACTTAATCTGTAAATTGAGTGTAAGTTAAGTAACGAAAAGGGATAATAACTTGCCCACAGTGGTATTTTGAGGATTAAGACAATGCAGGTAAATGCATGTTTAAGCATTGCAATGTTCAGATAAAGTATAATTTTGTATTATTATTGTCTAAAGTCATCTACATTTGCATTGATAAAAATAAAGCGCCGTGGACGTGTTGACTGGAATTACATCAACAGCAGATAAATTCAGCCATTCTGGCAAAACCTAACATACAGCCAGTCTATATCAATAAGAACAGTAAAAAATATAAATGCATCTTACTGCAATTTTACTCTGTTCTCAGAAAATGTGTTATAACCTTATAGCCCTCATTTCTGTCCGCTCCGTAACAATCCTGTGAGAACTATACCATGGACCCATTTCACAGATGGGGCTTATTAAGTCAGGGAGCCTCTGAGTCATAGACTTTCAGCAGCAGACCTAACCAGAGCATCAGTCTTTCTCCATGCTCCCAGGCTAGTGTGCCTTCACTCAGGGGCATAAAAATTGGAATTTCAAGTATGAACTGAATTTAAAGAAATACATTCACAAAGGAAGGAAGTGGAGGAAGGGAGAGGGGGAAAAGAAGTCAGGCAATTAGAGAGAGAATGAAGGGAGAAGTCAGGGGAGGAGAAAGGGAGGGAAAGGCAGAGTGGAAAGGAAATTAAAGGAAGAATGTTTTGCACGCTTTTTAGCAACTAAAGAAAAATTCTACCTTCTTAGAGATATTATGTATTCATTTTGGTGATTATCAGAACCAAAAAAAGTTTAAATCAAGCCTTGAATATTCACTCACACAGTCACCATTTGATAAAACCTACATTTTATAAAAATCTGGAAGGAGAAGTAGTGGTTTTTGTTTCAATTTTTTAAAAAATTTTCTACATGACATATTTCTCTTTAAGATGTTAATCAGAATGTTCTTGTTTTGACACATCTTTTCTAAATCTCTCTTATGAAATGTGACAGTATAATCCAGTCAGTGGATAGTGTCGGTCTTCCTCGGGAGAGAATCACCTACGTGCTTCACCACCAAGAACAGATGCCCGCGATGCCCACAGCGGGAAGGAGAGCCCACGTGCCATCGATAACGCATGAACACAAAACCTGAATAACCGCCACTCCCTCTTCAGTACCACACAAGCAGAACATGATTGCAACTGCTTTTAATGCCTGGGATACAATTATAAATTGTATAATTAAAAAGAGCTTACATTAAAATCAGAAAGGCTACTCTATAAGGGTTATACTTGAGTGTCATCTCTTTTTCTTAAGATTTTAATTTTTAATGTTTTTAAATTTTTTAAAGATTTTATTTATTGGAGAGAGAGAACACCTGTGTGATTGGGGGAGGGGCAGAAGAAGAGAGAGAGAGAATCTCAAGCAGACTCCCCACTGAGCACAGAGCCCCACGCAGGGCTCACTCTCAGGACCCTGAGACCATGACCTGAGCCGAAACCCAGAGTTGATCGCTTAACTGACGGAGCCACCCAGGCGCCCCTAAGATTTTAATTTTTTACAGCAGTTTCAGATTCACAGCAAAACTGAGAGGAAGGTACAGATATCTCCCACACACCCCTGTCCCACTCGTGCATAGCCTTCCCCACTATTAATACTCCCCACCAGAATGATGACATTTGTCACAGTTGAACCTACATGGACATGTCACCATCACCCCAAGTCCATGGTGTACATCAGGGCTCACTCTGGGTGTTGTACATTCTGGGGGTTTAGACACATGTGTAATGACACACGTCTATCACTGTAAAATCATACAAGGCAGTTTCAATGCCCTAAAAATCCTGAGCTCCACCTCCTCGTCCCTCCCCCCACCAGCCCAGGCAACCAGGGATCTTTTTACCGTCTCCATCATTTTGCTTTTTCCAGAATGTCAAATACTAGAATCATACGGTATGTATCCTTTTCCGATCGGCTTCGTTCACTCAGTATTATGCATTTAAGGTTACAGGCAGTTACAGGACCCTTAAGAAAGTTAAGAAAGAACTTTGCCTTAGATCTTACCTAACATTCAATTTGCCTACTGCCACGGACTAAACTGCGTTCCTCCAAATTCGTATGTGGAGGCTCTCAATGTGACTCTTTGGAGATGGGGTCTTAAGGAGGTAATAAAGGTTAAAGGAGGTCATAGGGCTGGGGCCCTGATCCCATAGGCTTGGCCCACTTACAGGAGACACCAGACTGTTCGTCCCTCGTTCCTCTCTCTGTCTCTGTCTCTGTTCCCCCCCCCCCCACTCGAGGACACAGGGAGAAAGCAGCCAGGAAGAGGACCTTCATCAGAAACCTTACCAGCTGGCACTTCAAGTCTCCAGAACTGTGAAAAAGAAACTTCTGCTGCCTCGGCCACCCAGTTTGTAGTATTTTGTCACAGTAGCCCAAGCTGACAAACACACCCACTGAAATTTAAAAGTGTCTCAAAATTACAAAAAATATTTATTAGTCATTTTGAAATAACAAAAATTAATGAAACTAAAATTAAATCTTGAAAAGATGGTCTTAGAAAAATCTAGCTAAGATGTCTTTAATATATTCGAAATTAGATAGAGTGAAACAAACCAGTTTCAAGGATAACTCTGTCATTTATAAAACATGAAGCGGGTAAAAATCATTTTTTCTCTAGGGAAATACACTAATTTCTATAACCCCAAGCTCGTCAAAGTGATCCCCCGTAACCTGGGCACTGTGGCGTGCGCACACACACACACACACCCACACCACAGATACTTTTCATAAGTGACTCTCAGTGACTGATTTTCCTTTCTTCTTGTTATGCAAAATGTTTGGATTTTTGAAGGAACCAAAAAGCATACCCTACATAATAATCGAAATGAGGACTAAAGACAGAACTGGAAATATTCGGGGATTAGCATACTGGCTGAGCTTGTATTCCTGCTGTAGAAGTCAAGATAGATATAAAATTCACATCCTTGTACAACACAATAGCTGCTACGTTTGTTAATGGTCAGTACAATATCATAACAGTTTATATGTGGGAATTTAAAAAACTACTAACCTGTGCATTCATCAATTTTTCTTCGAATGGAAATTCATAGGCGTTTGGTTTTGAAATGTTGGATTTTAAAGCATGACGTAATAAGCAGGCGTGCAGTAAAGGTGTACTTACCTGCTCAGGTTTGCTAGGGTCATTCACGGTAGCATTTTCAGGGATGCTGTCTTGAGACTGTCGCTTGCATAGACCTTTTGTGGCATCTTTGAACATAATGTCTTTCTCCAACATACTGTCTTGCTTGGCAATTGGCAACACCAGGGGACTGCTACAGAAAATAATCAATACTATAATTAGTTTTCTGCTAACATCGCCATATTAATCAAAAATGACCACAACAGGACGGCTCAGTTACAGAAAGTTGTTTTATTCAGATAAGAAAGCATTTCTCGACACGGAGGGGAAAAAAAAACAATCAATGGGGAATTGGTCAACTTTTCTATTAGTTCTCACTTTCATTCAATTTCAACTTTAAAAGAAAAACATTCACTTCAACTTGAGAAGAAAATGTTTACAAATGTGTATATGACTGTAGGAGGCAAATCAATCAGCAATTTATAAGCTCAGGTTGAACACATGACTGAACTAAGCAAGATATTTAAATGTGAAAGTGAATTGCAAACAAGTGAAGGCACAAATTATACAATTAATTAAACTATTGTTCATATACAACTTAAAATATGTTATGGAATCATGGGCAATATTTAGAGTTTGTAACGAAACAATAACGGGGCATTAAAGAAGAATCATGTGCTCAAGGATTCCAATATTACAGACAATAACCCTTCCTTCATTACAGCTCAAACTAGGCAAAAAAATAAAAGCTACTTCATATTTTTTGTTGTTCCATAGACATCACTGCCAAAAGAAAGCCATTATTGTGTGATGTCCATAAAAAATAAGCACCGTCTAAAGGTTTAATTTGCATTGTAACACTTTATGATAGTAAGATTTAAACATGCATTTCCCTAAACGTTACCATACGAGCAGAAATTCATACATATTTAATCAAGTGTGATACATATAAACGTAATTATTTCATGCATTCTACAATAGCACTTGTGATTCTAATTAATGCTTAAAGGTACTTTTTGGTTTTTTCAAAAAATTCAGGTTTATTAAGGTATCACTCACATACGGTAAAACTCACTTTGTGTGGCTGCTCACGTACTGTAGATGTCTGTGTCGGATATATGTGTAGTTGTACACGGTTAAATACATACGTGTGCGTGTAACCCACGTAACCGGTGATACACGGCATTTCTATCACTCCCAGCCATCTCTTTGGGCCTGCTCTGGGGAACCCACTGTCTCCACTAGCCTCCTGCCCCTTGCAACCACTGGTAACTATTTCTTTCACTATAGTTTTGCCTTTTCTAAAACGTCATATGAAAGGGATCATAAAGCATGTAGCTGTTTATATCCGCCTTCATTGACTTAACATCATGTATTTAGCTCATTCATGCTGCTCTGTAGACAATGGTTTGGGTTTGGTGCTGAGTGGTAGTCTGCTGGAGAACGTACTACACTCGGGCTATCCATGCAGCAGACATTTGCGTTTGTCCAGCTGATGTCAAGTGGAAATGAAGCTTCTGTCCACATCTGTGTGCAGGTGTTTGGGCAGACACGCTTCCATTTATCTCGGTTAAAAACCTAGAAGAAATTCCAAGCTGATTCCAAAGCAGTGCCCCCACCAGCAGTGCGTGGGCATTTCACTTGCTCCTCCTCCTTGCCAATACCTCTCTCTCCGCTTAAAGCCATTCTAGTAGGGAAGTTAGAGGCTTCTCACTGTGGTTTCAATTTGCATTTTAATGTGCTTATTCAACATAAAAATCTCTCCTCTGGTAAAATGTGAGTTCAAATCTTTGTTGCCAGAATATTGACTTTATAAATTCTGGTTTCAAGTCCTCTGGCAGGTACATATGTGGCAGATATTTTCTCCCAGTCTATGTCTTATCTTTTCATTTTCTTTACAGTGTGTTTCAAAACACATTTTTTTTCCATCTATGCCTTGGGCTTCTTGCGTCTTATCTAAGAATTCTTTTCCTAACCCAAGTTCAAAAAAGGTTTTCTCCTAGGTTTCATTCCAGAAATTTTATAGTTTCATGCTTTACATTTGGGTCTGTGACGCATCGTCAGTGGTTTTTGCATATGGTGCTATGTACGGGTCGGGCTTTGTTATGTTTTCATATGGCCGTCCAAATGTTTCAGCATCATTTTTGAAAAGAACATCTCTCCCCAGCCCATTATCTAGGATACCTTTGTTAAGATTCAATTGACCATATATGTGTGGGTCTATCTGGGGATGCTTCCTTGTGTTCCGTTGATAGAATAGTCGAGTCTTACACCAATATTACATTTCTTGATTAATGTCCTTGCACAGTAAGACTTGAAATCAAGTACTTTGACTCTTCCTGTTTTGTTTTCTTTTGTTTTGGCTATTCAAGATCATTAGCACTTTCATATAGATTTTAAAATCTATTTGTCAATTTTTATCAACATGACTACTGGGTCTCTCTCTGATTAGCGTTCTGCTCAGCTGATAAATGAACTTGGGGAGAATTGACATATTCACAATGTTGAATTCTGTCATCCATAAGCACAGTACATTTCGCCATTTAGTTTGATCATTAACTTCTCTCAGTATTTTGTAACTTCTGGCATTCAAGTTTTGCAAATAATTTGTTAGATTTATTCTGATGTTTTTATGCCATTACAAATGAATGTTTTATCAACCTCCTGTAGCTGTATATAGAAATGCAAAGAGAGAGTAATGTGAAGGGCTTCTTCCAGTAACCACAAGGTCTCACTGTTTGCAGCCCATCTCTGGGCCTTATCTTCCCTCTGTACCACAGAGTTTAGGAAAGTGGAGAAAATAAGACGTAAATGGGCTACATTAGTGCAGGGTTGAGGGAAAGGCCTGAGGAAGAGCTAAAGAACGTATTCACAGAAACGTGAGGTCAGTTTTACTTCCCTTGAGCTCTGGATGATGTTTTACTCAGTGAGGAGATTCTGAGGTGGGTGAGAAGGCAGCCTGATGGGACAGCAGGGGAGGGCAGCTGTGACGAGTGTGTGTCTGTCAGAAAGCTGCGCCTGGGCTTCCCGGGCAAGTGACAGAAGCATTCTCTAAAACCAATCTGTAAAGGAGGCCTCTACGGAGGGCCTTCTAGCAGAATGCACACAAGGGGCTTAGCACGGTGACTACAGCATTAAGCAGGCAACAAAAGTGGTTACTTATATGGGTCCAGCACTGCGAAGCTTCAAGGATTGTGTTCTATTTACAAACTAACAGGTTAGCTAGTCACTATTTCATGGAGAGGCGCGGAAGACAAGAGATTGATTCCCGGATCGGAGACAGAAGACTTCATGACTCACGGCGCACACAGTATCCAGAGGCTCGTGTCTGACCGTGTCCCATGGTGGCTAGGAGGGGCCGACACAGGGAAAGTACACGGACGCCTACTCATGCAGTGTGTTGTGTTGTGGGAGAGAAACCTGGTCAGGAGGCAAGTACTTTCTGGAACAAGCAGCAAATGCTGCACCAGCAGCAGGAGAGCCAGTGCCCCTCCCCTGGCGTTTGCTCTGTGGTCTCCGTGAGCGACCTGACGGCCTGTATGACTAAGTACATGTGCTTTGCAGTCTGACACACTGAGCAACAACGGAGAGGGTGCTCAAGGCCATGGCAGACTATCCCTCCCAATAGTATGGTTACCAATTTTAAAAATTCACTGTAAAATGAGAATGCTTTTAATACTTATAAAAATTTCATATCCAGACCTGCTTGAGTACCATTGAGTGATAAGGTATTCATAACTCCAAAGAGGCCTTATTTCCTCCACGAGCAACTATGAAACGATGCCTGCTGCCCTAACTTGTATTCCCCATTCCCAGAGCTCCCAAGGTGCGTCCTATGCTTCTCTGACATGAGAACCCTTCAAATATTTGAAGACCATTGCAGTTTCCCTCTATTTTCTATAAGGTGAATGGACCACCTATAAAACACTGTAATAATTATATGGAATTCAATGCATGATAATCTCCATTCTAAGTACTCTATACATATTAACTCATATGAACAACATTATAAGGAATATCTAATTTCCTACCTATTTTATAGGTGACAGAGAGGGAGAGAGAAAGAAGAATGGGCTGTGGACACACAGGAAGGCAGGACTGGAGGTGGGACCTGAGATGCAGAGCTTGTGTTCTTAACCACCAGTCACCATGCCCGCATCCAAAATCCACCTCACACCAACCAAAATATTTCCTTACTGATCTACCCTTGAATGTCAATCACCTCTTTTCTTCTGCTTTGTCAGGACGTCTTCAAAGAAAAACTACAGAGAGGTTTTGCATATACCGTACCAGGTGTTTTGAGGATAAAGCGATGAAGAAAGCAGTGGTTTGACTAGTCAGGTAGAAACAACATAAAATCACCATTTATAAAGGATTTCTAAAAGGAAGAAGCAGAGTTGACTAAAATAGCTAAAATACTCCTTTCCTATCTCAAATCTAATCACAGCACTAATAGCAGGATCTATTCTATTCCCAGCTGACAGGGACACTGGGAGAGAAGATTGATCTAGGAAATACAGTGACTCCATCCTGAGTCAGGTTTTGTTTTGTTTTAAGAGAGGAAGAGAGAGGGTGGGGAGGGGCAGAGGGAGAGGGAGAGAGAATCTTAGGCAGGCTCCATGCCCAGCGTGGAGCCCAACACAAGGCTCGATCTCACGACCCTGAGATCATGACCTGCGCCAAAATCAAGAGTGAGATGCTTAACTGACTGAGCCACCCAGGCTCCCCTAAGTCAGTTTTTACCTCAAGTTGACAACCATCTGACCCCATAAGCCTTCAAAATCTCTGGGCCACATGTCACTTTTGCAAATGTGGGGGTTAGACGAGACAGTATCTAAGTGTATGCCAAGCCCTACAGATCTATGATGCTACCACATAATCCCTCTTCACACACTTTCTCAGCTGTGTCTTTAAAAGAATCACTTATACACTCAATAAAATCACATGTAATATCATAGCTCTATTACTAACAATAACTGTAAGTAGCTAGTTAAAAATACTCATATAAGAAAAAAAATGATTCTAAATAATACAGTTGGATCGAATGGCAACATATTTGTCATACACATATTTTCTGTAAGAAAATACAAAACACATAGCTTGGCTGATGGCACGTGATAATGTTTTAAAGGCCTATGGAACAGCTGCTCTTTAGGTTTCTTCCCCACTTTTAAAATGAAATACATTTCATCCATAATCATCGTGATTAACAACAGCAATCATGTAAGATAACTCCTACATATTTAAATTTTCACCAATTATCCATTTGTACACTATGAACATGTATTAAAATGCTATTTTTCCAGAAAAAAGCAATAATTCTTTTTTTTTTTTTTTAAAGATTTTATTTATTTATTCGACAGAGATAGAGACAGCCAGCGAGAGAGGGAACACAAGCAGGGGGAGTGGGAGAGGAAGAAGCAGGTTCATAGCGGAGGAGCCTGATGTGGGGCTCGATCCCATAACGCTGGGATCACGCCCTGAGCCGAAGGCAGACGCCCAACCGCTGTGCCACCCAGGCGCCCCAAAAGCAATAATTCTTAAGTGATCATTGCTATTTATTTCAATACTCATTAAATGTTTATCAACCATGACAAAATATTTGATATGAGATTAATTAAAAAAATAAGATGCAGTTATATAGAGAGAACAAGAACTCAATAAAGAAAAAGAAACACATAAAAGAAGAAATAGACCAAGTTAATAGTAGTTTCATCAAAACCATGGACTACTGATGAAAATGGATTCATCTTAGCTAAACTTTGGACAGGCTTCTCCCCAACTCTAGACTACTGCCCTCTCTTTTCTTAGAGAGCTTACTTCAGAGAACTTTCCATTGTAATTTCCTCCTTTGTCCTTCTGGGATGTAAATATTCTACAATGCCCTCAACATCTTTCTCCAGGACCTGGGAGCCATTCTGTTGGAATGTAACCATCAGGACTGATAGAGGGAGCCCCAGTCTTCTGATCTCTGCGGGAGGGGAAGAGCCTCACTTCCTAAAGCACCAACTAGCAAACTCTGGATGGCCTCCTCATAAGGACCAGCCTTCCTGCTAACATCCCCCAGGCTTTACCACCAGCTTATCCCAGAATTTAAAAGCTCTCTGAGTCAAGTTCACCTCTCTCCCTGTATTGCAATCGTCCTGAATAAAGTCTTCCTTCCATCTTTGACTTTTCTGGTATAATTTTTCTTTGACATTAACGAGTGAGTTTTTTTCATGCTTCTACATGTTTTTCTGCATTTTCCAAATTTTCCTCCATGAGAAAAATTTTGATTACATTAAAAAATTATTAGGAATAGAAATTTATCAGTGAAAAACAGAAAAAAAATAGGATTGAAAAGAGTATATTTTCTAAAAGAAGGCTTTGGTAAGGCAGATTCCACAAACATAGAGAAAATGAAAAGCAATCATCCAAGGACAGTTTAGATTAAACTGGGGATAGATCGCTTTAACCCGACCGTGGACAAAACTGCACGGACTATACCAGCAGACAATCAATTTCTGAACTCTGCTGGATTTATTCAACACTTGCTCATTTCTATAAACATAAAAGGCATTTCATGCAGAGCAAATGTGCCTGTAGGAACTGAGATTTTATTTCTGAAAATGGAAACAGGAATGTAATAAAATAAAACTAACAAAGGTGACAATTATTGCCCATTATGATGACAGCAACTCTAGAAAACCATAGAAAACAAGCCAAATTGACTATATTGGGATATATTAGGCCAACAAAGAAAAAAATTGAACCCAAACAAATGTGAACAAATGGCATGTGTGACTCGGTTATTTTGGCAGTAAAGTAATGGACTGAATAGATAGTTCTCAATTTTAATCCTAAAAACGCAGCTTCATAAATCATTTACTATGAGGAATTTGGGTTTTTCTGCATCTACAAAATAATGATCTAAAGCTTAATTTTGAATGAAACTATTCTTGGAGAGCTTTGAGTTAATTGCTATCTTTGTCCCCCCAAAAAATGACTTCAGTTTTTGTAATAAAAAAAAATACATTAAAAAAAAAACACTTCGGGGGCGCCTGGGTGGCACAGCGGTTAAGCGTCTGCCTTCGGCTCAGGGCGTGATCCCGGCGTTGTGGGATCGAGCCCCACATCAGGCTCCTCCGCTATGAGCCTGCTTCTTCCTCTCCCACTCCCCCTGCTTGTGTTCCCTCTCTCTCGCTGGCTGTCTCTATCTCTGTCAAATAAATAAATAAAAATCTTTAAAAATAAAAAAAAACACTTCGGTAAAATATTACTTGTGTTTAAAAAACAAAAGTGTCAGGTGTCTGGGTGGCTCAGCCAGTTAAGCCTCTGACTTTTTTTCAGTTCAGGTCTTGATCTCACAGTCCTTAGTTCAAGCGCCATGTTGGGACCCATGCTAGGTGTGGCACCTACTTTGAAAAAAAAAAAGTCAATGTGTCTCTTGCAGTTGAATTGAAAATGACACTGTTTTTAAGACATTTTCTATTCATCTAGTAGTTCTCAACAGGTATCTGCAAAGAACCTTTTAAAGTCTAATTTAAAATAAGGTGAATGCAGCAGCGCTGTGAATATATGAAGAGAGCTTCTGCATATGCTACGTTATACTATGAGAAGTGACTGTCTAGCATATATATATTTTTCTGAATAGGTATTTAATGAATGATATTTGTATGAAACAACATTATCATTATACATTTGAGTCAAGGAAATACTTAATAATCTGCATTTTCAGATATCTTTAGTAAGAAAATTTGATAGAATTTGGTAAAACTTAAGTTACCCGAGCAAGCACCATAACACACACGCATGTGCACACACAGTATATAATATAAAAAAGTGAAAAAAACCCTGTGCGTATTTTGGTGGTAGACGGAATAAGCTTATTCTACCTTCTTGGAAAGATAGTGAGTTCCCATCTCTGGAGCAGTTTCAACTGTAGGAAAAGAACATGAATAGACATGGTGATATCTACCCCCTCCCTCTACCTTCCCCCTAAGCCAAGTCTAGTTCTCGACGAACTTTGGAAGATCAACTAGTTCTTCAACCACGTTTGAGGGATAGTGTAAAAATGGTTTAAAATTGGAAATCAGATTAAATGATTCTCAAGGTTTCATGACGTCCCTGTATTGTGTGACATTTCTCTCTGTCCCCCTCTGGACCACAGAATTCATTCCTAAATTCACAAGGAACCGATGGACTGCTTTATCGAGAATTTGTAACACGAGGCTTTTTCCAAAGACTGAAGAATCCAGGGCTGGGAGTCTGGTCCGACTTTATCTCAGGTGATGTTATTTTACTGCAAAATGGTCACGGAAGCTGCGCTGATTTTGAAAATGGTCAGGTCATTCCGGGTCAAGAGTAAATGTACAAGAACAATGGCTCACGGGAATAACCAGACAGGTGGTGTTCAGCCATCAGGAAACAGGAAATGAATGGCTGCAGCACACACAACCGTGCCTAAGGCTCTAAGAGTAAAAATGCACTTTTCAGGATTGCTTATCCAAGCATTCTGGTCTAAGTTACTAGGAGCCAATTTCTGTAAAGAACGCCCCCAGGTGTGGTGTTGAGGCATGGGTCAAAGGCTATGTCCCTCATTTGCAACTTCATTTTTTTTTTTAAAGATCTGTATGACAAGATTGTGCACACCATGAGCCCGGGGAGACACTCAATACCATCTTCCTGAGCCTGTTCCCGCCTTAGGGTGGAAAGCATGAACAAAGAATTCAAAGATGGTGGTTCTAATCACAGCTGCTACTAACTTGTTATCCCCATACGTCTGTCACACCTCTGGCTTTCTGTTTCTCCATAAATAACATGCAGATAATTATGTCTACCCACCCTAAGTCATGGAGTTTAAATGAAGATCAATGGAAATGATTATTGAAAATTGCACTGATATGCAAATCATATTTATTTTCATTGAGCAACGAAGGCCATAGAAGACATCCTTGTGTAGCCACAGACAGTTGGCTTGCTTTTAAGTAAATGCATGTTGGGCTTGTTTCATAAAATGTGGCCCCTTCAAAGCTTTCCATAACATCTACTCCAAGCCTGTCATGAGTCTCAGCTTCTACTGAGGTCCAGAAGGACACGCTGTGAAACTCATACTGTGCCTCTTACAAATCCCCACAGGGTATTTCTCCTCATCAGTGGCTGCCTGGCCCATGCACTTTGGGACCCACCTACACCAAGCGCCCTGTCCTTGCATCCTCAGACCTGCTCAAGTCTGCCTCTTTCCAGACTTTTCCCAGTCACATCTTCTCTCCATCCCAGGTGCTATCTGACTCAGAAGCCCATGGAGAGCCAGCCTAAGCAACTACTCAAAGGATGCACCCACCCAAAGCTGGTCTTCTCTGAGATTGGATTTTTTCTTCCGGCTGCTTAGAAAGTAAGTTTTTCTCTATATGGCCCTATTCAGTTTGATTTCACCAAACTGAAAGCTTAAATCTACTGTCTTAGCTTAGAGCGAGAAGGCCTTTATTCTTTAGATGATTATGCTGACAATTCACAGATGAATGAAGAACATCTGCTTTTCTTTCTGTCATTTCTCAAGCACTTATATGGTATCACAATGAGCCAAATACTACTGTGTTTCAAAAATATTAAGTCACGGAGTCATCAAGAACCGCCTCATGAGCCATTTCCGACCACCATCGTCACCACCCTGCGGTACCGCAGCGTAATTCTGACACTGACTACCTATAAAATGGACCCCGCAAATTAAGGTCAAGACTTCCCCCTTCAGACACAGCCACAAGTTTGGGAGTCTCCACGTTCACCCACACTTCTGACCAATGGGCTACCAGTTCAGGGGCTCCCGCAACTCCCTCAGGTTTGATAGCTCACTAGAACAACTCACGGAGCTCAGGAAGCACTAAACTTACTACTACAGCTTTCTTAGGGAGGGGACGGATCGGGATCATCCATGTGACAGAAACGCAGGGGGAGGTGCGGGAATCAGGGCACGGCACCCTCCAAGCGCACAGAGGGGTTCGCCAACAAGGACGCTCCATGGGCTTGCAGAGAGTTGTCCTTGAGGTTTGGCTCCATTGAGATGACGGGCTCCATCACCGAACTCAGCTTCCTGGCCTCCTCTCCTCCCGGAGGCCAGGCTGGCTCACTTCTCCGCCCTCTCATCCCAGCACTGGGTTTTCTGGCAAGACCAGCCCCCACCCTGAGGCACCTTGTTAGCATAAATTCAAGTGGGACCGCAGGGATCCTGGACAGCAGAGGCGGTCCTGTGGCTTGGGAATTCCAAGGGATGAGCATCTCCGCTCCCAGGAAGCAGGGAGAAAGGCCTGGACAAATTCTTTACTATACAGCACCCATGTTTTACACTGAAGCGACATGTGGCAAAGACCCTGACTAAATTCCGGAAGTCCCAGAGCCAGCAGGTGCAGAGCCGGCATCTGAACCAGGAGGTGTGGCTCTGGGTCTCTGTCCATAAGGACTGCAACACACGGCCTCACAGGTTGCCTCAGGGCTTGAGTGTAGACACTCAGAGCAAGGTAGACCAAGGGCCCCATGTTGCTGCATTTGACTTGAGCTTTGGCTTAAAAGCAGATCAGTGGTCAACTGTGTTGCAAGGAGGCTTCATGCTTCTTGTTTCTGCGGAAGGGAAATGTCTTCCTAATTATAGACTATCTTCTTAAGTTGTCATACGAAGAAACACTTATGCTAACCTGACAATATGCCACGCCTAAAGCTGACTGACCATAACAGGGAAGCTCAGATCAGCAACTTCCTCTTTCAAGCCAAATTAGAAGTATTTGAATTGCAAATAAAAATGACCTCCTCACTGAAACAATAGGGGAGTGGGTACATGTGTGTGACAGGAGTCAAGCTACTTGAGTTCTGAGTCTCCGACGGGGATGGATAACATAGGGATAGAACAGAAAGCATTCATGTTACCCCTGAAACTAATAATACACTGTACATTAACCAAATCGGATTGAAATAAAAAATTTTTGCATGGTGCACTGGGTGTTATATGCAATTAATGAATCATCGAACTTTACATTAAAAACCAGGGATGTACTGTATGGTGACTAACAGAATATAATAAAAAAACATTAAAAAAAATTTTAAAAAGAAGTATCTGTGTTGTATGTGTCAATATATTTAAACTGAATGAAAATTATAAATAAAGGGAATAAAGATACGGCACAGGGAATACAGTGGGTGGTATTGTAATGGCGTTGTCTGCTGACGCACCGTAGCCACGCTTGGGGTGAGCACAGCCTATAGTGACGTTGTATGCCTGGAACTAATGGAACACTGTGTGTCAACGATACCCAAGTTAAAAAATTAACAACAACAACAACAAAAGAAAGAAGGGGCGTACTTGTGTTGTTCTGCGGCTTAAAGGCAATGACCCACGTAATCACTCTGCAGGGTCCTGATGTCTGGTCGCCACACAGGAACCGTCGGCTGTTGTCGTGAATCACTAAGCCCCCACAGCCTCTCCGTGAAGGACTCCACCCTGCCAGGGCCTAGGCGGAACGGCTGTGGCTTCCGCCTCCAGGACCCCATGAAAGCGAGCGTTCGCAGCACACGCTGGCACACATCAAACTTTGCAGTGACGACAGACCCTGGGAGAGCACTGCCGGGCTCCAGCCCCACAGGGCGCAGGTCCCCACAGCTGTCTCATTAGTGGCAATCACGGCCCGCGCGACACGGAGATCTACGTCAGGACCCAGCATGGGGTGCAGGCAAGAAGCAAGAAAGGACAGAGCGGGGAATCGCAGTCAAGTATGACAACAGTTGTTGCAAATTTAAAGCAGAGAGAGGAAGCCTGAAAGCTTTACAGACAGGGAGGACTGTCGGGGAGGACTCCGGAGTTAAAGTTTAACCTGCTCACTCTGAGACACAAACTTCAAAGTGAGGCAACAAATAGACCCCTTAAAATTGTTCACTTAACAGAAGATATCTTAGAAACATGGAAAATGACATAATTCAATAATTTAGGAATTTCCTCGTGATTAAATGTTTAACCAAAGACAGGGGTGCTGCTAACGGTGGAGCATAGCGGGGGTGACATTCTTACCCAAACTGAACTCATGACTTAGCCCACAAATCCTCACAGGACAATCAACAGGAGTTGATATTGGAAAGGGATTTTGACTTGTATGCTGAGGTATCAGACACCACTCCATTATTTCTTAAAATTTTAGCAAAATATATCCTAGGAAAATGTAAAAGGAGTGAGTTAACTGTAGAAGGCAAAGGAACAGGAAGTTGGATTGAAAACTAAAAGATAGGTGATGATAGTTCAGATGAGGAAACGCGGGTTAAGCCCTCAGGATGAGGGCTGCTGATAAACGGTGGGAAAAGAGACTTTCTGAAGATAAACACAGATGACACGGAGAAGAAGAGAAGGCTGAACATTCTAATCACATGCTTCTCACATCCATGAATATGCACTGTCCTTTCTTGGGCAAAGTAATGAGAAAAGCACCAGCAGGCTTCATGGGGATGCTTGGTCCGACCTGCAGCAGGGGAAAACTGGCCAACCTGGCCAACTCTTTCCCCTGCTTCCCGGAGTGTTCTTTTGTTCTAATTCCTTCTGCACCTCCCTAAAGCTGAGGAACGTCTTGACATAGCTGAAGACCAGACTTCATATTTAAAATTCAGGTTATCCAAACCATTTGAGAAGGCACTTCGTTCACACGGGGGCAACTTGGATTTCCACAGACCAGTAGCATTTGTTTATTTTAATGGAGGAACAGATAGAAACAGTTTGGGGGAAACTCAGCAATGCAGAGGTGAGGAGAGAGACAGAAGACCGAACCCTCTAGAACACCAAGACTAAACCACTGACTGCAGCAACTGGCGTGTGAAGAAATGCTGCTTTGTAAATGATACACGAGAGATCTGTGGAAGAAATACGTGTATGTCTTCTGTGAGTCCTGACAATGCTCTGATTCATTTCACATATGTTCTCTATCAAAAGAACAACATGTTAGGGGTGCCTGGGTGGCTCAGTCGGTTGAATGTCCCACTCTTAGTTTTGGTTCAGGTCATGATCTCAGGGTCCTGAGATCGAGCCCTGCCTCAGGCTCCCAGCTCATCATGGAGTCTGCTTGAGGTTCTCTCCCTCTCCCTCTCCCCTCTGCTCCTGCTCTCTCTCTCTCTCTCAAATAAATAAATCTTCTAAAAAAAGAACGACGTTAAAAATGTTGTTTTCAACCTGAAATTATTTTTTTCCTTACGTATTTCCTTCTTTTGTTGAGATAGGATCCACAGAGCACAAAATTCACATTTTAAAGTGTACAATTCAATGGTTTTTTTTTTTTAGCATATTCACGAATTTGTGTAAGCATCCATTTACTTCTAGAACATTTCCATTATCCCCAAAGAAACCCCATATCCAGTAAGAGTCACTCCCCATTGCCCCCGACCCCACTCCTGGCAACCACCGGCTTTCCGTTGCTATGGATTTGCCCATTCTGGACATCTCATGCAAATGGGGTCATACAATATGTGGCCTTTGATGTCTGGCTTCACTCACTGAGCATAACGTTTCTGAGGACCATCCTTGTTGTAGTATGTATCAGCATTTAAGGGGATATTGTAGGCAACCAGAAACCATTAAGTTTTATACTTTAGAGAGAAAAAAGTGAATATTTGTATTTCCTACATTAGGAATTTAGCCATTACCACAGTCACTGGAAATCTTACAAACTAGTTTAGCTAAAAACGTGGAGTACATTTAAAATATCATCTTTGGTCTCACGGTGACAACCTTGATCTAATAACTACAATAATAATGTTTAAAAGAATCAGATGATTTTTCAGAAAATCAGGCTAAACTTATCATTGTCAACAGTGTTTTTTGGTAAAGACGTTAACATTCAGCTTCAATTTAGTCATGAGTCCGTCTTAATACTGACTATCAATGGACGGCAGAGAAAATAACCAACTCTTGCACAAGTAAGATCTACGACGTCAGCACGCCACAGCGAAAGGCACTTACAGCTTGCTGGAGAGAGCAGGGAGGTCATGGAGGATCTCTTCATAGGGCTCCTCGGAGGCCACGGCGGGAACAGATAAACGCTCTTTTACCCTTTCTTCCCAGGCAACTTCAGCTTTCAGCAACATTTCCTCGATAAACTCAGAGGCGGCGATATCTACAAGAAACAATACGAACATCAGAAAAAGTGGGTGCTGAGATCACAGAAAACTGTTCCCTTTTAATAATGCTAGTGTGCTTAAAACGTGAAAATTGATCAACACCTTGAGCAAAACGAAAAACATTAGAAGTTTATGGTAGGAATAAAATTGCGGTGTTACCATTTTAAAAGACGGTCTTGTTTTATATCCGTGGCATATTTAATTACAAATGAAATGAAAAAATATGAAAATAATATTCACCGAGTGGTCATGTGTAAAATGTAAAGTCACGGAGAAGCTAAGCTTGAAACAACTTGATGTCATTTCATTCTCAGTGCCACTCTTCCTTCATCTCGATGAATAAGAACCAAAATGATGAAAATAGTTACCCATTCCCAAAGACTGGGTTACTATGAAACTTGTAGTACGCATTTTACAACCATCCATTTGTAGATGTACAAATAAATAACAGCTGCATTATGAAAGCAGTGAGGTGAGTCTAGCCTCTGTGATCCATTTTTTCAATCTGAAATATAATTATATTTCCTTATACATGACATGTTAAGAGTGACATCTGAATATACCTGGGCAGCGATATAGATGTGCATTAATCAAATTAATTCAATTAACAACTGAAACTGGAAGTCAAAAAATCCACCTTAATAACAATTAGGAACCTAATAGACAAAACTGCTCCTTTTCAATCCTCATGACTAAAGTGCATGACTACCTGTGTCCACAAATTTGAGTTATGTGGCTGGATGGGCTGGATGAATTCATTCAGCCACCACAAGAAGATGTTTATGCCAAGATTTTATCATCATTTGCTCTAGGTTAAATCATATCTACATAACGAGGAGGAGGTCCCTCAGCTTCCTCACCTTGGGTGATTACTTCTGTCCCACCTAACAACTATACCCCCAACTGCTTTTGTCCCCCAGATAATTTTTTTCTGGATGCACTCCAAATTCAAGGAACACAAAAGAGCAAGAATAGAATATAATACTGATGATGATTTTCATTTGCTCAATCATAATATGGGTGTCTACTTTCCTGTTCTCTGTGCTATTATTTTATCTGGTTCATTCTTCTCGCTGTTGGATTAGATGTTGGTACCTCCTGCATTTACTTGAAACTCTCACTGCACTATAGCTCTTTGTTCCCTTGTATGTGAAAGAAGGAATTGAAGGAAAATACTTCAATCAACAAGTGATAATTGAGGGTCTCCTATCAGCACATCACTGCGTCTCTCTTGACCAACAAGGCATGGAAAATGGGTTACAGTGATGGTAGACTTGGCATGGCCAACATGGGCCAATTGTCTAAGACAGTCATCCTGTCCTGAGGTGGCCAGGGCTGAGGCTAGACCAGACATTAGGCACGCCCTGGGCTGTAGCACTGTGGGTTGCCTCGGGTGTCCATCTGGGCACACTTAGGTTTAAAATATTAGACTAAAAGGCAGAAGTGTGACACATGGGAGTCCCTGAGGTCAAGGGTCAATCATATATTCTCTTCTCTGGGAAAGAAGCCAGGGATATGAACTTGACACATGTGATCTGTTAGAACTACAGTAAACAAAGGATGTGACATATTTCACAACAAATACATGAAGCAAATAGAAAAAGCCCACAAATTTCTATTTGCTCTTTTAATATTTATCATTGGACATGCTTTTGTTGTTAATACTAAGGTTACTACATTATCATTAACGTTAGCCTGATTCCAAAGTTTGAAACTATAACACTAGCTAAGAGTTTCATTTGTTAAATCTTCAGTTTACTTTAGCAGATAAGATGAATAAGCATTAAACAATATTTAACTCCAAAAAAATAGGAAATAGAGCAAATCTCTCATCCTCTCTTCAGCTGGAGGTTTATCATGTAATCACACCCCTGTGAGTACATCCAGTGAGAAATCTCTGGCATAAAGTGCTTTTAGATTAGAGGTATAGTAAAAAGAATAAGTAGAATTAAGGTATTTAGCTCAATTATTACCTTCAAAATTCTAATATCATTTTATTATTTATGCTACACTTTTCTCTTTGTTATTTAGAGTATTTATTTTTAATAAACAAAACACTTATTAGTAAATGTGTTGTCAAATTGTAAAAGCTAGAAAATGAATGCAGCATCCATGTTTTTTTGTTTGTTTGTTTGTGTTTTTAAAGATTTTATCTATTTATTTGACAGAGAGAGAGAGACAGCCAGAGAGAGAGGGAACACAAGCAGGGGGAGTGGGAGAGGAAGAAGCAGGCTCACAGCGGAGGAGCCTGATGTGGGGCTCGATCCCAGAACGCCAGGATCACGCCCTGAGCCCAAGGCAGACGCTTAACTACTAAGCCACCCAGGCGCCCTAGCATCCATGTTTTTAAATCAGCATATGAATATTACGAAAGAACAGAGGTAAAAAGAACTCAAGAAATGTTCAAAAGATACTTATCAAAAATAGTACATTAAATTAAGATTTTCAAAGTTTTAAATTGGCTTGAAGATGTCAGTGTCAATTCCTTGCAGTATACCTATCTGCACAGAAAAAAATATATATCAGTATTTAAAATTAGCCTGATGAACAAACTAAGGGTTGCTGGCGCGGAGGGGAGTGGTGGGATAGGGTGGCTGGGTGATGACATTGGGGAGGGTATGTGTTGTGGTGAGCCCTGTGTAGGCTGTTAAGACTGTACCCCTGAAACAAATAGTACGTTGTATGTAATTAATAAAAAAAAATAACATAAAATGGAAGAAAATTAAAATGAAAAAAAGGAAAAGAAAAGAAAAATAAAATAACCATGATGAACCAGTATGCATTTGAAACAACAAGACACTAGTTAAATAACAGCAAAAATATATTTGAAATTAATTGATATGGAAGGAATCAGTACCCAGGAAGCTGAAAGCCTCAAAAGCAAACTGCAGGCACGTACAAGGGCCCCCCATGATCGGAACCACCCTACACCGCCATCTTGTGCAGGAGGGGGCATGGGAGTTTGGGAGCAGGGCTTGAAGGAGCACCTGCACAGAGCTGCTCAGGGGAGGCTGACTCGCTGGACGGCTACGTTAATGATGGATCAGTAAGCTCCGGTAGGACAGGAAGGAGCCAGTAACTTCTCAACGGTCCCAGGACGCTCATAACCTACCTGAGGGCTTCTCTTCATTGCAGTTCAGAAGGTTTGGATTTGCCTGATGCATCAGAAGAAGCTTCACCAGGTTGGTCTGAAACAGTAAAGTTCACTGAAATGAGATTCATCAGGGAGTGGTTCACGGGGGTGGTCCCCAGGGCGGTTCCAGCCTGCTGAGAGAGAAGGCATGAACCCATCCCACCCTAAATGCTTCTCTCTCTCCGCTCCCAGTTTTCATAGTTCCTTTTAAAAAAATGACAGACAGTCCAACCAAAAATTACTTATCAAAGGAGGAATAAATCGCTTGGGATTTGAAAAGGCTCACTTAACACCTTTCAGGTGCATTTTAGGGCATCTTGTGGGAGGAATTACATGTTCTATGTGTTTTGTTTAAATTCAGCGACTCATTAAAAATATATAAATAAATAAATAAATAAATTCAGCGACTCATTAACATCTCACTGGTCCTGTCCAGTCACTGCAGCCCCACAGACAACATGAACTAAAGCCACAGGGGAGTTAGGAAAACTTAAATCCTGAGCTGTAAGAAAAGAAGAAAGCAACTTGATGAGAGATTACTATATTTTTTAAATCTTACTATAAACTATAAATGCAAAGAGTATGTATAATGTACATGAACCCCTGAAAGAACGTAATGAAATAATTTCCAGTGTATCCAACATTTTTTAAAAAGATTTATTTATTTTAGAGAAAGAGAGCACAGAGGGGACAAGCAGAAGGAGAGGGAGGGAGAGAACCCCAAGCAGACTCCCTGCTGAGCACAGAGCCCAATGTGGAGCTCGATCTCAGGGCGCTGAGATCATGACCTGAGCAGAAATCAAGAGTCAGGACACTCAACTGACTGAGCCACCCAGGCTCCTCCCAACTTTTTAAAATAGGCCATTCCTGGTCTCTTTCTGTGTTTCTTACCAAAATTATCCCTCTTCCTATTTCACAGAGTTGACCACTCTCATGAATTTTGGGCTATTACTATGATTTCTTTACCTGTGTAACCCTTATGTAGAGAAGTACCCCGAAACAACATCTTGCCCAGTTTTATCTGTTTGAGACGTGTAGAGAAGTGAAACCCTAGTGTGTATACTCACCGACGCCCTGCTTCCATGACTTAGCACTGCACTCTTGAGAATCATCGAAGGTGATGGATCGAAACAAGATTTATTCATTTTCTTGGCTGCACATAATTACTCTGTACAAATATTTCACAATTTACCTGCCTTCCTCACTGGGCATTCAAGCCATTTCCAGTCATTTATTTTTACAAATAACGTTGCTACAAATATTCTCGTCTATCTTTCTTGGTGCACGCGAGCAAGGGTCTCCTCAGGACAGATGCACGTAGGACTGAAATTGCTGGGATAAAGGTTTGGATATCATCAAAGTGGCTTAGATAGCTCCAACTGTTTTCCAAAGAGCTCAAACGTACACCCCCATCCCCAACAAGAGTTCCTGTTGCTCCACATTCGATTTAATCATTTTGTTTTTGTGCATTTACATATCGCTAGATTCACATTCTCTCCAACATTTGATATTGACATTTTAAAAATTTTAGCTATCATACTGAGAATGAAGTAGTATTTCAGTCTAGTTTAACTTATTTCTGTGATGACAAAGGATACTGAACACATTTCCATGTGTTTAGTGGCCCCTCCTAGACTTTCCTTGGTGAAGTGTCTGTTCAAGACTTCTTGGCCCATTTATTACTGGAGCGTTTATCTTTGTATTAGTGATCTGTGTTCTTTATATGTTCTAGATACATTTATCAGATATGTGTATTACAAATATTTCCTCCCATTCTATGGCTCGCCTATTCATATTTTTTCTTTTTTTTTAAGATTTTATTTATTTATTTGATAGAAAGACAGCCAGCGAGAGAGGGAACACAAGCAGGGAGAGTGGGAGAGGAAGAAGCAGGCTCCCAGTGGAGGAGCCTGATGCGGGACTTGATCCCAGAATGCCAGGATCACGCCCTGAGCTGAAGGCAGAGGCTTAATGACTGCGCCACCCAGGCGCCCCGCCTACTCATATTCTTGAAAATGTTTTTTTAAGAACAGAAGGATATTTTAACTTTGTTTTGCTTTTGTGAAAGTGCAACATCTGTATTTTTTTCTCGAGCAGACAGTATTCTTTATGTTCCAAATAACTTTGTCCACTCAAAGGCCATGACAATGTCATACTATATTTTCTCCTAAAGACTTTATAATTTTAACTATTTTTTTTAAAGATTTTATTTATTTATTTGACAGAGATAGAGACAGCCAGTGAGAGAGGGAACACAGCAGGGGGAGTGGGAGAGGAAGAAGCAGGCTCATAGCAGAGGAGCCTGATGTGGGGCTTGATCCCATAACGCCAAGTTCACGCCTGAGCCGAAGGCAGACGCTTAACCGCTGTGCCACCCAGGCACCCCTAATTTTAACTTTTAAACTTACGGTCCATCTTAAGTGAGTTTTCACAAATGACAGAGAAAAGCTCAAAATTATTTTGGTCCACCACCCTTTTTTTTTTTCAGCAATATTCATTGAAAAGACTTTTTTTTCTCTTACTGAATTGCTTTGGTACCTTTGTAGAAAATTAATTGACTATATATTCGTTGAAAAGACTTTTTTTTCTCTTACTGAATTGCTTTGGTACCTTTGTAGAAAATTAATTGACTATGAATTGACTTTGTAGAAAATTCCTTGACCATTTCATTGATCAATTTTCTATCCTTACTGCATTCCCTAACTACTTTGATTAGTATAGCTTATAGCCAGTATTGAAATCTTATAAGTGAAAGACTTATAGTAAATCTTGAAAGAAGTCTGTAATTTTCTTATTTTTTCAAGATAATTTTGTCTATTTAGGTACTTTATATCTCTATATAAATTTTAGAATGAACTTTTCAGTTTCTGAAAAAAAGGATTTAGGATTTTGATTGGAATTGCTTTAAATGGATACCATAATAATTTTATATAGTTTTTAAAAATATCACAAATTTAGTGGTTTAAATGAAAAAAAAATTATTATCTTACAATGCTGTAGGTCAGCAGTCTGACACAGGTCTCACTGGGTTAAAATCGGGGTGTTAGCAGCACCTCTGTTCCTTCTGGCTCTTGCGGGAAATCTGTTTCCTGCCTTCTCCAGCATCTAGTAGCAACTTCCATTCCTTGGCATGTGGCCCTTTCCTTCATCTTCAGGCGAACAATGTTGCAGGTGTCTGCTCATTTTGCATAGCCACACCCTCATTTTTGCATAGCCACACCACCCAAGAACCTGAAGCTAGGAATGTTTCTCTGCTTTTCAGGATCCACGTGATAAGATTGGGCCCACCTGGGTAATCCAGGAAAATCTCCCCATCTCAAAACCCATAAGCAATCACAGTTGCAAAGTTCTTTTGTCTTTTCTGGGAACAAACACATTGACAGATTTTGAGGTTCAGGGTGCGGACATCTCTGGGGGCCACTATTCAGCTTTCCACAGATATCTTCAAAGTATTCACTGTCAAAACACATGATTATAGCTAACTCCTCCATTTATTTGGGTTTTCTATAATTCCTCATTGCCGTGTTCCATAGTTTTCAGTGTAGAAATTTTTTGTTAGAATATTTTGTTAAGGGGCGCCTGGGTGGCACAGCGGTTAAGCATCTGCCTTCGGCTCAGGGCGTGATCCCAGCGTTCTGGGATCGAGCCCCACATCAGGCTCCTCTGCTATGAGCCTGCTTCTTCCTCTCCCACTCCTCCTGCTTGTGTTCTCTCTCTCGCTGGTTGTCTCTATCTCTGTCGAATAAATAAATAAATAAAATCTTTAAAAAAAAAAGAATATTTTGTTAAGTATATTGTTATATATTTTAAGTTTTTAATGCCACTGTAAACAACTTGATAAATGCACTTAATGGGTCTAGTCTTTCCATTTTTTGCTGATTCCTTTGGCATTCTTATCCTCCTTTCTCCTTTCCCAACTTTGTCCTTTGTTTCTATTTCTTGCTTTATTATACTGATAAGAACGAGATTGGCTTTTCCAATCTTGGGTTTTGCTTTGTAACAAGTGCTCTGGTTCTCCCCTCATGCAAAACTTCACATCCAGGCACACGGAGACATCTCCCCACCCACCAATGATTGTTCTGGTTGGTATTCTCATTAAAAAATTAATTAGATCTTAAATAGTCTGCTCACTGTTAGCTTTCCCAAAGCCCATTCGAAATCGGTGTTTGGTTTTGCAGAACATGGATTATATCAGTAACATTTAAATTGTGTTACAGTGCTTATATAAATAAGTTTATTTTTATTTCCAAATACAGAGTTTACTAAAGAAAGAGAGATTCTCTTGAAATCTGAAAGACTGAAAGATAAAATATATAGAGCTGATTCCCAGTACATTAAAATAGGTACAGGAAAGAGTTTTGTTTTATATTAAAGATGAGAGCGATGTGCTTGTGTTGAAACCACATGAAAGAGAAGAAAGAGAAGAAAGATGGACAGCTGGAGGGAGGGGAGGGCAAAGGAAGGAAAGGAAGAAGAAAAGAAAAAAAAAAGCCAAAAATGAGTTAAGATCGCCTTTCGTTTTCCCAAATTTGAAAGAACAGTAATAAACCTAAGTGCTCTCATATCTTGGGCAAAATGTCAGACACCTAACAATTATTTTGCATTTCTAAATTCAATTCAGTATGTCCAGGCCTCCAAAGAGAAACGGGTGCCATCTCTCAGCAAACCACTTCTCTCTGCAACTTCAGCTGGAACCAGGAAGCATTTCAGTAATAAAAGCAAAATGTTTCCTACATGGAAATCTGTAGCAATAAAAGCAACCCCATTTTATTTCAGGCCCATAAAAAGAGGCATTCATGTGTGGAAGGAGGATGCTTCTCTCCTTTGGGGAATTCCTTTCTTTTTTGAGAGTTTTTCCCATGTGCTTCTAATCAGAAATCGGGGAGCCATGTCACAGAACTAAGTTAAACAGGCCCGTGCGAATTCAATTACTCTCCTCCGGGACACTGGCTTTACCCTTGCGAAAGACTGTGAGGTAAACTGCTTCAAATGCGAATAGGTCGAGTGTGTAACCCACTAAGAATTCATCACCACTAGTACAACAACTTTATAATCACCAAAGGCTCCAGAGGATAAGGTGACCGTGTGTATTGGGGGTGCTGAGTGTGGAAAAGGAGACCCTGCAGGCTAATTGAAAACGTACTTAAGCTGAAATTTAAATCCACACAAGCTTCACTGGATATCTTTATTGATTCCTTGGAGAGTTGTCCTTCAGTTTGGATGAATTTAGCAAAATTAAGTCCTCGATGGTCATTTAAATTACCTCTTTAAAGAGCTGAACAATGGCAATGTTTGGACGTAGCTGATTTCTAGTTGAGACACTAGAAGAGACCGGTTCACTTAATCTAATAAGAAACTGAAGCGCTAAAGGTCCCAGAACTCACAATGTGCACGTCCTACCTCACTGTGCAAGCTCTGCATTGTAATGCGTAAATGCCTCCAACTCAGAACCCCTGAAGGATTTCAGATGTAAAATACAAAACCATCTAACGAATTGCTAATATTACCCCTGTTTGTGGCCCACCTGTGATTTCACATTAAACCCAAGAGTTCTGCCTCCATCCCTGAGAACACAGGCTCTCCAATCCCGCCAGGATCTGCGGGTCCTTCCAGAGATCCCTCCTCCTGCCCAGGTGGCAGACTCCTTCTCCTGCATCCCCTCCTGGTCAGACTCCTTGATGACCTCTTAGGCTACCCAACAGCTGTTGCCCGTGCTGCTCACCCCTGGCTGGACTCCCTTGGCCCACACGCCGTTTCTCTGGGGTGATGGGGACAGATGTGTGTGCGTGGGGACCGTCCCTCCCACTGGCCAGCCAGCGCGCCTGTGGGCTTGTGGGCTCGCAGTGCAGGTGCAGCCCCAGTCGGCTGGACCGAGGGGCACCTGCCACTCTAAGGCAGACGCGGGCTCCCTGGCTGGAGAACAGAACCGCGCAGCCTGGGTCGGACCCTGTGCTGATAAAGAAAGGGCGTTGTCGCGCTCAGTGGTCACAGACTGGAGGGGAGTGCGGACACAGGAAGGCGCAGTTGAAGCCCGCTGTGACGTGGTACAGAGACACAGGGGCCACATCGGATGCATGGGGGAGCGTCCTCACCGGAATTCAGGAAGCTGGGAGAGGCAGCCACTGAAGTGGCATCTCCGTGTGGTCCTCCATGTAAGACCGAACCACGTAAAAATATCAGGAAGAGCAAAGAACACGGAAGGAGGCACATGGTGGCATCGTCCAGAAAGTGGAAGTGAGTACTGCTACCTGCGCCACCTGATGGGGGAGGCCGGGGAATGAAGCTGGAGAAGGAAGCGGAAGCCCAGGTGCACGGGGCTGGCAAACGGTGTTATGCAGTGCATGTTTCCTGTCCCCAGCAGCGCAAGGGATGTTGTGTAGAGACACTGTGATGACACCTGTGTTGACAAAGCTGACATGTGCAGGAGTGGGGGAGGGGCAGGCAGGTGGGTGGATCTCGGGTAGGGATGCTGCCTGACCAGGTGAGGGTGGTGGCTTACTTCACAGAGCCCCACACCCTTCCCAGGTGGAAGCTCAAGGCCTTGGGGCTTTATTAGGTACTGGAAGATCAGGGAGGGGTGGGAGGAAGGGCAATGCCCAGTATTGTGGTGAGTCAATGACACACGGAAGGGGCAACACATTGAGGCTGAGCAAGGAGCTGACCATTCCCTTTGCACAGGAGAGCAGCTGAGGGGAGGCTGGTAGAGATCACCCACTGGGCTGTGGTCCTCAGGGGTCTGCAAGGTGAGAGGGAAACAAGAGGCAGCTTTGGGAGCCATGAGCATGCAGGGGACTGGGGGCTGCAGGGTGGACATTCCCTAAAGACATGTAGACACTGAGAAGAGAGGGAACCCGCACAGAGGGCTGAGTCTGTCAATGCTGCCAGCTCAGACGGGTGGCAGGAAAACCACAGAGTGTCTTTATGTTTTCCCAAAGCAAAGAAGAAAAAAAACAAAAAAAAACAAAAAACAAAAACCCTCTGAAGATTTCTCAATTCTTATGAACTTGGGGAAAAATGCTTTTGAGAATACAAACAACTCCTTTGAGCAGCAAGATATGTGGGTGGTGTGACACAAAATACTTTTGAAGGGAAGGGAATTTAGGTTTCAGCATTTGTAGAGTTACTTTCCTATCTCCTTTTGTAGCATGACCAATCCTATTAAAAATGCTAAAAATATGTACAAGGCCAGAATCAGATTTTATTTTATGTACGACTCATGAAAGAACTGTGAAACCAAAAGACATTGGTCACATAAATTATTCAGTTCCCAGTTTCCGACAAGAACAAGGATCTCCTTTTTCTCACTAGAAAGTTAACATATTTATAAAGGGAAGTGTTAAAATATATATGCCATCCCAGTATAAATGTCAACAAGAAAAACTGTTATAAATTATGAACTACCTTCCCCATAAAGGTATTTATATTTCTAAGGTATTTATAAGAAAGTGAAATTGCTATTAACGTCTCCAAAAATGCCATTAGTCTTTTAAAATGTTCAAAATCATTACCCATCAGGGAAATTCAAATCAAAACCACACTAAGATACCACCTTACACCAGTTAGAATGGCAAAAATTGACAAGGCAAGAAACAACAATTGTTGGAGAGGATGTGGAGAAAGGGGATCCCTCCTACATTGTTAGTGGGAATGCAAGTTGGTACAGCCACTCTGGAAAACAGTGTGGAGGTCCCTTAAAAAGTTAAAAATTGAGCTACCCTATGACCCAGCCATTGCACTACTGGGTATTTACCCCAAAGATACAGACGTAGTGAAGAGAAGGGCCATATGCACCCCAATGTTCATAGCAGCATTGTCCACAATAGCTAAATCGTGGAAGGAGCCAAGATGCCCTTCAACAGATGACTGGATTAAGAAGTTGTGGTCCATATATACAATGGAATATTACTCAGCTATCACAAAGAACGAGTTCTCAACATTTGCTACAACATGGACGGCACTGGAGGAGATAATGCTAAGTGAAATAAGTCAAGCAGAGAAAGACAATTATCATATGATTTCTCTCATCTATGGAACATAAGAACTAGGAAGATCGGTAGGGGAAGAAAGGGATAAAGAAAGGGGGAGGTAATCAGAAGGGGGAATTAAGTGTGAGTGACTATGGACTCTGAGAAACAAACTGAGGGCTTCAGAGGGGAGGGGGGTGGGGGAATGGGATAGACTGGTGATGGGTAGTAAGGAGGGCACGTATTGCATGGTGCACTGGGTGTTATACGCAACTAATGAAACATCGAACTTTACATAAAAAAATGTAAATAATCTTTTTAAAACAAACTTTAAAAAATTCAAACCATAGTCTAGACCCCAGTTATGACAGTTATATCAAGTACCTATTGTCTACATTGGAACATAATGTAATAAAATGTTAATTAAATTTAAAAAAATGTTAGCATTTCTAAAGCTTCTTTTTTTCTAAACTGAGATATATTTATTTATGGTAAATTTCTTCAGAGAGTTATAAATCACCCATGCATATAACTTGACGTTCAGATAAAACCTATTTCTAAATTATTATTTCCAAAATGAATACTAAATGGCATATTTACAGGTGAATAATTTTTAAATATGATTCTATATATCATATGGTATTTTCCTGACAAAATAATCGAGATACAAGTTATTCAAAATCTATTAACATAAATCTCTTAGTTGTCTTTTTAGTCTGAGACCTTAGTTGAAGAACACCATTGTGGTTTTTGTGTCGTATATTCTAACAGAAAAGCCCCCCTGCATCTCCATATTAGGGCTTTGCTTTGAGTTCTTGGTTTATGGATCTGTCCTGTCGATTCCTTTGGTTACTCTGAGGACACAGAGCACAGAGGGCAAGCAAACAGTCCTCGCTGCTCAGAGCTTACATTCTGGTGGAGACCCCACCGGATCGGGCGCAATGGAGCAAAATGGAAAAGACACATGTGATCTTCGGATCTCTCCTTGGTACTAAAATGTTTAAGGATTTAGAAAACACCGAACTGATGGCTAGTCATTTTCTAGAGAAGCGGAGGATAAAGGTGACATTCGTTTTTAAATCTGCCTCATTTGAACACTATAAATGGCCATTTCTGGAAAACTTTGTGTCGGATATCTGTCTGTACAAATCTAGCAACTGGAGCAACTGACCAGGACACACGCCAAGTGATATCCAACACACGTCTCACACATTCCCCTTCGTCATTCCCCAGAAACTCCTGAGCTATGTAAAAATCCCCCCTTTTAACAGAGGTTGACAGTTCACACTGACTGAGAACCCTGGGCCCAGACTCTGTGGAAGAAGAGTTAGTGAGCCTTGCCAGGTTCACACGGCCAGGCAGTTCAGAGCCAGGGAGCAGGCCATGTTCCTCAGAACAAAGCTGGCATCCTCACTTGGTTGAGCAGAATGAAATACAGGTGTTCGTGTAGGAAAGTGTCTGGGAAACACAAGAAAGGATAAAAAATATAGACATCATTTTTTAAAAGATGGGGTCAAATATTTTTCAGCTGCTTTTGAAAGAATAAATGGAGCAACTGGAAAGGGTTTCTTTATTCACTGATCATTAATAAATGATGAGTGTTCGAAATACAACTGGCACACTGGAGAAGTAGTTACAAAAACATCAATCTTAATTACTCTGCATCTTGCAAAATAAACGTAGTTTTGGGTCCCATTCCCCATTAAGTTCAGAACTCTTTCTCTAGGCTGAAAACATAGATTCCGAAAACCCAAAGTTTGAAAAATTGTTCAAAGATGGCAGGTAATGGGGTGAGAGCGCTGCTATGCCTGAGTTCTTCCTGCCTTATTCATCAGCCACTCCTGCATCCTAAGACCTGTGTGTGACGGGGATCTCCAGGAAGCTGTAGGAAGGAGGTGGCCATCGTGCTGGGCTTCCATTCTGTACATCACCAAAGCACAGCAGGGATTGTGCTCAGTATCTATGTCAATCATTGTTTTTTTGTTAAATGGAGCTGTGCAAATTAAAATTATTAAAAATCTATTTTCATGGGGTGCCTGGGTGGCTGGGTCGGTTAAGTGTCTGCCTTCAGCTCCGGTCATGATCTCGGGGTCCTGGGATCAAGTCCCATGTCATGCTCCCTGCTCAGCAGGAACTCTGCTTCTCCCTTTGCCTCTGCCCTTCCCCCTACTCGCGCGAGTGACCACACATGCTTTTTCTCTCTAAAATAAATAAATAAAGCCTTGTAAGAAAATCTACCTTCATTACTACAACCAAACTCCAATTTTTTTAAACCATATAGCCAACCTGTTTCATTAGGTTAATATATTCATTAGTCTTGTGTCATGGTTCTATAAAATAGGTCTCTTTACATGATACAAATTTTATCAGACTCTGATCCTGTTTTTTAACACTTGTCCTATAATAAAGCTTAACTGCAGGCACTTTAAAAATGTAGTTTCTTGGGTAGACCTTCCCATTTCTGCAGGGTAGTGTTTCCTGTGGACCCCTGAACGGTCAATTCCTTATCTGCATACAGAACTCTTGGCCTCTAACGAGGCAGGCACACTACTGAGAAAAGGATCAGAAGCTCTATCTGATCACCTGAGGGATGTAATTTCTGAAAGCCATTCCTTCTTGCTGCCTTAATCGTACAGCTTTCAAGAAGTGGAACAGAAATGTCTAGATGTTCTTTCAAAATGTGAGTCAGGAAGAACCAGTCACACTGAGACACGTTCCACATGCAGAATCAAAGATCCCAGTAGACGCTTTACAATGGAAGTTTTATAAACCCATCTTCGTTTCTCTTCTGCCCGCAGATGGGTTTCATGTGAAAATAATCATAAATTAACTTCCTTTCATCACTCTCTATTAAGCTTCAGGAGGCTTTCAGAAGTCAGTAATTCTTTTGAAACAGAGCAGTTGTTGTAAAACACACCAACTCAGACTGGTTCTTTCTGATCCTCCCTGCTAATTACCATAAACCCAAGAAGAACTCTGAAGAGGGAAGGAGGAAGGTAAACTGGCTCAAGACCTGCAGAAGGGAGGAACCACAGGCAGGAACCCCACCCAATCGAAGGCTAGCCCAGACCCGGTGTTTCCCAGCCCAACTGAGGGACAGAAAACGGCCTGGGTGGAGGCGTCCCTCCCACATTCCAGCTGTGTCCCTCGGACAACATCAGATGAGTCCAGCACCATGCTCCGCTAACACCAAGGGCCAGGCAATCACCCTTCTTCCACTGAGCTGAGACTCCTCTCCCTGATGAGAGGCAAGGGCAGCTGGGAGGCAGCACCTGCAAGAGGGAGCCTACCCCAACAGGCCCCCAGCCCTGAAAGTCATTTGTCCCTGTGGAGATCCTCCCTACCTCACCCTGAGACATGGGGTAGTCTGGCTTGGGAAAACTACTTACATGTCTTTGGGGACACTAGAAGAAGCAGTGAGGACCCTGGGGGCACAGGATAGGCCAAATGGACCAAAACGACATCTCAAAGGGTCTGAAAATTAAACTGTTAGCGGAACCACAACCCATTGGAGTACCAAGCCCTGCATATCAAATGTTAATAGGCTGACTAAAATAGAAGATTTATACAGGACCAAGATTCTCCTAACATAATAGCTGAAGTCTCCAAAATGCAATTAAAAATCACTTGTCATACCAAGATAAGGAAATCACAACTTGAATGAGAAAAGATGGTGAACTGACAACAAGATGAATCATGCTGGAACCACCTGATGATGAGGGTAAAGCAGCTCTCATAAGAACGCTTCAACAAGCAACTACAAATCGTCTTGAAACAAATGAAAAAATAGGAAATCCCATCAAATGGAAGTTACAATAAAAACCAAATGGAAATCACAGAACCAAAAAATACAATAACAAATTAAATACACTGACTCATACCAAATATTTCATTTGACCTGCAACCAAATAAAACAAAAACCACGCACTGGCTTCTGATAAAAATTATTTAAATGTCTAATAACAGCAATAGTGACATATGTAGTCCAAGGCATGTCTTTTTTTTTTAAGAATTTATTTATTTGAGACAGAGAGAGGGAGAGAGTGAGCATAAGCAAGAGAAGGGACAGATGTAGAGGGAGAAGCAGACACCCCACTGAGCAGGAAGCCAGACTTGGGGTGCAATCCTAGGATCCCAGGATCATGACCTGAGCCAAAGGCAGACACTTAACCAACTGAGCCGCACAGGCACCCCCCCAAACCCCGGGGCACATCTTTAAAAAACTTTGTTAAATCTAGTCCTATTCACCCAGAGTATGTTATCTTATGGAAGTGGTTAAAGGGAACCAATTTGGCATTCTTTGAAATGAACCCAATCTGAAATCTAAAAAGTCCAATCAGAAAAAGAGAAAAAAATGGGTAAAATGATAGCCTTAATTCACTGAGTTGTAGTAAGTAGCATTCTGTCACATTTCACCAAGCTCTCACTCCCTTGCAGATTTGGCTCCTTCCAGAGGGAGCCCTGACTATAACGAGCACGTTCTGATAATTCACTGACCACCATTTCTCCAGCACAGGGCAACAGGTTGTACTCGAGGAGGCTGCACCTGCTTCTGTGTTTGCTTCTCTACTTCTTACTAACGACAAAACCTCTCACCCACCGTCTTCCAGGGTGCTGGAAATGCAACCTCGATGTGCTTGTGGGGTACTGAGATCATTGATCCCACAATACCCTTGCGATCTACTGGAGGAACTAGGGGCCCCGGGGACTATGACTTCAGCTACCTACAGCCTCCTCCCCTTAACCCACCCATTTACTTATACACACATTTACTTGCTAAACGCAGAGCTTGGGGTACTTAATAAAGAGACTGTTAGAAATATTTATTGAACAAATGAATCTTTTCATGAAGGAAATGTCAAAGCGAATAATGTTTTATTATGTTGAAAGACTTTCCCTAAGCAATGTGCTTTTACTAAAATGCGTGAAATGCAAATAGTTTCAATTATTTCAACAACAGCAGTACTCAGATTTTATGATGGATATTTTGCAAACCAGTTAGTACCTAAGAGACTTAACTTACTCTGAACTTAAGGAGCATGATTGTTACCCCAGGCTAATGTTTAAGAATCAACAAGTTTAACCTAAATCTCCATATTTACGCAACAATGAATTCTCTTCCAAAACAGAACTACTCGGGCTTTCTCCAACACAAAATATTGTGTATTGTATAAATAGATTTCAAAATTAATCAGTTATTATGAATACTGCTGTCATATTCACCCACATAAAATCATTTAAAAGTCATTTTACTTCTTCTTGATGATATAATGGTACCTGGTGAGACAGTATCTGTGCGATACTAACTCAAGTTGTATTAGCTATGACGAAAAATCAATTCAGAGAAAAAAAAATCTGCTATTCATTCTTCATTCGTTAAGGGGAAATATAATTTATAGTGAAAAACTAAAACGTAAGTGGAATTCTGCTTTACTTCTACTAACTATAGAGAACAAATAGAATTATCAATTATTCATGAAATTATAAGCCATTATAAGGACTACGTAATGTTAAGAAAATAATAAGCCCATTCTATGAAAAATGTTTCTGATTCTGTCTTATTTCTCCTAGGATTTTGACTAAGATATGAAGAATCCCGAGGACTGTGTGTTTTATGTATCCTTTCAAAAGACAATGTTTTCTTTCAACCATAAAAATATTTGTTTACGAATAGGGTGCCATTAAAAGTCAAATTTCATCCTGCCTAGTACACAATTTGAAATTAAAAAATTAAGTATGAAATGATGCATTAATTATAGAATGATTTTTAAAATAATTTAGGAGATCACTTTACCTGGCCATACTTTGCTGCCAAATGGAGTGGGGTCCAGTATTGATTATCTGCTATATTCAGGTCCCCGCCATGTTCCAGGAGAAGACACACCACCTCCTTGTACCCACTCGCACACGCCATATGTAACTGCAGGGAAGAAATATTTTGTTATATAACTTAAGAAAAAAGCAGTGACATCAAAACCATTTATTTGGCGCTTTAAAGACAGCTAATAAAATATCAAGCCTAAAATACCTTTAAAAAAAGAACATACATGCAGCTTTATTTATTTGATATAAGTGGACATCATCCTTCTATGAACAAAGGCTTATGGCTTAAGTATTATTTTTCTTCTGACCCTGAAACTGTGCACTTTTTCATATAATTCCCATTCCCCTCTTTAGTGTCCTTTTACCATAATCTTTTAAATACAAAATGCAGTAATTGAATGCTTTACCACTTCTTGCCCAAAAGTCAAACATGTGGTGACTGGTTCTGAAATTCTAGCCCTGTACTTGGAGCAACCAGAGGAGATTCGAGGACACATATGACAACAGGAAATGTGACCATCTTGATGCTTAGGAATAGGAAAAAGGGGCAGCCACACTGGAAAGGGTGAGTTAGTCCTGACAGACCTTAAAATGATTATGTAGCTCTCATTTCAACATGCTCCCAGTTTAGTCCATGGATGCAATCTGAGGTTTAGGACTGAGGACTCAGGGGCTACGATGAGGGGATCGGGGTTTGGAGAACGATTCAGACTTTTCAGTTGGGGTAATTCCTGTTTCCAGTGCAGCAGCTTTGATTTGTAAGTAAACTATCATCACGCCCAATTTAAATTAGGTTATTAAGTAACTACATGATTGAATTCATGAGCATAATAAGAAATTATAAGGAAGGAAAAAGAAAAAGAATATAAAAGTAGTAAAACCAATGATTTCTTCTTGGTCTTGGAGCACGGAATTTTGTAGCTTTCTGTCTGTTTTTATTACAAAGATGAAATCACAATAAAGTCAAAGGACTTATTAAATACACATACATATATATTAATAAAATTCAGCAAAAACATTTGCTTTTCTGTCTTTGGACTTAATTATGCTCTTTAATGCACAGCGTGTACTTACATGCTTATTTCCCATACTTAACGACACCAAAGGAACACATACATTTATTCGTTTTAAGGCATAAACTTTAAGAGATTAAGTTTCACATCAATCTTCCCATACTTTGTTATACTTAGAATTCACCACATTGATATTCTAGCAAACAGTCCCAAGAATAAAATATTCACAAGTATTTTAGAGAAATACAATTTTATATACTTGTTCTCTTGGAAAACCAATCTTTCACCTGCTCCTAAATTTATTCTACGTTACTTGAATAATCAGTTGATTCGAAGTTACTCTGAACTGTGAGCATGAACATCGGGATATAAGAAGGATTTTCCACTTTTAATATAAAACTACACCAAGAACTGCCCATTTGCTGCTTAGCACCTGATACTAACAAGTCAAGTTCACTTGATGAACTCCTTAATGAGTAGATTCGCTTTCCACGGGGCAAAAACCGGGTTCTCCCATTTCAAACTCAGCCCTGCTCCCAGCCTGCCATCTCAGGCACTGCTCTCAAGGAAAATACTAGAAGGAAAGTCTTGGCTCACTTGGTAGAAAAACTATCCAAAGCATGAGTTCTCAGTGACATCTCTGGAGGCAGACAAATTTAATCCGAGGCAATCTCAAAACGAAGGCAAAAACCCCTGCCTTTATGTATTTCCACTTCCTTACAAGAGATAACAGAATTTTAAAAATTCATCATAGTAAAATATTAAGAGCTTAGAGCCTTTACCTTGATGATCCCAGCAACCAACTTCTGAATCCATAAGCAAGACTTCAGATTCCCCAGGGGACTGTTCTCATCACTAAGTCAGAGCTTAAAAATGTCTATTTTCTGACGTGGAAGTTATACCCATCCTTGTCCTGACTATTGCTGCCAGAGGAGGGTGCCAAGATGGGAAAGTGTTTACCACTGCGCTGTCTTAGAAGACTCCTCTCCTGCTATTTTATGGCGTCTTAGGAGAAACACAAAGGCGGCTGCTGTTTCTATAAACGAGTAGCAGCAGCTTCTTAGAAGGACGACTGCAAAAGAACGGTCCCGGGAAATACAGCAGGTTGGAAATCACCGATTCAGGTACAAGGCAGGTCAAGGTCTCAGAGCCGCTTCACAAACGCTGCCCATAAAAATTATCCATTGTTCCTTCTAGTCTGTTCGGCCTGTGATGCCAACAGCTGCATCCTGATGTTGCAGAGGCAAAAGCTGGGGATGAGTTAATTTAGGCCACTGGCCCAGGGGAGCCTGGCCCCTGTGGGCTGAAGCCACGTTCTTTGCATCCACCAGCACGGCGGGTCTGAAACAGCAAGGCGGAGTGGGCACCCGAGTCGTCCAGGCCACCGGGTAACAATCACAACATTGGCACTCCTGTAAACCACCCCTTCCCCAGCATTCTTATCTTATATTAAAACGTTTGTCTCTGAAAGGTGCCCACCACTTACACACGTGCGTCAGCCTTGCCCCGGCCCACCACCCGCGGAGGCACGGCCCCGTGTAGCCTCCTCATACAGATCAAAACCATCACTGGGTCCTGCGACCTTAAGATATGAAGACACACAAGAGTCTTGGACCCCAGTTAGAAGTCTTCAGTAGTGCGATTGTCTCTGGATCAGCCTCGTCCTCACGCAGGCGGTATGCGAGGCTGGGGTCGAGACAGAGAGAATGATAAACCAACAAAGTCACCCCCGTGAAGTGACGGAGCCCAGCCTGAGAACTGTCACCTCTTCACCACGGTGTTCTTCCTCTAACGGACTATTTCAGGACAGCACGGCACACAGTCCCGGGGGGCAATTAGCATCCACCTGACCGATTATAGGCATTTGCCGTATTTTTTATTGTATAGAAGATTGCGTGGTTGATAATCACTGTATTTGTCTCTCTGATTATTTCCTCCTGACACATTCCCAAAAACACAACTGCGATTCTACAATAACGAACTTTTTTTCAATGTATTCACATACACTGAGTTGCACAATCTTGGTGCAATTCCCACCCCATCCAGCGGTGGGCGGAGGGACTGTTCTCATAGACCCTTAACTTCTGGTCTTCGCTACTATGTATTTCTAAAATGACTATAAATAAATTCAATGTACTTAATTCCTAAAAATGGGTCTCTTCTAATATATTTGTAGGGTAGTTGTTATTTTCTTTTGTCTATTGACTCTATTGTTCTTCTACCGAGAGATAGTGATCTTTTTCATTCATTTCTATGAATGTTGCGTATTTTAAACACTTTGAAAGACCTGTTGCAAACATCACTCCTGGTTTATTATCTGCCTCTTAATTTTGCTCATTATTTGATGCACAAATGTTCATTTTAATTTTTGTCCTAGTCCATGATCTCAGTATTTCCCTTTGTGCCTTCTCCCCCTATGTGTATATTGGAAGAGCTTTCGCCACCCAGAATTAACTCCTTTTTATTGTAACATGGAAACTGGGGGTTCATTGTGAAGTCACTTACTCAGTCTTCTATATGTGAATCTCATTTTTAAAAAGAATCTGTGTGTGAAATTTAAAATATATTCCCACTGGATGTGGTCTTATTTAAGGTCTGTAACCCCTGCCACTCTAAAGCTGGACGGTCACTCTGAGGCTAATGGCAAATTTAGATGAAATTATGTTAGGAGTAAATGAAAATCAATCTTGAGGAATAGCTATTCAGACACCTATAGGAATTAGTCCCGATTTGAACCAATAACTTCAAATTTTCTCCAATTCTAGTTTTCTATCAGAATATTAACAGAAAATGTTTCCTATCATAGGTCTGACTGAGTATGAAGATAATACATATCACATCTCGAAGTGAGACCACATAGACATTTGAAAATAGTTATCCAAAAACTGCCTAAATCACTTTTTTTTAAATGTTTTATCTCTACACCCACACCCAATGTGGGGCTCGAACTTACAACCCCGAGATCAGGAGTCATGTGTTCTACTGACTGAGCCAGACAAGCGCCCCAGCCTAGATTACTTTTTTTTTTTTTTTTTAGATTTTTTATTTATTTATTTGACAGAGACAGAGATAGCCAGGGAGAGAGGGAACACAAGCAGGGGGAGTGGGAGAGGAAGAAGCAGGCTCCCAGCAGAGGAGCCCAATATGGGGCTCGATCCCAGGACCATGGGATCACGCCCTGAGCCAAAGGCAGATGCTTAAGGACTGAGCCACACAGGCACCCCCAGCCTAGATTACTTTTGACCTCTACCTCTAGACTGAGGGCATAATAGGTCCAAATGAGAGATAAACTGGGACTGAACAAATGGGAAATTTTTGTGTGGTTGTGGGGCCTGGGTTCCTCCCTAATTCAAGTCAGAAGAGCTTGGCTTCAGTGGCCACCGACAGAAGCTAGGTGTCCTCGAGAGTTGGGCAGAGTCACCGTTACTGGTTTTGATTCCTGACTAGGAAAAGTAAAGGGCAATAGACAGTCTGGCTCTCTGCTTTCATGGGTGGGGAAGGCAAGTCACGGGCACACTGGCATCCGCCCGCACTCATGAGTTCGCAGGGGCAGAGACAAACACGGGGAGGTTTTTCTGGGGACAAGCCATGTTCGTGTTCAGTTCTGTTTCGGGGGGATCCCTGAGGAGCAAGCACGGCTCAGCAGAGCCAGGCTGGGGTACCCCGGATCTCCCCAGAGCAGAGGCAGGTGTGAAGGACCCCCTGGAGATTCCCAGTGATGGGGGTGAGGAGGAGGTGTCTGAGGAACCCCGCATCCTCACAAGGGAAGGGGTCAGCTTCTCACCTGGAGAGCAGGACATCCTCTCAAGGAAGGTCAAGTCAAAGCCTTCCAGCTCCCATTGTGTCTCCTCCTGCCCGTCTGTCTCCCCCCTCCTCTCCCGCCACATCAGTGACATGGAAGAGGAGGCAGTGGGGGGGAGGGGAAACAGATGACCGAGGCCACCCTCCCTTCCACGGACTCCCTAGCCTGATACGACACTACGCCACCAGCAAGTTCAAGATTTCACTGAGATCAGGGTCCTCAGCCCCCGAGCCCACCAGCCCCTGCAGGATCGATGGAGAGATTCGGGGCATTTGTAAACTTGGGTGGGAAAATGGTTACTTTTATTTCTTTTTTTAACCCCAAATGAAATTTAGCCAATTCTTTGATGGTGAACCTAGGCTACACACCTACGATGCTATCATCGAAAGAATTATGTTCCTATCACATTGTTGTCATAGCAGATATCTCCAAATATCCCCCATAATCAAATATACTCTAAACTCATGGTAATGATTACTTCCGTTACTCAGTGCCTTCATAAAGAGGCACATGCAGTACCTACCACAAATTTCATTTTAATATTAGGATTATAATGTTTCCTTACAACTGGCTTTCTTTGTAATTCTAGGCACCATTTTATTACATTAAAAACACAATTTTGACAAGGCGTCCATGGCTACACCCGAGGATTAGAGGGTAATATGGCATAAAAAAGATGAGTGAACCCTGACTTCACGCAAGCTGGGACTTTACATGGTTATATAGGACCAGGCATTCTCATCTCTAAACTGAGGCTATGCGTTGTGATATAAAGGAACCATAAAATGGCCAGAGAGCTGATGGCATTGGCGAAGTCTCCATCCAAAGTAAGTAATGAACCAGTGCTACTGAACTATCAAAGGGAGACAAAAACAAAATCGCTTGATGTTTGCATCTCATGAATAATTCTTTTCCAACAAACCAAGTAAATGTGTCCCAAGGCCAGACGTTATATATCAAATTCTGTGACAAAAGAGTAAAGAACCGGCATCTTTATAATGGATCTGAAAGTCATTACGGTCAAATTTTCAAAGAGCATCTATGCGCTGGAACTCAGGAACACATTTCCATATGCTCTGTAGCGGCTTTTTTTTTTTTTTTTTGGAATTGTATCCTTTTTTGAGGCTTTGTTTTCTTCTAAGAAGACTATCTGTGTAAACCAAGAGATCTTTTTAAAAGAGCTACATTATGTTTGGTTATTTTATTTTGCATATTCTAACAGAGGAAAAGAAGGTAACATACTGGAAGTGTAGTAGCATTGAGCCTTTTGTTGATAGCTTTATCTTTTTTGCACAATTTAACAGTGTGGGAAATGATGCCTAATTTTAAACCACAGCTGGCATCCCAACTCAGGAGATCCGTGGACGAGTGTCTTCTCAGTGTTCCTACCAACAACAGACAGGAACGCACGATCCAGAGGCCAGCTCACGGTGGCAGTCATTAACCTGGCAGACTTACCAACTCAGACATAAGAATCGACCCAAAACGCCACTTGCTAAATGCCATGCTCTTCAAGGGACAACTTCCTAGCCTTCCGATCACTGTTACTTCCCTTATAAAAAGCTCAGAGATGATCATATAGTTATTACACAACAATTACTTGCAATGTTTATGCTCTCTGCTCGTCAGAAAAAACGTCACAAAGAATGTCACAACTGAAGATGATTGAACACGATAGCGATTTATTGCTCTGTATTGATTCAACAGCTTCGCTACTGAAGTGGGTAGGTCCTTTTGTTCAGTGGGATTTGAAACACTCACGCTATTCTTATTCAGCGGTGATTTTTTAAAAAAGAAATATAAAGCGTAATGTCTTCTGCCAAACAGAGAAACAAAGATCTATTGGGTTTCTAGGCTAGGCATTAGTGCATTCCATGTGTTCAAAGAAACGCTACCCACTCCAGTCTGGATTTCGAGCCCCCCACTTCACTGAAACTGCTCTCGCTGAAAAGACCAACGACCTCCATGTTACTAAGTCCAATGGCCAATTCACCATCTCCAGTCACTTGACCTCTCAGTGGTATCTGACAGTCCACCTCTTCCTCACCCTCCTCCTCCTCCTTGTCACACTTCCTTCTCTTGGCTCCTGAGACATCTCATCCTTTTGGTTTTCCTCCTACCTTGGGAGTTCCTCCCTCCAGTCTCATTTCTGGATCGTTGTCTTCTTTGTAGGCTCCATGGATTGTCTCAAATTCTCTTTCCTTCTGTATCAAATCTGTGATATCATCCAAGGTCAAGGCTTTCAATGTCATGTATATGCTAGTGTTCCCAAACTTGAGTGTGCAGCCCAGGCAGCTCCTGGATTCCAGACTCCAGTATCCAACCACAAACTCAACATCTCCATGAAGTTGGCTCATGTTTCCCAAACTGTCCCTGCTCTCAGCCTTCTCTTCTCATTGGACGTCAATTCCATCACTCTAGTTGTTCAAGCTAAAAGTACTTGGAGTCATTCTGAATCATCCTTTCTCTCCCACCACTTGGCCATCAGGAAGTCCCAGGGATCTTCTTTCCACGCAGATGGAAGTTAGTCACTTCCCACCCCCTCAGCTTCCTGCAGCTTCATCTGAGCCACACTGCCAACTTCTTGGTTACTAGAAAAGCCTCTTACCTGAACTCTCAGCTTCAGCCCTGCCCTTTGACAGTCTATCCTTAACAGAGCTGTCAAAGCGAGTGATGGTTTTAGAACTAAAGTAGGACTGTGTCTCACTCTCTTTCAGAGCCCTCCAATGTGTTCCCATCACACTCAGAGTAACTACAAAGTCTTCACACACGTGCACAGATCCTGCGTGATCTGGGCCAGCTATCTCCCTCCTTTCCTTTATTCTTCTTAGCCTCACAGGCCTCTGTGCTGTTTCGAAATCACAACACACCCACCCCTGCCTCAGGGCCTTTGCACCTACCACTGTTCAGCCTGGAATGCTCTTATGCACACCTGCGGTGTGTGCAGACCTCTCCCAGATCATTACTCAAAATTCCTTGTCAGTGAGACCTTAACCTGTGTGCCTCCAAATTGCCAACAACACACCCAGCACTGCCCTGTCTTGTTTTTTATTTTCTCCTTTGTGTTTATCATTATTAATATGCTATCTATTTAGCTCATTTATATTGTATATTATGTATCTTCCCCAATGAAATGTAAGCCCCACAACAAAAAGACTTTTGTGGTTTTATTCATTATTACTTTGTTCACAGGATGTGGTTAATTAGGTTAATTAATACTTCCTCAATAGATTGGAATATTTTTCCATTTGAATGTGTGATTTTTCAAAAAATTCTAAACACTTTGTTTTCTTTGCTTATAACTTGGCATCATGTTTTTTGATAGTCTTTTGAAATTTATATTCCAAAGTCCAAAATCAGTATCTAGGAAGATTATTCTATCCAGAGGTCTCAAGGTGCTTAATTTGCATTTAATAAATCTAAAATTGTATCAGGTCTCACACCACTTTTATCCATTTAGACAAGTCACTTCTCTCATCACTGTATTCAACCTCACGCCTTATTTTTTCCATGGTAGAAATTGAATCACTGGTTCCAGACACTTCTATGCATCCCATGTTTCAAGAGTCATACTCCCGTCTGCTAGTTTAATTTCTCTCAATTTTTTCCCTGAGCCTCAATACATTTATAGTCCCACCGCAATTAACTAACTTCAACACCAGCATGCCCAGTTCAAGTACGTTTTATGGGTCAATAGTCCAAATGTTTCTTATCTTCATGATGAGACATTACGCTTATATTAGAATTAATCCAATTTAACTGTACTGTTTTTACATTACTGCAACTGTGCCTGATAGCTATAAAAAAAATTATGACGTGATTTTGCTTGGATTTAGAAACTCATTCACCAGAGCAACCCATAATTTGTTTTCCTTAAAATTAAAATGAGAACATTCTCCTATAAGTTCCATTTCTAACATCAGACTGCCAAAGTAATGCACAAAAACTATTCTAAGTGTTTAAACATACATGGAAGGAAGAAAATATATCAACCTAGAAGCCCTGGTTTTCTCTGAGCAGTGACATACACGATCTCTGTTTTCCTCTTTGCATACTTAGGTGTTTTCAAGATTTTTACAATAAATATGTAGTACTTTTACAATCAGAAGAGACATTTTTACAAGTTAATTGTATCTAATTCTGTGCAGTAGAAATCAACCGAAATTCTCTATTTAAGCAACTTACCAGAGTTACTCCTTCATCATTTTTCTCGTCGACATTTCCACCACCTGATAAGAAGTGTTTGACATCCGTTAGCATGCTCAACGGTCTCTGGAGCTTCATCTGGCGCAGCGAGGTCAGATCCACTCCTACGGGAAAAACAGCCTTTCAAACAGAAGGTAGAGATGCTTTTCAGCTGCTGGGGGGTCAACTCTCAGTTTTATCTTACTGTTCCTTCAACGCGTTCCACTTTGAAGCCCCTCTTCCACTTTGAATTCTCATTCAAAGTCTGTATAATTGTTTTTCTCGGCATGCATTCTATTTTCAGCTAGGATACAGTCTTGAATAATTTTCCTCTTATTATATCCCAAAGATGTGATATGATGCCTTACCAATGGGAGGCTCTCATTGCATCTCTGTTTTAGTATATAAATCACCAAGGGGAAGAACTGCCCAAAGTATTTTAAATTGTTTGAACTGAACTGAAGTGAGCTAAAAAATAGAGTTTTTGTTCTCTAGCATTTCCTGGCCAAAAGAGTGGCTTCCAAAAGCAATTGTGGTATCCTGGAACAGAAAACTGCATCTGGTGGGAAAACTGGAAAAGTCTGAATAAATCTATAGTTTGGCGAATAGTATTGTAGCCATGCTAACTCGTAGCTTGGATCAACACAGCAAGGCTGTGGAAATTGTTGATGTGGGGGAACTGGGTGAAGGGTGCATGGGAACCCCCTGTGCTATTTTCACAACGTTCCCATCTATCACAAAAGCTTTCAAACCATATTTAAAGAGATGCTCCAATCAAGCATTTCACGACGATTCGACAATTAGTGTTAATAAAGAGGAATTATTAGCGTTAATAAAGTGGAATCAGCTAAAACGGAGTGAGGAACTGGCTGTCGGACTTGACCACGGAGAGCTCAGGTCTGCTCGCTGCCCGTCCCTACCTCTGCACAGCCTTTATTTTAACCTGAGCCTTCATGATCGCGAATCTCCACGGTAGCTCATACTTTCCCATTTATGCATCCCGTTCCCTGCACTGGTCCCTGGACCTAACAGGTGTTTACTGAGGGGAAATAATCCACCCTATTCTCAGGGAAAGTCGTAAGGACGATGATGATGATGATGACGACGATGATGATGATGGTGTTTAACATCTGCCTCTGAGGGAGCAGCTGCTATGAACCAGCCGCTCTTCTGAGCACTCACGCTCTCTCCCCCTCCCAACTGACTAAGTCCTCGCAGCAAACGCGGAGGTGGGAGGGACGCAGGGGACCAGAGCACCACCGCCACCCACCCACCCACGGGAGCAGGCCCCCTGGTCAAGGCCGTCTGTGGCTGACCTCCCCTGGGCAACTGTGGGAAAGGAACTTAACCTGTCTGAGCTTGCACGTCCACAGTCACTCGGTCGCTCAAAGGAGCGAAGCCACAGGCACTGTTTAGAGGATCTGTCCACGGGGCAGAGAGCATCGGCCTGTCGCACACCTGCCTTCATTTTCCCCTCAGAGCCCAGCACCTCCGTCTCCTGGCACAAAACTCTTCCAGAGCCTGGCTGAACATTGCATGGCCTCAGGGGTCAGGCTGCCTGGGTTTTAGTGCTGTGTTTTGTACCTACTTCTAGTGCCAATGGGAGAAGCTAACTTATCCCGGGCCTCACTTTCTCCATCTGCAAAATGGGGCTGATCTTTAAGAGGATGAGTTACAACACAGAAAGCACCCGGCCCCACGTTCGGCTTGTGGCCAGCACTCGTACTCAGCTTCTGCGGCAGGGACCACGAGCCATTCATTTCGCAGTGTGGGTTTTTTTGGGTTTTGTTTTTTTTTGGGTTTTTTTTGTTTTTTTTTTTTCATAAAGAGGCAGGCAAGAGCCAAACAAAATAAAGCAAAATGCACTATTTGAATAACGTGGGTTGTTTCAAATACTCTGTCCAAAGCAAACCCATGTTAGGGGAGACATAAGGGGGCACCAATGACCAGCTTTGGACTCTCCACACGCCATTTTGGAAGAACGAACAGATTTCCCCTAAGAGTTGCTTAGAGGTTTGTCAGAACCATCTAAAACTATCACTCTCTTCTTATTTTTAGGATGATGGAATTGAACATGTGAGTTAATTTTGGAAAATATTATTTCTCAAATGTCAGTGTTCAATTTTGCACAGTTGGAAGCAGCAGAAGAATTGGATGGTTACATTATTCTCTTATAATGTGGCCGTGTTTACAGCAGTGGTATGTGTCTTTTAGAGAATTAAACACATGGTTAAAACTGAATGATAGAAGAATAGGGCTCAAAGATAAAAGACAAATTAAAAACAGAGATCACTCATTTCAGCTCACTTACAATGTGTCCTGAGAAAGCAATCTACTTCAGCCATTGTTGTGAAGGAATCAGAGGGGAATATTATGGCCTTTATCTTATTATTTTAAAACTTAATTTTGAATCAAATTCGATACCAAGAAAATTTGTTTTTAGATTTTCATTATATGTTCAGGAAAAAAGCAGAAGTCTATTTTCAGTAAGACAACAGAACAGAAATTCCCTCTTTTCTCGGTCAAAGTTCTTACACTGCTGCAGGAGAAAATTGTGGGCATAATAAGTCTATTTTGTAACAGGCAGTTGGCCAAGCTTGTCTTTTTTTTAAAGAAATTAAGTTTTACTTTCATCCTGTTTTCTGAAAAACAATAGAAGTCCTGATTAGATTTCTTATTTTGACAGGAATCTGGTAATATTTTTTCATTTAGGAAATAAGAAAAACATCATTTGCCTGGAATTCACAAGTGATTGCACGTGATACTAACTACTGTTGCCTGATTACATCTGATACTATCAGGGTGTGTGTGTGCGGACCTGAAATCACATTAACACCTGAAGTCAGTCCAAACCCTGTTAACTCATCTCCCTAACTGTCCCTCTTACGGTAACATTGTTTTTGTAACAATTCCATTTTTTCCTTTTCTCCATCCACCCCTTCTTCCCTGGGGTACTCGGCGCTGCTAGGGCAGGTGACTACTGTACCACTGTGCCCATGATGGAGGCACGGCATCCTCTCAGCTCCTAGAATTTCTAACTCTAAGTTTTGTCTCCGTAGGAAGCTTCCTAAGCTTGCCAACTCCAGGAGTTGAAGCCTGCTCTGGGCAGGCTAACAAAGGAAGCTGGTTCTAGCAAAGATAAATAAACGTGTTCAAGCCAAAGGGGTGTTTTAACCCTGCACCCGATCCCTTCCCCTCAATCCTGACCAAAGGCATCGTGTGGGGCTGTCCCAGGCGCCACCCTAACAATGGGTGATTCCCAAGAGCATGGTGTGGGGACAGCATTTTTAATGAATTTTATTAGGCAGAAAAAAATACACGAGGTCACTGTGCCCTGATGAATCTGGGGGTCTTCTGAACATTCATCACGGCGGGCTAAGCCAGTTTCCGAGGCTGTTCCTAAACAGAAAACCCAGGGTTTTAACTAAGGCGGCAACAGCACAATCGGTGAGGGATGGGGACGTATTAGACGGACATCAGGGAAGCAGAATCTATAAACTTTTGGTGACAATTTGATGAGATATTTAGGAAAAGAAAAATGACATTCAGATACTTGGATTCCTGGCTAAAGGGTAAAATAGAATATGGATAGAGCATGCAAGGAGAACGATAACTTCCATACTGGGCATGTTATTTCAAATTGTCCGATACTTTAAAACTGCACATTGCAAAGCAGAACGTCTTCAGAGATATCTGAGCTGCAGGAGTATTCCCAGGAGCAGGGAGGTGGTCACAACACAAGGAACGGGTGACACAGCCAGAAATAGCACGTGGCGGGATGGAAGAAGATGCTCAAAAACCATCGCTCTGGCAGCCCCCATGCTCTGGTGTCTGAGTGTGCAAGGGACACACCCAAAGGAGACCAAGTGAAACTCAGAGAGAATGGAGAAGAGTACCGAACGATCATCGCAGGGGAGCGAGGTTTCACACAACAGTGGGATGGAGGTCACAGAATGTCACAGGGACAGGAGGGAGCACAGGAGAGCAGAAGGGTGGTCCTGCCAACAGAGAGCCAAGGAGGCAACGGCAATCTCTGCAGGGACATTTTCCAGCAGCGGCTCAGTAGAGGAGACCAGGAACTCAGAATAAACGCGATGGATTTCCAAGGAAGGAGAGAGGGAGCTGGGTGATGACACACGGGGAACAGAGTGGAAAGCAGAGATCCTTCCGCGTGCATCCGTCCGGGACCACCCCGTGCTCCCCCTGCGGTGCTTTCTTCTCTTGCCGGATCATTTTCTAATCCATCCCTTTCTGCGAAGGCCAGTTGGTTCACCTCGCACTGCAGGTCCAATACGCATTACGGGCTCCATCAGCGCTCCGCGGCTGTCTCGTTTCCCAGCCCGGGAAGCTCCGGCGGTGAGCCGAGGTTAATTGCCGCGCCCGGGTATACAGTGTGTGTCAGCGGTGACAGTACAATTAGAACTTGTGACCAGCGATTTTCCATGTAATCAACTTGCTCACGACCCCGCCTGCCTCCTGCCGCACGCGTCAGGATGGGACGGCGCGATAACTACTCGGCCTGGAAACTGTAGGATGCGCACCGAAAATTCAAGGAGCTGCCACCACCCAGCTATCGAGAATGCCGTGCGGAAACACCGAGAGCCAAATAGTAATGACAATCTCGTCGTGGGATATTAGACATTTCTGAGGCTATCAGCCCATGCTGTCATAGCAGATAAGTGTCACAGCGCACCAGCGAGGGGGCCAGAGAACAAATCGAATGAGACAGTATTCCCAGCAAGCGTGGCAGCTGATACAGATGCGTAGGAGGGACCCCAGCAGGAACGGGGAGCAGACTGAATGATGGGGGGGGGCAGATGGGTGGGAGGCACAGGCCAGCGCAACAGTGGGGACAAATGGAAAACAGAATTAAAAATTGAGGAGATATTAAATTGAATTTGTTCCAGCAAGCATGCATGTTACAAGCTGATTGTGACAGCCAGTGTCGTGACAGATTTTCTTCTAACCATTCAGAGTCAATGCCTCCCCCTCTTTCTTCCCCCTTAATCATATTTAAAATCAACCTCTTGGGGCACCTGGGTGGCTCAGCTGGTTGGGCGTCTGGCTCTTGGTTGCAGCTCAGGTCGCAGTCTCGGGGCTGTGGGATCCAGCCCCACATCCGGCTCTGTGCTCAGTGGGCAGTCTGAGGATTTTCTCTCTCTCTCTCTCCCTCTGCCTCTGCTCCCCTACCCCCTGCTCATGCACTCTCTCTCTCAAAAAAAAAAAAGAAAAAGAAAACTAAAAAATAAAATCAAACTCCCAAAGGAATACACTTATTTTTCTTTATGGAGGATAGATAATACTGCTTTTGCAAATACTAAAATTTCTTAGCAAACAAAATCCTTGGATGACTTGGAAAGGCTTATCAGTCAAGGGAGTTCTTTTGCAAATAAAGATACTTGATTTACGTTTTCAAAGAGAAATATTTATCCCTGTGTCTATCAGAAACTCAGAAGAAGAAGAGCAGAAAGGTGTTAAATAGCAGTGGCTCAGCTAATAATACACAACTGAGTTCTGCGTGCAAATTCACAACTAGGCACCCCCACTGCAAGTTTTGCGAAGGTCCAAACAATAGACTTTGCAGCCATGGGATGTGCATGATGTCAAGTTTCACTCCCCTTTGAAGTCATGGAATCTGTCCCCAGTAAGTCACTGCCGACAAAAGGATAAAAGACCTGAATGTGACCCTCAGGTCAGGAGCAGGTACAAGAGGGAAGGAGAAGAGCAGGGAGCCACACCCTCCCCCCACGCTGCCTCTGTCACCCCAGCCCAGAGACTCCGTGACCTTCCCTAGGACAGCCCAGCTCACATTGTCCCTAATGAAGGTAATGGTACTTAGCCCGCTTTCAGAATTAATGAGATAATTTTTTTCTTAAGAACTCCGTGGCTGCTAAGTGCTAATTATTATTATTCTAAGCCATCCTCAGAATAAACCTTTTGATACAAGCGATGGGGAGGAGGCAAAGAGCAGAGGGAACAAAGAGGCAGATGTGAGGGCTTTTCTTAGAAGCAAGAAGGACAGAGTCAGAAGCACCGTGTGGCTCTTAAAATTTTTTTAAACTTCTTCTCTGACAAAAGATCATACTTGAAGGGACTGGAGTTCCTTTGTTGTTATTTATACCTAAACAGAAGGAAAACAGAAAGTGGCAGACTTCTTCAGCTTAATACCCTAGTGGGCTCAGGATTTCAGATACCTCCCACTTAGCCAGTGCTGAACTTACTCACGAAATTATACGTTTAGCATGTGCAATTAAACATTCTTTGTCAGGGGATGTAGCTGGGAGCTCGGGCTCGTCCCTTCAGGCTAGCACCGTGACCAAGGCGCCTGCTTCCAACGCTCGTGTTTCTGAGTGTCACCAACAGTGGATGCTGCGGTGCGATGCGGGCTGCCCTTGACTTTGGCCCTCACTTACGGGCGTGTCATTCTTGCAAAGACCACCCGCTCCTATGTGGACACAGGGCAGATGACCTGGCTCTCGTTAACTCAAAATTCAGTTGTGTTGGTTCACTTCCCTTGCCCTCCCAGTGGAGAATAGATTATAATTACAAACCCCGCGCCACTAATTATGGACTTCAGATGCTTGTTAAAATGTTCCTTCATTGCTGGCCTCCAGATTTCTGCTGCCTTGCAAAACTGCACTGACTAAATCAACAATGCATCGCGGTGGGAACAAGAAAATGTTATACAGAAAGACAGACTTCATGTTACATGATCTAGGGAAAGTACCATCAGTCTGCAAACACGTAAGCATGCCTAAAAAATAAATATATGCACTGGTAATTCTACCAAATTCTACCATGCTGTCTTTAAATCTTTCTACAGTTTCTCAAAGCATCCGCCTACCATTTTCGTCCAGGTAGGTCAACAGGATAGAGCTAGATTCTGTCCCCTCTACGGCGTAATCCAACGGGATATTTCCATTAACATCCTGGAGAAGGACGTTGGCTCCAGCCTGTAAGTGAAACAGAACAGACGGAACATGATGTATACTGTTAGCAAAGAAAGCAGATCAAAACTTTCACTTTCACGTTAGTCGGGAAACAGGTCCAGAGAAGTCTGTGCTAGATCCACCCCCAGAGAATCATGTAGGAAACTGTAATTCCATTTCAAGAGAAATACCATAAATACTTTGTGAGCCTCCAGTAGGCTAAAAACACCCAATTGACCTTTGCAAGGCCTTAGCCCTGACTTCTCCCCACTCCTCTCGCTCAACCGCAAATACCCAGCCCATGGCTGGGACGCCAACCGCACCTCTTCGTCGGCTGCCTTGTCTCTAACACAGCAGAAGTTTCCCGTGCCTTCGGAGAGTCTCTGGAGAACTTTTCTAGGAACTCTGACACATCTTCCCCAAACTATCCTATAAGCTCTTCAAGCACCTTGCTCTCCGCAGAAAGTCATCTGAGAGCTATTCTCACACTACTGTGTTGTAATAAAGGCTTGGACTAATGGCTTCTGGCTGTATGTCTTTTTTTTCCCCCTCTTTCTATTTTCTGAAAAAAGCACAATCTGTAGATATTAATGGACGAAGCATATTCAATATGGCCAGGACACATCATTTAGCTTCAAAGCACTCTCCATCAGGTGCCTCTGAGGAAGCATCCCCCCGCTCCCCGCTGCCCATCCCAGCTTAAATACGATGACAGATGTACTTTCCCTTAGAAAAAATTTGCTCACGTAAATCTTTAATGAGCTCCATAAAATTTATCAGGCATGGTTTACATCTTTTCTCCAAGGGCATGGCGTGAACACATACCCATTGACCAAGACTCCCCGTTCACCTCCCAATCACGAGTCACTGAACTCAGGTCAGGGACATGAAAGTCTTCCCCTATTCCTTTTACTGAACACAAGTCTGTGCTGCAATGTCACTAAAGTTCATACACTCTCCGAATTCCAAACGTTACATGAAAAGGTGTGTAATATTCACAGTCTTATACACGAAAATGGGAGATTTTGCCTTCTGTTATTGTACACCTGGATTAAACAAACAACTGTACTATACCTTACCGAGTCCACACAGCGTTTCCAAAGGACGGCTCTAAATAGCCTGTGAAGACAGAACTAAAAATAGATCCAAGCGGCCAAATAGTCTGTGTCGTGCTGTCTGTCCTGCAGAGAACTACGCCGCCCCCTCACCACCCAGAGTGCCGCACATTGTACTCGCCATAACCATATAAGGCTACTCCTGTATCTGAGCAAATTAAGTGCTATATTGCAGATTTTCACTTAGCTAAGGAAGCATGTGAGTTTAAGATCCTTAAGACTTCAAAGGATCTTCTTAGCGCATTTAATTTTTTTAGTTATTCAGAGTTTGAAAAAGAAATCACTTGAGGCAATACTGTTAAGCAGACTTTGCTAAGGAGTCCTCTCTTTTAGTGTCCAACCAGGAGAGGAAGATTTTGCATACCTACTCAAGTACCAATTGTTAAAGAACCCGTTGAGAGAGAGAACTGCAGGGTGCCATTGTCGATTTCAATACTAAGGAGCAGAAGTCAATCAGGTATTCTCTTTCTCGCCAACGCATAAATGTGCAGCTACAATCTTATCTCTGCCAAACATCTGGATATGAGACAACAGTGACTATAACTAAGAGTCATGTATTATCAATAACAAAAAGAAATAGGAGGACAACTTGGTGCTGAGGGGGTGGTGCACCTGGAGAGAAGGCTCCCTACTCTGTAAGAAGCAATGAGGCTCTTGCAGAGCAAGTCCGAAGCTGACACTCACTGCTCCTCATCTCAGCTGGGCTCCTTCACTGCCATCCAACCCGTTCATCACTCACCAGTCTCTGCTGCTCAGTCACCAGGTGCTCCCCGCTCTACAGATGTTAGTCTTCCCTGGGGGTGGGAAAGTTCCCTCATCAAAGATCACAGCTTATTCCCCTGTGCCTGACCCCCTCCCCCACCCACCTGCTATAGTGCCTGGACCACGTTAGCCACTAAAAAAGGTTTACTGGAAGAAACAAACAAACAAAAAAAAGGAGGCAAAAACTGAACTTAGACTAATTACTAAAAATTAAGGCAGAGAACTGTAATTTTCATAATTTTTAAACTAAATTTCCTGATTTTTAAGGGTGCATGAATAAAATTACAAAATCACTATATGCATACTTACATTGTTCTGCCTTTGCTCTTTCAGGTGGACATCTGTGACCCGCCTTCCTTCCTTCCTTTCCTCTCCCCTCTCCCCCTTCCTTCTCCCTCCCTTCTTTCTTCCACCACTGGACAGGGTGGGAGCGCCCCACCTGCAGGGGGGCCTGGTGCTGGGCCCCCTCCACCCTGACCATCTGGTCTTGGGAGAGGCCCCCGGACAGGCTGAGCCTTGTGTAGTAAGAACACTGGTCCTCAAGGATCCCCTGAGTAGCTGTATATCTGGAATTATACTTCTGAAATTGTACATCTATTAAGAAAACAAAAATGAAAAAAAAAAACAACATTGATACGATTCCCTGACTGATTACCGTTCTTAGCATGACTGGCTCGAGTGTTAATGTGCAATTTTAGTTGTTAATAGATCCCTCTGGAACTGAGGGCCTGAGGACTTGCAAAGTAAGACTTCTCCTCAAAATGTCAGAGACCTGCCTTAATAACACCAGGATGCTCTCATTTTCAGCGTACGGAAAGGAAACGGCCCATGGGGTTGGGAATTAGTAACATTTACAACGTATTGTGCCAGTACTTTTTTTTTTTAAAATACTTTGAACCACTCAATAATATAAAGTTAATTTCAATTTTGCAAAGTGAGAGCCAATAAATCATTCAATAAAAATATCCCCCTGACATTGTCCCTTTTTAATAAGAAATTTGAAAAAAAAATATATGTATTCTAAAATATTTTTTTCTCTTCCAGACATGATATTCTTAAATACTTTCTTTTTTTTTTAAGTTTTTTTTACATTTCAAATTTCATTCCACAGATGCTAAGAGTCCACTACATAAATGGTTTTCCAGCGCTGAGTATCACAGCCAGGGAAAAGTGCCCCTGAACTGTGCCACATATTAATTACATTGTTTCCGTGGATGTGGGGCTCACTATTTCCAGTACAGAACGTGGGCGCCAACAGCAAACATGAACTTTCATTTCCCCGTGTGTCGGTGTGTGCATTGCACGGTGCCCACCACGGTTTCATTCCAGGACATGAGAAGCAGGATGAGGTGAGGGCTTTAGGTTAGAGTTTCAAACACAGGACAAGGCGTGTCCAAGGTCGCACCTACTCTTTTGTACAAGAACAACTGTCTAAGCCATCACGACACGTCTCCCAAAGCCTACATCGTAAAATAACTGAACGCTGTACTTTCTGAAGACAGATGGCTTCGGAATTAGCTGTGTAAAAAGGGTAGCGAGAGTGAGAATAGATGGGAGGACACACGTACGTTCTCGTTCATACGCGGTGCCCGTGAGCACAGTACGCCCTGGGAGGTGTGTGTGCCCACGCAGGTGCGTGTGTGTGCAAAACATCTTCCTAGTTCTATGTTTCTACACATGACCCCCAGATGTCAAACTTCTTATACTGACAGTCATCATTATCCTTTGTCTTATTCAAAGAAGAAACTCCACATTAAGAAAAACTTGCATTAGTGAGAACAGCTCAACCAAAACGTGATCCTTGTACAATACAGAGAGGCAAGGCCCTCAGTTCGGCCTCAAGACAATCAATCATATCGAGCTTGGTTTTCATCAGGAACATGAAGCATCCAATGCTATCTATGCAAAATCCTACTCCTCAAATACTTCCTTCAGTTGAGGACGGGACAGTTCCTACGGGGAGCCCTGAGCACATTTTCTCTACGGAAGGCCGCCCAAACTCCAGCCTGTCCTAACCTATGTCCTAACTCAACTATATCACCCCCCCACCCACCAGATAGGAATCCTATTTACTGCCTAGCAGATGACATACGGACCCATAAGTGCACCTTTCCCGTAAGCAAACACTGTAGCGGTTGCTGTATGTAACAGCTGAATGCCAGTGAATAGACTTGCCAGCCCTTTCATTTAGTAATAATGCTCCAACACGTTAATACTGGAATTTTAATGGCAGGTACCTGATGGCATCTTAATAAGCAAATGCCACTTTTTATAGGCTAACACTTCCTGGTAACTCTATTTCGATATCGTTTCAAGTTTTGTGAAAGTTGGAAGAGCAGTCCAAAGAGCTCCTGTATACTTGTTAGGGGTTGAATTGTATCTCCCCCCAAAAAGGAACACTAAAGTCCTAATCCCTAGTAGATGTGAAGGTGGACTTACTGGAAATGGGGTGGGTGCAGATGTAATTAGGTAAGTTAAGATGAGGGTCCCTGGGGACACACACACACACACACACACACACACACACACACACACACACAGAGGGAAGGCAGCCACATGAAGACAGAGGCGGAGATCGGAGCCACACAGCCAGCAGCCAAGGAATACCAGGTGCCCCGAGGAGCTGAACGAGACGAGGAAGGAGCCTCTGCTAGAGGCTGCAGAGGGGGTGCGGCCCTGCTAACCCCTTGTTTAGACTCCTGGCCTCCAGAACTATGAGACAATAAATTTCTGTTGCTTTAAGCCCTTTCATTTGTGGCACTTTATTATACCAACCCTAGGAAACTTATACTCTGCTTTTTACCCAACTTCACCAATTTATACTTTCCCCCTATTTTTGCACTCTCTATTTTTCCTGAATCTCTTTTTTTTTAAAAGATTTATTTATTTGAGAGAGAGAGAGTGTGTGTGCTCACACGTGTATACGCAAAAGTAGGGGGAGGGGCAGAGAGAGAGGAAAAAGACAATCCCAAGTAGACTCCAAGCTGAGCATGGAGCCTGATGAGGGGCTCGATCCCACAACCTTGAGATCGTGACCTGAACTGAAACCAACAGTCAGATGCTTAACTGACTGAGCCACCCAGGAGCCCCTCCTGAATCTCTTAAAAGTGAGTCACAGGTACCATGTCCCATCACCCCTAATATTTTAATATGTATTTCATAAGAATAAGGTAATTCTCGTGCATAAAACTTATTGCATCAGAAAATTCAGCATTACTAAACACTATTATTGAAACCACTATGCATGCCCAAATTTCATTAATGTTTCCAATCGTATTGTTGACAGCTATTTCCCCTGGCTCAGGAGGTAATCCACCATCCCCCAGTGCGTGCAGTTGTCCTTTCTTTTTAATTCCCTCCAATTTGGAACAGTCCCTCTGCCTCTTCAAGACCTTCTCTCATATGTCCTTACAAGGTTTTTGGCAGGCAAACCACAGAAGGGACGGCACGTTTATCCCATCGTACCCTATCGGGCGGGTGCATGATGTCCCTTGGTCCCATCACTGATGGCATTAACCTTGACCACTGGCAGAGGTGAGGTCTGCCAGGTTTCTGCACAGCAGAACTACAGCTGGGAACCCATGAGTGCATGCTGATATCAACAAACACATGAATACCTGAATAGAGGGGAGAAGAAAAGGCTCTTCCTTAAAACAGCATCCCAACTAATACATGCAGGAGGAATGACAAGGTTAGAACCTGGCATTCGCTCTAGTCATAATTGATTCAAATGAGAATCATCAAGGGATGCTAACACTGTGTTCCTGGGTGCTGGAAAGGCGGAAGTTTGAAGGAAACTTTGATGAGGAATAGAATATTTACATAGTCCTCAAATATCCTGCCACAAAATATCCCACTTAAATATAAAAATGCTGGCATCTAACATGATAGGGAAAATAGAAAATTCTGGGAGCGGATGTTTTGTGCTTTTGAATTGCAGATGCTTTCTCTTCTTTCTGTAGAAAATTTTGCATTATGTGCTAGCAGGAAAAAAATGAAGTTTGTCCCAAACGAATGTATAATGCACGAGCAATTATCTTAGGTCAGAACACATGCTAATAGCATTCTGCAGGTTTTTAGTTTAAGGATACTGGGACTTGTACTGCGGGATCAGAGGGATCACCTCAGCTCTTTCTCAAGGCTTCAAGTGCCCATGTCATCCGGACCCCAACCAGTTAAAGATCGTCTCCACATTTTTTGAATTAATTTGACCAAAAATACCGTGTTTGGGAAGCGTGACAATATTCACTGCTGAACTATTCATGGAGTCTTGTATTAACTGAACAATAAAAGTTGCTATCCTCAAGAAATGCACATTCAAAAGAAAGAAACACATATTTAGATAAGAACAAAAAGTCTACATGGGGCTTCTAAAATAGAAGTCCATAAAAATTTAATTGTGTATTTCCAGTATCTTGCATTCATTGAGGGGGTAAGTTTGGCGACACTATTCAGAAATGGAAAGTGGGACATGAGAACTCAGGGAGCTGCAAAACACAGACATGACAGTCAAGGGTGTTTCCTGCAGGAAGCAGGAAAGGGGGAGGGAAGTTCTCTTGACACAACGAAATGAGGCTTGGCATCAGAGGGTCCATGCCGAGTGCCGGGTTGCTGCTCACTGGCTTCAAGACCAAGGGCAATACACCTAATTCTGCCCCACAGTTTGCAAAGTGGAGCCAACTATTACTAGTTAATGGACACGCCAGTTACCTCAGTATAAGCCCAGCACAGTGCTGACATACAGTAGGTACTCAATCGGCTCTACTAATAAAAGTAATCGGAAAACAAAGACTATCTTATTAAATCTAGTATCTGTAAAGACAACCATGAGCTATACTCTAATAAATCACCCATTATTCTCTGCACACAGATGTTAGCTGGGTCCTGAATTCAAGTTCAGAATGGGGACAGAATGAAACAGCTGGAAAGAGAGAAGGCCGGGAAGTTCAGCCTGCGCTCCTTGAAATGCTAAGGATGGTAGATTTGATTTGATGGCTTCCCTTCTTCCCCTCACTCTTACGAGACGATATTTTTGACAAAACCAGCAATGGGGAAGCAAAATAATTTAGTCAAAAGCAAGAAATACTTCTAAAACATCATGCCCAGAATATGCAGGTCCAACAATGTTAAAAGTTTCAAGTGCAGCATCTAATACAAATCAGAAAAAAATACCAGAATGCCCTCTATTATCACTACTATTGACAAAAATGTCATGTGCTTGGAGATGTATAAAGGAACGCTTTGTAAATCTGTTCCTTAAAAAGAGCCCACGTGTAGCAAAACACTTTTATGAAAGATAAGTAGAAACTTACAGGCACTTCTGAAATAGATCGCCCAAAAATTTGTTCAATTCATTTATTTCCAGGTAATTTACTACTTAGTTTTTTGAAAGTCTATCTTCCAGCCAGTGACCCAGGAAAACACTATAGACCCTTCACTACTGCTTACAACCAATTATTTGAGAATGAAAAGAAAACTTTTAGCAATTTTGCCCTGTCTTCAAGGACAAACTCCAAAGAACTGCTAAAGCTTCAAACAAATCAGAACAAAGACAGCGAACTGCTTTTATAAAAAGACAAACAAAACCGTAAGACTCCACCAAAAATGAAACCTAAACTCACTGAACAAAAAGAATAACAGGCACTGACCCAAAGGGCCACCAATGCAATCAGGAAAGACAGAGGCTTGTTATTACTGTCGAATTGGGCAATTGTCAGAATTTTTATAGGGTACATTCAGAAAGCAACCCCTCTCATTCTGAAATATGTATGCCACTAAAAGGAACAGGTCAAGAAACTGTTAAACCCTCAAAACCGCAAGACATTGGATCACCACCTCTCTCCCCAAGGCTCAGCTGAGACATCCCAGTTGAAAGCCCTGTGGCAGTCAGGGAGAGAGGGTGTCAGGTAGGGTGTGCACCAGCAGAAACCTGTAACAGAGTGAATTACCCCTGATGACCACCAGTGAATGGGGCTGAGAAGGAAGAACCCATCTTCCTGCCACAGGCCATCTCTCTTGTACTTGAATCAGACCAACCAGAGGACTGCTGAGCTTCCACCTGCCCACAATCATGAAAACTTAAGGAACTGAGGCAGAAGATCCATTCATCTCTGGTCTCAAGCAGAGACTTTCCCGTGGGTTTGCGCTATTTAAGCACAGAAGAAAAACTAAAAGCATGCAACTTTCCTCCGGCTTCTGCACTGTTAGCTCCTAATGTAGGAGGCAATACCATTGGGGAATCCATTCATTCATTAAGAACTATGTATTAAGCCCCTTATTATAATTAAAATGTACTTTGAGATTCTAATGACTGTGAATTTTTATGGTAATAAAAATTTTAAAACCTGTATTACAACCATTTAAAATTTTATAACAGTTGAAATGATATTGGAACAGGTTTTTACAGCTCCCTCAGTAAACATCCTGAGGTCAATAAATATTACTGTGGGAGCACGTAAATAGTTCTGGGCAGCACCACTGCCATGCTAAGTAACAAACCACGTCAAGAAAACAAAGTATGTCAGAAAGAAAGGGGAATAGAAGAATTGAAATTGAACTGGTGTGGCGAGCATTTACAGCCATGCTAAAGCAGTCCGGACACGTTTCTACATATGACAGAAGTTTGGTGGGCGCATAGCAGTGACCACGAGCTCAATCCCCATCTTCCAGACTAAAGATGAAAAGTCAACGTGTAGTGACATAAACATAGTTATTTAACGTGAAATAGATATGAAAACCAGAGGGATCATCTGAAAGAGTTCAGAGTGATTGTATCTGGGAAGAAAAATGTGAAGAGAAGAGCTGAAGGGAAGGACACAGCTAATCTGAAAAGTCGTCCAACAAGCCCGGTAGAACTATCTGGCTTTCTAAATACTGGCTTGTATGACAGACACAAACCTAAAGGGAAAACAGTGCTACACATAAAATTATTTATGTCACGAAGCACGTATTGCCAGGATCGTGAAACGATGTAATAACAGTGTTGTAAACATAGAAAAAGTAATAAAAATCTGTATAGAATGTCTAAAATAGGAGAATACTTAAGGACAATTGTAGGATCCAACTGCGTATCACCGAACCATACTGTCGAAGAAACTGTAAGACCTGGAGATGTACAGACCGTGTGTATAAAAAGATGGACGCATTATGAAAACCACTATCAACCCAGCCAACCTTCCAAATTTAAAACGATGGTGGACACGTTTTGTGTCTCACTGGTATGACCACCTAGCATCCATCTTTGTTCCCTTTCTGAGACTGGAAGATGTTGTTTAGCACATGGAAGCTCTTAATAGGTACCTGGTCGAAGTCCTAAACGACGCTCAAAGTAGCATTTCTCTACTAAATACTAAAGGAATACAAATAACATTTCTCTATTAAATACTACAGTAATACAAACGTGTGAAGCAGTTCTACCTAATAGAACGGCATTCGATGTCTTACCTGTTGCACAAGGGAGACCTTGCGCTATGATAAAAACAGAATGCTGTGTATACATTCCAGATTGCCACCAAAATATTTCTGGGTTTCTAACTGACATGAATACTCAAATTGGCACTTTAAAGGATCTTTCTTTCCTTCAGGGATTACCTTAAACTCCTAGATTGGAGGAAAATTATCAAAGGTCTTTTATTCCGACTTCTCTTTCTCATAATAGTAACCTTATTTTATTGTTATTTCCTGTGTCTCCCTGCCTAGTGCCAAGACTCCCTCACCGCCGTAACTTCCAGCTGACAGATGATCCCTTCTACTCTAGGAGGTTCATCTGTGTTGTCTGTGTTGGATTCAGCTGCCTCCCCCTTTTGTAACTGCCCTATACTTTCCCCAGCTAACCAATTTGGCCCATAGACAGGGACATCTCCACACCCCTATCCAGCAGGAAGACATTACAGATGATGAAACCTTCCACCTTCAACAATCTAAAGGATTTGTGGGTCAAAATTGTTCACGGGGGAAATGATGAGGGAGCAGAAGGCAAGCTGAGGACAAAGCAGAACCTGACACCCTGCAAACCACCCCCTCCACACACACACACACACACACAGTCCAGGGTGGGATATGTGTGACATTCCTCACGGAAACTCCCAATTGTCTTAACCTTAAGGCCTTACTGAGTAAGAGACAGGCTGGGCAAGGTAGGGAGAGATAGGTAGGAAGCCATGGGATCAGGCTCACAAAATTCAAAAATGCAGGAGATGAAAGGAAACCAGAGATAAGGGAACAAACCAGACCACCCTGTCCTAGGTGACAGAGGTGGGGTCTTGTTATAACAGCTACTTTGACCAAGAAAATTACCCAATCCTAAAAAGGAAGTAAGCCATTGAAGGTGCTCTCACTAGTCCTTGCTCTATGATGATATGAATAGAGATGTTAAAAGGATTTAAGTTCCCCAGTCAGCTTTCTATAAAAGACCATCCCTAAAAGCCCTCAGTGGCAACCCTGTTGGGACCCTCTCACTCCTGAGAGCTTTTTCTGTATCTTCACTTCAACTATCGCTTTGATGAGGGAGCAGAAGGCAAGCTGAGGACAAAGCAGAAGGTGACACCCCACAACCCCCCTCCCCATGGGATCTATGTGACATTCCTCAGGCTCTCCTGGCTGCCCGAAAGCTAAGGAAAGGAAAAACAGAGAGTTCACGTGTACAGATCAAAATCCTGAAGGACATGAGTCTCCCTCAGTTTACAAATATTTTAGCAATCTACAAGAACAAAGCATTTTTATCAATAAACTGCCTTCCAGAAGGAAATGTAGATACAATTAAAAGTCCTTATAACCTGCAGCCCATTGACAGATACTTCAAGTGGGCAGAGTGTAATGTTCCTCCAGGAAGCTCCCAGCTAGCTTCACGTTAATGCCTTGCTAGAGGGAAAAACCACCTTACCTCACATTGGCAAGGCCTCAGGTATCCCGTGAGTTTTTTTTAACATATGAAAATCCTCTGAAACCTCCCTGTTCCTTAGCTCCCCCAACTTCCGAGTATATAATCAGCCACCCCTCACAACCCTGGGGCAGCAGCTCTTTCTGCCCGCGGGTCCTGTCCCCAGGCTTTAACCACCATTTTGCACCAAAGACATCTCAAGAATTCCTTCTTGGTCTTAGGCTTCAAACCCTAACGTCACTCCTACATCAGCTTTACTCACTCTCCTTTGTCCTCAAGATTCATTCTTCGACTCCGTGAGATAAGAACCTTGCTCTCTCACATCATTTCAGTGCCGAAACCTGGGAACACTTCCACCGAAGGAAGGGTGAGTAAAAGCGGACTCTTTCTTTTCCTCCCTGGGAGACACCTCTTCCTTAGATGACCTCTTCTCATAAACAGCAAAACCGGGCACCTGCTGGCCAGTTAAAGGCAAATAGCTCAGCCTCTGGTCTTAAGCCTCAGGTGACAGGCTTCTGGAGAAAGGTGTGGTCAATCCCCCTTCCTCAAAGGAAGGAAATGTTGGCCTAACCCTACCCAGTTTCCTTTCTATTCATTGGCTTTTTTTGTTTGTTTGTTTTTGATAATCATATTTTTTTATTACATTATGTTAGTCACCATACAGTACATCCCTGGTTTTTGATGTAAATTTCGATGATTCATTAGTTGCGTAGAACATGACCTTCTCCAGCATCATTACTAGAGGGGAAACAACCTTCAATCGACAATGGCAAGGCCTCCAGTATCTCCGGTCCTCTTTAGCATGTAAGAGCCCTTTTGAAAACCTCCCTTTTCCTCACCTCCCCCAACTCTCAAGTATATAATCAGCCAGCCCTCACAACCCCAGGGCAGCAGCTCTTTCTGCCCAAGGGTCCTGTTCCAATGCTTTAATAACACCACCATTTTGCTCCAAAAAAAAAAAAAAAATAGGCTACCAATTCATACACAGGATATCATCTAAATTCTGTATAAATTCTAACACATGGGGAAGAGGAGAGACAGATTACAAAACACATCAAAACATAATTGGTGATTATCTCTATGTGACGGAATTATTAGTGATTGTTAATTTTCTTCTTTACATGTATGGGTTTCTTTCAGTTTTCTACAATAAATGTGTGATATTTATATTGAGGAAAATATTTTTCAAAACAAACAATGAACAAAAACTATGAAAGGAGATGAAAACATATGACCATTCTCTGGGGTCCATGGCAAGTTTCAAATCTAAAGTCAAGGGTGAGGAGCAAAGCTTTAGACAAGTCGATGATTATCTGGTGAGCGAGCCTGAGTAACGTTTGAATCAATGAATGGCCACGATATAATTAAAGGTCAACCATCCAGTTAAAAGATACAATTTCATAAGCAAGCATATTGAATAAGTGTTTCCGAGAAAAAGCTAAGACAAGAAATCACGGGTTCCACGGTAGTAAAGAGCCCCCTATGGTTAGGGTAAATTGAACATAATTTCAAGGTATTGTGCAAGTCTCTTATATTACATGTCCTACTAAGCCGCTCGTTTCCCTTCATATTAGGGTTTTGTGTGAACCACACAACATTCATTCACTAAGACCTTGCACGAAATGAGCCAGTGTCTTCCTCCCTCGTTGATTATTCATATAATTTTCTCCAATACCAGTCAGGGTACTCTGCTTGTTCAAAAGCCTATCTTCGGAGCACCTGGGTGGCTCACTTGGTTAAGCTTCCAACTCTCAGTTTCAGCTTAGGTCATGATCTCCTGGGTCCTGAGATCCAGCCCCACCTGAGTGGGCTTGGTGCTCAACAGGAGTCTCCTTGAAGATTCTTTCCTTCTGCCCCTCTCCCCACTCTTGCACATGCTCTCGCTCTCTCTCTCTCAAATAAATAAATACGTCTTTAGAGAAAATCATATTGTGTTAATCTGAACACTCCATACTTTGCTCTGCGAAAATGCAGACTTTTCCAGGTCTGTTTCCCAGCAAACTGTGAATATGGGCAGTTTATATTTTCTGTCCCTAAATACTTTGCGCTAATGGTCTCCATGTGTGATTTATCTCTGGTGCCTTATGGTACCAGCTCCTCTCTCTCTTTTTTTCTCTTTCTTTCTTTAGTCTAACATATTCTATTACACTTTGAAGGTTCCTCACTGCAGTATCTATATACATAAGAAGGGGAAACCACGCAGTTTATAGGTCCTTGAATCTGAACTAGGGATGCAGTTTGCAACATTCCTAGTGTTTCCTTTTCCATGTTTGAATGACTAGCTTCTGTTAATTCCAGTTCCCCCATGCACAAGGAAATGCTCCCGGCACGTTGCTCCTGGACTTCACAACAGTACCCGCTTCTGGTTTGCCTTCCAAATCTGGCTTCTCTTTTCCAGTGTTCTCTGCAGATTCCTGTTTCTCTAACAGTCCTTAGTTTACTTCGGACCCTCTTTTAAATGTTCTTTCTTTTTTCGGACTTCACATTTTGACAGGTTGATCTGATTTACTCCAGGGCTTCTGTTCCCATATGTGTGCATATAAGACTTTCTCTCTCTTTCCCTCCCTCCCTCTCTCTCTCGCCCCGGGACCAACTGCCTCCTAGATTTCTCCGGGTGCATCTTTCATGGATCCTGACATTGACATGTTCAACAAGGAACGCATGGCCCTCCCACAGAAAAGTATTTCTCCACTCGTGTTTGCATTGCCCCTTCCAATTTCCCAAACACAGAAGGCTTGGAGTCATATTTAAATTCTCTCTCCTTCTTTAACATTAAAAAAAAACCTGCAGGGCGCCTGGGTGGCTCAGTTGGGTAAGCGGCTGCCTTCGGCTCAGGTGGTGATCCCAGGGTCCTGGAACTGAGTCCTGAATTGGGCTCCCTGCTCATCGGGGAGTCTGCTTCTCCCTCTGCTCTTCCCCTTCCCATGCTCTCTTTCTCTAAAGATAAATAAAATCTTTTTTAAAAAATCAAAAAACCCTGTGTTACTATTGATTTCACCTTCAAAATAAATTATCAACATTTCCTTCACTCTCATCACTACACCCTAAACCCACAGGGACTCACCAGCGTTTCAGGTGATGTTCTTGCAAAAGCACTGCCTCCGGTGAGGAGCCCTTGCGTCTGAGTCCACGTGTGCCTAGGGCCCTGAGGACGAGGTCCACATACTTACCCCATCACAGCCCTCACCAGAAGCTGAGATTGACACATGGCAAGCAGAAAATCACTGATGTAAATATATTAATGATTATACACTAAGAAACAAATTAGTCTTTATGCTCACTTTTTACTTTCTCTACTACACAAGAGTATCAATGTTTAGGGCCAAAGACCCTGTTTTTCGTGCTGCTCACGTATCCTTAGGAGCAAGCATAGCACCAGGCACATAGCATTAAAAATGTACCTGATGAAGGAAGGAAGGAAGGAAGGAAGGAAGGAAGGAAGGAAGGAAGGAAGGAAGGGAGGGAGGGAGGGAGGGAGGGAGGGAGGGAGGGAGGAAGGGAGGAAGGGAGGAAGGGAGGGAGGGAGGGAGGAAGGGAGGGAGGGAGGGAGGGAGGGAGGGAGGAAGGAAGGAAGGAAGGAAGGAAGGAAGGAATTCACATCATAAGTTAACCAGAGATATTTTTGAAAATAGCATCTCCATTTTTATCCTGAGTTTGAGAGGAAGACTGAGAGCTTACAGCATATTAAACATGGCTTTCTCTTCTTTTTTTTTCTTTTGATATGGAATTTATAAGGGTTTATTTAATAATACACCTTTAAACATCCTCCATTTTTATAATGGCTTTTTCAAATTTGTCTTAGGGTTAATTTCCAATTACCATTAGAAGAAATCTTTTTTTTTATAATAATATTTTTTATTATATTATGTTAGTCACCATACAGTACATCCCTGGTTTTTGATGTAAAGTTCCATGTTTCGTTAGCTGCGTATAACACCCAGTGCACCATGCAATATGTGCCCTCCTTACTACCCATCACCAGCCTATCCCATTCCCCCACCCCCTCCCCTCTGAAGCCCTTATTCTAAAATAGACATTAGAATTTATACTAATTCAGAGAAGAGTACCAGTGAGGAGCAGATAATCTGACTGTCACAGGAGAAGATGACATCCATCCCGAGTCAAGGACCGCTGAGCAGATCTATCAGTGGTGTTCTGCACGGTAGAGAGGTGGCTTCCTCTCCAAACCCAGTCCCAGACCATCGTTACACCTGGGACAGTTCAAGTACCTCTTTTGATGAGGTGATGGGACACGGTCCCTGCCAAACTCTGAAATCCTACAATTCTATTCCAGGTTTTGAGGTCTCCTTTGGCATTTCAGTATCGACAGTTCTCAGAGGAGGATGCAGTAGTGGTATAAAAACTCTAAGGCAAAGAATCTACCTTCAAGGTGTTTATTTAAGGAGTCCAGTTAAAATCACAAAATAATCCCCCCTGGCATCAAAGCACAAGAAAGACAGTAGATACAGAGGGGTGGCGGAAATGGGGATGGACATGAACTTTGGAAATAGACAAACCCCAGGTGAATCCCTGCCAGGCTGTGTTGCTGACTGTGTAAAGCCAGGAAATGATATCAGTAAGATCAAGTGTCATCTCACTTGGAGATGAGATGCAACTGGGTGATGGGCATTAAGGAGGGCACGTGATGTGATGAGCAGTGGGCGTAGTGCGCAACTGATGAATCATTGAACACTGAATCCAAAACTGATGATGTACTCACTGCATGTTGGATAATTGAATTTAAAAAAAAAAGTGAAGTCTCTTAAAATATTCCATTTTTGAGATTTTCTCATTATTGGTGACCTTCCAATGAACTCTCCCTGATCTCAAACATTCCGCCGTCAAGTATTTACATTGCCAACTACACTCTACTCAGAGGAGTCATGGAGATGAGGAGACTGCATTGTGCGTGCAGCCAACTCCCCAGGCAGTGGGTGTCCTTTCTCCCCTCGGGCTCCCCTGAAAAGTGTCCTCAGCTTCTACCTGCATTTCATGGCACAATATGGTTGTAAGAGAATCTGTCTAAGGTGCTTGGGGTCCTGCCGACTCTCTATCCCTCTTGGAACCCCACACTGCCTCAGAGCACTGTGAAGCCTCCGTATGGCAGATCGGTGAGAGCAAGAGGTGAACCCGTGACCCAAGGGCTCTGGGCACTGCTGAACTAGACCATCGAGTTCCAGGCAGGGTCTGTGAAGACCTCATCAAGATGCGTCTGGACTGGGGATGCCCTAATCCTTCTCTACGGTGACCCCTTTATTTACCAGTTTCATTATTTGAGAATGGAGGCAGGTGGCAACTGTGTCCCCCGGGGGGTAACTGCTCCCCCCCAGCAGGAGAGGCAAGTGTCAGGTCCAACAATGCAAATCTAGAACCGATGTTTGCTGAGCCTGGGAACAGGTGAGTGTGGAAAGCAGCCCTTGAAGGTGGACCTACTCGCACGGCCCCTAAGAGGAGGCTCCATGCTGTAAAACCTCCCAGCCGTGGCAGCTGTGCTGCCTTGGGCTTCCTGGCAGAGTTCTCTTCCGTCTGTCCCCAGCCTTAGAGTCACGTGGACGCCACCATCAAACACCTCTCTTGCTTCTACTGATACTTAGAAATTAAACTTTCCGATTTATTCCATTCTGCTGCTTCTAGGCTGATGGAAAATACTGAATGGTAATTGGATTTTCTGTGGCATCATTTCGGCTCAGCCTTTTTTTTTTTTTTAATTTACTTTCTCAAGCCAAAAAGTTCTCCTGTTACTAGATAAATTCTTTGCTCCTACATAGGCTTCCACCTCTCTTCTAGTTCTCAAAGTTTGAACCCAAAGTTTTTACTACACGTCTTCAATTACTGCAGAAAAGAGCCTAAGCTCTTCTGTCTGCCAGATGGTTCTCATACAAAGTTCTCCTGCATATTCACATGCCCCCGGGGCGGGCAGAGGGAGCTCAATTCAAATGCATCTTAGTTTGACAGCACGTTTCCCACGTCACATCTTTCCTTTGAAACCCCCTCACCTTCCTCCCCAGTTCCCAGGTAGCACGGATCGCTGCATTTCTCCTGAGTCCCAGCTGGCCAGTAACGTGATAAACAGCACAAAATACCATGTGCCCACCAGACACAATGTCAAAAATATGCGAACGGTCGTAGACACAGGGAGATAATGTGTGTGTTTCCTGACAGTCATTCCTGCCCCATCTACCCAAAAACTACTAACGGCTATTCACACTTCCACAGAGAATCTTGAAATTCTGCTATATTATCTGCAAATTAGACAGTTCTTTAAGTAAAGATCTTCAGAAAGATGTTATGATTTTTTTTTTTAAACAGACTCAATCATCAAGAGAACATAGCCTACAAAATCTGTCAAAGAGTGATTTTCATTTGGCAAGTCCTGGCTCAAACTCTCTGAATTAAATTATATATACACATAAAAGTATAGATCTCATAATATCTTCAGTGAATCTGAAAAAAAATCTAAAGTTACCTAACATCATATTTTTATTAATATTAAAATACCCAGATCTGGTTGCTGTAACAGATATAATATTGAAAAAGAAATAAGGGTATCAAGAATCATGAATGACAGCAAAGATATTGCATTCAAGCACTGGTCAGAAATATGCACTGTTCTGGGTCTGGTGTTTATGAATCCCCCCAAAATAAGGGATAGTTATATCCTGGTACGATAACATGCTTTTGAAACATGGTTTAAAGACTGAATGTTTCCGGGGGCACCTGGGTGGCTCAGTCGGTTAGGCGTCTGCTCAGGTCATGATCTCAGGGTCCTGGGATGGAGCCCCGCATCAGGCTACCTGCTCAGAGGGGAGTCTCCTTCTCCCTCTCCCTCTGCCCCTTCTCCTGCTCATGCTCTCTGTCTCAAATAAATAAATAAAATCTTTAAAAAAATGTTTCTGAAGATTCCATGTTTCTTTATATTTGACTATGAAGGAATTTCCGATTTTGTGGAGCTTGATTTCTTCATAAACACTGCACCCAAGTCCCTGGGATGAGCTCTGAATTAAGTAAAAAATACTCCGTCACCCACAGCTAACAGCTAGTATGACAGCCAGGCCTGATCCTTCAATGCAGTCAAAGAGGGAGCTCCCATGACTGGAAACAAAAGACCAACGTTTCTCCATCTGCTCATGGTAATGGAAATGACTTGATCCTTTTCCTGTTAGCTGAAAAGACTGTATGAAAATCTAACCGCCTCAGAACTAAGAGGTTGTCGTAACAGTGATCTCTTACAGAGATGGTTCAATTCAAGTCATCACTGGTAAATTATAAACTCCCAAGGAAGCTCTCCCTAGAGGACACACAGACGGGACAAAATCTGCATGGGACACCAGTCATCGACCTACAGGGAATAAAAACTGAGAAAAATGCAATTTGAACCAAAAGTCAAGGCATCTCCCTTGTAAAAAGTGGCTGTATGTGGTCTGACGGTGCAGTGCATATGTTAGCAGCGCCAAGTTAATACTGACACGATCATACTTCAACACCAACTTTATCATAAAATCGTCTCTAAGCGTGACTGTCGGAACTTGGATGACAAATATTTCTTTTCTTTTTTTTTAAGATTTTATTTATTTATTTATTTAACAGACAGAGAGACAGTGAGAGAGGTAACACAGGCAGGGTGAGTGGGAGAGGGAGAAGCAGGCTCCCCACTGGGCAGGGAGCAGGACACGGGGCTCGATCCCAGGACCTGGGATCATGACCTGAGCTGAAGGCAGACACTCAAAGACTGAGCCACCCAGATGACCGAATGACAGATATTTCTGATCTACCTATACCCTTCAACCATCAATAATGTGTTGAAATTCCTATTATAAATTATCTTCCAGTATTAGAAATGGGATATTCTAAAGACCATCGAAGATAAAAATTTCAAAGCACTGCTCTCATACTAAATTTATCACAGATGTAATGTGCTTGAAAGCGGGTAAATACTTAATTGATATTGCTTTAATGTAACATATTTCTTTCAGAATTTTCTTATATTATAATTAATAATCCTATTAAAATGCTTTTATTTGCTGGGCCATGCTAAAATGTGTTATATTTTTCCAATAGGTAGAATTTACTTTTTAAATTACAAGTTTCTAAGAACATTTGAGGTTAATATTAAAGGTTAAATTTATTATATTTGTGGGAACTGGTGTCTTAGAAATTTATAAGAATCTCTAAGGCAACAGTTATAGCATTCTATTTCAATATTCTCAGCACACGGCTAGTAGATAAATTTTAATACACCCTTGCAAGCTGTCCTGTTTATACATGTATTTATTGGGCTGTAAAGTATGGATATTATGATATCAGCTTTATAAAACTGTCCACAGTGTATCTATATATAATTATAAATGGACATATATGTGATCCTATGAATATACTATTATTTCTTATACAACAGGACCATATTATCTGCACTGTTTTATAACCATTTTCCAGACTTGCTCATGCCCTTCACCACCCTGGTCCGAACACTCACCTCGCCTCAGGAAGCTGCAGTGACAATCCCAACATATGCTAAGACAGATCATCTCCATGTGACCATCTGACCACGTACTTACCGACCCCCACACAGAGCTCATCGCTGGTTCCAGTCCAGGCTCCCCTTGCATCTCACTGGGTCCCAATGACCTCTCCCTCCTCACCATGCTCTTCCCACTCTCCTCAGCCAACTCCCGGCCTCCTCGACACCTGCCCTTTCTTCTCTCATCAAGGAGTCTGTACACAACCTGTTCAACGGTCTGGGACGTTCTGTCCTCTGCCTCCACCTGATGAACACACCTGGCTCCCCCTTCACCTCTCACCTTGGTGATCAGCCCAAACCCTCTGTCCTGCACATGCCCTTTCCCCACACCAGGCGCTGGTCAAAGCTGGTCGCACTTCTTCGGCGTTTATTCAATAGAGACAGTCTCACAGACAGCAACTCCACGGTATTTCCCACCACTCAAGATACTACTGGTCTAGAGACTAATCGCTCTCTCGGTGGGATTCCACAACAGGCACTCAGCCAGGCAAAACCCAAAACACCGTCTACAACTCACCATCCTAAACTATAAGCCTTATTCATGCCGTCCCCAAATTGCAAGGTCCGCTCAACAATGTCATAAAGTTTACTCTACCTGTGCCACTAGTCCCAACTGGGTTATTCTGGATTCCAATCAGAATCCTCTTCCTCTGAATTCCACAACATTTGACTGACTGACCTTTGGGTTAAAATCGTTAGCTCTCTCTATGTGGAAATGAGACTCAGTCCATCTCTTACTCCTTTCTCATTACATCTTTTCATCCAGCGCCATGCATGTCTCATGTACAGGGCCTTCACCTCCACTTGCAGCCTCTAACACAGAGGTCCCTCTCCTGGTGTTTTCCTTCACGGCCCTGCACCCAGTCTGGTGCCCTCGACACAGAAGGCGTGTTCCATATTGGAAGTCAACTGTATTGTTTAATGACTCTCACGCTTTGATACCCACAAAGGGGTGATACTTCATCATTCCAAAGCCTTTCTTGAGCCGTAATAGTGAAGGCAAGGTCAGAGGGGGAAGCGAAGCAGAGCAGAAATGTCACGTGGTGTTTCTCACTGAGTAAACACGGCCAGGCGTCTCTGACCCGAGAGCAGGAGCCCAGGCCCTGTGTGAAACTGCTATAGGCCACCATGGCACAGCCTTCCTCAACTAGGGCTCTGGCCGTAGTTGTGCTGTCAGGCTTCCAGAGACGACATTACTAGGGGCATTCCAGGGGTACAGGCCACTCATTTCACGTGAGGACCGTCTTAGAGCAGAGCATCACAGCGTAATTCGTTTGCCGAACTCCAATCGGTAGTAGCTAGAAAAACCTCTCAGCTGACCGCATCTGGTTTAGAAAGAGCCAGACGTACAGACATCCATATACATCCTCAGAGCCCTCTTGAGTTCAACTCATCCCACCCACCTCCTGGAGGAAATAAAACATAACTACATTCTACTGTAAATCGCAGCTCTCTTGAATTACAAACTACTCATCGTTAAATGTGAGAGGCTGGAAACAGCTTAAGTCACCCAAAAGTATGACAGCATCTAAACTCCGGGACACTATGCAGCCACTCAATACATGTTTGGACAAAATATTTTAAAAAACAGAATAATTTTGTGACATTTAAGAGATAATATATGGGGCGCCAGAGTGGCTCAGTGGATTGAGTGTCTGACTCTTGATTTCGGCTCAGGTCGTGATCTCAGGGTCCTGGGATTGAGTCCCACATCCGACTCCACACTCAGTGCAGAGACTGCTTAAGATTCTCTCTCTCCTTCTCCCTCTGCTTGCGTTCTCTCCCTCTCTCTCTCTCAAATAAATAAAATCTTTAAAAATAAAAAAAAGGACAATATGCATATAACACAAATCCAAGTATTACATGTGTGTTACACTCGCCCACGCAAACAGAACCAGGAGGACGTGTACTAAAATGTTAACATTGACTTTCTCTGATCGGTGGAATTGTGGGTGACTTCTATGTTCTTTTGGTTTTTCTATTTTTTCCAATGCTTCTAAAATAAATGTGAATTGCTTCTGTAATTAGAAAAATAAAACGTCTTACTGAAAGGATATTCAGAAATTCAATCTAAGTGCTTTACAATATTAATGCAAATTATTAAATTTTTTAATTGTCTTAGATACAGACGAAAAATGTTATATATTGAAAAGCACTTTTGAAGAGGCAATATAATTTACTAAAAATGGGAGCTTAAGTAAATGAACAGAGAAGCCTAAGGAAATTTTCCTTAGACCTTGGACCTTAGATGTGGAAAAGTGTGTTTCTCAAACGTACCAAGGTCGGGGAAAACCTCAAGTGCTCACGTTCCTGTCAGATGCCTATGAAAGGTACGTAATATATTTCCCCATTCTTCAAAGAATTTTATGTCAAGTTATATAGATTTATCATGAAGGACACATTATTGCCTGTTTTCTGAAATCACTTTTATGGTCTCAATCACTGTGAGTATTGAGGGAGAATTTTCACCATAGATTTTAGTGATGGGAAGGGTAGGTAACGACAGGTTTACAAAAACAACATAAGAACAACAACAAAAGTCAAACTCATAGAAACAGACAGTAGAAAGGTGGTTAGCAAGGGCTGGGGTTGGGGAGCTGGGGCGCTGCTGGTCAGAGCACAAGCCTCCAGCTGCAGACGGACAGGCTCTTGATCGAATGGACAGCACGGTGAGTTTACGTGATAATATTGTTTTGTACACTCGAGTGTCGCTAAGATGGTGAATCTTAAGCATTCTCACCACAACAGAAAAAGAATTACTGGTCACTACATGAATGGTGGATGTGTTAATAACCTGACTGTGGTCATCGTCTCACAAAGCATGCTTGTATCAAATCGTCATGCTGGACACTTAAGAAATACACAATCTTATTTGCCAAGGATACCTTGATAAAGCAAAGACGCTCCTAAGTTTAATGGCCACGAACAGGGCTTAGAAGCCAGAGTAACTCCTTTCAAATTCTTACTCTGATTAGCCCAAAAAATATAACCTTGAGTTAAAAAAAAAACTGGATGTTTGCCCAATTTCCTTCTTTGACCCACTTGCTTTTAGACCTAGTGAGACAAATAAATTAGGATAAACGATGAAATCCATCACAGCGATGTCAAAAGTGTTCTCGGCAAGGGCCACGCCGGGGTCCTTGCGGGGACAACAGGCAGCCTGGCCACAGTGACGTATGGCTGGGAGGTGGTAAGTGGGTCCCCAAAAGCATGCCACTCCTCAGAGAAGCTTGACTATAAAAATGAGAGAGACACTGTGGTGACAATTAACAGGAAAGACATTTAACCGGGCTTTTCCTCAGTTTTTTTAATTAGTGGGAGATCTTGCGACATAACTACGAATTTAAAGGAGGAGTCCAATAGAAAGACCATGGAATCAGGAGATGGAAAAGTGGTGGAGAAATCCTCTGACAGGTTAGTAGAGTCTAGAGAGGATGGGGGAGAATTTAGCTCAGGGAGGGAAACAAACTCGTTTCCAGGATGGAACAAAGGTTGTGAATAAATAGGAAAAAAAAACAACAGTTAATTTGTGAGCTGGAAGCCAAAGGCATTCAAGCCTGGAAACTTACTTTATCGGTGAAGCTGAAGGTAAGAGAAACTGCTAAGAGAGAGATTAAATATTGCTTGTGGGGTCATTTACATAAAAAGTTGATAACGACGCCAGGCCCTCTGCCACAGGTCTTATTGGAAAATCAGACTTACCTTGAACCATCTGGATTTATAGCTCATTTTCTAGGGAGGAATATCACCTTCTTAAATAGCAGGGTACCCCATGTCTTAATATTTAACAGATCAAAGTGATGGGAAGGATAAATTATAACTAAACAATATGAAATTTTTATACTAGTATTTAACCCAAGAATGGTCTAAGCGACGAATGAACAACGTTTGGGAATGAGTCAATTTCGATCTATAAATGTAAGCCACCGAACACAAAGTAAGCAATATGTTTTTGAAATATCATTTACTATCTCAGTGATGACAGAACTGTTGGTTTCTAGCAGTTTCCTGCAGCACCCATTAAAATGATCTGGTTCCGCACTTCCCATTAGACACGGTCCATGATGCACTCTATCCAACAGGCACAAAAATTATGAACATCAGATGTTCAACCATAAAAGGCCAAGGATTGAGAAAACATTCAGTGCAATTTCTAGTAATCATTCCATTGTTACTGAAGTGAAACGATGATAAAAGAGATTGCTGAGCCTCGCTTAGTAAATGACTATCCATCTGCTAATATTTTCCCTACGCCTTCTGATTTCAAGGAGTAAAAATACCTTGAAAGGTCTCCTGGTAGCATGAAACAGAATTCATTCACCGTTCCACAAATAAAACTAATTAAAATGACATTTTATCCTTCTGTTGTCCATTACTCATTTCTTGTAACCACGTTTAACAGATACACTTTATGGGGTAAGGTTTATTAAATAATTCCAGAACATGTGGAATATCAAATTACATCCTCCCAGGTTTTTCAGTAGGAAAGACGAAAAGTCCAAGATGATTTATCAGTAACACAGGTATATCATTTTCTCAAGTAGAAGCATCCTAGGGTCTTTTACTCAATTAAATTATTTTCCTTTCAAAATAATTAATACCAAATTAAAGGGACGTGTTTCCTATGGTTCCAAATGCAATGGGCTGTTAAAACGTGCAGACTTGCCTCATCTTTGAAACTGCTCACAGGGCAGAGTAATGGAGCACCTGCAGCCACATTGCAAAATCAGATGTGAAAATTCAGAAAACTGAAACAAATGCATATCTTTTACCCAAAGTCCTATGAGGAAAGAGGGGAGAACTGAGCAAGCGTCCTCAGGGATGGTTCCCTGTGCAGCCCCGAGGCGTGAGATAGCAAAGACGAGCCTACCGTCCCTCCCTCCGCAGGCAAGGGATCGAGCAGATTCTGAGTCTATTCCACAAGTACATCTTCGAGGTATATATGCACTGATACAACAGGCTAGAAATACACGTACATAAACAGGTTGAAATAAATATGAAATCAAGACTTTTTGGAGAATAAAACCTGACATGATTTGAGTTAATCATTTATCAGATTTTGTGATATATTCCTAAGTAATAGAAAGCTTCTTAAAATCTGGGCAATAGCCAATTACCTGGAAATTATTTTTAAAACTAGATATAATTTTCAGTTATAGAACATTAGTGTTTGAATATGGAGCAAATTAGAAAATATTTTAAAAATTAGATAAGGCAGAATAAAAAAATCAAAATGTATATATGTGAGATGTTCAACAAACAATAAAATAAAGTAAGTAAAAGAAAATTCTCAGTGGACAAACTGTAATTATAACGTGTATTACATACAATTAAATACATGTATATTTATACATAAATATAAAAAATTATAATGCATTAAAATTTTATTTTGGGGGGATCCAAAACATTTAGATTTGACATGTTATTCTATTATGGAACCTCTCTGATAATAGATTTCTTTATATAAAAATAAGGATTATATATTAAGTGTATTCCTCACTTCATAGAAATGCTCTACATTTCCAGTGAGGTAGCTGAAAAACTTCTAGGAAACTCCAAACCCTATCCAAGTACGTGCTGGAAATTGTAAAACTAATGAGACTTTTTTGCATAAATTTTGAAAACTTATTGCAGAAATTCATCATTTTTTGAACCACCCAATCCCTAAAATATACTAGGTTCAAAGGATTTCTATTTCATACTTAAAATTCTAAGAAAGTGTCGGCTGTTTTGCTCAGTAATTAACAAGCGGATCCTCATTATTCTCAGACTCCACCTTTGCGAATTTGTCTGTCGGCTGAATTTTCTGTAGCAGCACAAGGAACCCTTGGGCTCCACTTCCACGGTCACTCGCACACATACGCAGAGTGGGGGAAATTCTGGTCACCGGGTGCCCTCATTTGAATGGAGATCTCACAAGCCAATGCCATGCCTTCTTGTTCCACCTTCAGAGTGCAAACAAAGTCTTCATTGTGGTCTATTTAGTGCTGCATTTTTCATATTTCTGTCCTTTTGTTGGCGATTTTGCCATTTAAAATGAGCCCCAAGCACGGTGCTGAGCTGCTATCCATTGCCTGTAAGTGCAAGAAGGCTATGAAGAACCTTCTGGAGAAAAATATGTGTGTGGCTAGCTTTCCTTCAGGCATGAGTTATAGTGTTATTGGCCATGAGTTTGATGTTTATGAATCCACAGTATATATTTTAAAAGGCGTCTTTAAGAGAAAGACTTATAAAACAAGATTCGTACAGACCTGGACCAGAGGCTTGCAGGAACCCAACGCTGCACTCCTCCAGGAGTGGTGGTTCAGCATTCACTAATGCGGTGCTCCTGGTCGCTCTACAGAACATAACTACCGTGAAAACAGGAATCGAGTGTATGCACCGTATTTCTTAACTTTCTTCCCAATTTCTAAACAATCAGTTTCAAAGCTGTGTTTTTAAAGGGGACTGTGTTTTTAAAGGGGACTGTATGAGAAACAAACTGAGGGCTTCAGAGGGGAGGGGGTGGGGGAATGGGATGGGCTGGTGATGGGCAGTAAGGAGGGCACGCATTGCATGGGGCACTGGGTGTTATACGCAACTAGTGAATCATAGAAATTTACATAAAAAATTAAATTTAATTTAATTTAAAAAATAAATTAAATAAATAAATAAATAAAATAAAGGGGAATGCATGATACTACAATGGGAATCAGGATCTCATCCGTCCACTCTGGGGACTTGCAGCTCTGTAGGAATTCTATCATTAGCAAGATGACCACAGATCAAGGGGCTCTGGTTATGACACCAAAGCTGTCTCTGCCACTACTCTCTGGCCTTCAGCACATAGACTGGCCTCTCTGGGCATCCGTCCCTCATCTCTAAAAGGCAGAGAAAGCTAGCATGTATGGAGTAGGGTTTCATGAACGCTAAGTGAATTAATCATTATAAAGCATGTAGAAACATACCTGACACGTAGGAAGGACTGTCCCAAAATCAAGTATTAGTATCTCCCAGAGTTTGGCAGATCATTTGGCGAGAGTACTGGCAACGTTCACAGTACCTAAGCCTACTCCATTAACACAAACCATTTGTGATGCAATTAAAACAGCAACGTTCTAATGCTGTGTAGTGTATGATGGCAACACACGCACACACACACACACACACACACACACACATCTCTACTCCACAAAAGCTCACAACACGTAATTATCTCTCAACTCACTGAAATTGTTCTTATAGATGATGATTTTCTGAGAGACTTGAAAAAGACGATTCAAATGCTTTTAACACAAATTCCAACCCTCTAGTCCCAGGCCAACAAGTGGGAGTCATCTGTGACTCATGTCCTTCCTCTCAAGCCCTAAATCCAATCCCACACCAAACACGGACAACTTGACCTTCAAACATCCAGATGAGAGACACCTCCCACCACCACCACGACGTCTAGCCTGAGGAGTGACAACAGACAGCTAAATGCTCCCCCATACTGCCCCTTCTCTTGTCTGGTCTCAACAGAGCAGCCAGAATGATCTTCTCAAACAAAAGTCAGATCATGTCACTTCTCCACCCAAAACTCTCCAAAGGATGCCTGATTCACCTGGGATGAAAGAACACGTGGAAGTGTGGTCACAACTCACTCACGTGTCCCCTCCCCCATGAGGCCACCCCTTAATACTCTCTACTCCTCTCTTCCTGTCCTCCAACAGTTCTCTGCAGTTGACATCTTGCGTATTTCACTCATTTATGTATTTGTTTTTTCTGGCTTCTCCTCAGGAGAATAGAAGCTCTAAGAGGCAGGGATTTGTGCTACTTCTGTTCACAGCTGACCCTCTAGTGAGAACAGAACACACTCAAATACTTGTACAGTCTCTTACTCATCAATGATCTTTGGAAAATGGCAAGAATATTGGACATACAGCACTAAAACCAAGTACAATGGCATTTAATTCTGGAGTAAAATAAATCTCTCTTTTGAGATTGTGGACAGGAACACATTCCTACAGGAATTATAATTTTTATGATAATGGCTTTCATCCATATTTATTTAAAAGTAAATTATTCCTGTTGGATAGATGGCGGGGCTGGCTATTCCATGGTGGCAAGGAGACTACTCCAACTGGCTCACTCCACTAATCAAATTTCTCAGTAGGGCCTCACTTGGCTTGCTTGTTTGTTCTTGCCATTCTCTCTAACGTAGTATGTCTTTTTGTTCACTCTGTATCACCTTAGAACAGTGGTTACTCAACAAATATTTGAATGAATGAACAAGTTCTAATTTCCTCAAGGGCAGGAATTACATTAAAAATAGTAATCAATAAATACTAATGACATGATCAGTAAATGAAGATCACTGCAGAACGTTATGTTCTGTCAGAAATACAACTTTCTACCTGATGTGAGAAAAGGGTCACTGCAGAACCATCAACATGTTAATTTGGAAACTATAGTTTTAACTCTGTGATCACACGTGAACTAAAACCAGCTTCTCTTTCTCAATCCCATCTGTCAAAGAAAAGCAACATAACCAGACACTGAGATGTGCATGTGTTCTAAAATTCCTGTATAATTTCTTAAATTCTTTGTTAGAGACAAACTCACCGGGAAAAAATCCCAAATCTCGATTCTGAAATAATTAAAGTATGCTGTGAAGATCAATGTCAGGGTCTAAGCTATAATCGAAAACAACAGCAACAAATAACGCCAGTGAGTTTTATACTTAAAGTTTTCATTCTTTTGTAAGAAATGTTGTAGACACTGCTTTACTAGATGTGAGCAAGAGAGTAAGATTCAATAGTTGCCATATCTCATTACTGTATGCCTAGTCGGCTAAAAGAGGATGGATTGAAAGAAACAACACTTATGAAACCATTTTAGTTAGGACTCTCTTGCAAAGTATTGAGGCATATAATTTCCCAGAAGAAAGCCAGCGGAGTAGAGCTTCAAATGACATCGGCACAATGTTTTATGAACTCTGTGATCCACCTCCTTAGTCTCTAATTATCTTGTAACTCCAGGAAGATAAAGGATGACATACATACACATTTTTTTAAATCAACAAAAGTATTACATACTGCGAAATATGAATAGTTAAATATATAGCCTTTTATATGCCGTCAAATCCTCAAACAGTAATAAACTAAATTGCTTTACTTACTAATACAAGCAGCAGGACAATATCAGGGTTATCACAAGCACAGGCGATGTGCATTGGTGTCCAAAAGTCTTCATCCTGGTGGTTGACATTGACCCCTCTGTCAATCAGGATCTCTGCAATGAAGGCATTATCATACCGAGCACACTGAAAGAAAGAAAAAATAAATAAATGTATTTCAAACTATGATAAGGTTTATTGAAAATGTCCATGGATAAAAATTTCAATGCCAATTTAGAGGTTGACAGATGGCGTTAACTGTTCTCCAGCTAACCTACAAGCTAAGAGGCATGTGGAGGTTGGAGGACTCAAAAGGAAATGGCGACCATAGACAGTAGAAATAAAAATGAGAAAATAGGGATAGACATTAAGAAGGAGGAAAAAATTTCATTATTTGGGTCCTCCTCATTTGTAGATAGGATCACCAGATAATCTTGGACTATTTACCAGAATTATCTTTCTGAAATACAGATTTAATCATATGATCCTTCTGCTTTAAAATGTACATATTTTGTCATTGAATTTTGTCAAAGAATAAAGTTTCACCACCTTATTGCATCCAAGACAGATAAGACCTTTCACGGTCCTTCCAAACTCATCCCCCGTCATCCAAATGCAGCCGTCAGCCTAGCTGCATAACACAACTGAAAACTCCACGGTACCATCTTGGAACAGTTAACTATTGTATTTTCAAAATCTTCTAACACGAATTTTAATCACTGTATTTTAGGGAAATTTCATAGTCTATTAAATCAAACTCTCCAGGAACTTGTTTTGCTCTTATTTTTTATTTATTATTTAGAGGTAAAATTCATAAAAAAATTCAAAGTCAGGGCTGGCTCCATGGGTGCATACTATCTGTAATCATGCTTGGTGGGTCCTGCACTTGGCTTAAGGCTCCACTGTTGTCATCATGAATTTTCAAGAATTATTGAAAAGACCTACATATTCATTCTATGAATTATCCAGTCCTAGTATAAGTCTGATATTTTATATTTATATCTATAGGCTACATTAGTGTCAAATGCATATTAGCTAAATTAGTTTTTAAAAAAAGGCCTAAGCTAAATAAGCTAACTACCTATTAGCAAAATTTCTGGGTTAAAAGATATATGCATTCCATAGGATTTGGATGCATCACACAGGTTCCCCTCCCAAAAAGCAGTAGTAAACAATGTTACCACTGGAAGTGTCGTCATGTCAATGTACCAACTCTTCACTGGATCAGACAATTAAAAACCAATCACCGGAGGACTTCTTTTGAGTAACGGGGCCCATTTGGCATTCCTGCCTAAATCAGCTGAACCGAAAACAACACCACTCAGACAAAATATAACTTCGAGAACTGGGGAAGGAAACAAGGCAGTCCTGCTGCCTTTGTCGCTCCAGCTCACTGACTTGAGGGACTTCCCAAGCTGCAGCACAGCTAGGAGAACCCCAGTCACCCTGGGCCACTCAAGAAGAGACTGAACTGAAAGTCCATAGACCGAGCTGGCCAGCATGCACAGGACAGTCACAGAGAGGACAGAGCTGCAGAGAGAGAGAGGATTTCAAAGATCTGCAGTCACCCCCTAAAGTATGCAGAAAAATCGTGATGGGCACACGCACTCCAGGAAACTACCCAAGCCCAGGGACAGAAGACCCTGAAAAGGAAGAGGAGTCAGAGCTCGTGAATTTCTAGAAATAGTGTCTGTTTCCAGCAGCCAGAAAAGGAACCTTCTAGTAGATGCACCACTGGGTGGAGTACCAGATATGTCTTGTTTCAGTGCGGGGATGGAAGGGGGAGATATGAGCCCTGAGCTGAACGCTGTTCTACTCCCACCTAGAAATACTAAATTCAAGTTCTGAAAGGCTCAAACTGCTTCCAAATAACTTCAATGCCCCCCAAACAGAGCTCAAGATTATTTACAGATATATGAAAATATTCAGTACCCAACAAGGCAAAATTCACAACCTCTAGCATCCAAAAAAACCAACCACATATACAACACAGCAAGCAAATAGGACCCACAAGGAGGAGAAGAGTGATCAATGGGAACCAACTCAGAAGTAATACACTTGTTAGAATGAGCAAATCTGTGTGTTAAAACTGTTATGATATCCACATTCCATATGTTCAAAAAACTGGAAAACTGTTGAACATGGTAAGCAGAGACATGGAAGACAGCAAAAAGACTCAAATTTTAACACCTGGAGGTGAGAACTACCATGGCTGAGATGAAAAATATACCAATGGAAGGGATCAGCAGACTGGCTGTTGAGAAGACAAGACTAGTGAACCTGAAGACAGTAATGCAGATTACACAAAGTGAGACAGAGCAAAAGATGACTTTCGATAAGTGAACCAAGCGTTGGTGAGCCATGGGCAATCTCCAGGCAGTGACCAAACAGACTGATAGCACTGGAAATGGGGACTACCTGATTGATTTATATTTTTCTTATTATTTATTTATTTTTATAATAATATTTTTTTATTATATTATGTTAGTCACCATACAGTACATCCCTAGTTTCTGATGTCAAGTTCGATGATTCATTAGTTGCGTATAACACCCAGTGCACCATGCAATACGTGCCCTCCTTACTACCCATCACCAGGCTATCCCAGTCCCCCACCCCCCTCCCCTCTGAAGCCCTCAGTTTGTCTCTCAGAGTCCATAGTCTCTCATGGTTCATTCCCCCTTCTGTTTACCCCCCTTTCTTCTTCCCTTTCTTCTCCTACCGATCTTCCTACTTCTTATGTTCCATAAATGAGTGAAACCATATGATATATTTTTCTTATTATTTCATTTCCATTAAAATTAGTAACCAGAAGATAGCCCAATTTTTTAAATCAGGTACAAGTTTTGAAATGATATTTCACCAAAAAAATGTAAAAGAAAAAAAAGGACATATGAATTGTGGTTCCCAATCATAATACGGTCATGGAAGAACATTCCTATTTTCCTCCAGTACCTAGTGGTCTCAAGAACGTAAAGTTCGCGTGGTGCGAAATCATGGTGCAGGTTCCACATGAAGGAAGATGTGCAGGCGTCAGGATTGGGATGCATGGAATGGGGCAATGGCACACGTGAACTTGGAGGGATTAGTTTCAGTTCTGAACCACGATCTTTGCCTATGTGACTTACTGCGTCACGTGTAACAGTAACGCTGAGCCCCATCCACAGTAGCTGCAGGTGCGGGTACGATGAGTAATAAGATGAGGATCAGAGTATAAAGGCTCAATAAATAGGTTTTAGAATTGGGGCCCGGATCCAATTTCTTTCAGGAAATTCACATGCAGGTAATTCCTATTCTGCTCTCTTTATCTTTTTGATAACTCACGGCATAATCAACAGTGATGGGACCTCCTCCTTCCCTGTCTGTCAAGATCCCCTCAGCCCGCACCTCAGGAATCCACATTTACAATTCAGATACCTGCAGTTTGGCTTTTCAGTGTCTTTTACCAAAAAAGAGTTAATTAGATACAGTGTAGAAAATGATATCTGCCTCTCTCAAGTAATGTAATTTTTAGATTCACATTTCAGAGGATCATGAATAATAATTTGACAGCAATAAATACCTTCTAATCACACTTGTCTGAAAAGATTACGATGGTTGAACATTCCTGTTACAATGTTCTTACAACATTATTGTTAGATAGTAAACCTCATTCTCACTAGAAAGAATTTTCTTCCAGCTAGCAAATCTTCCTCCTGATTCAGGTTGCTCTTCACCATTTCAACCAATTTCTGGCAAGGGTTTACAGCAGCAAGAATGTGGCTAACCCGCCACTTGGTCACCTTCAGAGGGCTCTGACATCAGCAGTCATCTACCCCGGCTCCTCTGTCACCATCCTCTGCCTCTCAATGGTCCAGGCAGGACGGGCTACATAATTTGTGGGAAATGTGCAGTGCAAAATGAAATGCAAAATGCAAAATGAAAAACTGGGGCCCCTTATTCAACTATGGCTAAGAATTTGGGGGAACCTGGGTGGCTCAGTCAGTTAAGCATCCGACTCTTGATTTTAGATCAGGTCATGATCTCCAGGTCATGAGATTGAGCTCCATGTTGGACTCTATGCTGAGTGTGGTCTGCTTAAGATTCTCTCTCTCCCTCTGCCCCTCCCCAAATGCATGCGCACGTGTGCGCGCACACTCTCTCTCTCAAATAAATAAATACATATTTTGAAAAAATGACTACAATTTAAGATGGTGAGAGCAGAGCATGAAACCAAGCACGGGCCTGGCAGAGCACAAAACCTGGAGTGACCGTGTGGACCATATGCCCGTGAAGCCCGCCTTGAACTGCAAAACCTCTTAATCAACCGGCCCCCCATGTCCCTCAAGTCCACGCACTGCAATTCCTTCCAGAGAACCTCTGGAACCTAGTCCATTTCAAATATTCCCTCCTCACCTAGAAATGTCACAGAACCTACATCTATCTCTCCGGAAACACCATCTCTCCTGCAGCCTTCTCCACTGTAGGTAAGATTCTTCTCCCATCAAGCCCTGAAAAGGCTTGGCCACTTTTGGAGCTTAATGATTCTTTTTTTTTTTTTTTTTTTAAGTAAGCTTTACACTTAATGCAGGGCTTGAACTCACAATCGTGAGATCAAGAACCCAATGCTCCATCAACTGAGCCAGCCAGGCGCCCCTGAGCTCATTGATTCGTTTAGAATCACCCTTCGTTCACCTTAATGTGCTTTCTAAGATTCACTCTATCCTTACATACCACCCCTCTTCTCCCAAAAGGGTCGCTCTCCTCTTTCATTGAAGTTAGGGACTACAATCACAGGCATCCCCACAATCCGAGCACAACAGCAATATTGGGTTACCCACCCTCTCTGAGAGCATAAAATGTCTTCCCTCCAGGACCCCAGAAACCTCCACCATGTTTTACTCTAGTTACCACCCCCTGGATTCCGCCATGAAAACTGGCTCCACGCTAAAGCACTAAATCCCAGGATCCCAATCAGTGATCAAAATATTCCATTCTGCCTCCTAACGCATACTTAGGGCGCAACACCAAAAACAGCTCCTTCCTCCAAGACTGTTCATTGAGTTGCCTAGGATCAGTGAGAACGAACACTTTCCACACTAAATCGGCAGTCCACAGCTTCTCAGGGAATCCGTTCTTTCACTGTTTGAAATTGTTTCTAAACAAACGTAACGTCCCTTGATGTACAAACCCAATACAATGGGTAATATTGATTCAGTGGAAACGACCCTAAAAACCACAGAAACCAAATAACAAATAAAGACAATTTTAAACTTAAACTGTTCTGTCTTTTCCCTACATCTTGTCATAAGGGATATTTTATGTATTTTAGTTCTTCTGGTTGGCTAACGAGCATGTCCTGAACAACCCTGAAATCTACCACTCAGAAAATTAAAAGCTTTATACAAACACTGAATTCCCATATTAAATTCCCTCGTTCATACATGAAAGTTCTCTTTTGCAAGTTTTTGGTTTTCTTTTTTAAACATGGGTCGAGGGGCGCCTGGGTGGCACAGCAGTTAAGCGTCTGCCTTCGGCTCAGGGCGTGATCCCGGCGTTATGGGATCAAGCCCCACATCAGGCTCCTCCACTATGAGCCTGCTTCTTCCTCTCCCACTCCCCCTGCTTGTGTTCCCTCTCTCGCTGGCTGTCTCTCTGTCGAATAAATAAATAAAATCTGTAAAAATAAATAAATAAATAAACATGGGTCATACCTGTCACATTAGTTTTCTCAATGTTTATATATTTTCAGGCATACTTCCCTTTTTTCTCCTCTGTGTTGATTTCAAAACCACTAGGGCAGAAGAGACTAGCAAAGAGTTACCAGGACAACATCCAACTTGATCCAGATACTAGTTATTGAGTGGGTATCATGTGCTAAGCACAGCTCTACTGTTAAGCAAAAAAATTATCTCTGAACTCTCTGGAAGCAGTGGGGAGAGGGGAAGCAATATGACTTATACAATCAATTTGGATTAATCATTGTCCATTTTTCTTGTCCTACATTTAGGGTTTTCAGTGGTTCAAAAACTTTTCTACAACCAGAGACAGATGGAGAGAGACAGAGACACACAGAGACAGAGACACACACACAGAGAAATTTGTATCAGCAGGAAAATGAATTTGAATTTGTTGCAATTTTTAAAACTTTGAAATCGCTCTAGAAATTCCATATGGCCCCTTGTACTGAACATCAATCCCACTAGCCACCCCTTTCAGCCAGTGCCTAGATCTGTACAAAATCACTTTCACTTCTCTGCCATTATATCACACTAAAGGATCGCACTCATCATAATGTCATCTTGAACATACTTCTCATCATTTTTGCTTTTCATGTACAGATGGTCTCCGACTTACGATGGTTCAACTTATAAGTTTTTGACGTTATGAAGGTGTGAAAGAAGTCTGAATTTGGATCATCTCCAGGGCTGGCAACATGCGGTTCGAGCCCCTCTCATGATGCTGGACAGCAGCTGCTGCTCCCAGGCAGCCATGTTGTCGTGAGCAAAGACAATGGAGACACTGCCAACCACTCTGTACCCATGCCACCATTCTGTGGTATCACTTTCAGTAGAGAATGCAATAAATTACATGAGATATTCAACACTTTATTAGAAAATGGGCTTTGAAAAAAAAAAAGAAAATGGGCTTTGTGCTCAATTATTTTGCCTAACTGTAGGCTAATGTTGGGCTAGGCTCGGCTAGCTACAATGGTAGGTTAGATGTATTAAATGCATTTTTAACCCAACGATACTTTCAACTTACGTGCTTCATCCAGACATACCCCCACCGTAAGTCAAATAAGATGCATTTCTTCTCTCTGGCAAATACTTATACTGCAGATTACCTCACCATACATAACCTACCCAGAACCCTCTGAGCTGAATCATAGTTATTATTTCCACCTGCATTCCAAGCACACATATCTTCCAGCCACCGGAACCAAACTCTAAATATAAAACAGGCTGTTACTAAAGAGATTCAGATGTACCACTGATGCACATCCAGAAATTTTAATATCCTAATAGAACTTTTATCCTTTTAAGTGAATGTAAACTCTGCTCCTTCAGCTGCAACACTGGTTTGCCTCACTTTGAATCGCCAAGATTTTATCGGGCAACACTCTATTCCAGGCACCGTGCTTGACAATGTATACATAAAGTTTAATGGCATAGTACTACCCTTGGGAAACAGACAATCCAGTTGAATGAGATTGAGGGTGTTCAGAGCATTCTAGATTCACAGTGGAGGGTACCTAACAGCCTGATAGAATTGGACACTCCATTATGGGACACTCTCAGCACAGGTCTTGAAGGATTTGGTGGGGGAGGTAGGGAGAGACATTCATAGTCCATTAATTAAGTATTCACTGAAGACCTACCATGTGCCCAGTGCTGCGCCAAGCCAGAGAGCTGGTATCATGGACTAGATATTGTCCCCAGTCAATAGCCAAATTCAAGACGGCAGTGCAGTCAAAAGAAAAGTATGATGAGGAAGTCCAGTGAGCTATGGGGCCATCTCAGAGGAGCACCCCCAGAGTAGGAAACAGCATAAACAATCTGGGGGAGGAACGAAAATGGCTCTTTAGGAATTTTATCTCATTTGGCACGAAAGGCCTTTCTGAGAGGGTGAGTTTCAGACTGAGACCTCAAGGAAAACCTTTATGGGTGTGACATCCAGCTTCCCCCAAGGAAAGGCTCTGTACCAGTGCTCTCAGTGCTAGTGGACTGGGATTTTTCTCAGAGGGGCTCACAGTTCAAAGTCATCTGTAAAAAATTCCTCACCCATCTGCTTTCCCCGTCAATGAAGGATTCTAATTCTTTATAAACTGGGTTCTATGGTTGCAGAGATAAAACAAAATACAAATCTCACTGGCAGTTTTACTAGGGAATTCTTTAGAATTTGCTATTGAATGAACCAGTCCTGTGTGATATTTTTACTCAAAAATGGAAAATTCACTCCCCTCAGTTCCTGGTGGCATTCTGACAGACACACTTTTATTGCCTTCTTACCCCCAAGTCATGCACCCAGGCAGTCCAAATAAAAATATAACCACCACACAGAACAAGGTCAGAATTTTCACTCAAGATTCAGATGGATACTGTATTCATGATCAAAGATCCTGGACTCAGGCTTTCCAGTTATGGATGCCATCATTCTCATGGGCCAAAGAGATACTGGATTTTAAAAAGCAAAACCCGACCAGAAATTTGAATCTTAATCACATCCTTGGAAAAAAAATTAAAGGAGCCACTATTTCCAGTCCATGGAAACTCTACTTCTTGTTTTCCAGCATCATCCTCAGATATCAGAATGGTTGGGTACTCCTGCTCATAGGCATTATCCTTTCACGTTCATCTTGCTCCTTCAATTATCTCTTCACTTCCTGTTGCACCGTCCTGTATGGATGTCCCCCGTTCCTCATCACCCAAGAAACTCCCAGGAACGGCTCCTGGAGAGGGCACATTTTCTTCTGCTGTGATTCATTTTCTCACCAACACTTACCCTTGCAGCTTTTCCCCTTTACTTTCTGGGAGAGCAAAGGAGGGGGGAGTTACATGGTCAATGCCCAGAAGCTTTGGACAATGTCCACATCTCTATTGACCTCTTTTGCTCTCTAACACCTAGATCCGTTTTAAAATTAGATCTTTCTTCAGACATTTACTCCACAGTCCTAATATTCTGACTCTTTTCAAAATATATTTTCTCCTCCATCTAAAAGATACGAAGATGTGGAACAGCTGCATCTGTGGTAATTTGCTAATTATCTCTGCTTCTTCTGGCTCCTGAAGCTTGAAAGATGTGGAGAGTGAAGCCCAAGGAGCAGCCAGTTCAGACACCAGACTTCCTTGGAAGAGCAGGAAGTGATTAAAACAGGTGGTTTTAAGCCTCTAACAAAAATGCAGTCATAACTAATCTTATTAATTTGTTTTATTTTATGAAACATACATGTAAAAATGAAGACTTTGCCTCCTTTCCCCAACCTGAGTCACTATTAAAAATTTGTCTAGGGGCGCCTGGTGGCTCAGTGGTTAAGCATCTGCCTTCAGCTCAGGGCGTGATCCCGGGGTTCTGGGATCAAGCCCCACGTCAGGCTCCTCTGCTGGAAGCCTGCTTCTTCCTCTCCCACTCCCCCTGCTTGTGTTCCCTCTCTCGCTGGCTGTCTCTCTCTCTCTGTCAAATGAATAAATAAAATCTTTAAAAAAAAAAAATTTCTCTAGCCTTCAAGATTTTCTCTGCTCTTGCAAAAGATTCTCTCCCTTCCTCTCTCATCTCATCTACCTACCTGTACTGTATATACTATTCACCAGGTCAAAGAAAGAGCAATTCCTTTTTCTAACACATTCCACTTAAGCCTCACTGTGGTCTGCTGCTGTCACAGGACAACGCTCAAAGAATTTGCATTTCATGCTCCATTCAAGAGGGTTTGGTCACCATCAGGAGCTCCTTCTCGAGAGCTCATAACAAAGAACCCTGGACAGTGATTTAGCAAAACCTATGTGATTCTGTTTCCAAATCCACAAATATCGTAATTTCTTCCAGAGACTTAAATCTGAGCGTTCATGTATATTGCCCTCCTGGGGTGCAGGTGCTGTGTGTCACCTGCCGTCATTACCTCCCCTCTGTCGGTCACAGGACTTGACACCTGCCATATGTTTGACACAGGAATTTTTATGGAAGGGTAGGCAAACAAGCTAATCCACAGGTATTTGTTGCAAATTTTAAAAGAAGATAAAACTAAAGATTTTATATGACAAAATATACTCAAACCTGCTTCTCAAATATCTACGCATGGGGATGGGAATTGTTCATCTCCAACATCAACGGTCTCCTGGCACTTCTAAGAGGAATGTACCGAAATCTGCGCTTGCAATCAGGAACTCAATGAAGAATAATTGAGTTAAATAAACAAAACTCTGTAAATCTCAATAATTTCTATAGCTTATTCCTGATGGCCCACACAAACAGATGCTGCCTTCTTCTCAAAGGCGTTGATCTAATCATCTATAATTAGAGCTTCGGTGCTGATAACACATCAGGCTTCATAACGCAGGATGCCCCAAAGGTGGGGCCAACAGCAGAGGTACTCAAACTTGACATCTCAGGCGGCTAAATTGGCTTTTTCAGTACCTAAGCCATGTTGAAACCCTGTAATTTTGTCTCTCTGGCAACTCACAATTTTTCATTTGCTTTTATTTACTCGGGAACCCCAGGAAAAGAAGACTCGGCAATGAGCCCGAGATCCCTGGGCCATCCCAGGCTTTCTCCCGCGCACTCCAGCCCCATCGTCCTTTTATCTGAGGCTCACAGCCCCTGCCTAATGGTATGAAAATGCATCATAGCTGCACTGAACAGAAAGCTAATAAAGTGTTTCCCTCTGCCTTCTCACTTGAATCCTCTCATTTCGTTTTCCTTCTGATCCTACCATTTCTGAGTCTTTATACTGTGTGACCTGGGTCTCAAATAACTGACTTCTCATTAACCAAAGACGTCCTTATGTCCCTGGGGCCCATTCATTCATCCATTCATTCATGGATGGTGTATTGAGTATTTCCTACATGTCACATGCCAGGGATATAACAGTATCACAGTCACAGTTTCTGAAAATGCAGTCTAGCAGAGAGAAAAGGCACATCGTCCATTAATTATGACGCATCATGACAAGATCTGTAGCAGAAGCAAGGATCGTGCACTAGGAGATCTTGGATAAAAGAGTAATTATATCTGATCAGGAGGGTCAGAGAAGGTGTCAGAACTGTTCCTCCAAGGCAAGAGTGGCCTCATTATGGCCTTCTGCCACGATCTCCTGTTTACCCCTCTCCCAGGTCTGCAGTAATCAGTGGTCTATTTTTCTTCCTCCATCGGAAAACTAAAGTCCATATGGGCACAGAATGTGTTCTGAATCTGTGGACCCCTAAGCGCAATCATAGCATCAGATATTAATTAATTAATAAGTAGTGAATGCATTAACTTTCCTACTCAACAAATCTACTGAGCATGTGCCAAGTGCTGGGCACTCCCCAGGCATTGCGGGTACAATAGGCTGAGCAGAAAAGGCCCAGCTCATGCTCTCACAGAGCAGACGGTCTAAAAAGCAAGACAGAATCACACGGGTCTGTAATCTGTTTGGTGCACCTGCGCACTACCGTGAAACTAGCGGCCAGATGAAAGTCAAGTTGATTGTGGAGTGGTCGTGATAGGCTGCTCTATCCGACAGGGCAAGCCAGGGAAGGCTGTTCTGTTAGATGACTCCTGAGCAGAGCCCCAAAGCAAATGAGGGCATGAGCTATGTGGATACCTGTGGAACGATGTTCCAAGTGGAAAAGACGCACCTGGCGGGAATATGGCAGGCACAGTAAGGAGCCATAAGAACAAGAGGGGAGGAACCGGGGCAGGGGCCACAGTGGGAGCACTTCATGGTATGGGTCTATGTAGGACACTGCGTTTTTCTTTTGAGTGAGAAGGAAAGTTTCCGGAGTATTCTGATGGAAGAGAGACTCTGATTTGGCTTCTGTGTGGGAACAGCCCGCAGGGTAGGCAACGACGGGACAGGGAGATGAGAAGGGCTATTGCTTATAGTGGGAAAGGATGATGCTTTCGGAGAGGGTGGCAGTGGTCCAGATGAAGGGACACAGTGGCATCTGGCTTAGGTCAGAGGGCCAGAAAGCAACCACTGATTTCCTGATTGCCAGGATGCACTTTTTTGTGCTCATTACAGGCAAATGCATTTTATAGATAAAGTCCTGGGTGTCTCTCTCTCTCTCTCTCAAACACATACATACTAAGTAATAATACATTTTTGGCAATATTAGCAATGAACTCACATGATGCGTTTACAGAAAAGGTCTGTCTTCCAGTAGTTGAATTAGAATGACAGTGTATTCTCTGAAAACTGAAATGAGCACCTTACAGGTATCACTGGGGAACATGTGGCAAGAATATTGTATATGTGGAAGCTCCCTACTGTTACTATGTGAACGTGGCCAAACTGTTCCATACTTGTTTCTCAGTTTCTAACTAGGCAAGTCACACAGGCATATCTCCAACCACTCAGAGCTTTAGTGAATAAAAAATTAGTTTATATGAAAATGCATCATAAATAATACACTATAATGTACATGCTGATCAATATCTAACATATCAAAGACATTTTATGGCTTAGAAATTATTTTCATAGCTATCTGATCATCACAAAGCATGCTGTCATGTGTATCCATCACAACAAAACCTCTGAATACAACAGCCCGGATAATATCCCCATTTCACAGACGGGAAAAATGAGCCTCAGTGACCTTAAGCACCTCCTCCAGCTTCATGAAAGGAGTAAGTGTACATGAACTTACACATGAGAGGAAAAGACCAAAAGCAGCTGGCACGTGATCGAATTCTCTCCTGACCATCTTCTAACGGGGGAAACAGGCAAGAGCGGACACCTCCAAGAAAAGAAAGCAGGGCCTGGCCTGGTTTCCCTCTGAACATGCTGATCACTGGACCTCCTGGTAGAGAAGTGACCACACTGACCAAGAGGAAAATGTATGTTTGTGGAAAGCTGTTAGCAGCACGACCCGAGTCTAGCTAGCATTACTTATCATCATCAGACCTGGGACCTAGGAACTAACGAGGCATAGCTCCTTAGAAATTTCATGTAAGCCCGGTAACGATCTGAGTCTAAAATGCAGAGGTTTCAAAACCAAAACACTCCAGAGAAGGAAAAAGTCATCTAGAAATCTCTCTTTCTGTCTCAATCAGTGCTGGAGAGAAAGAGTTTACATTTCTTCTACGGACTGTCTCCTATCAATATCCTGAGTTCTTTTTCCATTCTGCTGAGTGCATAATATGATTGTCTGCACCCCCAGATATCTTGAGGCTTTGGTAGGCACACCTTTCTCTTGTATGCAGTGGTTCTCAGCCTAGGCTGTACAGGAGAATCAGCTGGGGGAGCTCTGAATCGCTACATCCGAGAAAAATTAAGTCAGAATCTCCAGGGACGGGGCCAGGCTTGGGAGGCAGGTGTTGGCATTTTACTGCTCCCAGGTGATTCCAACGTGCAATCCAGGCTGAGAAGCGGTGGCATGTTCAGGAGCCCCGGGCTGCGTGGTGCATGACCGTCTTTAACACAGTTCAATGTATCACAAAGAGATACAGCTCATCTCTGACCTTGGTAGATGACCCTAAGTCAGGTTTTTAATGCTACGCTAATTTTGTATTTTTCAAAATTAAGGTTTAATCATTAAATTAGTCCTAAAGACCACTAAATTGAATCCTTCTATTGCATTTTTAACTGAACTCATAAAACTTTCTGGCACATGAACCTAATACAATATTTGTTTGTTTATGCCATTATTTATCTGCTGACTCACTTAGTCATTCACTGCTTCGTCTTCAAAAGAATGTGGGTGAGCTTTACTCCCATTTATATGCATCTGGTCACAAGCAGAGCATACAGAAAGTTCACTGCAGCACAAAGACAACGTGTAGAAGCAAAAGAACGATTGCCTAATAGGCTACAGTGGAGACGATATCATTTGCTTCATTTTCAAAGCATCTTCTTTAGGGCAGAAGTTGTAACTCCATTTGTTAAAGATTAATTACAAACTCCAATGTAGTAATCAGGTTATACTGCAGCTCGTTTTCCAAGCCTGAGCATTTGAAAGCATCACGTTTGTACATGTACAAATGTACATCATCTGTCAGGTGCACATGCGAGGGGCACCTGGGGGGCTCCGTTGGTGAAGCGTCTGCCTTCGGCTCAGGTCATGATCCCAGAGTCCTGGGATTGAGCCCTGAATCGGGGAGTCTGCTTCTCCCTCTCTCTCTGCCTGCCTCTTCCCCTGCTAGTGCTGTCTTCTCTCTCTCTCTCTCTCTCTCTCTCAAATAAATTAATAAACTCTTAAAAAAAAGATGCATATTTGGCTATCGAATTGTGAGCCCACAACTGATTCTGCTCCCTGTGTGGCCCCCCCACGCCCCGGTCGGACAGTGCTCACCAGATGCAGCAGGGACCCTCCCGAGGAAACGGCAGTGTGCGGGTCCGCGCCCTCCTTCAGGAGCCGCAGCGCTGAAAAATCGAAAGAGCAGGCGGTTACGGCACGCGCTTTGTCCACACCAGGAACCCAAACCCAAGCATTCCATTAACATCTGAGATACAAAGAGCCATAAAAGCCAACGCAGACACATTAACCGCCCTCTGACCTTACTTCCGTATGTATGATTGGTGGCGTTTGTCTTCACGTTCAAACTTATTCCTAGGTTTGTCAATGTAATTTCCCATTACAGCTGCGCAAATTACTCAGAAAGGGGAATGCGCTCTTACAGTTTATTGTTTCAACGGGTCTTGTTTGCATATCCTTGGTAGGGCAAAATAATAAAAAGAAATTACTTCACTAGGCTCATGGAGGCATTGGTTCACTTAACTTTTATTTTTTAATCTCATTAGGGCCCATTGGCTTCAAATAAAGTTTACGCTCTGGACCTTAAACTTCTCTTCCTTCGATGACCTCCTGGCAGTGTGTCCACCATTCCCAGGAAGGACTATGGGACAAAGCCATTTCTACCTAAGTTAATAATGCCAAATAGGTCAAAATACATGCCAATTATCAGAAGAAATGCACAGTTGGGAGGTGACCTGTGTTTCCAGCTGAACAGCAAAGGTGAATTCATTAGTACAAGGAATGCCACAGGCATGAGGAGGCTGTTATAATCTCCACTTCTTACAATGGGCTCTAGGACCAGCCTCACAGAAAGGCTCATCAGTTCCCCAAAGCACTATCGTGGTTTCCACAGTTAACAGCAGCATCGCAGTCTCAATGAAAAGCCATTAATGCATTTTCCACAAAAACTATAATTAAAGCAACAGTGACTCTTTTTCCCCCCCATTATAACACAGAACGGTATTAAATGGCTCGGATTCAAATGCACACCTCACTGAGCATATTGTTTTTCCACAAGTTTCTCTGTAGTCTGGAGTGTTACCTGAATGTATCTTCTATTTTATGGTACCCCAAATCTTTTATGTGTTCCAACACCTAGTGTGTCACCATCTTCCCCAAAGTTAACCACACGTCACAAGGGGTGCCATGGGTCCTGGCAGACATGGCTACTCCCACTGTCCCCTCTCTAGGAAGGCCAGCTCCTTGATGACCCATGCAGTGAGGGTGAAGAGGGAGCCTGAAGAGCCCCTCCAAAATGTGGGTAACATGGTGACAGCAGAAACAACCCACACCCAGCCCAGTGTGCCCTCCAGACAGCCCTTCCTCAAGTCCGAGGGCCTTTCGTCCAAATATCTCTCCCCAGGGAAGTGAGACACACTCCCGCGCCCTCTCAACAGCAGCAACACTTGCCTCCATGGACCTGCGCCCCTTCACTTCAGTCCTCTCCCTGCAAGCTGTCCTCAGTAGGAGTCTGTCCACATCTATTCACCTTCCAAGTGGCTTCCCCTTGGATATGTTCTTTCTCCAGTTAAGAGTTGAATTTTTTTCATAACATAGATTCTCCTAATGATGGTAGTTTGTGACAAAAAAAATTCTCAAAGACAGCAATCTTACAGGATCAAGTGTAACCTGACATGGTGTGGGACGTCCATCTGCTTACAGGGGCATCTCCCTCCTCAGCCATCAGGAGAACATCCAGGAAGGTAAGTCCTTAGCCTTTCTTGTCCTCACTGTATTTCTAGGAGCTGTCCTACTACCTGGTAGGCAGATGCCCTTTCTCCGTCCCATTCCCAGCTCTCTCTATGCACAAGTATCATAAGCCAACACATTTCCTGCTCCCTCACATACTTCTTGCCCTTAGTTTTGAACAGTCCATTGCCAACAACAGACAGTTATTTAAATACGTTTGCCAATGGTTTCCTCAGGAGATAAATAGCACTTTTACCCAAATGTTTATTTTTTTAGCAAATGAAATTATTCATCTTGTATTAACTAATATCAACACAGCACTTTAAAGTTTTCATAGCAAAGCACATATACTACAAATACAGTATGAGGCAGATTTTATTAGAAAAACATTAATAACATGCTGTCAGATTTTTTTAAAAGATTTATTTATTTGAGAGAGAGAGAGAAAGCAGGGGGGAGGGGTAGAGGGAGAGGGAGAGAGAGTCCCAAGCAGACTCTGAACGGAGCAAGGAGCCTGATGTGGGGCTCGATCTCATGACCCTGAGATGAGGAGCTGAGCTGAAACCAAGAGCCCAACACCCAACCGACTGAGCCACCCAGGCTCCCCTGCTGTCAGATTTTTGAGTAGAATCCACCACGCACGTGTGTAGTGAATCACACATAATAGGAGTCGGTGATACACTGGCCGTGGATTTGGCTATGAGGCCTGGCCCCACTGAGAGAGCTACTGCACTCTCTGTGCCTCAGTTTCCTGTTAGTTGAGTTCACATCACACCCTGCGGCACTGGCAAAAGTGAGTGAGCCAACAAGCAGCATGTTTATCATGCCTCCTGGCACTGGGGACCGATCCCCAAGTGATTTCTACTAGTATAATCACTCTATGTTACGAAACCCCATTATAACATATCCTAGAATCCATAACTTAAGGTTTATTCTAAATTTTCTCAAAACCTTCCAATTTGTAAATGCTGAATGGAAGTGTAGGCTACAAACAATGCAGATTTAGCAGCAGTCACTTGGAGGACGAGTGTGTAATTTATCAAGCACGACACGGGTGAGGAGGACTACGGTGGGATATAGTGACAAACGATGAGCGTGCGGGGGTAGGGGGTGGAACACTACATATGGCTCGGAGGACTGGGTCAGAGAGGACACGGCACATCCCACTACTGGATTTGGACACCATTTTGTGGGCAACAAAGTGGATCACAGGGTTTCAAGCAAAGCTGGAAAAGATTCATTAGCTAAGTGTTATGGACTGAATGTTGGTGTCCTTCCCAAATTTCTGGGTTGAAGCCTAACCCCCAAGGTGACAGTATCAGGAGCAAAGTAGATGGAATGAGTAAGAAAAAAAAAAAAGGCAATAAAAAACAACCAAAAAATCCAAAAATAATGGGCAAGATGGACTTTATGTAGCCCGCAAAGTTAACATAGCTACTATGTAGCCCTATACAAAGTTTGCTGGCTCCTGAGTAAGGTTAAAATGAAACGAGGAAGTGTGTCAGATGTCGCTCATTTATCAAGGACCTGAGGGACATCTTTGGAAGTAGGATAATGGTTTTTGAACAATGTATCATATGGCGTCACATTTTTGGTCCTGACATAACCCATTTGCAAGTATAGCCCTGAATGAACATGTCCTTAATTCTAGACAAGCAAGAAGACAATAAATCAAGCCAACTTTCGTGGTGTGATTGTCCTATCTCAAGCTGCCAATGTGACGTCACTGAACCCAGGGTGGGGAAAAGATGGGGCATGGCCCGTGATTTATGCAGCATTTCCACACCCACCCACCTCAGGACACGAAGGTGACTTCAAGGGCATAGATGAGAGAAAAATGCAGTGAAGTGATGAGTCTTGAGTATTACTCTTTTTAAAAAATATTTTATTTATTTGAGAGAGAGAGAGAGAGAAAACAAGCGGTGAGGTGGGGGAGAGACAGAAGCAGACTCGCCGCCGAGCAGGGAGCCCGATGTGGGGCTCGATCCCAGGACCCCAAGATCATGACCTGAGCCGAAGGCAGAGGCTTCACTGACTGAGCCACACAGGCGTCCCTTGAGTAGTACTCTTTATTACAATCTATTTAGTTGTAAGTTTATAGGCTTTAATTTTTACTGTAGGCTTTGTTTAACTGTTTCACAACCAACTGACAAATTCCCAAAACTTTAACAACTGGTCCTCAGGGGCTGGAAGGGCAAGCTCAGTGCACCACAGGCAGGGGCCTGAAGTCCTTAAGGAACAGGTCCAAGAACATCCAGGAGTGACAAGGACACTACATCCAAGAATTCCAGAACTTCTTGCCACAGTGACAGACAAATAAATCCCACCCCGTCTCAAATCGGTCACACCTCAGCCTGAGGAGAAAACAGGTGGGGACAATTTGAGCATATTTTTTTCCCCTAGATATTAGTGCTCTTTTCCAAAAGGACTGTTTACGTTATCAGAACTAAGAACCACAGAGAGCGTGCTGACTGGGTTGGCCCTGGCTACCACGGTGGGGACTCAAGAACAAGACAAAATCAACTATTGACAAAATAAAGAAATGTTTTTCACACACACCAGTTGTAGAGTGAGCTAAATCCTATGTCTGCTGAGGGCAAAAGGCAATTTTACCCCAATCCAGGACCCTGTGAGTCTACTTTAACATATAAAAATTCCTTTGGAAATTTCCTTTATCCATAACCCCCCCCCCACTCCTCCCCTTGCCAAGATATATGTCAGCAATCATCCTCCAAGCATATGGCCCCTGATACACATCTGAAGGGTCTCAGGACTGCGGGTTTGCTAGCCGGTACTAAACAGCCTTTTCTAACAATAGCGGCCCCCTCAGGGTCCTGGAAACCTTGCTTCCAAAATACCTTGGAGGCTTGTGCTGTCCCTAACCCCTCCCAACTTGAAAGTGTATCATCAGCCACCCTCCCAACCCCAGAGCAGCTCTTCTGCCCACGGGTCCTGTCCCCGTGCTTTAATAAAACCACCTTTCTGCACCGAAGAGGTCTCCAGAATTCTCTCTTCGCCATCAGCTCCAGACCCCAACGTTTCCTATGTCGGGTCCATGTTTCCAATGCTAACACACACTGGGCAGTACTCGGGCTGTGAGTACCTTAGTGTAAGAATCACGTCAATTCTCTCCACTCCATGATGCAGATCCTGTCATTGTGTCACTAAGAAGGACACTGAGACTCAGATTTTGTGATGCCTCCAAGCCACACGGGAACTGGGTGCGTCTAGAACTCAGGGTGGGCAGCAGGACCCCAAAGACTGTCAACAAGAAGGGCATCAGGGTAGAGAAATTTCAAAATCACAATAGGAAAGAAAAATCTCAACAGGAATCAAGATCCATTTTAAGGCTCTCCCATTACTCATTTTGTGTAAAATGGCCCAAAACTAGGTTAAAATACTTTTTCCAGAAAGGTACAGGTCTGTAGCAACCTTATAATCACAAGACACGAATTGCCAGTGAAGTCAAAAGGCCCAGCCACTCCAAGTCCTTCTGTGACAATAAAATCCGCAGGAAACAGCCGGAGGAGAAACAGCCATCTGGGGACCGCGCAGAATAATGAAGCCGAGGCTTCCTTTTTGAGTGGTGCTGCCTGGAACTGATTGACCATTTACTGTGTGTTTGTGGCTTCCTCATCAAGCTGCCACGGAGCTCCGTCGAGAAGTCTGTGTGGGGGGCGTGATTTGATATTTCAAAAGAAACATTCGGTCTCTAAATCTTCAGCTACTGGATGCAAACACATCAGAAAATTTGCTAAGGAGCTTTAACAGAATATGCAGCTGTCCCCACTGAATGTCCCCAGCAGCACCGACAATAGCCAAGGCCAAGAGTCCCCCCTGGGAATCAGCACTTGTTTTGAGTCTCCAGATACCGCCGTGGTTTATCTGTGTTGATGACATACCACACATTGAGGAGAGGAACTGGACAGCAACTTGGGGACCATACCCGCTTTGGGGATCCTAGGAGCCCGTGTGGGTATCGGACTACAGAGCAAAGCTATGGTGCTCACCTGATTCTCATGACGACTGTGGGTCAATATTCACAAAGATTTTACATTTAAAATCAACGGAGGGAAGGACGAGGGAAACACCACACAACCAGGGGTTCTAAATCCTGGCCCCCTTTAAAGCCCTGCAAAGGCATTTTTTGAGAGAGAGGAAAAGATAACTCATATATGTGGTGAAATGTTAGCAAACAGTAAACTTGGCTGAAGGGTGTATGGAAGTCCTTTGTTTCCTTTGCTTACCTCTTCTGTAAGTTTGATTTAATTTCTAAATAAAAAGTTACAGTGAATAACAACAAAAAATCAAGGCAGAGTCCTTCCTCCCTGAAGGGCTAATAGAAACATCAATGTAAAGACTTCCAAAAATGTAGGTGTCAGAATTTCCATAACAATTGATAGTCCTCTGAGAAATGCTTTAAAAGGTCGATCTTATCAATATGTTAATAAAGAAGCAATGCAGAGAGCAGAAACACAGACATTATGTTATTAACATCACAGAAATGTCTATCTGCATAGCAATGCTGCGTAACACACGGATTTCCTGCTCCAGGTGGAAGCCAAATTTTAGGATGTCTAAGAATGACATGAGGATTTTTTTTTAAATAGATTTTTCTCTTCTTTTTTTTTTTTTAAAGATTTTATTTATTGAGAGAGTGAGAGAGCACAAGCAGGGGGAGCAGCAGAGAGAGAGGGAGAAGCAGGCTCCCCGCTGAGCAGGGAGCTCCATGGGGGTCCCCATCCCAGAACCCTGAGATCATGACCTGAGCTGAAGGCAGATGCTTAACCCACTGAGCCACCCAGGCGCCCCTAAAATAGATCTTTCTAGTTCAGTGATTCTCAACCTATTGTTCATTATCACTCCTTGCCCATCAGCCTCTACCATAAAATTGTAATATCACAGACATTATGTCCCTCGGCTGAGGTGCTGTGGCCCTATGAAGGGCAACAAGCCATCGTTAAAGCTAACACTCTTCTCCCCAAAGAAAGACTTTTCACCTTGGGGGGGCCATTTCTCCCCCCTTCAGAATCAAGCCCTCGTCCCACCTCCGGATGCGCTGATTCAAGCGTTCCGGGATGGGGTCTAAAATCATGCATTTTAAACTCCGGAAGAGTTTCGTGCAGATGGCCACCTAAATTCATTTTGAGAAAAACTGCTGGATTTTACAGTCTCAGAAAATTACCTTCAAACATCTCACTTAACGCAAGAGAATTAGTGCCAACGTTACGAACTCACGGCAGATCCATTAATTTGCCATTGAGAATCTGACCTCTAATGCAGAATGAACCACAGTACCCTTCTGAACAAGACGAGGGAACTGAAGGCAAGCTGAGCACAAAGCAGAGGCTGACCCCCACACACCTCCAACAGGATCTATGTGACATTCCTCGGCACTCCTGGCGGCCCTAAAGCTAAGGAAAGGAAAAACGAAGAGTTCACTTACACAATCCTGCAAGACTCCCGTCTCCCTCGGTTTACAAATGTCTTAGCGATCTACGAGAACAAAGCATTTCTATCAATAACCTAGCTTCCAGAAGGAAATGTAGATACAATTAAATGTCCTTATAACCTATAGCCCATTGACAGATACTTGAAGTAATGTTCCTCCAGGAAACTCCCAACTACCTTAATGTTCATGCCTTGCTAGAGGGAAAAACCACCTTACCTGACAATAGCTAGGCCTCAGGTATCCCATGAGTCTTCTTTAATGTAGGAAAATCCTTTTGAAACCTCCCTTTTCCTTACCTCCTCCAACCCCACAGTATATACTCAGCCACCCCTCACGGCCCTGGGGCAGCAGCTCTTTCTGCCCGCGGTCCAGTCCCCATGCTTTTAACAAACCACCATTTTGCACCAAAGACATCTCAGGAATTCTTAGTCATCGGCTCTGGACCTCACGCCACCAAACCTCCCCTATATTCCAAAACCACATCATACACACAATTTATTCTCAACGGGATCCTGAGTATCCCTCGGAACACATAATTTATTCTCAATAAATACATATTTAGCCAAACCTGCCTGAGCTGAATCTTGGTTTAATGGGGCCATCTCAGAAGAGGGAGTCAAGGTCTGCGTGGATGGGGTGTCCTCGGGTGGAGAAAGAGCCTGAGCCGGGTACAGGATTCTCAACTCTCATTATGCTTAGAACAGCTACTAAAACTTAAAAATATATAAATACCCTGTTCTGTCACCAGATTCTTTTTTTTTTTTATAGAACTGATCTAAATTTATTTTTTTTTATTTTTTTTTATATTTATTTTTTTTTTATAATGATTTTTTATTATATTATGTTAGTCACCATACAGTACATCCCCGGTTTCCGATGTAAGGCTCGATGATTCATTAGTTGTGTATAACACCCAGTGCACCATGCAATACGTGCCCTCCTTACTACCCATCACCGCTGTCACCAGATTCTTAAAATCAGTCAAGAATGTGCCTAACTGTCCGTATGTTTTTAAGGTCAAAGCACCTTGATGATTATAATACTGAGCAGGGTGGGGAGCAGTGGAAATCAGTATCCACAGGGCTGGTTAGCTTGTTTCCACCCCAGCCTGGCGATGATCTAAAGAGGGTCGAACAGGTTTTGCAGCTTCCAGTGAGGATCTGCTTGGGATCCGTATTCAGAGGAGGGGCTCAGTCACACATTAAGTGGTTGCTTCTGATTTGGGTCAGGTCCCCGTGCATCAACAGGACACTCAGGGATGTTCCCAGCCACTCTCCTAGAACGGGAGACCCGTGGGGTCAAGGCCGCATCAGCATTCGAGACTTAGCAAGAGAACTACAGACCAATCAGCTAGGTGTACCGTGGAACCACGCGCCCAAGGCCCACCTCAGTCCCACTCACCTACCCGGCTTCAGGCAGTCAAGGCTAATTTCATACTACTTTGTAATGAGGTGTTTGTTTGTTTGTTTACTTTGCAATTAGTTGAAGAGTTTTGCTTCCCTGCTCAACTGGGTCAAAATTGGATCTGACTAAAGTCTGGAAGTTGTTGACACCTGGGGCCAAGACTGCCCTTGCCAAGCTCACTCAGATGCCCGCCCACCCACGTGTGCAGCTGTTACTGATGCAACATCCAGTGAGCGCCTCTTCGCACTAAGCACTGTTTCAGGAGTTAGCAACAGCAGAGAAAAAACCAGAAAAAAATCCTGCCTTCATACACTTTAAAATCTCATGGGCACCAGCAGGTGAAGACAGAAGACAGACAAGAAGTCATGACACAGTAGAGGGATCTGAAGTTCTTCTCGAATCAGTGCCTGGATATCCTGAAACTTTTTGGAAAATCATTTGCTCTTTCTTTCTTCCAATGTTGCTTGTGACTCATTTCCTCCCTCCCCCCTTCAAGGCCATCACTGGCAGGGAGCTGAAAAGATATTCAAAAAAGGGCTTCTATCAAAATCACCTGCTCTACAGAATTTCTAACATATATTATTGTGGTGTATAAGCCTGGCAGGAATCAGGAGTGGCCCGTGTACCTACACCAGTCCTAAATCATTAACTCTCTAAATATTCCAGAACAGACCCAAAGTGGCAGTTTTATAACAACACAGACTGAACGGCATCGTACTTCTTCAGACCTCGATGAGGGAATTGTGAACCCAGAGCAATGCGCACGACAGAAATACACGCCGCACTTTCCACCTTCTCCCTCTAGAATCCACTGTCAGGTTCTCGCACAGAACTTTAAAATGTTTTTTATATTTCAAATTTAAGAAGTAGCCTTAGCTTCAAAAAAAATGATGCCTTTTCAAAAAATGGTAAATAAAATGCGGTGCCCATCGACATTGCCCCTAACCTGGAATTCTGTTTCCCTGAGGACAGTAAAAACAAAACCAGAAACAGGATAATACAAACATTCCTCAAAGTTATTAAAACGTGATGCACTTGAAATAAAAGGTAAAACAACCATTTACCCTCATTTATTTATTTATTTATTTATTTATTTATTATTTATTTTACTTTTAATTCCAGGATAGTCATGTACAGAACATACAGCGTTGGGGCACCTGGGTGGCACAGCGGTTAAGCGTCTGCCTTCGGCTCAGGGCGTGATCCCGGCATTATGGGATCGAGCCCCACATCAGGCTCCTCCGCTATGAGCCTGCTTCTTCCTCTCCCACTCCCCCTGCTTGTGTTCCCTCTCTCGCTGGCTGTCTCTATCTCTGTCAAATAGATAAATAAAATCTTTAAAAAAAAAAAAAAAGAACATACAGCGTTATATTAGCTGGGTACAGTACCGCGATTCACCCATTCCATACATCCCCCGGGCTCATCGCGACCCAAGCTCTCCTTAATCCTTGCCACCTACTTCACCCATCCCCAACCCCCACCCCTCTGGTAACATCAGTTTGTTCTAAGGAGTTAGGGGTGTGTTTCTTGGTCTGTCTCTCTCTCCCTCTCTCTCTTTTCCCTTTGCTGAATTTTTGCTTGTTTGTTTGTTTCTTAAATCCCACATATAAGTGAAATCGTAGGGTATTTGTCTTCCTCTGACTGACTTCTGCTTAGCGTAATAATCTCTAAGTCCATCCATGTGGGTGCAAATGACAATATTTAATTCTTTTTATGATTAAAAGTCCATTTTGTGTGCATGTGTGTGTGTATCACATCTTTTTAAAAAAGATTTATTTATTTTAGAGAGAGAGCAAGAGAGAGATAGCTTGGTGGGGAGGGGCAAAAGGAGAGGGACAGAGAAACTTACTCTGCATTGAGCAAGGAGTCAAGTTGGGGCTTGATCTCACAATGCTGAGATCACTATCTGAGTCAAAACCAAGAGTCAGACACTTAACCAACTGTGCCACCTAAGCACCCTATGTATCACATCTTCTTTACCCATTCTTCTCTCCAAAGAGGAATGGCTTAATTTAACATTTAAATTTTTTTTTTAGAAATGTAAATATTTTTTTTAAAGATTTTATTTATTCATTTGACAGAGAGAGAGACAGCCAGTGAGAGAGGGAACACAGCAGGGGAGTGGGAGAGGAAGAAGCAGGCTCCCAGCAGAAGAGCCTGACTTGGGGCTCGATCCCAGAACTCCAGGATCACGCCCTGAGCCGAAGGCATACGCTTAATGACTGAGCCACCCAGGCTCCCCTAAATTTTTTTTATAAGTGCTTAACAAGTTCTTTTTTTAATTTTTAATTAATTTATTTATTTTGATGTAAAGTTCGATGATTCATTAGTTGCGTATAACAACCAGTGCACCATGCAATACATGCCCTCCTTACTACCCATCACCAGCCTATCCCATTCCCCACCCCCGTCCCCTCTGAAGCCCTCGGTTTGTTCTTTTAAAAGTCAGGCAAAGGGGGATGGAGGCATGAGCGAAATAGCTTAAGATGACCTTATAGCAATGAACACTGAGTAATGTGTAGAATTGTTACTTACGTTAATTTGAGTTAAAAAAATCATCACAAGCCAGCTTTTAAAAATTACATCTTAAAAAAAAAGTAAGGGAAAGGGGAGAGAACTACCTGAGTATTTCTGTCATTGACCTAAAGATAAACTCAGAAGACAGGTGGAGAGCATTGCTGGATACTCACTGGTGTACTACTGGTGGTTGTAAACACGTAGTCTTTTATTCTTTCCTACTTTCCCTCCAGTCTTCCTCGCCAGGTAAACTCACTGACAGAACACTGAGTACAGCATATTTCACAAATTCTGGTTCACAGATATTCATTATTTTTAACTCATTTTAAAAGTGAAATTTCAAGGGCACCTGGGTGGCTCAGCTGGCTAAGTATCCAACTCTTGATCTCACCTCAGGTCTTGATCTCAGGGTTGTGAGTTCAAGCCCTGCATTGGGCTCCATGACCTACTTAAAGAAAAAAAAATGGGGGGCAATATTTCGTATGAGCAAAGTTCGCTCTGCCAGACTAGACATTTTGGAGCAAATGATTTACTGAAGACAACCAGAAAGGCTAAACAATTTTTTTTTAATGCTTTAATTCTTCAGTGAGTTAAAAATAGAGCCAAGTATTACACAGAGAGGTAACAGATACATTAAAACTATCACAATTAAAACTCTTGAGCATTGGTCCAAGAATAGACAATAGATGAAAGAACAAAATGTCTACCACGGATTGGTTTCCAGCTTTTGTCAATTATGAATACAGCTGTTATCAACATTCCTGCACAAGTCTTTTTGTAAAATAACGTATTCATTTTTACAAGGCAAGCACCTAGAAGTGCGATTGCTGGAATGCAGAGTATGCATAAATTTGATTTTTTTAGAAATTTTCAGAGTTTTTAAAGGTGGTTGTACCATTTTATACTCCCACCAGCAATATACTAGTGTTCAGGCCTTTCCACATTCTCATCAATATGGGCTGTTTAATGGAACCATACTTATGGGTAAGCGGTTTTAATTTCCACCACCCTGATGAGTTATAACGTTGAGAATCTTTATGTAAATTTATTAGTAATTGGGATACTTTCTTCTGTGGTGCTAATCCCCAGTCTTTTACCCAATATTTTATAGCATATTTCAGTATTTTTGCTTCTTGGTTTATAGAAGTTCTATATCTATTGCGTATGGTTACTGTCCCCCATTATTTGGTTAATGTAGGAAATCACAGTACTTTCCAAATGACAAAGCAACCCTGCATTCTTGGGGTACAGGCAATGGTCTATTTTGTTTGCTACATGAAGTTCACCCTCACCAAATCATAGTTGCACATTTATTGCCAGTTTTATTACGTGTTTTTATTCTGAAAGATTACAAAATGAAAAATGTGCTATATGATTGTAAAAATAATCAGTACTAACATTTCAAAACCCTGGTTATTAAGTAATAACTACTCCTTGGTAAATGAACCTACTACAACCAACGTGAGCAGGAACAAAAACGCCTGACCAAGGAGGCAAAGCAGACAAGAGCTGGCCAACGGCTCCCTCACTCCCCAGGACAGTTTGCATATCAGCAAAGCTATGGCATATCCCTATCACAACCCTAATGCCTTTTCTCCTAAAAATGGAAAAGCTGATCCTAAACCTTGTATGGAATTACAGGGGACCCTGAAAAGCCAAAAGAATCTTTAAAAAGAAAGAAAGAAGATAAAGTTGGATGCCACACACTTTCTGATTTCAAACCTTACTACAAAGCTACAGTAATCAAAATAGGAGTGCCTGGGTGGCTCGGTCGGTTAAGCATCTGCCTTTGGCTCAGGTCATGATCCCAGGGTCCTGGGATCGAGCCCCACATCGGGCTCCCTGCTTGACGGGGAGCCTGCTTCTCCCTCTCCTTCTACTGCTCCCCCTGCTTGTGCTCTCTTGCTCTGTCAAATAAATAAATAAAATCTTAAAAGCAACAACAACAACAAAAAAAAAACTAGAGGCACCTAAGTGGCTCAGTCGGTGAAGCATCTGCCTTCAGCTCAGGTCATGATCTCAGGGTCCTGGGATCGAGCCCCATGTCTGGCTCCCTGCTCAGCATGAAGTCTGCTTCTCCCTCTCCGTCTCGGCAAGCTCCTGTGTCCATGCACACCCCCCCCCTCAAATAAATAGTCTTAAAACAAAACAAAACAAAACAAAACAAAACAGTGTGGTACTGGCATAGGATAGATATATGGACCAGTGAAATGGAATGGAGAATCCAGAACCCATAAACTCACACATCTATGTTCAACAGATTTTCAAGGAGAATTCCAGATCATTCACTGGGGGAAGGAATAGTCTCTTCAACAAATGTGTTTACTGGGACAACTGGATGTCCACATTCGAAAGCATGAAGTTGAACTGTTACTTCACAACATATAAAAAAAAATTAATCCGGCAGACCCATAAATACAAAGAACGAACTTCGAAAGACTTACACAGACATTTCTCCAAGGAAAATATACAAATGACCGCCTACCACATGAAAAATGCCAAACAGCATAATCTTTAGGGAAATACGAATCAAATCAAAACCACAATGGTACCACGTCACACTTAGAATATGACTACAGTCAATTTTAAAAATAAAAATAACAAGTATTGGCAAGGAGGTGGACAAATTGGAACCCACCTACATTGCAAATGGGAATGTAAAATGGGTCAGTGACTGTGGAACACAATTTAATGGTTCTTCAAAATATTAAACACGGTCTATCACGCTTATGATCCTACTCCTTGACATAAAACCAAAAGAATGAAAACACGTCCTTGAACAAATACGTGTTCATGAATGTTCATAGCAGAGCTATTCACAACAGGCAAAAGGTAAAAACACTCTAAATGTTCCTCAACTGACCAATGATAAACCATGTGTGTTATATTTATACAATAGAATATTATTTGGCCGTAAAAAGGAAGGAAGTACTGCACGCTACAATATGACTGAACGTTAAAAACACGATGCTAAGTGGAAGAAACCAGACAACAGACCACATATTGTGTGATTTCACTTACTTGAAATATCAGGGCTAGGACAATCCACGGAGACAGAGAGCAGATTAGTGGTGGTCAGGGTGCGAGAAAGGGTGAATGGAGACGGGCTGCTTAATGGGTATAGTTTCCATTTGGGGGTTGAAAATGTACTGGAACTAGGGGCACCTGGGCGGCTCAGTCAGTTAAGCATCTGACTTCAGCTCAGGTCATGATCTTAGGGTCCTGGGATCAAGTCCCGCACCGGGCTTCCTGCTCAGCTTGGAGTCTGCTTCTCTCTCTCCCTCTGCCCCTTCCTCTCTCATGCTTACTCACTCTTCTCTCTCATAAATAAATAAAACCTTTAAAAAAGAAAAAAGAAAATGTCCTGGAACTAGATGGTGGTAATGGATGCACAATATTGCGAATGTGTTAACTGCCCTGAATTGTATACTTTAACATAGTTAAAATGGTACGTTTTATTTTAGATGTATTTTACTACAGTTAAAAAGCCATAATCCCCCTATTGTGATGTCTTGAACGTTATAAACTTCTTAAGCCACAAAGATTTTTTAAAGAGTTAATTTATTTATTTGAGAAAGAGCGGGGAAAGAGCAAGTGAGAGTGTGCGAGCCTGTGGAGGGGGAGGGGCAGAGGCAGAGAATCTGAAGCAGACTCTGCACTGAGTGTGGAGCCCGCAGTGGGGCTCGATCTCACGACCCTGAGATCATGACCTGGGTGGAAACCAACAGTCTGACGCTTAACCGACTGAGCCACCCAGGTGCCTCCCACACACATTTTGGCATAATTATGTTTTATAAAGCTATATTTTCAGAGAATCTAATGTCAAGTGATTTTATTTAAATAAATCCTGTTGGTGTTTTTCACTAATTCTGAGGTAGAGAGGGAATAGCTTTGGGGCATTAATTAAGCCTTCTTATCTGCATAATATTCATTGAGAATTTCTTTTCTCCAATGTGCTAAACTTATGCACATTTAACCCCAATAAAAATCTGGGGAGAATAGTTTTGTTTCATAGGTTTCCGGTCAGAGCTAGTTCAAGTTCGGTCAGCACCATGGACACCAGTTCTTATGGCTTTCAAGGGGGCCTCAAATAAACCACAGGCTTTCCTTGACCCACGCTGCTATTTCCCACGTTCCTACTTCAACCGCTTACTTTCTTTTTTGAGACTCATTAATCATTACATTTTTCTTTTTTATACTCAGACATATGCCCCATTAAGCATTTATAACTGTTGTCCCCAGAGAAGCTCATGTAGAAAAATATGTACCGTGTGACACATTAAGGAAGAGAGATTAATGCTGCCCCTTAGGAAATTATCAATTCCAATTTCAGGACTTGCCAGAGGCTTCAGCGTGCAACGAAACTGAGAGAGCCCGCCCGTTCCCAGGGTGCTCAGGACCACAAAAGCCGTCAGACAAATGTATGTATCGGTGTTAGGTCTTCGCACGGAAGAACTGCCCGGCCGACGCAAAATCAGTTTTTAATATCCCTGCATGTGGAATACGTTATTTTTGATTAACCAATTTTCAGTTTGTGTCTTAAACATTTTTGGAAATCCGATACTATGCCACCGACTAAGTTACATTGATGAATACCAAGTACCTCGGTCAGTCTCAGAGCGCCGAGGACATTTCTGTTTCGTGAAAAATCAAGGAAATACGAGGCATGCGTGATGGAAATCATTCCTCAAAGAGGAGGCACTAAAGAGGAGCCTTTTCCTGGTGTCCACGGCTGACTTAGCTTAATCCTATATTGAACATTTACATTTGATTCACAACGTTCTTTGTTTAGAAATTCATTATGAAATGTCAGGGAGCCTGGGTGGCTCAGTCCGTTAAGCATCCGACTCTTGATTTTGGCTCTGGAGCTCAGAGTTGGGCTTCGCATTCAGCGGGGAGTCTGCTTGTCCCTCTCCCTCTGTCCCTCCCCCCATGCTCGCTCTCTCTCTCAAATAAATAAATAAATAAATCTTCTTAAACAGTCATTATTAAATGTGAAGAGAAGGTCAAAAAAGTCAGCGGCAAGGGTAAAATGAGTTAAGCTTCAAGGATATTTCAAAATGTTGTCACTGGAGGTGGTACCTTTCAATCAATTGAGAGACACGAAAGATAAATCTGCTTTTGCCCTGAAAGGGGCACCTGGTTGGCCTCTAAACCAAGGTCTAGCATCGTGCTTTCCTGAAAGTTCATCTGTGTGACAGCGCTGCTAGTCTTGGCTCTTTCTCCAGCCTATTTATATTCATCAAATATAAAACCAACTATTAGGGTGAACCACAAAAGTTACCTGTCTTCAACCAAAACCTCCCCAAGACAACAAAAAACTTTGGCTTAGCGAGAATTTGGAATGATGAAGTAAATGACAGGAATTACTGAATAAGTCCATCTTCCATCACTCTCTCCCTCTCTCTCCCTGTACTTTTCTGTATCACCCAAACAGACCATGCTTGTTTTCTGATTTTCCTTCTGTTATTCGAATCATAACCTAAGAGGCAAAAAATTGGCAGACCACGTACAAAATGGACCCTTTCTGAAAGGAATAAATGAAGTAGTGTCAAACACTTCCTCACACTCACGTATGTGCCAGAAACACCTACACTGCTCAGCAATTACCTGAAAACTCGTAGGAAACAAAATTATGCCAACGTTTTGCAAGTCCAGATGCTGTCAACATTAGAGCTTGACTCTAATTTGGAGACGTAAAAAAAACAAATTAAAAAGCTTACATAAACAATAATTTGTTAATACCTTGACATGTTAAAATTCATACAAACCTACAATTACGGTAAGAATCATTTACAAATGAGAGAACAGGGACTGAGGACATAGAAAAATGTTTAGTTATATTAGAGTAGAGCAGAGACCAGGGCTTTGATCCTTAGCGATGTGAAGAGCAGGCATTGGAACTGAAACGCCCCTCCCCACCCCTCTCCTCCGCTGTCACACCTTTCTGAGAATGGGTCTTTGGGGGCTCTATTTTTTGTTATACAGAGTTTCCTTGAAAGGAAAAAAAAAAAAGAATTCCAAGAGAAGTTTTCAATCTTTTTGGAAATGCTGTGTATCACAAACATTAATTTGTTACCAACTCAAAAGCACAACGAGTTGACATCTGGCCACACTGGTGGCGTGCTCCCCAACACAGGACTGGAGGCAAAGACTCATGGAACTCTGAGATTCATCGCCAACTCCAAGACAGGAACTTAGATAAAGTAAATACATGGCACTTGATCTATTTTAGGAAGACTTCGGCCTTCTGGAAATCAGTTGAACACCTAACTGTATTCAAATGTATGTTTTTACATTAAGCTTATGAACCCGACAGCCACTTGGTTAAGCCTGTGGCATGAAATGAAATTCCCTGTGGCCTCCATGCTCTTCCTGCTGCAGAGCAGTGGAACCACTGAGGCCATGCCTCGAGCGACACCCCACAAAAACCCAGGGCTGGAGGAAATGCATGCTTGGTAAAAGACCTGTCCCCCTTCCCTACCTCAAGTTATCCAAACAATAATGTTACACATTGATTTACTGATTTCTAATTAACTCATTATCTAGCCCATCTGTTACATAATCCTATCTCATTTTCCTTAGATTGGAAGTTCTTTATCATATGGTCAGTTTTAACACCATTTTATAACAATTACTGAAACAATGTTCAGACTTTTGGCCTTGCCCACATATGGCTCATCATGGCGTCAAATTTTTGTCTGCTGCATTCGGATTTGAGCGGCTAAAGTTTTGACAAGTTTCATTTTTGTACTAGACTAGAATCTTGTGTTTTCTAATCATCAAAGTAAATTTAGATTATTATCACATACCCGAGGTTAGGAAAAAAGGATTTATAATAAAGATTTCCCTAGGGGTCCTATATGTGTAACAAAAAACATTGAAGCCCCAAACTAAGAAAAAGATAGATTTTTATTTTCGTTGGATCAAAAAGACTTAGCCCCTTTGAAGTGTTTAATGCCCTGGAAGCCACAGTCCAGAGTAGAGCTGACAGTGAAGATGGGCAGCTAGCCAGAAGATTAAGGGATGAAAGAGGGAGTTGAAAGAGAACAGACAAGTGACATCCCTACAGAATTAATTGACTCAGACAACATCGGGGAAGCAATGAGATACAGAGACAGAGGGGATGTAAAATGGTACAGCAGCTGAGCCAGGCATAGAACTACCGAGAACACCGCGGGGACGTTGAAGAATTGGACATCCCATCAGCAACTCCAAACACAGGCGGCCATATAGGCAGAAGTGGAGGAACACTCTGGAAATAAAGCCTCCCACACACAAAAAGCCCAAACATGGTATTTTACAGCGTGTGTGTGTGTGTGTGTGTGTGCAAAATCCAGTATTTTGTGCTAATGTAATTACCTTAATTTCACTGATTACAATCACTCCTGATTATCAGAGCAATCAGCTCGAGCAGTTACTTAAGAAATCAGTGTAATTATCTAGAACAAAGTTTATAGAACGTATGTAGAAAAAAATTAGTATAACAAAACTTGACAATCTTCTATTATACAGATCTACTAGTTGGTTTGATATCTTTCATGTTAAGGTGACAGCTGGCATCCATATGTCATATTCTAGTCTCATCTAACTTGCCTATCCTTCAAAATATTTTCTTCAATTTTTTTTTCTCCCAAAGGAGTTTTTGTTTAATCTAGCTTACACAAACAGACTCTTCTTATTGTGACTTTCAATAGACCTTTTTCCTTTGGTTTTATAATAGAGATATAAAAAAGTAAAAAGGTAATGATTCAGAGTCAACCCTGAAAGAATTATTCACCTAAAATACATTGTAAAATAATATAACTCAAAGCATGGATAAAAAAAGCATATTTGTAAATCCTTTCTGATGAGCTGAGTTGTCTAATTTTAATTTTTCAAATTACATACACTACTAAAATAAGAAAAAATTTATGCAGTGAAGAGCATGATTTTGCACTTTGGGGGTGGTATATATAGGCACGAGAACTTTCCTTCAAGGTTGACACTGTAAACATTTTATAAAAAGAGTTTAGCTGCTCTGAATTGTATTTAATTCACTGACTTCTGCCAAGTCCTTGACAACTATTTCGTGGCTAAGGCCATTTATTACAAAACAAATTTTTAAAACTTTATGTTAAACAGAAAGTTGAGATTAACAAAATAAATTTTGAATTAATTCATCTCCTTAAGGATGTGGAATTCAGATGGTCAACAGAGGTCAATGTGCATAAGCGTGCGTGCACCTTACAGAAATGGAGAGAGGAACCTGAATGTCAAGTATTGATTACCAGGTTCTAATCATGAAAACGACCGAGCAGAATGGGCAGTGGGCATACCCTAGGGTAACCCCCTAATCTGCGCTTTCTGGTGTTCATGTTCTTTTGTGACTCCCTTGAAAATGAAATAGCAGGGATTTTATTTTAATCATTGTGCAAAAGAGCAGAAAGGAGAGAAAAGAAGGAAGAGCGAGGGAGAGACAGAGGACACAGAGAGACTGACACCGTCCATCTCCCAAGCCTTCCAGCGCAGGCCAGAAGCACTCACAGAGGCTCCCCTGTGTGTATTTTCCTTTTGCGTTGCTTTGTCTCCACCTTAGGTGGCCCTAAGCCACACCTTTACATTAAGAGGATTTGAGTGTATCTTGTGGAAGGCACTGGACTTACTAGGCTGAAAAGTGAGGGTTGGAAATAATTCGTGGAGAGAGAAGGGGGGAGGTGAGCCGAGAGCTGGTAAATGATGGAGGCGCATAGGGAATCCATGATATTCAGTGAGAAAAAGGTGCCACCCCCAGGCCCCACCGCAGGGTGTCAGACGCAAGACCTCATTTTGAAGACTGTTTCTGTATTAAACTGTTCTTTCTGTTGCTCAGTTAATTGATTCTTTTCCACTAGAAATGAAGTAACTAGAAGTATGTTGGCTATGGTGGCTTCCAAGTCCAGTTTGGTACTGGATGAGCTTTTCTGCTTTGGCTTCTATGCTGCTAACATTATGTTTTGTTTTATTCTTTTTATTATGTTCAGTTAGCCACTGTATAGTACATCATTAGCTTCTGATGTAGCGCTCAGTAATTCATTAGTTGCATATAAAGACTCTCTGTACTAGTACATTCATTTACTTTATAAGAAATGGTTAATAAAAAAAATAGGCAAGAAAGTAGTTGTTTGTCTGGGTTTAAGTTAGATAAGTCTTGACGATCAAAGTGTAGCCAAAACTTACCAAATCCCATCATTGCAAAGACCATCATAATGTCTACTGCTCACTGAGAGACCCTCATGGGTCATTCAAGGAAAACGATTCATTTTGACCAGTATAGTACAGTCTCATGATAAAAGTTGGAGCTCTTTAAAATTATCAATTTAATTAGCCACTGTGGTTTTTTTTAAACATCTGATTGTGACATTTAAGGGCAAACATATATACATTAAGATAACTAAATTTACAATTATCCACAATATATTTTAAGGTTCTCTGCGATAATAATTATGGTATATTATAAAATCTTGAAAATCAGATTATCAGCTCACATGCTGCTGATTCCAAAACTTAACATCTTTGCTAAAATATGTTTTCATGAAGCGCTTTAATAAAGTTATACCATTTTCTATTACCTACCCCGAGGCCCTTCAAGTGCCAACCTGCTCAGAATGTTTGGGAGACAGGAGAGGCATTTGTTAGGGGGCTGTTCTCTGCCTACATCGATTTCTACTTTTGCACTGAAAATAATTTATACTTGAAGTTAAATCTCATGAGAAATCTGATCCTGAGCTTTTCAAGAATTCTAGAGCAATTCTATGGCAGCCTACGGTTGTGACTTGAGCATGCAATTATTTTGGTATAAAGAACTTGGAGAATCACACTATGATAATATGGAGACAGATTATAGAAATCAAGCAATCCAAGTATGTACAAAATAATAATAAAATAATAAGAGTGGGAATTGTAACTTATACTTACAAAACCGCAAATTCAAGCGGATATGATTATGGAGTACGCACTATTATTTTAAATGAGTAAACCAGGCATGAATGTTTCATTAACTTGCTTACCTTGTTCACCATCTCCCAAGACAGACTGTTCTCAATATGTGACATGGCTTCCTTACACAAAGCTAAATTCTGTTTCCCTACAACTTCAAACCCCTGGCTTTCTCTACCCATCGGATCCCACCAAGAACAAATCTAAGTCACAAGAAAAAAAATTGATAAGCTACAGGAATAAGTTCTACATAGCAATACTTCAAATGCTCAGAGCCATTCTGCCCCGTTGGAGCCTTTTCTTCTCTGAGCCAGACACCATTGGCCATTGCCTCTTCCTCCATAGAATGGTTTTAGGCCCCTCACTGTTTTCACAGTCCTGATGAGATTCTCTATATTTAAATGCACCAAGACCCTCAAATTAATTTATATTACCCCGGATTTCTGCCTCTCTTGGTTTAGAAACTGTACTTCTATTACTTCAGCCTTTGATTTTATTAACTGAGGAAAGGAGAGCACGAATATACCCAAGCATTGATACTTTGGAATTTACATTTGCCCCTATTAATTTTTCTATCAGTGGATTAATTACACTGTTTGAATCTCTAAAGTTTTTTTTAGATTCTCTTTCTACTTTCAGTGTATTTTCAACTCATCCCAGCTACAAGTTTACATGTACCCACAAATAATTGGTTTCAAATGGACAAAAAACAAAACCCCAGAGGCGGCAGGAATTCTGAACCTAAAGACTGTTGTTTTCTGCATTTGGGAGATCAGCTCTGAGAGAAGTGACCAGTCTAGTGTGGTGCAATGTGAAGAGAACATCAGCACAGAACACACAGAAGAATCTTTGTGATTATAATTATCCAGGGCACCAAAAACTTGACCCCAAGCCAGGTCAGGGACTTGCCCATAACTACCTTTGCCATAACTGTTACCAAAACGCCTAGGAATAGGACATTACAGTTAGTCCACTAATCCACAGAGGAAGTGGATTAATGTTCTACTTATACCTTGCTGTGTACATACCTATACTCAAGGTAACTCCTTAGTTAACTGCATAGTGTTCTTCCATAGTATAGAATCGGTCATTATAAATTGAATCTATATTAGGGAGCAAAGTCCAAAGTGATATATCTTCCTTTTACAATGCCATTTATAATTGCACCAAAAAAGAATAAAATACCTAGGAACAAACTTAACCAAGGAGGTGAAGGAAATTATAGTCTGAAAACTATAAAATATTGATAAATAAATGGAAAATGAAACAAATGGAAAGACATCCCATGCTCAAGGACTGGAAGAACAAATATTGTTAAAATGCCCATACTACCCAAAGCAATCTACAGATTAATGCAATCCCTATGGAAATACCAACAACAATTTTCACAGAACTAGGACAAATAATACTAAAATTTGTATGGAACCTGAAGAGCCAAACCAATCGAGAAAGAAGAACAATGCTGGAGGGATCACAGTCCTAGGTTTCAAGATAAACTTCAAAGTTGCAGCAATCAAAACAGTATGGTACCGGCACAAAAACAGATACACAGACCAACAGAACAGAAGAGAAAACCAAGAAATAAACCCATGCTTATATGGTCGATTTATGACAAAAGAGGCAAGAATATACAATGAGGAAAAGATGCTGGAAAACCTGGACAGCCACAGGCAAAAGAATGAAACTGAACTTTCTCACACCAAACAAAAATAAATTCAAAATGGATTAAAGATCTAAAGATGAGACCTGAATCCATGAAACTCCAGAAGAAAACAAACAGTAATTTCTTTGACATTGGCCGCAGAAACATTCTCCTAGATATGTCTCCTCAGACAAGGGAAACAAAAGAAAAGATGAACTATTGGCACTACAGGACAGCATGTGGTCTTGGATGCTCCTGTCTGTCTTACCACCCAGTACATACAGCTCCATTTCCCTCCGAGCAGGTCACCTCTGGTCTTGGAAACAATTCCAGCCCCCAGTTATGACCATACATCTTAATACCATTGTCATCAGGCCCATGAATATCCAAATCAACCAAGGCAAACTGTCCATTGTCTTCTTGATAACGTCCAGATTGACTTTATAATATTTTGGGAAGTTAGAACTTTACATAAGTGGGAAAAAAATTAGGGAATTATTTTGGTGCAAAGATCTCATAGTATCTTCACCTTGGTTCTCTGTTTGGTTTAGACTTTCTACTAGTTTTGGTAATAACTGCCATCCTTCTTTTCTGACTCCAAATTATAATATCTGGAATCTGGGACCTTGTGATTCAGACCGTGTCTATATGTTGGGACAGTATATACTATCTCACTGTTTGGCCTTCTGCACTGAGTGTAGTTCCTACATTTACATTCCTCCCTGAATCTCTATTCTTGATACCAGTTTTACAGGCTTTTATCTTTAAACTCTCTGTTCTCTTGGCCATGTGACAAAAAAGGCTTTGCCGTGTCCATCAAGATGCCTGCTCAAAACTTCTGGAGCAAAAAACAGGCCAGACTGATGGCCCCACCTGCTGTGCCCAAATCATACCACAGCCATGCTTTTTACAAGCTGTTCCCGCCAAAATGACAGAGCAAGGGCACTAAGGCAGGTCCGTTTCTGAGAGACGTGGGACTCTGCTCGACCACTCTGGAGAACTACCTGTCAGCCTAGAAGAGAACTTCTCAGAACTGTGCTGCCTTCTGAAACTTTCCCTCCCCACTCCTCGGCTTCCTTCTCTTCTTCATTGGTATTATGGGCTGTATGGTGTCTCCCCAAATTCATATGTTGAAGTCCTAACCCCCTAGTACCACAGATTGTGACTGTATTGGAAGACGGGGTCTTTAAAGATATAATTAAGATCAAATGGGGTCAGTACAGGGGGGTCCTGATCCAATCTTACTGGTGTTTTTAAAAGAAGAGGCAATGAAGTCACAGACACACATAGACCAAGGGTTGACCATCTGCAAGCCAAGGAGAGAGGCCTCAGAGGACACCCAACCTGCTAACACCTAGATCCCAGTATCCTAGCTGCCAGAACCGTGAGGAGGTCAGTGTATACCGTTTAGGCCCCCAGCCTGCGATGCTTTGTGACCGCAGCCCTAGCAAACCAACACAACCAGGGTCACACCTGCATCTTCCTTTCTGCTCCTTGCTCATGTTTTCCCCCAAATCTCTTGCACATCTGATCTCATCCTGGTGTCTGCTTTTCAATGGACCCAAATTCATACAGTCTTCTTGAAGTGAGAAATCAACTAAAATACACCTGTTCTGGACAGAACTGAGTCCTTGCAAAATTCATGTTGAAGGCTAGACACCCAGTGTGACTGTCCCTGGAGAGGGGGCTGTGAAGGCGGTAATTAAGGTTAAGTAAGGCCATACTGGTGGTGTCCTGATCCAACGGGACTGATGTCTTTCTAAGCAGAGACACCGGAGAATTTACTTTCTCTGCTCCCACCAAGGAAAGGCCACGGGAGGCCACGAAAAGTCAGACACAGACAAGCCAGCGAGAGAGTTCTCACCGGAAACCGGCTATGCCCTACCTTGATCAGAGCCTCCGGCCTCTAGAACAGTGAGAAAATTAATTTCTGGTGATCAAGCCACCTGGTCTGTGGCACTATTTTTATGGCAGTCCAAACAGACAAATACAATGCCTTTCCTGCCTAAGACAACCCCACAGGAGGAAAAAGAGCCGTCTCCCCAGGGGGTCGTGCCCAACAGCCTCCCAGTTCACACACCTGTGTTTCTCAGGAACGCGACCCAGGCTGCTCCCTAACAGGTGCCCCACGTGACAAGGGAATTCAGATGATGAACGCCGACGCCCTGGATTCTCAGATTTTACCTCCAGCCTTATCTTCCTAAAATTCAAATTGGACACGGAACTGTGGTTTGTGATCTTCATTTTATGAGAACAAGAGGGTAATCTTGTTTTGTTATAGAATCATTTTCAATTGGGAAAGAAATGGAGGCAATTGTCAAATCTATGTGGCCCCAGGGAGTTCAAAAATGGCTTCTAGAATCGCACAGCTGGAGCGAGCGGGAATTACAGCTTCTTAGATCACGCACCAATTCTGCACGAAGGGGCTCATTTATCAGACACAGATTTCTTGCTCGTAGAACTTCCTGTGAGAGTGTGGTCATGCACTGTAACGGGCAGGTATTTCCTTTTTTATTTTTTCACATTTCTGCACACCACAAAGCCAACCAACAGTGCACTGTGTTTCCAGCACTCGGGGCCACTAAGGCTCCAGGAGCCGGGAAGGGAAAAGCTGTTCCTGCCATGAGCCTCTCACCGGCCAGCGACTCTGCTGGGGACAGAAAGAAGCCACAATCCTGTGCTGAGCTATGAGAATAGGGAAGAGAAGACATTTCTATCAAGAATGATATTCGAAGGCAGATACAAGTAAGCAAATTCTAGATCCATGGATAAAATGCCAGTGGGTGTACAGAGAAGTTTTATTCTTTCAGCTGAGGAAGTCAGGAAAAATTCCAGAAGGAGGTATTATTCAATTCAGGCCTTGACAGATGAACACAGACATTTTGAGACAGAAATTGGAGTAAGAAACAGAATGAGGAAACGCACAAGGGTAGGAAGTCAGCCCTTCCGTGCAAAGCACGGCAAGAGCTCTGTTGGGCCAGAGTCATCCTGTTGTCCATAAGGATGACTGGGTCATCTGAGACAGGAGAGTTATTTTTGCTTGTCACTGCCCCATAGGTTATATGCAACGTTTAGCATCTCTGTCCCCTGGACAGAGAATTTCAGTTGCTCCCAAGAGTAAGTATAACAAACATGCCCAGTTGAGAATCTTTAGAATCAAACTAAAACTTTGGAATCACCTGGAAGGCTTATTAAAACACAGATCCCTGCCACATTCCCAGTTTCTGACTCAGCAGGTCCTGGATGGGGCCTGCTAATCTGCATTTCTAAGAAGCTCTCAGCTGAGGGTGATGCTGCTCGTTGGGGTGGCGTGTCTCTGGTGCAGAATAGAGACACCGAAGGTAATACTGGAATAAAAGTATGGAAGGCCATGAATGACAACTAGGTTAGAAGAAGGAAGAGTCTCTGAAGACAAATGCCTAATTACATTCCTACTATTCCATTCAAAACTGAAAGAAAGAGAGAGAGAGAGAGAGAGAGAGAGAGAAAGCAGCTGGATGGCTTTAGAAATTGTCTTATGAGAAAACAAACCACGTGTGTATTTCTTATCCCTGTGGCCCAGCATTCCATCTGCCAGCCGAGCAATACCAGGGAGTTCAAGTTCACGTTCCTGATGAGACAGGAGGAGAGAGCCCAGGAAGAGCAGACCAACCAGACCAAAGCTCATTCTGGGCTATAAGGTGCATCAGCCAAGGACTGCACCTGCTTCTGCTCGCTCTTAACCTCCCTGGCACGGAACGCCCTCCTGGGCACAAATACGCACTGGAAAACTACCATCAGGGAGCTCCAGAGTGAATGACTGAGGGCTGCTGCAACATCAGAAGTGAAGAGATGGGCGCCGGCGTGACTCAGTCAGTTACGTGTCCAACGACTCTTGGTTTCTGCTCAGGTCTCGATCTCAGGGTCGTGAGCCCCATGACTGGCTCTGCGCTCAGCACAGAGTCCGCTGGAGTTTCTCTCTCTCTCCCTCCGCCCCCTCCACTTGTGCTCTCTCTCTCTCTCTCTAAAATGAATAATTTTTTTTAAAAAAAGTGAAGAGGCAACAGACAAGGGGCAAGCCATGTAGAAGGTCCAAACAGCCTTTCCGGCAACAATGAGCAAAATGCAGGGTGGGGATCAGACCCGTTCCTGAGACTCGCTAGTGGGATCTGCAAGGGAGAAGTAAAAGGCCCACGTTCAGGTAGACAGAAAATATCAAAAGTAACTCCGTGGTTTCAAAATGGAGTTTCTGAGAAAAAAGACACCATATACTAACAAATGAGCATGTGGGGGGAAAGGGCATTTCTGTAAAGAAAGGTGAGTGGGGCTATAGAAAAACAGAGTAGCTTCAGGCGTAGATTCAGATGTGTGTGTGGTTTTTGATGAAACATACAGGAGGAAAAATTAGAGTAGTGCCTGGATTTGGAAAAACAAATTTGGAAATCACCCTGCAAAAGAGACCAAGGCCATGAGAAAGACATTGGACGTTTTTCACTCAAAAATCACACTGACAAATACTCTTCCTATAAGACCATGGAGATTTTAATAAAATCACTGTTATTATGGAATGTTATGAGAAATCGCTATACAAATGTATAATATAAGCGACAACACCATCATTCATACATAATCTGGGACAGTCATGAAGCCATGAACTTCCCCCATGCAGTTGGTCAGGTTACCCCGAGCAGGGCGAACCCACGGCACAGTGTGGGGTCCAGTGCACAAATGCTGGGAGGGGTGTGTAATGGACGTGTCCAGGGTTTTCCCAAAACTATGCCTTCTCCTCCTATGTCATCATAGTAAGTCCAATTTCCAAAACGTATGTGATAACTGGAAACATAAGAGTTGGATTAAAAAGTGCTTCAAGGTACAAAAAAAATGATATTTCTGACTGGACTCCTAGCCGTAATTTTGCTCTCTCTCTACTTGCATGAAGAAGCAAACAAAAAAAGAGCACGTTTATGCAAAGCCTACAATCCAGAGTGTTGGCAAGGTTAGCGCTGAGACCACACGTCTTGGACGTTTGGGTAAATACTAGACAGAAGACAAGGTAATATTCAATTAGATGAAAAGAGCTGTTGACCTCTTTACGTTGTAGAAACAATTCATAGCTGCGTGGAGACATTTTAATTTGCAAAATAAACATGCAAAACACAACACGCAATGTCTGAGCGCCTACACTGTGTTAGGTGCCGGGATCCGGGTGGTGAGAAACAGGAGCCGGCTCTGCCCCATGGAGCCCGCTGCCAGTTCAGGACGCAGAGAAGCCACTGGGCCATGTCATACATGGTGACATACACTGTAACAGGGGCATCTCAGGGCACTCTGGGAGCCGGCCTGGGGACACAGGACTGGCTTCTCTGTGCGGGTGCCCCAGGCCTGGAGCTCTGAGCGAGATGGAGACCTAACTGTGAAGGAGGCCCATCCAGGCAGAAAGGGCTGGGGGTGTGTGAAGTTCTAGGGACGAGATGGTACAAGATGCTGGGGGCCACAGGAGGAGAAGACAGGCTGCGTGGGGGGAGACAAAGAATCACTCTGGAAAGATCGACACGGCTGAGTCACTGGAAAAGGAGTTTGGAAACTAATACCATTATTAGCAGGAGTTCTGAGTGAAGGAGAGAAAAATTCTATTTGTGCTTGGGAAAGCTTGTAATGTTTAGTATGTACAGACTGAGCCGGGGGAGGACAAAGCTGAAGGCAGGTAATCAGTTCAGGGACACGGAAGCCCAGACCGCAGGTGACGGTGGCCGCGAGCAGGCAATGGCAGTGGGGACTGGCAAGAGGGATGCATTCAAAAAGTGTTTAGGAAGAGATTCCATTCACTCACGTACTCACTAGACAAATGTTACAGTTACCTACATCCTATAAGCCATCGTTCTAGAAGCTGAGGAACAGCAGTGAAAGAAACAAAGAAAGCTGTTGGTCTTGTAGACCTGCATTCTCCGGGGACATCGCACGCAAATGCGCCCACCCACGCGCACACAAGAACAAGGGATCAGCTGCACGGTGAGAAGTGCAATGAATAAGAAATAAGAAAGCAGGGTGGGGGGAGAGGGGAGAGGGCTGAGGAGAAGCCGGCTCACCTAGGAGTCAGAGAAAGCCTCTCTGATCAGGTGACATTCCAGCAGAGGGCTAGAGCTGGTGAATGAATGCCCTGCAGCCTTTAAAGCCAAAAGCACAAAGGCCCTGAGGCAAGAGCAGGTGTGGCACCTTTGAGGAACGGTAAGAAGGCCAGAGCAGCCGAGGAAGAATGTGTGAGGAAAATGGGAGAACATGAGATCAGTAAATTGGCTGGAGTGGGAAAGGGCAGAGGGCAGACATCGTGGGGTCCTCTTGCCCCTGGCAAGGACTCAGATGCCACTCTTGGTGAGCCTACAAGCCACTGAAACCGGGCAAGCAGAGGGGGCACGAGAAGTGAAGCAGCGTGGTACCGTGGGAGGCTGCTGGAATCATCCAAGCAAGACAGGGTACCCGCAAGATGGCTACAGGACGGTGGCCACAGGAGCGGGCGGAGGTGGTCAGATTACGAATGCCCTTCAGAGGCAGAGGGAACAGAATGTGCTCCTGGATCAGACAGTGGGTGGGAGAGAGAGTGGAGAGTCAAGAAAACCGCCAAGACGTCTGGCGTGAACAGCGATAGAACGGAGGGACTCACTGCGTGAGGAAGATGCAGGAGGAGACGTGCGTTCGGGGAAAGCCCAGCATGCACGGTGGGCAGCGCTGATGTGATGCAGTGATGTCTGACGTCCAGGGAAAGGTCTTGGCTGGGCATAAAGACTGGGATTCACGGCAGCCACACGGCCTGGAACGTGATTTCCGAGAGGGTGGAGGGTAGACAGGGACGAGTGTTGAGTCTTGGGATGCTATGGTGTTCAAAGTCGGAAGGCTGAGGAGAACCCTGCCCAGAAGACTGAGTCGCGGGGACCAGCGAGGCAGACAGGGGACCCAGGAAAGAGGACAGGTCCAGAAGCCAACGGAGCAGGAGAATGACAGAAGATGCTGCTTCCAGCTCACTTGTGACTGGGGACTGAGGACTATGCCCGAACTGGCCCCAAGGAGGCCACTGGCAAGTGCAGGCAGCACTGGGCAGAAGCACTGGAGGACAGCCTGGCGGCAGTGTTTTCGTGGAAACAACAGATGAAAGAAATAGGGGGCAGTGAGTACAGGCTTTTCTCCTGAGGAGCGCTGGTCATAAAGGGATCAGTGAAATGAAGGGGAGGTGGTATCGGTTAGTGTAGTGTTCTTCCCTTTCCACTTTGGATAACATGAAGCATCCTTCTGCCACGGCATGATCCTGCTTGGTGGACTATGACGGGGCAGCTGGAAGAGTGGTGGTCTTGGGAAGGCCAGAGGGATGGGTCCAGCGGGCACGTTTGACCTCAGAGCCAATAGGCTGCTGTATAAAACAGCCCTTTAAATGTCAATTTCCTAGCAATTGTGTGTGTTGAAAAAACTCAGAAAAAAACTCTGATGATATATTCCACTCCGTCCGTTCTTGCAGGCACGAAATGACTTGTTTGATCTTAGAAACGGCGAATCTACATTTTGCCTGTAAAACATTTTCGGGCGGAGCATACCGCTGTCGTACCGTCAGAGGCAAATGCGACCTGCAGCTCGTCGAGCATGGCATGGCTGCACGAAGCCACAGTCTGGGCCTCGGACAGATTGTGCCTTTTTCCTATGAAAATTACGAGTCCTTTTTTTCTTTTCTCTTTTTTTCAGAGGCTGTTCTGAGTACATGCATCAGAAAACCCTTGGTCTATACCAGCAGCAGCAACGCTGTCTAAAATGTGATGGATCAGAGACCTTGGCTGCAGTATTAATCCAGTGAACTAAAATGCTTGGTTTTTTTCAGTTTCAATTTAGTCAAAACTTGAGAATGTGCAGATTTCATGTTCTGTCGGGAATTCTCGTTCAACACATGTTTGAAGAGAGCAAGTCTAAGAAGTAACGTCATATGGAACAAGAAACCGACACAGAGGAGTGGAACTACAAAACCTTGAGACACTACGTGATTGTACATGCCAGAATCCACCATCTGCCCTCCTCCTCCCTAAAATATGAAAGCTAGTAGGTTAAAAGTTTTTAATGTGCATTTTTTAATCCAATGTTCCCTCCCACACTTCTTACATTCACGTAAGACAGCAAATCAGGAATGACACCTATAGGCTCGTTTCTGCCTCTATATCCTTGCCACCATGTTGCCACTCCTTTGGAAAACCAGAAAAAGCCTTATATCACCGTCCTGGGTAGGTTAATGGTAGCAACGTCCACATGGAGAATATGAAGATTCATAACTGTCTACAATGCCCACCTACAACTGAATACATTTGGGCAAAACCAATATCCTTCTCTCCCAAGCTTCCTGCACGGCACACAAGGTCTCCAGAGATTGATGCCAACCTCCCCCAACCCCAATCACATCCCAGTGTTTGTGGTTCTGGAACATTACATCCTTCCGGGACCTCTGGCCTTTGACCAACTTTAGCTTTAGCTTAGTTTCCTGACTCAGAAGAGCCGAGAGACACCATTTCCACAGTCGCCTTCACCTCCCACTCCACTCTGAGCCGCTGACCCCACCACCCATCTACCTTCTCCTACAGAAGTTAAATACTGTTGGCCTTAGTTTGCGGTAGCTGTCCCTCCCTCTGTCAGGTTGTAGAGAGCAAGCTCTGTTTCTCTCAGTATTCCCAACACCTAGCCCACTGCTGGGCACAGAAGAAAACACGAGCCCTTAATTCTGAAGGAACAAATGAATGTGTTCAGCATTGATCTGCTCATATCGCCACTCGCTAGGTGCTATCAGATTCTGTTTGTAAGAACTAGGAGAAATACGGTGGCAGTCACTAAAGATGGAGAGGCTGAAGTAATGAATACCAGTTTCAACGATATGAAAAAGGTCCTGACTTTTCACATATAATATCATACAATATCATCAGGAAGAATATTTTGGTCTTCAGCTGATTAATTCACATCACTTGAACTGACCTCCCAGACAGTTTAGATTTTACGAGCATCACTGTGACTGAGAGCTCACAACTCCAGGCTACCTACCCGTTGACTTGGCTTGACCGATCTCCTCCCCCCAGGCCCCTGGACTCAGTCTGCTTCATACTGAGGCAAGCGCTAAGGGGCTAAACATCTTCCCTTAACAGCTCATTCCAAAAATAAGCCATCCACAGAGAAAAAAATGCCCTGTCAACCCGCCCGATCATGCTCTGGGCTCGCCCCACCTCCCGGCCCCTTCTCCCCAAAGTTCCTGCTGGCCCTGCTAACCCCTCCCTAAAAAGCAAAGCCTCTTCCCACTTGATTTTGAGATGCTTGCAAATCCTAAGGTGAGTGTTCCCCCATCACAACAGTCTTTTCAAATAAAGCCTTCTTACTTAAACCCAGATTTGCTGTTATTTGTCAAGAGGCTCCGGAGCGGCACTGCCTGGGCCTCAGTCCTGGTCAACGCAACCAGCTGTGTGCGCTGTGACAAGTCGCTTCGTGAGTTGAACCCTATGTTTAGGCCTGTTCTGAGATCACAGGGCCATAGTGAGGAGTCAAGGAGTGAACAGATTTTAAGCACTTAGAACAGTGCTTGGACTTTCGCAAATACTCAGTTAACCGAACTCTTATTAGTTCCCTGTGAAAGTCACTGCTGGTTAATTTTATGTGTCAGCCTAACGAAGCAACAATGCCCAGCTTATTTGGTCAAACACCCGTCTGTGTTGCCATGAAGGTATTTTTTTATATGTGACTCATGTGTCAGTCAGTTGACTCTAATTACAGCAGATTGCCCTCCACAATGTGGGTGGGCCTCATCCCATCAGGTGAAGACCTTAAGAGCAAAGACTGAGGTTTCCAAGAGGAAAAGGAATTCTGCCTCAAGACTGCAGCACCGAAGCCCTGCCTGAGTCTCCAGCCTGCAGATTTCAGACTTGAGACTGCAACCCTGACTCCTACTTGCATTTCCAGCCTACCAGCCCACAGACCTCAGACTTGCCAGCCACCGCAATCATCGGGCCAACTCCTCAAAATAAATCTCCCCCACCCTGTGTGTGTGTGTGTGTGTGTGTGTGTGTGTGTCCTATTGGTCCTATTTCTCTCAAGAACTTTGACTAACACACACAGTCTCTGTGCTAGGAGCAGGGATGGAAATATCATGTTCATTAGGACAGGAAAAGAAAACATACTTTCTTATCATCCTCTGCTTCATCTTTTCTTTCTGCCCAGATCCCCTTCTCCCCTTCCTGTATCTTCCCAGCACCTAGCACAGTACAAGGCAGATGGCAGGGGTTCAATGAATGTTCACTAAAAATGGAATGGATGGGGAACAAGGAATGATCCTTTTCTTGCATGGAACCCATTCCAGTGGAAGATACCAACGTGTAAACAAGGGATTATAACCTCAAGGAATCAGCACTAGCAATACAAAGGAGGAAGGGATTAGTGTTGCCTAAGAATGTCAGAGAAAGTTCTACTGGGGAGAAGAGAGGTTCATTTGGAAAAGAAAGGCAGGAGGATGTCCTAGGCAGAGGATAAAGCTTGAACAAAGACCCCAAGGACAGAGCAGTAAGAGTGTTTCCCATCCTTGGGAAACAGAGTCCAAATTCATTTGCGTCAATTCATTCTCTCCCCCACGTACAGCCTGAGATGGATCAACGTAAAGCAGTTGGCCTGAGGCAGAGAGGGAGCAGCAAAGGCAGAATTAATGAGGAAAGAGACAACTTTCCTCCTAGTCACCACAGAAGGAAAATGTCCTCAGCATAGGTAAAGAAAAACGGATTCTTCTTAAAACACTTAAACAAATTCTGGAAGAGAGGTTCCCAACTGAGGATGTGGGGCTCGTTGCTTTCCCGATGTCTTCTAACAACATGCTCCAATCCTCCCCTTCTCCTGAGGCCTGGATATCAGGACCACGGGGATGCAGAAGAGGTCAAGGGAATTGTGGGGAGGAGCTGCAGGGACGGGAACGTGGTCTGGGGGCCAGGGGGTGGGCAGCACTAGGCGAGAGGAACAGGGAGCAGGGCTTAGCAGTTCCCCCCGGGCAGCCCTGCAGAATGAGCAGATGCCAATGGCCCTGAACGGCGATGTGCGTACCAAAGGAAACAGAGTGTCACAAGTCCCACCCACAAGAATGGGGGGCAGGTGGATGGGGGAGAGGATATCCGGTAACCCTGAACTTCTGTGGCTCACAGCTGGCTCTCCGCTGGCCTGAGCGCCTGGAGTCTCACGCTGCTCTGGGAACGGCCTCCTTGCCACACTGGTGACTGTCGGGTTAGAGAGACTGGCTGGAACAGTTCAGAGGCACAGAACCACAGAGGTGGAAGAGCTCACACGCAGGGACGCAGGTCGAGCCTGCTGCCACCCTCAGGGCTGGTATGGCGTGACACGGGAGGCAGAAGAAGCCAGTGGCGGGCAGCTTGGACGCTCGGGCCAGACAGGTGGGTCTGAATCTCCCTTGGTCCCTGAGGAGCAGACCTTATCTTGAGCACTTTGCTTCGCTTCCTTAAACTGTAGTGTCTGATCCACAAACCTGGGCAGGAGTTGTCTGTACCTGCATTCTTTTCCAAAGGCCGTTATGCAAAGTCCCACAAACGGGGGGAAGGGGGCAGAAAATGGGGATTTATTGTCTCACAGCCCTGAGGGCTGAAGACTGAAGCCCAGAGATCAGGAAGGCCTCCCTCCCTCTGAGGCCCTGAGGGGAAGACCCTCCATGCCTGTCTCCTAGCTTCTCAGGGCCGCCAGCAATCTCTGGAGTCCGATCTCTGTCGTCTTCTTTTTTTTTTTTAAATAATAATTTTTCATTATGTTATGTTAGTCACCATACAGTACATCCCTAGTTTTTGATGTAAAGTCCCATGATTCATTACCTGCATATAACACCCAGTGCACCATGCAACACGTGCCCTCCTTACTACCCATCACCAGCCTATCCCATTCCCCCACCCCCCTCCCCTCTGAAGCCCTCAGTTTGTTTCCCAGAGTCCACAGTCTCTCATGGTTCATTCCCCCTTCTGTTTACCCCCCCTTCTTCTTCCCTTCCTTCCCCTACCGATCTTCCTATTTCTTATGTCCCATAAATGAGTGAAACCATATGATAAAGGTCTTTCTCTGCTTGACTTATTTCACTTAGCATAATCCTCTCCAGTCCCAGATCTCTGTCTTCTATTCTCATGGCCACCTCCCCTGAGTGTGTTTCTGGGTCCAAACTCCCTCCTCTGAGGGTTCCAGTCCTTGGATTAAGACCCACCCTCGTCAAGATTGACGTCACCTTCACTTGAGTGCATCTGCAAAGACTATCATCAAATGAGGTTCCAGGCAGCTAGGAATAAAGGAGGACACTATTTTGCTCTGTACACGCCTCCCAGGGGTGGTTTGGGGGTTAAATGAAACCATGCATGTGAAGTGCTTAGAGAGCTGATGGTCACATATTATGCTAAGTATATAAAACTGTATACATATACAATATGTGTGTGTATATAAACACACATTATACGTAATACTTAATATATGTAAAACACACATTGCCTTAGCAGAAAAGAGTAAAAAAAAATGTTCAGTCAGCTTAATCATGTGAACCTTCCCCTTTCGATCCATTTCCAAAGGTACTGCTATTTCTCATGATCTCAGGTTCGTGTCCATGCTCTGAGCTTACCTGTCTGTCTTGTCTTTTTTCTATTTCATCGTAATTTATAACAGGATGTCCCAAAACTCCTAACATTACGCGTTCATTCCTACCTATTAACACCCGCTGCTGTTGTCTGTGAACCCCACGCCAGTCAGGGTCCTTACCAGCCACTCTTGACTGTTCCAACGCTGTCTCCTAATTCCCTTCCAAGCACTGAGTATGCATGGAGTAAGACATGACATGAGGTGTCATCTAAGGCTCTCTGACTGATCCCCACAGCCACTTCTGAGAGAGGTTTGCTCTCACCCTCATCGGCAGGAGAGGCAGGGGAGGCCCAGAAGTTGCCCTGGCCAAGCTCGCGCAGCTCAGTGCATTGGGGTAGGGACCTGTCCTGCCAACTGCAGAGTTAGGACTGCTGTGCCACCTTCCAGCAACACTTCTGTCAAGATGCTGTCCCATCAGAACCTTGCTTTTCTCTGCCTCTGTCCCTGCAGTCAAACTGTTTTTCACAGCCAACAAGTCCCCCTCTCTCTACCAAAGGGAAATTTTCCCACAGAGCAGACTTCCAGATTCATCTCATCCTGACCTCACCCCACTAAATGCCCATTGCGATTCCTTTTAAATGGATCCATTTCTAGTTTGTTTGCTTGTTAAAGAACGGTGTATCTTGAAGCACAGTTCTCTCTCTCTCTCTCTTTTTTTTTCAATTATTTTCATAGTACCTGGTAAAGTCGTGACTGCGTAGCAAGCAGTTAAAATCATTCCTATTTGTTGGGAATATGAATTTGGTGTTGGTGAAATACCAAGCTCCCCATTAAATTCATACAGAATCCGTCAGAAATGTGCTTAATTTCCAACTCCTTATGATTCTATCACCGGTTTTGAAACGGGCACCCTTAATTACCTAGCAACTGTTACCCGTTCATTGAAAAGACATAGTCCAGCGAAGAGAGCTCTGTGAAATTCTCTGTGAAATTCAAAAATGCCCTGGGCTGCTGGATTCAGCATGTCCATGAGCAACACTCCCTTAGCCTCCAGATTTCTGATGTGAACATGTGTCTGGCATCAAAAAGCTCATCCTGTTCTCTAAAATCTAGAAGTGGTCCTTTCGTTCCTGTGTCTGCCCCGGATGACATCTTACCTGAGCGACTGCCTCCCAAATCCTCGCCCTCCTCTGCCAAATGAGAAGAGATTCATTCCGTTTCTGCTCCCCCATCACTGACAAGTCAACGAGATAGGAGCGGTTCTGATAAAGCTGTCATTTCCCTCACTCTGCCCAGGGTTGGTACCATTTAGAACACGGGAGATGCAGACAAGCTGTAGATTGCTCATCTTTTCACTGGGAATGTTCTTTTCCCCAACTTCTTCCTTAAAGACAGGATGATGCTTTCTATTTGCATTCCAACCCCAAGTATCCAATACATGAGATATTCATATTGGTTGAATCCAGCTCTTTTGGGAAGGGTCTATCTACATTCTAGGTAAAGGATATATGCCTAATTTTGAGTTCTAGAAATATGTATCCTTGTAGAGTAGTTAACACACAACACACTCAATTATGTTAATAATAAATGGCAGGTAGGGAACCAGGATTGGGGAATTGCTTGGTGGGTCTGACCACTATTCTAAAGGTGGCAGTCTTGGTTCAATTTCTCTAGGGATCAAATTAAATCTTATTGGCTGTCACATTTTCTAATTGCCTACTTATGCACCTGGATATGGGGAGGTTAGGGAGACAGAAAGAGGCTGCATTCAGTAGAAATCCATAGCCACCAATGGGAAAGAGTGCCACGACAGAAGGGTCATCTTCATAAAGGAAGGAAAATATCATAATTGGCTCCTTTTTTACATCTAAACTCTAGACACTAAAACAAAATTTAAAAAAAATAAAGACATTTATGTAGTAATCACTTACTTCACCATTTTAACCTCTGTGCCAGTCTAGTAAAGGCAAGGAGAGGGCTCGGCTAAGTACCCCAAGCGCTAAGTCAACGGGACGTCTCTTATCATGTTTCATGTTGAAACACTTAAGGGATATGTGAATTTATTCTCTGACCCAAAACTATACACTGGGGGTGTATAGAGGTGGGTAGGGGAGAGAAAACTTGGTCCTAATGATTTACTTACAAATCTCTAAGTGGGAAGATGTTCTACCCGTCAATAGATAATTCAATACGTATTGGATAAAGGTGTCTGCTGCGCTCTAGGTATATGCTTAGAGGGCTCAGGATAGTACACAAGCAGTTAATACTTCCTGTGAATTATTCAAGGGAGGTACAACCAACAGCACTTTACAAATTTGTATCTAAATTAGCACAACTTTAAGACTTCTGGGCCAGAAGGACAAGAAGGTGACATTAACTGAAGTAGAGAATAGAAGAAGAAATTTTGTTTTGGAAGGAGATGGGGGTGGATATTCACCGTGAATGTCACAAGTTAGGGAAGGTGGGGTCTGGAGCTCAGGAGAGAGGTCTGAATGCAGATTTGGGAATCACTGGAGCTGTGGACAGGGAATGCAACAGGAAAAGGTGAGCCTTCCTGGGAGGACAAGTGGGAAGTGGAAAGAGTTAGGGTCAGAGCCTCAGGCCACGGCCCTTAACCTTAGCCCTCCAAGGAAACTGCGGCCAGTGGTCTGAGAGGCAAGAGAAGGAAACAGAGTCCCACTCTGTTATCACTTGATTTTTCCTTTTTTTCCTAAGAGTCGACTTCTGATATAAATGGAGTTGGACATTACAGGTCTGTAACTACGAAGTTCTTTGTGTGGCTGGAATAAAACAGACTCTTAGAAAATATTAAGCATGTAGGTTAATAAATAAGTCCTCCTAAACTGTAGCCAAAAAAGGGGAGGGAGAGTCTGAGCAGAGAGAGAGGGAAAAGGTCACAGGGTAAAGAATGCCTGTCCCCACCTCTGGCTGTCCCCACCTCTTGGCCGCGTCCCCTTGACAGTGAGCAGAACTCAACCAGACAAGGGGAAGAAAGGACTGCAAATGGCAGTGAAGGCAAATCAGCTCGTGGGGCTGGTAGTCTAGCTCATTTACCGCCAAAGGCCAAGCTGGGAGCTGATGTGTTAAATGCTCTCACCACAAAAGAAAAAAACAATTTAATTTTTTTTTTAATTAAGGGAGTGCAGGAAATTTGGGGAGATGATAAGTGAATTAAAAGCCCTAAAACAAAATTTAGAACAAATTTTTGTAGATGGAAAAGAATGGTGAACACATTTTAGATTGATGTAGTATATGACAACGGCACATTAACACTAAAATATCACCAACTCCCAGAAAACAACAAAGCTCGGAAGATACTAAATTCACGATTACAAAAATGCAACATTCATGAAATTAAACAGCAATTCTGAATTGCTTCTCGATGATATAATACAAACCTTAGCATGAATAATATGTTGTCCTTTGGAAAAGTATATTTGATTCTTTATACTCAGCCAAAGAAAGTACTTGGAAATAAGAAAGAAAATGAAATTATTTACACAAAGATAGAATCTACAAAGTCTGAAATGATAATTTAAATGGAAATAATGATTTAAATTTAAATGGAAAAAGGCTGTTCTATGGCAATATGTTTTACTTCAATTTTATAAACATGTACATTTCACTATTTGAGTAGTATAAACACTTTTTCCTGGATACTTTTCCAGAAGTAAAACCTAGGCTAGAGAGAGTATAATGCCTCTAAAGAGACTGCTTGCCTTTTCAATGCAATTAAATTTTTTAAATTTGCAAGAAATTAAAACTTTTCCTCTGAAACAGTGAGGTCTATTGGTACTCATGTGGGAGTTTCCAAAGTAGATGAGAGACTCAAAAAAAAGTACTATTCCATTTGTTCATACTTAGATCAGCTCCCATCATAGAAGTAGTATGTTACCTGCTATGGATGGAATTTCTGTGCCCCTCCCAAATCCATATATTGAAGCCCTTAACCTCAGTGATGATATCAGGAGTTGGGGGCTTTGGGAAGAAATTAGGGCTAGATGACATTATGAGGGTGTAGCCTCCATGATGGGATTAGGACCTTTACAAGAGGAAGAGACCAGAGCTTCCTCTCTCCACCACATGAGGATACAAGGATAGGGTGGCTATCTACCAGGAGGCAGGAAGAGTACGTTCACTAACAACCAGATCTGGTGACATCTTGATCTTGGATATCCAAATTCCAGAACTCTGAGAAATAAATGTTTGTTGTTGAAGTCCCGGTCTATAGCATTTTGTTAAGGCAACTCAAGCTAAGGTCCCTCAATGGAGAAATATCTTAACGTAACATCACAATGATGTACTTACACTTTTAATAATAGAGAAATTCAAACTCTTGTGTTGAGTTCTAAGAGTCATTGAACTATTTCTTCGTCATTTGATGCTGATCTTAGTGACTAAACATCATCTTTGCCTCCATTAGTAATAGAAACTATTTCCTAGGAGTAAAAAAGTTACACAAGATGTGCTTCTGAAGACATTCTTCTCTAAGAATCTTTTGAAAATTTTTTGTGTAATTTCTGTCATAAAGAATAAACAAGACAGTATATACGAAGGGTTTATTATGGCTTGTTGTGTTTAGCAAGAGTGTAACGAACATTTTGTGCATGTGTGTGTATGTGTGCAATTTTTTTCTTCTGCTTCCAATTGTCCCCAACACTCTGTTGGTCATTACACCGAGAAAAACAGGGAATTTTACTGACCAGTTCATTCTCTCCGTTGCAATTCCAAAAGCAATTTCTTCAATAAAACCCAACTCAAGAGGCGCCTGGGTGGCTTAGGCGGTTAAGTGTCCGACTCTTGATTTCAGCTCAGGTCATGATTCCAGGGCCTTGAGATCGAGCCCCACTTCGGGCTCTGCGCTCAGCTCGGAGTCTGCTGGAGATTCTCTCTCTCCTTCTCCCTCTGCCCTTCCCCCTCCACCCAGTGCTCTCTCAAAATAAAAAAATAAATCTTTAAAAATATAAAAAATTTAAAAAATTAAACCTAACTCATAATAAATCATGGACTATTCAAACAAAAAAAATTACTCCTTGCTTCTTCTGAGTTGAAAGATCCAATCTGACAGCTTGCTTAGATTCTGGTACCTTTATATCAACGTTCATATATAAACAACCTGCTACTCGTACTTCACGGTCATGTACTCCCCTGAAAAATCGGTGTCGACGGGTCCTGACCAGGCATTGGCGGTTAACAAGTGATTTCAAGTACGCGAGAAATCTGAGTGCCTACTGATGAGGTTACATTATATTCCATAAAAACTGGTTTTATCTGTGTATAGAAGTGGAATGTGTGCAGACCAAGTGGGGATAAACTGTGCTCTAAAAGCTAGAGGAAAATTTTAGGGTAGAAAAGCAAATAGCTAAGAATAAGGACCCATGAGTGGAGAGGCCCTGCCAACCCACTTTTTTTTTTTAAAGATTTTTATTTATTTATTTGACAGATAAAGTACAAGCAGGGGAACAGCAGGCAGAGGGAGAAGGAGAAGCAGGCTCCCCGTTGAGCCCCAACCCATTTCTGAAAACTTTGAGTCACATGTGGTGCTTCTGTTTCTGTTTTTTTATATCTCATTCTATCAGTAAGTCCTTTTTTTCATACCAGATTGCCCTGGTCCATTTATTCTCTCACGTGTACATGTTCTCCTCTTTCCTAGAGCTGCAAACCCTTCTCCCCATCCTCCCTCTTCTCTGCCAGCCAAGGTTCTGTCATCAGTAAGTGCTGGAGGCGTAAGACAGCCGCCATTAAGTTGCCATCATCACAGCCGCCATTTGTCTCCATCTCTTCTTCCACTGCCCTCAGTGGGAGGTCCTCAACCCGGTCTGCACAGCACAGCCCTGGAGGCACACTGGAAAACTACCCTGGCTGAATCAGAATCTCTATGGGCAGAGCCGAGATACTGGAATTACACATAAAATTAGCAAGACCAAACCCTCCAGGTGAGGACCAGATCTCACAAGCATGGGCATTCTCAAAGCCCTTGCTCCAGTGACTTTCCTACTTTACTTCCGTGCCAGCACTTTTTCCCTCCCAAATACATGATTTGTTTCCACATACACACATGCTATTATTTTTCCCATCCTTAAAAAGTTCTCTTCATTTCTTTTCCCTCAGTAGTTTCCCTACCGTCTCTCCTCTCAACATAAAACTTCCTTCAAGAGTTCTCCATAGTCTCTGTGTCCGTATCTGTTTGCCCACTCTGTCTCCATCGCTATCCACTAGCTTTTTGCTCCCAAAAATTCACCAGAACTGATAACCTCTGTACTTCTGAATGCAAAGGTCCATTCTGTCTCCACCCCCATGACTGAACACTTCAGCAGTCAATCACAATTCTCCTTGAGAAGTTCTCATCACTTAGCTTCCAGGACACTCCCCCACCTCATGTTCCTCCTTTCTTTGTTCCTCCTGGTAGTTCTACCTCATTTCTGAATTCTTAATATTGGAGCTCCTTGGGACTCAGTTCCTGAGCTTCTTATATTTTTATCTACACTCAATCCCCAAGTGATACATAGTTTTTGGGCTTTTGATGCCCATATGCTTATATGCTCATCTGTCTCCCATTTGTATCTCCAGCCAGCATGACACCCCTTCCTAATCTGACCTCCTAGCTGCATCCCTAACTCTGTTAATAACATGTCATCCGCCTAGTGGTTTGAGCCAGAACAAAGTTGGTGTGCTCCTTGAGTCTGTAGGATCTGGTTTCCATAATTTCGCCCTTGGCGTCATGCCTCTGAATATGATACAGTGTCTGGGGAAAGGAATTAAGGTGGCCAGTGAGCTGACTTTCCATAGGGAGATTATCCAAAATGATCCAAGTGAGCCCATGGCCCCTAAATCACATGGGCCTTTAAGGTGGAAGAAGGCAGCAAAAGATTTGGTCAGAGAGATGCAAGGACAGAGAAAGAAGCAGGAGAAATTCCAAGCATGAGAGAGACACTCCATCTATACTTGCCGACTCTGAAGATGGAGGAGGCATCTAGGGTTGAGGGAATGTTACAGCTTCTAGAAAATGGACAAGTCAAGGAAAGCAATCCTCACCTAGAACCTTCAAAAGCATCACAGCCTGATCATACCTGGATTTCAGCGCAGTGGGACCCACCATGGACTTCTGACCAGAACTATAAGAGGATACATTCACACCCTTCGCAACTACACACTTCATTACTGTGGCAGTACAAACTGGTACACTCGCCCTCACCCATCCATCAGCAATTCTTGTCAGCTCTATCCTGAAAGTATATGCCCAAATTGACTGTTTCTCACCACACCCTCGCTCCGCTTTGGTCCAAGCCACCATCATTCCACACCCAGCTTCCTGACAGAGCCTCCCAACCAGTTTCCCTGCTTCTGCCCTCACAATTCTTCATTCAAGTCAGAATGTAGCAGCCAGGCTGGTCCTGTTCCCTCACAAGTGATACCAGCTCTCTCTTCTACTCAAGACCCCCAATGGCTTCTGGACTCACTGAGCACGAAACCCGGAATCCTTCCCATGCCCATTCCAGCCCCTCCATGCTGGCTTCTTGCCTTCTGTCCTCCCCATTTATTCACACTGGTTCCTCCCACAGGGTGGGATGCTCCCTTCACAGCTCTGGACTCACCTGAAATCCTCCTCCTCAGATATCCATTTGCTTAACTCCCCACCTCCCTCTGGCGGTCTCCCTCCTTCCTTCCATTACCCCCACGCTACGCATCCAACTTTATCTTATTGTTTGTGGTCACACACCAGACAGTGGGGCATCAGAGAGATAGAGCTTTTGTCTCAATCATTCACAGCTGCCTGGCCCATAATAAAAACTCAATAAATATTTGATAAATTAAGGCATTTTTCCCATGGAATACGGCCGCTGGGTTCGTTCTTTTGTTGCAATCCCCGTGGCTACTATCCCAAGCCAGCTCACTCTAACCCTGAAGTTTCATCGTTGAAATCTTAGTCGGCATCTTTGCCTCTGGTTCTTATCCTTATCCTTCCATCCATCCTACAGATACACATCCCTGATTAATCTTTGCGAGACGCTATTTGCGGCGTATGCATCTTCTTCTGAGGAACCAGAGTGGCTGCCGTGGCATTCTGCTTCAGGGGCAGGGCTTGAGGTATCCACAGTATCGCCAGCTTAGCAGCCAACCCCCCACCCCCCACCCCCGGTCCCCCCAGACATATTCCACGCCCGCACTCACGCTGGGCGGCTGTTCACTGCACTGCCTCCGTGTGCTTTCCTCTCTGCTGACAGAGCTTCCTTCGGAGCCCTCGAAAACCACATTCTCCTGCCCAACTCTTCCCGTTCTACCAGACTTCATTTCTACGAATTGTTTTCTACTTTCTTGTGGGGATTTTTTCCCTCACTACTTAGACTAGAGGTTTTCTGAAGACAGGACTCCTATCTCCTCCTGCTCTTGATCACGCAAGTGACATGCCTACATCAGGATTAATTCAGATTTTATGACTTCAACGTTTTCGCCAAATGTTATAATATAGAATATATATTATTATCCATATATTAAATGGTTCCTCTTGGTCTCTGGGTTTATTATTTTACTATTCTTCATTTTTTAAACCCTAACGTAGGCATTATTTGTCCTGTCGATATTTTACATAAGAGATTTTAAAACTTTGCAAATAATCTCTTTGTTGTTGCATGGCTTTTAAATCAATATAGGGTTTATATCTTCCCGCATTCTAATTTAGACTTGCTCCAACAACAACTGCCTGGTGAACATGGACAAATTGCTTCTGTCTTTAACTCAACACCACTGGAAGGTACTGGGAGGGGCAAGAGGGGGCGGTGAAACTGGCTGAGAGCGTCTCTGCCCCTGGAGGTGCTTACAGCTCCACACAGGGGATGGCTATGAAATGAACAGCTCCAAGTAGGATGAGACTAATAAAACGGTAGCTAATTCCTATTCCTATGGTATTTCTATCCATGAATTCAAAATGAGATAATAATGAATTTTGCAACACGATCTCATGATCAAAGGAAACGATTTCATTGGGAAAAAAGTTTCATTAAAAATTTGAATGAACAATTTACAAGGAAATCACATGCTTTCCAGGTAGATAATTCTTTAAAGAATACTACAATAATTTTACCAAAATTTTGCATTTTGTTCATCTGTACTAGACTTGGAAGTTTTAATTCTTTCAAAAGAGGGTTTTTCCTTGACTATTTCAGATCTTTTTTTAAAAAATACCCCTAACACTTAAAAGAAATACTATCCTTCATCTCCCCACCAGGAAACAACAAACAAAAACCATGCAAACCCATATTGGAAAACTTTTGTGCCATGTACCTTCTTTGTCATCGTGGTGGATAATTGCATCCTGTATCATGTCGGCAAGGTTAAAGTGAACTTTTTGATTCTTCCCATGCTTCAGCTTTTTCAGGAATCCTTCCTGCTTCTGAAAAGCCTTCTCTCTTTCATAGTAGGCTTTGATCTGCTCACAACGCATGCGCTTCACCAGCCTCTGTCGCTGGCCGAGGGGAAGGGACTCCAGCAAGCACTGGTCAATTTCCATTTCATGGGTTCGAAAAACGTTGCATAGCTGAAAGCAACCTGCAAGAAGCACAGTGAGAACATCACTAGACCCCTTATTACGACAATAGAGGGCACGACAGAGCGTACTTGATTCCCTATTGCGCAGCACAGAACCCAGAAACTCACTCATTGCTCTTTATGCTTGACATGCAAATGGCAAAGGCCAGCTCACAGATGGGGACAGAGGCAAAGAGAGCTGATGTCTTACTCAACATCGCATGGTAATAAAATATATAATTAAATTAGAACTAGAGGTGTGATTTTGTGCAATTTAATCATTAGCAAACACCATCCTTTCTTATTTTTTTAAAATCTGCACCAAAGGATGAAAAGTTCTACAGATGCATTAAAATTCCTTCACTGAAAGACGCCAACTAAAATTTGTTTGTTAAATTTTGGCAGAAAGCCATTCCAAGTCTTTCAGCACACCCTAATAAAATCAGTTTTGTATATCCCAATGACTCTTCTTATCTAATGTAACAGAACCTATGTAGGCTATCAACTGTTTATGTGACACGGTGATTATTTCCACAATATACTGCTGAACACTTTTCCTAGGGATTGGTAACATTCATTTCTAAGAGACCTAATAATGGTTGAACAATGAAACAGATTTTTCTCCTGGCAATACATGGTTTCATGGATAGAATTGTTGCTGTTGTGGTCTGTTTTATTAATACAGTGATTAACAGACTGAATTCTCTGTCCTGAAACTGAAAATCTTCACTTTCCTTCAACACGATATTCCTTAGAAACACTACCCAAAACCCCTGTAATGGAAATGTACAAGCTCATACATCTACCACTAGATTAAAATTTTACTACTGGCAGAAGATTGACATTAGAACACTGAAAATTTGAGAATCGAACTCACAGGTTCAGAGAATAGTTTGTATGTTCTTCTCTTCAGATATTTATGATGGAAGTCTCAAGCAAGTGAAAGTAACTATGCAAGCCCCCAAATGTGGTTGACCATATGCTGTATCTGGAAAGATCACTCTGAAAGGGCACTGCTGCTTCATCTTCTGAGAGGTGCCCAACTCCTTTGAAAGGACACCACGTTGTGACAAGGCAGTTTCAACTTCTGTATCACTTGACGCTTTGCAAAGTGTTATTCGCACAACCACCAGGCCAGACCACCTCTCTTTCACAAGTGAAGAAAACGAAGTCGAGAGAGGCTATGACTTGTCCAAGACCAAAGAGGTGATTATATGACAGTCACAAATGTTCCATAAAGGCTCAAGAAAAAAGAGAATAAGAGACAGTGACTCTCTATAGCCAGATAATTAATATATATAATGGGCGGGGAGGTGGGGAAGGAAGCAGAGCTGGGAAATTTTTTTCTGGTTGTTCGTTAGCATTTGACAACATTTAAGAATCCTATATTTTCATTAAAAATGCTCATAAGTATTTGTCAGAGTGATGTGAATAGCATCACATAACTACATATAAAACGTTCCCTTTCCAGTGACCCAAACACAAAGACACAGCGGCAGTTGTGAAATCAACAAATCACTCTGAAGTCTGTCTGGGCGATACAAGCCGTGATCACAGCAGATCATCTGTGAGAGCTCATTAATAATGGCAGGAAACATCTTCTGCTTTCCAGTCTGTTCAGAAAACTGCACTTGGGTTCCCAGGACACGGTGGCTGCCATGACTTCCCTGGTGTGCGAGCAGGTGCCCAGGGAATCAATGGAACCACCGGGAAACCTGAAGAGGTAAAGCCAATGACATCAGAGAGCGTCACCCGCTAAGGAGCGCGCGGTCGAAGGTGGAGGACAACTTAATAAACACAACAGTCCTCTGGCGTTTGGTTCCTAAGAAAAACCTTATTGAGAAATTTTCAGTTAACTCTTAAGGAGTCTGCAGTGACAGCTCATGATTCATCGAGCAACCCTCTCAGTCTGTCAAAAAGGAGCATGGAGGGATGTTCATAAATGAATTCCCTTGTGATTTGGGAAATCAGATGTCAAGGCTATTAAATTTCAAATCCCTACATGTATAAAATATTAATTTTTAACATATTTTCTTGTTAAATCATTCCCCGTGCTTTGATTTTAAATGGTCTTAACTTTCGTTTATTTTACGTTCTAAACATGTCCCGGGCGCTGTGACTTTCTTTTTGTCTAGTTACGGGCGGGGCAGCTATGTCATGGATAGGCGCTGCTCTCAATCTGTAAGACACCACATTAAAAATAACGTAGGTATGGGAAACGTAGTTTTGAGGCAGTCTACCCAAAACCTGTGGAACTTGGTCACCGGGGCGCTAAGAGTAACAGTCATTAACACCTCAGGGGACAATGTGGACAGGCCAGACAGGCAGGTGGTTAAGGCTGAAGAGGAAGTACATGAGTCTGAGCTGGGCAAGGCTGGTTTGCACCCCTGGGACGGGGGTCCTGGGCAGGCACTGGCTTTCAGCCGTCTCGTGGGAGAGTTGACAGGGTTTTGCCGGCCCTGCTCCTGAACTGAAGACTTTTCCCTGGTCAACAACTGTAATTCTTCCCTGCTATTTTGGCTCTCTTGGCCTAGAAAAAGCCACACATGAACTAACACAACTTCAACATTATATGAACCTCATTCTCACATTCTCACAATAATATATGAGCTCATTAGTAGGCAGGACACATTTATAGTAAAAGAGCATATTTGCATTACTGTGGCAGAGACTGACGAGGGGAGACCAGTTGTCCTTTCTCCTTAGATCCATGAGTGGATGCCATTTTTGAGCTTCCCAGGGCTAGCTCACAAAAAAATGCTCACATGCATTTTATCATGTTCTATCCCCCCTACAGCTTGCTGCCTAAGAGCATGGCGGCTGTGGAAGCCACACGGCAAATATGGCCACGTGTCAGAGAGCCTCAGTCTCTCCACTGCTGCTCGGAGCACACTCCACCAACCAGCCCTTCTCTCAACTTTGCATCTGAGAAAGAAATGAACTTCTACTGTATTTACGCACTGATGTTTTGGGTTTTAACTCTTAAAAAATTAACAACACCCTAACTAGAAATGTTTCTTTTGTCTTCACAGTGTTGAGGGATGATCAAGGGAACATTCAAATTTTTGTAGACTTTTGAACGATAAGATTACACCATTACTACCTACCAAGTGGGGTTCTAGCAAATTTTTGACAGAGTGGGAGTGGAATCTTTAATTTGTCAGGTCTGCCTATGATCACAGTGCAAATCTCACAGTCAGCTTCAAGCTACCAATGTCACATCACTAAACAAAAAGATGGGAAGAGGTACTCTCCCCAAGGCAGGGCAGGCCAGCTTCAGAGCAATTAGTCCATCAAGCCCACCACGCAGAATCACGGTTTCATACACATCAGAAACAACTATTCAGCAAAAGATATTCCAGCAAGA